>NC_071355.1:73793448-74410948 GCF_943734655.1 Sabethes cyaneus | reverse complement strand
TCTTTCTGCAGACACAAAACGACTTAAGCTTAGTACATGATTCTTAAAAAGGTTATAAAATACTTTTGAAGAGTGAACCGCTTGGTCGGAAGGCGAAGTTTTATTATCAGGAAGTTCTAATGAACCATGAAAACCACTAGAGGGACGTAATAAAACTTGGAATTACTGCTTGCGATGGTTTTTAGCCTCCGACAAATTCTGCAGTTCTTAAAAACCATTTGTTTAAACAAAATAAATAAAGAGTAGAAGAGTGGTTTGCTTATGAGCTATTGAATTATCACAACTAAACACTTGTTTAAATACAAAAATAATTTTTTTAGTACTCCCACTAATCAAATTTAAAACAGTTTTCATGCGATGCAGTGACATCATACGTTATTAGAATATGCGAAAAAAGTTTTCAACTCACTCAAATCTCGTTTTACGTCCACTATTGGGGGCGCGTAAAAAATCGATCGTGAAAAAGAGGACTGTAATTCAAATTTTGTCCGTTTAAAGAGAAGACGTTAGTAAAAAAAGGACGTTAATTCGAATTTTGGACGTAAAAAGAAAAAAAAAAACGTTGTTTCGAATTTCCTGAATCTATTTCATAATATTTTACGACGACAAGAGGACGTTAATTTAAATTGTGGACGTAAAAAAGCGGATGTAAAAAAGACAACACGTAAAAGGAGATTCGATTGTACCACTAAAATAGCTAATTTCTAGCAAAATCATTCTACCGTGACCGCACATAATTGCGATCAGCACCTAATTCCGATCACTGTCGAAATTGTCGATTTTCATGCAATAGAATCAAAAACCACCATTTGTGTCTAAAAATAACTGAACCCGAACGGTCTACGAACCTAGTAAGCGTTATTTCCATCGACCTCCCTTTACCAATTTTCCGCTTCGCCTACATAAAACTGTACCAAGTTGAGACAACCATAGAACCAAATGTTAAAATAATAGATTTGATAACAGAAAAAACTTTAGTCTTACATATAAAAATGGATTTCTGTCTGTCTGTCGGGATGTTCCTTATAGAATCGAAAACTACTGAATCAATCGGTGTGCAAATTTGCATTTAGGGATTTCTGGGGCCAGGGAAGGTTCTTATGATGGTTAGAGACCCCTCCCCCCACTACGAGGGGGGCTCCCATACAAATGAAACACAAATTTCTACATAACTCGAGAACTAATCAAGCAAATGGAACAAACTTTGGAATGTGGGTGTTTTTGTAGGAATTTTTTTCTATGGTAAATTGAGACCCCTCCCCTCTTTAAGAGGGAAATTATGACCCCTCTCCCCTTTAAGAGAGAGAGGGGGGGGTCCCATACAAATGAAATACAAATATCCTCATAACTAGAGAACTAATCAAGCAAATGGAACCAAATTTGGCAAGTGGGGGTTTTGGAGGTAGGATATTTTATGATGGTTTGAGACCCCTCGCCCCTGTGGTAGGGGGATAAGGACTCTCATACAAATAAAACATAAATTTTTGCGTAACTCAAAAACTAATCGAACTCGAGAAATTTTAGACTCTTGCATAAAACATTAGTCAATAACAAGACTACCAGAAACTATCAACAGTAACATTAGATGATTCATGGCGAGACGGACACAAGCCGGGAGTGTTGCCGGCGACCTGCCGTCGGAGGCGCCGGCCACTGCGGTGGGGGGGGGGGCAGCCTCCCGTAGAGATCACCTCTATCTAAGTTTATTTATTTTCCTAGATCTACTGACCTCTATTACTTTCCTTCAGTTGCGTCACCCCCGCGAAATGGTACTTTCTACGAAAAGATTTTCCATGAAATGGTACATCCCGCGTAAGGTTTTTCGCGAAATGGTATTCTGCGAAACTCTATATTCCGCGTTATGGTCAACCGAGAATTGGTGTTTCGCAAAATGGTATTCGGCGAAATGGTTTCTAATGATGTTTTTTTAACACGATGATTCTACAATTGATGAAGGGACGGTAAGGGAAAGTAATGAAGAAGGATTTTTTGAGAATGGAGGGGAAGAGTGGAAAGGAAGGGGG
This sequence comes from Sabethes cyaneus, assembly GCF_943734655.1. Lineage (NCBI taxonomy): Eukaryota > Metazoa > Arthropoda > Insecta > Diptera > Culicidae > Sabethes > Sabethes cyaneus. The sequence continues at coordinate 74,408,924 of NC_071355.1, read as the reverse complement.
GAGGGTGGTAATAGGTAGCTACGCTTAACAAGTTGTCGTTGTGACTCCTATCTTTTGTCCAATGCTGGAAGGTGCATGGGTCGAACCAAGCTATAATCAGAGATTATAACCGGATTTGAACCCACAACACCTGCCAGGGCGTGTGGCTCGCTGGTACCCGTGTACCTTTGAACCATAGAGGCGCTGGACAAAAGAAGTCTGCACAACCCCCCTTATTAACCGTAGCGACATGGGTTGGGCTGTTTTTAGACACAAATTGTGCCTCTTCCTCCACCTACTGTAGAAACCACCGACCGAGAAGTAATCTAACTTGTTTTTTCTTTCAGGACGACGACACTATGCAGGCCCTTAGGACTTGCATGGTACTGCGTGTGACGTTGTTCGTCCGTAAGCGTGTTAGTCCGCGTCTTCTCAGCGCGGGTCTTCGGAGAAAGGCTCCGTTCCTATGAAATTGACCAAACTCGTGATTTTTAGTCATGACCTTGAAATGCGGTCAGGCATATATTAATATTTTTTTATTTGTAATGATGGCGAATGTTTAAATTCTATCCGCTTTATTATATCAGGCTAAGCAATGGGGGGAGTTGTTTTCTACTTTACTATGAGGAAAATTTGTATATTAAAACACCCATGAACTCTTCAGAAACTTGCAAAACTGAAGATGGTGATTAAGGTCATCCGATATTCAGGATTTATGTACAACACAGTTTAATTTGTGGCAATACGAAGTTTGTCGGGTCGGCTAGTAGAACATAAAAACAGGTTGATAGAAGGATTAAGCTAGGATTGGGATTTAGGATTTGCGGTCATATAAAGTAATACATATTTCTCGAATGATTTAATTTTACTGCAACATTCTGCTAAAGGAGGGAAGTGTAGCGTATTCTAAATATCTAACTTTTTTTTTTAAATTATCGCAACAAAGTAGAGAACGAGTGTTAGTTTGCATACTTGGTACGCATTGAATTCGATTTTCACTTTAAGTAATTGCTGCAAATGCAATACCAGCGCATCGGATCACTGTGGTCTACTTTCACGGTGCAGCAGCTTAGCAAACCACCCAAGCAACAATGTGAGTTTTATTGTACTCTTATGGCGGTTTTCAAGACCAATTTTAGTTTTAAATGGTGTCATAAGAGTGTAATAAATCCCAAATTGTTACTTGGGCAATTCCGTATGCTTATGCACAAATGTATCCTAACTCCTATAAGACTGTGCATTAAGTAGTAGCGAGATAGCTTCAATAATTTACAACACTCAATAAACAGAATACACTGAAGTCGCTTTTTACGCGGTTTTTACGTGACTATTTTTACGCGAATTTCGGAATTTACTCGTTTTTTTCACGCAAATTTCGGAATTTACGCGTTTTTTTACGCGAATTTCGGAATTTGCGCGGTTCTTTTTACGCGATTTTCGGAATTTACGCGGATGTGCTCAAAACGTTTATTTTTTCGCGTAGTGTTGAAATCGACAATGTTTTTGTTACGCGAAATTTTGTTTTTTTACGCAAATTTTGGAATTTACGCGGTTTTTTAACGCGAATTTCGGAATCTACGCGGGACATGTTCTTCGCGTAATAAGCGACTTGAGTGTAATTTAAAGTGTTAATTTAAATTTAAATCAAACAGAGAACGAGACATCCCCTATCCATCGCAAATGGCTAATAATTGGCCCTTCTATTGTAAACTTTTTAGGCTAGCTTGTATGCGTCCTGGTCATCTGTATTGTGCCTTACGACAGCCCAAAATCGAGAAGCGTGACCCCCTCTGAATTCGGCATAGAATCAATAGTTCGAACTGCACAATAAAAATACACTGGCTAAGTTTGATCCGAAATAGGTATATTATGCAATTGAGTTATATGTTTATTAAGCAAATTGAGAAAATAAAACCGCATTCGCGCGTACAATTATTCTTCCGTAAAAATCATAATTCCTGTAATATTTATTCGAATTCCGTTATATCGTCGCATAAGTCAAACATCCCTTCACAAATCTACGCACATACACAACACTTTTCATTGAGATACATTAAAACTCCTCCGTCTTCTAACATTCGCTGTAATTTAGTTGTGTACTCAACGCCACATGCCTGTTCAAGTTTGGAAATCATTGACGCTTCGGCATCATCACTAGCAGACGTGTGTTGAATGAGACGTTTGGCGAGCATTTTTTTGTAGAACTTTCGAAACGCCTCCTTATCTTCGATGAACTCGAAAACGATCATCACTTGGTTAAGAGCATCTTCAAGTTTACCTTTTTCTAGAGGCTTGCCGGATTTTCTCAACAACTGGTCACAATACTTTGCAAGCATTTCGGAACTTTTACCAGGACGTTTGGTTGCATCCGTAACTGCATTCCTGTTTATAAATTTGCCACATGCTATATCTAAAGCTTCCACAAAAAAACTATTCTTATTGAATGCAGTAAGTACTAAACCGTTATATTTCCTGTGGACGTCCAAAATCGTCTGGATGTAAATTTGCGGGTCACTCAAAGCCGCTCCGGCGTACTTGGCGATTGCCGCCAGTCCCTGGTTATGAATATGTGTTTTAAAAATAGTCTTCAGTTCAACGCAGACATTAGGTGACATGACGCGTGCCACCAGTGAATACATTCTCTGTAGATCGGAGTTCATGTCGTAATCGAGCAGAATTTGAAATCCAACCTGAAACTGCTCTAGGTGATTTTTAATCAAAGCACGCTCACATGTTTCCGCCAGCTTTTTTAGAGTGCTTTCATGTAAATAAACTTGCCCACGGTTTTGTTCTTCGTTCAGGTGTTGTTCCACACGCTTCATGTACTCTGTAATGGGATTCTCCCGCAGCAATTCCGCGCTTTTTCGGATGTAGAACATTTCAGTGGCCTCAAGAAACCCATTTTCGAAGCATTCTTTATACACAGAAAGATTTTGCCCTTCGGCATTCGCACTGCGTTTGTTCAAACCAAGTTCTACATACCAATTTAAAACGCCGGATATCAAGCTTGAATTAATTGTTTCACCGTTACGTTCACGCTCGATCAATTTAAGTACTGCATTCGTAATTGGTTGTTTTAGATGCTTAACCCAGGTTACTACCGCCAGTTGATATATTTCATACACGTCTTTGCGACCTTGAGCCCTCTCTCGTTCTAGCCACTCTCGATTCACAAAGTAACAAGCTCCGTTTAGGACTGCACTTGAAAACTGATATTCATCCAAGCGTTTTGTGTCCTCGTCCACTCTACTATCCAGTAAGGAGAGTACATAATTCTCAATGATCTCCTTCAATCGATTATACATCTCTTGCATGCTTGCTCTTGCGGATTCCAGCCTTTCTCGATGCACGTTGGAGCAGTAGTTGTAAACTTTTGTATAAAGTTCAAAGTAATGGAGTACTGAAGGATTCTTTCCTTGCTTGTAGATTTGATTTATATCGTCTGCCAGGTCAGTCCAGAGTTCCTCTTTTCTCAAAGCCATCTTTCCGAGATGATCTAATTAGGGCAACCTTAAAGCGATTCTGGTTCAATGCTCGTAATAGCGATGTAGCAAAAGACTCTTATCGAGTTAAACGATTAGTTTTGCTCTTACAACACTAGTTGAAACCACCAAAAGGGTACGAGATTAAATAAAGAATTTATCAAAATACCTGTCTTCAGTTTATTTTTACCTACATTCACGCTTCCATACTAGACGGCCAAATTTAGCGAAAGCAGATTACCTACCTACTGAAAGGTAGGAAAATTTGAAAGCATTAGACCCATTCCAGCGTTACGGGACACTATCCCTACTATGCAGATCGGTTCCTGTTTCATCAAATCCCTGGCTTTCCAGTGGAAAATAAAGTACTCTTTAAACAAATATTTTACAAGGTATTTGCCAAAAAATTGGTGAAACAGGAGGCGATTCAGACGGTAACAATGGGTGCTAATTGTGTCCCGAAACGCTGGAATGTGTCATTAGCGAGTGTATTCATTTGTTTTGTTTACCTCAGAAGGTTTATTGAATCGAATTCCGCCAGTGAATACCTAGCTTACAATTTGTTCGTTTTTCAAGATGTCAAAATTGTTAATTCGGCGATAACTCAATTACTCGAACAAAATACGGAAAAGTGAGAAAAGCCGAAACAAAATTGGAAAAGTACAATCAAAACCATGTGACAAATTCAAATAAAACCCAAACTATTTTTTTACATTTAAGACCTTGCCAGAATTCGAATTTTTAGAATCATTTTTAGCCGGTGTAAGAAATCGGAATAAAATTCGTATTGATTTTTCAACCGATTGCATACCATTTAGATAGCAGCACACGGTTCTGTTTACAGTTCAATCGAAACCTGTTTTCTACAATATAAAGCTCCAATTGACATCTGTAACCACATTAAAGCTATAACGACGGATATACCGATAAGATAAAAACCAGTAGCAAAAGCGATAAATTATACGAACATATCTCTAAATAACAACCAGTGCAAGACGACAGCAACGGCAAGCATCGTTGTTGGAACGCTGGCTGCACTGAATAATGACAGCTTTGTTTCCACATTCCCGCCGCGCCGTCGCGTCGTCGTCGTGAGCCGCAGCAGCAGCAAAAAAAAAAAAACAAAAACAACTGTACCCGCGCGGTAAACACACATATATTTGCGCTTACTGGGCAAATTATGCAACCAATCAGCATAATTATGTTCAGTTTCGTGCTAACAGTGACTTCAGTTTTCTTCAGTCATCGTTCCGCAGAGGAGGAAAATAAAAACAGAAATCCAGAGCATCAAACGCCGCCATCCGAGTGCTCGCCGATTTACCTACCGCTTGCCCGTTGCCTTGCCCGTCGTCTTTGTCGAGGGTCTGCGTTACTGTGCCAGTCGGAGCTATGCTGGAGACTTATGAGAAAATGATCGCTAATTCTAGGCCATCGCAATTGTCTGTCATCAGTTCGTCAGTCATTCAGTCTGCCAGTCAAGCTAGTCAGAGACGATTGTTAGCTGAAACTGTAAGTATTTTTTACGTTCTTCCAACTCCGTTCGATTAGTATCGTAATGTTATGCTATGTTGGTCAAACTATTGAAGACTAAATTTAACTGCAAGCCTACTTCAGTCACCGAAAACAGAAGAAAGAACAAACTACTTCATTAGTCTGAGAAAATACAGTGATGACACAAAGATCAATTTGACTCCATCGTACGGTAGCTGTGGTTTAACGGTAAAGTACATCAACGTAGTTGAACAAATCGAACTATTGTACACATTACATTGTACAGCAAGAAGATGTCCCTGGTTTACGGTTCGTCAATTAAGGTCAGCCAATTTTGAGACACTTCCAGTTCAACTGACTCGACTAATCGGTTCAGCACGACGACATCTTCCATAGAGTCATTCTAGGCGAGCCGGTCTGCACTCTGCAGGACCCCATCGTTAGCTGGAAACAGCAACAGTTATTAAATTGTATCGAGAGTCGGAATCACTCATCGTTTAGTTGCTTCTGAAAGTATCAATATACTTTCAGAAGCAACTAAACGATGAGTGATTCCGACTGGGATAGACTGGGATTAAAAGGCGGATTCATTCCTTGTTCATTCCATCGTTAACAAACTTTATTGCCCCAAATGTTGTATGAAAGTTTTTCTCCAAAATGCGATATGTCATTTGAAAGTACCATAATTTTCAGCAGAGGTAGGGTGGGTAGGTATAGTTCAGTATTTATTTCCCACTTTAAAAGTTTAGCAACGAAGAGGACTTCAGAAGCATCTTTTCTTTTAACCAGCTGAGCCCGAATCTTACGATCCGGAAGATATAAATATCCGTCAGGAAAACTACTGATACATTCCATTTGCCAGTGTTTTGTCAATGCTGTTTATGCTTTATAGTAGTTCTTTGAATAGTTTGATTCGAATATATTCGAAATACGGCATCCGAAGATCACATCAGGGAAGGCACAATCACTTTGACTCAATTCACATTCATTTGACAGTACCGTCTCAGTCATGCATAATTTCAAAAAGTTGTATATGGGACGATTGAAGAACTAGTTATTATCTACAACTTTTCTGAATAAAGTATTGCTGTATCTTTTGTATTTACGGTGCTACAATGCTAGTACTTCTTCAGCTATTAAGTGAACGTTCATTTAATCATTAACGAGTTACTAGCATTTTGGCGCCGTAGCTACAGAAGATTCAGCAAAATATTATTCAGCAAAATTGTAGATAATAACTAATTCTACAAATGTTCCATACAAAACTTTGTCAAATTTTGCTTGGCAGAGAAGGTACTGTCAAATGAATGTGAATTCAGACAAAGTGATCGAGCCATTCCTGGATCACAGCTCTAAGATTTAGTTTTACATAAAAAATCGTAGTCTAAAACCAAAATTAATAGTATTTGTGCTCACATTGGGTTTTATTTAACGAATTCACATAGAAGAAAATCCTTTAAAAACATCATTTCACACGTTCCGCTTGCACACCCTCAGTTATTCATGTTGCAGACTAACTTATATTTGAAGGGTTTTATATTGTAAGGTTTTGACATTTATACGATTTTATACTCAACACTCGAAGAAAGTGTCTGACGAAGACTCAAGTGCCGCGATGCGGCCATGTTACGAAACAAGCCGTTTTGAGAAATGAGTGGCCTTTGCATGGGGAAAATAGAATTAACGCTAGTGTCCTGTCTGTTTGTCTGTAAATTTAGTTCACGTGCACGCAAGGAGTTTTATAAGACCAATGATTGCAACGCACATTGGAAATAAGTTACCTTTGATTACTTTACTGATTACCTCTGATTGTCATTAGTTTTTGATAATTAATGGTTACCAATGAATTACTTTAATTATCATTAATTATCATTGTACTGATTATCTTTGGTAACGTAATTAAGACGGAAGCTACTGGTGTCTGCTACATGGAGGCCGTAGGTCAGATTAGAGTTGTGATCCTCTCTGAGGACTATCCCAGCACTGAACTGAGTACGGCACAGCTAGATTCTATACAGGCTGCTCTATTAGTAGCGATAGAGCAGCAACGGAACGAGCAGGTCAAGCCTAAGTTGTTTAACTGCTCGTACAAGTCCGGGTACCTGGTTCTTTCTAGCAAAGACCAGGTAACATCGGATTGGTTAAAGAAAGTGGTTCCTAGTCTACTACCTAGTCCTGGTCTACCTAGTCCACTATGGGAAGGAGCAAGATATGTTGCTCTGGATGCAAAGAATATTCCGCGTGCAGATTTTTTTTTTGTATGGGCTTATCACTTTGACCACAACATTATTGATCTATTGTAATGTTGCCCGGGTGTATGCTGTATTCTGCACTGCATTTCTGTGCTTTATCGTTATTGAGCAAACGATAAGCTTATATTTTTTATGCGTGCTTATGTGTTGAGGGTTTTACCCATGCTTCGATGCATGTCCTACTATACCAAACCTGTTTCGCCTCGTTATAGTTAGCACTGGTGAGTCCTCCTGAGGTTCAAAACCATTTCCTCATTAGGTGCTCATACCAGTATACTAACCATAAGAAGCGTCTTCGGGATAATGTAAAACTCAGCATGAAGGAAGGGTGATGAGGGGCCAGAGAATAAACCCATGCTAAAGTCACTTTGACATCGAATGGCCTGATTCTACTAAGATTCGAACCCATGACCATTCGCTTGTCAAAGCAGACTCGGTAACCTTGCGGCTACAGAGCCCCCCGCGTGCAGAAATACTTCATGCTTTCTTCCCACAACGTGCGTCATTCGATGTCGAGAGACTCAGAAGACCCTCACCATATATGGAAATGAATATCTGTCTGTTTGTATGTTCATTATAGACTCGAAAATTACTGAACCGATCAGCGTGAAAATATGTATGCACGGGTTTTTGGGGCCAAGAAAGATTCTTATGATGGTTTGAGACCCCTCTCCCCTCTGGAAGTGGGGGCACCCATACAAATGAAACAGAAATTTCATCATAACTCGAGAACTACTCAAGCAAATGAATGAAACCATGTTTGGAATGTGGGGATTTTGGAGGTAGACTTTTTTCTATGGTGGTGTTAGACCCCTCCGCATTTTTAAGCGGGTAGGGGGCTCACATACTAATAAAACAGAAATTTCTGCATAACTCGAGAACTAACCAAGCAAATGGAACCAAATTTTGCATATGAGGATTTTTGGAAACGATTTTCTATATGGTGGTTCGAGACATCATGCCTCCTCTGAAAGGAAGGGGGGGGGGGGGGGGCTCTCATACAACTGAAACCCAAATTTAGTTTAATTTTTGAAAAACTTTGCTCTTAACCAGGGACGGTCCGATCACATTCACTCAATTTTGATTCATTTGGCAGTTGAGCAAAATTTGACAAAGTTATATGTGAGACATTTGTAGAACTAGTTATTATCTTCAATTTTGCCGAAAAAAGTTTTGCTGTATCTTATGTAGTTAGTAGTTACGGAGCTACAATGCTAGTACCTCATTAGTAACTAAATGAATGTTCACTTAGTTAGTAATGAGGTACTAGCACTGTAGCTCCGTAACTATAAAAAATACAGCAAAACTTTATTCAGCAAAATTGTAGATAATAACTAGTTCTACAAATGGCCTAAATACAACTTTGCCAAATTTTGCTCGGCGGAGACGGTACTATCAAATGAATCAAAATTGAGTCAAAATCATCGGACCATCCCTGCTCTTAACTCGTATTCAAGATTCTGCTAAGACGCTCAACGTAATAACCTTTAATTAGCCCAAATTTATACATAACTCGAGAACTGATCAAGGAAATGAAACTAAATTTGGCATGTGGGGGTTTTTGGAAGCAGAATTTTCTTCTATGGTGGTTCGAGAGCCATCCCACCTCTGGAAGGGAGGACTCTCATACCAATGAAACACAAATTTCAACCAAACACGAGGGTTATCGAGGCAACTGGAACACAAAATGTGCATTTCTCAGGTAAACAGCATGTTCTGATAGAGATGTAAACCTCTGCTTAGTCAAGAAAGAAGGATTCTTGAGTTACTCTCAGCGGTACATTATGCGCAAGAAATTAATCTAAGGTTATGCAAGAGGAAATTAAGTTCAAACCGACAGGTTCTACACAGAAAGAAAAACCATGGTAGAAAGAAACTACCGATCCGAGGGCTGAATTTAAAACACACACTTACGTTTCTTTTCAGGAATGATAATGATAATCACTGGTAGGTTATGTTGCTACTTCGTCGTGATTGCCTATTCCCGTCCTATCCAATACAAATTATTAAAAATATCAGCATTTTTATGACACACAACCCAAAACTAGTTATTCCCTAATATTTTAGTTTGTTGTCTATCATACGCGATCAATCAAAGTGAGCTGAGATCTATTTAAATGCTTTTTATCATTAAAGAAGTCCTACCAGTCAAATTTCCTACGTTTTTTCGTGCGACAAAGAAGAAAATGTCGATCATAAATGAAAATAACTCACGCAAGGCATTGTCGTTATTCTACAGCCAGGAAAACTTGCCTGACCTGCAGAAATTTTGCAGAATAACATTTGTCATGTCGTCCTACACAAACACATGCGCGTTAGCTTCGTAAACATTGCTGTGATTTTTAGTTCGGACGATAAAAAAATTTTGATGAACGGATTTTAAAACGGTACGACGAATTTAAGAAAGAAATTCAGTTGCGTAATTTCAATAATATGCTTTAATAATCGCTTTTCAGTGATTTCAAAGTTCACGGATCGGAAGGTAAGTGTGTTTTAGTCGAATTAGCACAAGAACTTTTGGAGTATTCATTAAATCCATCCAACAAATGATGAAAATTAGAATGGTTTTACTTACTAAGACGGGAATTAGAAATACACCTTATGTAAACATTTTTTTCCTGTATGGACCCATCACTGCGACCAGTATCGTTGATCTATTGTGATATCGCCCGGGTGTTTGCTGTATGACCCGCACTGTATTTCTTTGCTATAATCGCTCAATAGCGATAAAGAGCGATATGCTTATTGAATTTCATGCGTGCTTGTGTGTAATTGGGTTTTACCCTTCTTTCAATGCTTTCTCTACTTTACCCACCTCGTTCCACATGAGTTTAGTTTAACATTTATTTTTTGTTAACCTTTAACAAAAGATAAATTGATATAAAAAAGGCTTTGTTTCTCTTCCGTGTTTTCAGAGAGCAAAAAGATGTATAATTGGCAACGTAACAGAAGGAGGGGAGAGAGCCAACAGAGGGAGGGACGAGGAACGTGAGTATGAATGTAAAAAAGCAAAGCCGTGGGTTTAAACCGTCATTAGACATTACCCTTCTTTATCGACAGACTTCGCAGCCGGCTGTATAGAGTACAGGAAAATTACGGGGCCAGTGTAACGATCCTACTGATTCTATCTAGCAAGCACCGCCTAGCCGAGATTCGAATATACGACGACTGGGTTGTATGAATGTATGTTACGCCATAACTCCGAACCGTCTGCACGGATCTTCATCAAACTTGGCACAACACACATTTCTTGACATGAAAGAAGGGGTTGACAAAAGCGGAAGACGGTCTCTTAGAAGGTGCAAGGTGAGTTTCTCTTGCATTTGGAACCATAGCAGCTGCAGAAGTGGCTGGACGACAATAGAGATTTCTGAAAAGGGGAATAGGGTGGCCGTTGACAAGGGGAAGGTTCAAAAAAGTAAAAAGAGGTTTGTCTCGCTCTTTATGGATGACCGAAAAGAAGACAAATTTACAAGTGGCTGGGGGACAACAGGAGGGGAAAGCTGATGCAAAGAATAAACTCATTCAAAAGAAGAAAACGGGTTTTGTTGCTTGCGTTATGAGAATTTTCGTACATATGTACAGATGTAACGGGTGGCAACTAAAATTTTGGAATTTTTTCGCGGCTCAACAACAAACGAGCTCAGAGAGAAATGAGAGTATGTATGTGTTAGCTCTCTCTCTCCTCTCTTTTTGTTAATATGTTTTGTTTTGTTTATGCTTGCCCAGTTTCGCTAAAAATGGCGTCGAAACCAGAAGCATTTCGGGAGCGCGTTGTACACTTCTACGAACTGCAACAGAAATCTCGGTAATATACTCTTTGATACAACATTTAAAAAGCAAATATGTTGCGGCTTCGACTGTTTACCATATCCTAAGATGCTCAACAACTATTCGCAAGCAAGGTAGTGAAAGACCAGCCAAAATTATGGACGCAGAAAGACATCGTTTTCTTTCTCGTTTCTTTAACAACCCCTCTGGTTTGGCTATCAATTAAGATACACCAGACGAATGTTTTAAGAGAATTTTGATCCCGTTTCTACAAAAACATCATGCAGATGGACAATACGTGTTTTGGCCGAATAGAGCATCATCGCATTACGCCAAAAAAAACTCAACCGTTCCTAAATACCCATTCGATCCTATTTTTACCCAAAAACCACGACCCGAAAAATCTGTCTCAGTGCGCCCAATCGAAGATTTCTTCGAGATTTTGAGTTCCTTAGTGTACAAAAATAACTGGAGAGCCGCGAATTGCAAACAGTTGATTGGTAGAATCAAGAGATGCATTCGCAAAGTTGTCATGACGGCCGTACAACGCTCCTGTTTCGACGTCAAACGAAAGCTTCGTCGAACAGCCGATTACGGACCGTTTTCAAATGTACACTCATTTTTTTCAATAATGGATAATGTATCTTTAATTTCGGTAAATCAGATCTTCTTCATTTATCTTTGTCTTTTTTTGACAGCTTGAGAAAAAAATTCCAAAATTTTAGTTGCCACCCGTTACAAGTGGCTGAGAGACGAAGGGGTCCCGAGTAAAATCGGGCAATAAGCTAGTATAGTTTATAAACTGACTGGTCAATACAAGCCTATTGATTCGTTGATTTCAGCAAGAATCAAGCATTTCCTTTCACGAGTTTCATCTTTTACTGTACACAGTTACTTAGTAACAAACGTGGCACAGATTAAAAGCTATCGATTTACAATCAGCAAGATAAACAACCATTTGTGCTAAACGTTCATTTCTAATGTATTGCTAGATGAGCTTCCATAATTGACGCTACAAAAGTGAACGTAGTCCCATAAAAGCAATTATGAAAGGTCTGAAAAAGCAAATGCAGCAACCGGTAGGAGTTAGGTCCGTTCACTATACAGGTGCACATAACTGAAGTTCTGGAACGTTCCGACCTGAAGCTTTACGATAATTTTAAATAATACTCTGCTAACTTCTGGTTGTAGAGAACACTGATTGTGAGGCTACACGGGAGGATTTTCTAAGTTTCTTCGTTTTATTGATGTTTTCCAGTACAAAAGTGCTAATGTTTACAGCCGCAAAATAGTATTGAATAAATGCCATTCGCTGAGACAACTCTGCCTCTTTTTTGAAGCTGGAATTCTTAAGTTCTCGCACGATTTTACACATCGTATTTTTCCATTACTCAATATTACCTGCTCTACTGTAACGATTAAGGCGTAATTCAGGTGATGCAGTTTATGTAGTTCACATAACTGAAAAATACTGTACATAGGCTTCGAAGCGTACGTAACTTTAAATGACTCAGCGAATATGTTAATCATTTTAACGATTCCAGTGTCCAACATTGGTCATAAATACGGCAATAAAAGTGCGATGAAACTCAAATTGTTACTTAGGAATTTACAGTGTCATAACCATTCACGATTGCTGAGGACCCAAAACCCGTTTTGTACCGTTTTGCACAAGACAATTGTGCTATGCAGGATGCTGATGATTGCTACGGTAGAACCGAAATTCAGCAATATACAAACATTTTGTACCTTCTAGATAAAATTTGCAGTTTGTGTTATGTTTTTCGACATATTTTCTCAACCACAAATTGAACGTATAGGAAAAATCCGCAGTTCCGTAATCCGTATGCATGGCAAAGCTTTAGCCAATTCCAGCTTACGTCTCGCTCAGCGCAAAAAAAGCAATTAAACATTTCTCAACTTTTCAGTTGCACTTATCGCTTTTCTGAGTGCTGAGACCTGGCTGGCTCTGGCTGCAGCAGCATAACAAACTGGTGCTGCTGAGTATAGGAAGCAGCAAGCAAAAAAAAAAACGCAGCAACCCAACTCATTCGTCGTCATCTCGGACGGAGTGGCTCCGGCCGGCCACGCCTGGTCCGTCACGAATATTAAATTGTGAAAATTGTAATAAATTATCGCCTGTTGAGATTTCGCGCACCACTCACTCTTACAAGTGGATCTAAGCGGACAAATGAACGAAACAAAAAACAAAAAAAAACTAGCCGTGCAAGCGCACAGATGAAGAGAAGTGAAGCGAAACGTAAGACTGCGCGCGCTCTTGTTATGTCAATAAGAAAGGGAACGGATTGAAAAAGCGTTTTCTTTCACTCGGCTGTTGGCTTTACCGCGGAGGTATGGGACCAGCTGTGGGGAGTAGCATTTTCTAATTGAATAATTTTCCGGAATGATTAATTTTTCTGTAGTGTTACGTTTAACAAATTGCTTGACTTGTAATTTTTCATTTGACACTTTATGGTTCCGCATTGGGGTTGACGATTTGCAGCTGCTGTTGATTAAATTCAGTCGTATGAAGCTAAAATATGACATTCATTTCGTAGAAAATCAGATTTATGGATAATCAGTTTATTTTTTATTTTCATCTATATCAGTAAAAACTTGGTGAAAGTGACTATCAAAACGAATCAACTTAGCTGAAACATTTTTCACCTGATGATAATCACATTATTTTAAGACCGCTGCGGGCTGGCTGGCTGGCGGGTAGAGTTAGTTTATATTAACCGTAGATCACATTGTTTTCCTCCATATGCGCTCATATCTTAATTATTGATCGATGTTATCGTTTAACGGGAGTCGGCTTGGCAACGGCCGCCACTTTCTGAATTCTTTCTCCATTAAGTGTTTTTCATAGAGATGGGGCTCAGCCGATGGAGGTAACTGAACTAACTTTCGATTTTCATTCCGAAATGAGTTATCTTCTATCGCCGGACCGCTATCGATCGATGAAGATGGCGGCAGCAGACAAGCCCGAACGCTAACGCAACGACCGACGGCGTGAAGAAGGACGTGAAGAGAAGAAGTATCGAAAGATCGAAATAAGATCGTCATAAACGTGTAGGAGAAATACGATTGTGCTGGTCATCACTATTGTAACTGTTTTCCCCCATTCAATATGTGCCGAACGGGTAAAACTGTAAGCGCAGCTGTGTTCGAGCACAGCTGTGATGTGTGTTTGTAAACTTTAGTGAAGTAATAAATGTAAAGTAGGCTTTCGATATGGTGGTTTTTGTTTTGAAAGAAAATCGTGTTCCTAGAGCATTTCCAGGTGAAATCTGCCAAAAAAATTAAAAATCTCTTCGGTTTGAGTGAATCTTTCACATTCAGACCAGACAAGTGCAAAAACTCCTATGCCAATTCTTCGGATGGCACAGTCCCCATTTCCAGCTCTGTGCTCTGAACTTAGCCAAGCCGCTGCTGATTTACTACTAGAACGTGCGTGGTCTTCGAACCAAAATCGATGCTACTTTGGAACAAATTGCCTTTGCTGTTGGAAACACTTCTAACGAACTCATCAACCTCAACGGTTTTCGTGTAACTGTCGAAATTGCCATCGGAAAATTAAAATATTCGTGGCCGGATCTGAGGGTATTCCATTTTGCATGCAGAAAAAGTGTTCTACTGTTCTCACTTGACCTCTTATTATTGTTCAATACTTCATCCCAGCAATGGAAGTTTCCTACCCCACGGAAAGATGCAGTAATGTTCCCAATACACAAGAAGGGTGATAAGCGCAACATTTGAAACCTTCTAAAGTGCTCGAGAGAATCGTGAATGAGACTTCGTTCGCTAGCTGTCAACACTAGATTTCTTCAGACTAGCATGAGTTTTTCAGCGTTCAGTCTCTACGAATCTCGTTGATTTCTTTCCGTTCTGCCAGCATGAATGAAGGAGTACAAATTGATATAGTGTACGCGGACCTGCAAGCAGCAATTGATCAGGTTCTTCTTCTTCAGCAGCATAGAGCCGGGGTGGCTCGTGCTGTTTCAAACACTCGTCTCCATTCAACTCGGTCTTGGGCCACTCGTCGCCATTTTCCTAGTCGTCTCAGAAGTCGCAAATCGCTTTAGACCTGGTCGAGCCATCATTCACGCTGGGCCTCCCTGTTCCTGGTGCCGGTGGGGTTGTTGAAGAGGACTATTTTCGTCGCACTGTCGTCCGGCATCCTTACGACGTGTCCGGCCCACCGTAGCCTGCTTACTTTCGCTAGATGTACGATGGGAGTCTCCCCAAGCAGTGCCTGTAGCTCGTGATTCATACGCCTCCGCCACCCTCCGCTTTCAGTTTGTACTCCGCCAAATATCGTCCGCAGCACTTTCCGCTCGAACACGGCAAGGGCGCGTATGTCCTCCGTGAGCAGCGTCACGGCTTCAAGTACATAAAGAACTAGCGGTCTAATAAGAGTTTTGTACATTGTTAGCTTCGTGCGGCGGCGTACGCTTCCTGATCGTAGCGTTTTACGAAGGGCAAAGTAGGCCCGATTTCCCGCTTGAATGCGCCGCTGAATCTCCTTACTAGTGTTGCTGTCCGCGGTCACCAGCGATTCCAAATACACGAACACCTCTACCACATCTAGTTCGTCACCGTCAACGGTTACCGTCCGTGGGAGGCGCGCGTTTGTTTCCTTTGAGCCTCTTCCTTTCATGTATTTGGTCTTCGACGCATTTAATTTTAGCCTAATTCTCCTAGATTCCGCTTTCAGTCTGGCGTACATTGCCTCCGCCGTCGCAAAGTTCCTGGCTCTGATATCGAAGTCATCTGCAAAGCCTAGAAGCTACCCTTGGTAAAAATCGTGCCTCTTGTTTCGATGCCCGCTCGTCGGATCACCCCCTCAAGAGCGATGTTGAACAGCATGCAGGATAAACCGTCACCTTGTCTCAACCCTCGCCGCATCTCGAAGAGACTCGAGTGTCCCAGAGATGCGTACGAAACACATCACTCGATCCAATGTAGCTCTGATCAGCCGCGTCAGTTTGTCTGGAAAACTGTGTTCGTGCATTATCTGCCATAGCTTGTCTCGATCGACTGTATCGTATGCTGCTTTGAAATCAATAAAGATGTGATGCGTGGGCACATTGTACTCCCGACATTTCTGCAAGATCTGTCGGATAGTAAAAATTTGGTCCGTAGTTGCGCGAGCTCCCATGAAACCCGCCAGATAATTCCCTACGAAACTTTGTGCTATCGGTGACAACCGGCGTAACAGGATCTGGGAGAGTACCTTGTAGGCGGCGTTTACCAGCGTAATACCACGATAGTTGCAGCAGTCTAGCCGATCACCCTTTTTGTAGATGGGACAAACCACTCCTTTCATCCATTCCTCCGGTAGCTTTTCCTCCTCCCAAATCCTCGAAATAACCCAGTGTAGAGCCTTTGCTAGCGTTTCTCCGCCATGTTTATAAAGCTCTGCCGGTAGGCGGTCCTTCCCAGCGGCTTTATTGGTCTTCAGCAGCCCGATTTCTCGTTTGACTTCTTGAAGATCAGGCGCTAGGACATTATCTTCCATGGGTGCTCCTAGGTTAATTTCCGTTCCGCCTCCTTCTGCGACTTCGCCATTGAAGTGTTCATCGAAGAACTGCTTCCATCTGTCGACCACCTCGCGCTCGTTTGAAATTAGATTCCCTCCCTCGTCCCTACACATGTCAGGTTTCGGTATGTAGCCTTTCCGAGTTTGGTTCACCTTCTTCAACGTTTGATCAGGTGGATCACGGTATTTTTCTTGCAAGGCTTGAGGGGAATTTCCACTGCGTTCTGCAAGCAGACCGTACACTCGTACCTAACACAGCGTAAGCTGATTGTAAAGATCGGGTCCGAGTTGGTTTAGAGGTACGATGCTGGTCTAACAAGCCAGTCGTCGTATGTTCGAATCTCGGCTAGGCGGTGCTGCTAGATAGAGTCAGATGTGAAGTTTGTCGATAAAGAAGGGTCAAGTCTTAGAAAGATGTTTAAGCCCAAGGTTTTTTCTACAACAATCTCTTGGGTACTACAGGGAAGTAACCTTGGACCACTGCTCTTTTCTCTTTTTGTAAATAAACTGTCGGCTCTCTCGTCACCTGGCTGCCAATCTTTTTATGCCGACGACGTAAAAATCTTTAAAGTAATTAAGATGGACTCCAACTACATTGTGCTGCAACGCTTAGTGGATAAATTTAAAGATTGGTGCTCGAGTAACATGCTTATCGTTAGCATCTCAAAATGCTTCGCCAGCTCTTTTCACCGTAAAAATAAGCCTATAGCTTTTAGCTACAACATTTGTTACAATGCGCCTATCATATTCATGGTCTTGGTGCCGTCCTGGATAACGCACTGATTGGGATAAATATACTGTACTTACGATAAATGTTACATAAAAACCTATCCGAATTCCTCTGAAGAGTTTTGCACTTACCTAAAATAAAAACAAAGAAAAAACGCAGTTAGTTTCTTGCCACACAAAAAATGATGTATTGGAAAAATAGTCTTCAATCTCACCGGGTGTGCATTCCGGACACGAATTCAGCAAAGTACCAAACATAGAAGTACTAAAAGTCATCGCAAACAGCAATAAAAAGTTAATCCCAAGGTTGACCAAAGCCAGGAGGAGACTAACCGAAGGGAAAGTGACAGCTCCAACTCGGACACTGACACCGTTTACTGCTGCTGCTGCTGCTGCCGCCGTTGTTGGTTCGTTCCGGTGTCAAAGCCATAACATG
This sequence comes from Sabethes cyaneus, assembly GCF_943734655.1. Taxonomy (NCBI): domain Eukaryota; kingdom Metazoa; phylum Arthropoda; class Insecta; order Diptera; family Culicidae; genus Sabethes; species Sabethes cyaneus. Next base: position 74,391,242 of record NC_071355.1, on the reverse strand, counting down.
TAAATGTCGTACGCGCATACTTAAATAATAGCATTTTTGCATGCTTTCAGAAGACAGCGGGCGACGGAAGTCTCAGCAGGACGGGATCCCAGGTCTAACCATAATACCAGGGAACATTACGACCGGGCCGGCCGTCGGGTCGGCCGGAAAGAAATTAATCAAAACAAACAAATAGTGACAATTCACAGAGCGCACCACGCATTGCTGCTGTCACGATGACGACGACGACGTCCGCCCGTTCGGCGGCTGTCCATCAGTCCCCGTCGCGTGTATGTTAAACGACGGGTAATCCTGCGCGACTGACTGTCCATCAAGTGGCACCGCCAGCCAGCAAGGCGCAGCAGCAGTAAAATTGCTATTTATTTGATGTTTTTGTCCAGTAGCTGCAACACGGTACGGTCAAATAAGAACAAAGAAAGTGAAAACGATGTGTCTTGTTTAATGTGCGAAAATGTACCTTTTAATAACGTCCGTTTGTGGAAAATCACCGACGTGTTCTTCTTTGGTTGCTTAGTTTTATGTAACGATCTCTCTTTGCAACTTCAAATGAGTAGGTAAACTAATTGGAACAATGTATCATTTTCGATCGGTCGGTAGGCCTCTTTCTATTAGGGCAAATTGAACGATAAATGGAAATTAGTTACGGAGTTTCGCGTGCCAATCGAAGCCAATCCGTACCGCACTCAGCATGGAGCAGCCTCCAGTAGCGGGACGGTGATCACCGCTGCGAATGACCAAACTTGGAAGCTGCCACCATGTTACTGCCGCGGTTGATGTGGACCACGGATATTATCTCTATCTTTCTTCGGGAGCATTTCTTTTTTGCTGATGCAACTCTGCTTACCGAATGATTAGACGGTGTTTACGCATGTAAACGTTTCACTGTTCAGTGGAAATTTTGCCACCGTAATCGAATGTGTTGTTTGGCACGAAATTCAAAGTGCGACGTGTAAATTTGCCTGTGGTTTTGCACCACTAATTGATTTGTACACGTTACCAATTTTAAATCACACATATTACTAGCTAATGTAACGAAAACCGACATCTTTTGAAATAATATGTTATGCACACTACTTTAGAAATATGTATATGGTAGTTGGACAGCGCCAAGTCTGGTAAATATGGTGGGTGGATTAAAACTGTCGCCAGAAATGGCTCAGCCCAAATTGCGTTGCTGGCGAAACCCGCCCAGTGTTTATAAACACAATTGACGGATCAAGAGCTGACATTTGGGGGAGCCTTCGATAATATTAATGATTTTTGCTTTGCCTGGAAGAAAAGAGCAATCAACATCTACACAGGCATTTTATCTGATCCGATAAGACGTCCGAGGCTAGGAAGGCACAGCTCGCATCAACGACTCAAAGAGACGATGATAAAAATGGAATCTATAAAATTGCGTTCCAATGCGTCGATTGCATGATCAATCGACGGGCTCTTGGCTATGTTTCCATTACACTCGTAATCATCTCTTAACAGTTTTTTAACAGTTTTCCGTCTTCCCTGCTCTTTATGGGTTATCGCAGCATTGTCTAAACCTTGACCTTAGATCAACTTGCTAGTCAGGAAACATTAAATGTCAGGTCATTTAGAAGCCGGCAATCCACGGACGACCTGACTTACCAGACTATTTTCCTGTCAATACACGAAGAATCTCCCGGTTTTCGTGAGAGTTGCTCCACGACGGATCAGATGTTTACCCTGCGTTATTTACTAGACAAGTTCAACGTATATAGCTCAAAGCGCTCTATAAGTACAAACTTACTACCGTTCAGTTCGTTTTGCCTCCGACATATGGAATGTGCTACTCAGGTTGATACGGTATATGCTGATCTTAAAGCTGCTTTCGATCGCGTGGACCACCAAATTCCGCTGCGAAAGTTATATCGATTAGGAGCATCAAATGACTTCGTCTGCTAGCTTCAAACTTACTTAACGAATCGTAATCTCTCTGTAAAGCATGGCTCGACCGAATCAAGTAGCTTCTGCAACATGCCCGGAGTTCCACAAGGAAGTAATTTGGGACCGGTACTGTTTCTCATTTACTTTAACGACGTATGCTTTGTAATACCACCTGGATGCAAGTTATTATATGCGGACGACCTAAAAATATTCCTTTATATAGGATCAGTGAAGGATTGCAAGCAGCTGCAGGATTTGGTAAACCGGTTTGCTGATTGGTGTCATAGGAATAACCTCACTCTAAGCGTGCCCAAATGTTCAGTCATCTCTTTTACCAGAAGCAAAACTCCAATCTTATATGCTTGTAGGATTGATGGATCTATTCTGGAACGTGTGACGAGTATCAAAGCTTTGGGAGTGGACTTGACTCCAAGCTTACTTTCCAGAATCACTTTTCCAGCATTATAGCGCAAGCAAACCATAACTTGGGATTCATAATGCGCATAGCTAAAGACTTTCGTGATCCTTACTGTTTGCGAGCCCTTTACTTCTCGTTAGTACGGTCCATTCTTGACACAGCATCTGTAGTGTGGAGCCCGTACACACAAATCTGGATATCTAGAATTGCCGTGCAGCGCAGATTCCTCAGACATGCGTTAAGATCTGTGCCCTTGGTCTGATCCGATAAATCTGTCACCTTATGAAGACAGATGTAAATTGCGAAATGTTGACACCCTGGCTAAAAGAAGAAATACTTCTAAAGCCATTTTCATCGCCAAATTGCTGAAGTGAGAAATCGATGCGCCGGCTGTTCTCGCTTTACTGAACATTAACGTCGCGCCTCGAAACCTTAGAGCCCTAGACTTCCTGCGACTCGCATTTCATCACACCTTATACGGAAACAACGAACCAGTTCAAGCAATGTGCCGTACCTTTAATCGTATTCATCATCTCTTCAACTTCACACTCTCAACTGACAAGTTTAAAGATAGAATTTTGAACTGTGATATATTAGGTTAAGTGTGATATTGTAACTCTGTTTTGTATTTTTAAATGCATTGTATGAGTGGAAAAAGTGTGAAAAAGATGTGTTTTTATGCCAATTTGAGAATGATTGTAATGGTGTCAACTCAAATTGGTTTTACCCATACATCGGCTTCAATGAGAGGTAATCAGTTGAATTTTAAATAATGAATAAATAAATAAATAACTTGTCTGACGAGATAGAGGGTTGCTCCCCAGGCTTTGCAAGCCCTCACCACAACAAATCAATACCTACGCAAAGAATGAAAAAGAACCATATTCAAACCGAAACAGTCAGAATAATCGGAAGCTCGGGACCCGGAGTTGCTGGGGTTTCAACTTCCAAGTGAGTAATGGAGTGCTCTTCAATGTATTGAAGAACCGTAAGTTTGACGCCGTAGCTCTGTGTAAGGCGTGCTAGAAAAACTCAATGGTATGCACGGTCAGGGATGGTCATACCATCTACCAGAACTACGACTATACACAGATGCGGGGTGGTGATGGACGAGATGCAGAAACGAATGATTGGGTAGTTCTCGATGAGCCAATGAGTTCTCGAATGTGCAGGTTGAGAAGCGAGCACCCGGTTTTCAACAAAAGCATCATCAACATGTACCGCCCTGACCTCGGAAGTTTCGATATTGACAAAGACCACTATCCTAAATATGACATAAAGATCGTCGTCAGGGATTTCAATACTCAGGTCGGATAGGAAAAGAAATAAAAATCGGTAATTGAAAGGTTCAGCGCACATCAGCGGACTAGCGGAATAGGCCTAGGTCTTGACGACTTTGCCACATTCCAAGAACATGACCGATAGCAATATCTTCTTCTAGAAAAAAAACTCGTGTACAAATACACATGAAAACCACTGATCAATTATTTTGATTCACTAGCATTACTTTTTAGACATCCTTGACTTCGTCAGGTACTATCGATACAGTGAACTTGACTTGGGCTACTGCCTGGTGTTGTTTAAGATATGCATAAAACTCTTCGAAGTGAACAATATTCGATACCTATGTCAACCTCGGTTAAATCTCGTACGGCTGAAGCAGCCTTACGTCGCCGAAAACTATACGCATTCGTTCGAAGCCAGGCTGCCGGAAGAGGACGAACTGTGCGAAGTCCCGCTCGAGGACTGTTGGAACGCCATCAAAACAGTTATCAACAGCGTAGCAAATAACTTCTTCGGGCACGTGGAATGCAATTAGCGGATTAGCGTATTACCTTCACGGAAGATCGTAAGGAGACCCGAAAGATGGACAAACGTGGAAGAAGTGCCAGCCTTAACAATAAGTGAAGTTAAGGATGTCGTCAAACAGCTGGGAAGGACCGCATCAGAGCGGAGCTCATTAGGCTATAGCGCGGCCATCTTTCTCAATGTCGCCTGCAAAGTGATTTCACAAAACTTTTTCGGCAGACTCTCACAAAATTGTTAAACATATTTGTGAAAAAATGCGACCTGACATCGTTTTGTTGAAGAACAGGCAGCGACAGTCCAAATCATTACGCTCTGGCAGGTCCTACAAAAAAGCTGTGAATACAGGGTCCCCACGCACCATCTGCTCATCGACTTTAAAGCAGCATACGATACTATCGACTGCAAAGAGCTATGGAAAATCCTTGACACGAACAGCTTTCCTCGCAACAGACTAGTTGCTGAGACTGATGCAAGCGGATTTCGGGTGGATTTTCAAGTTCATTCAAATCCTACATGGGACCTGACCAAGGTGATGATCTCTTTAGTCGGCTGTTCAACACTACAGGGAGGTATGAGCCAAGCGAATACCAAAATCCGGGTAAGACTTTTAATAAATCTAGTCAATTCGTCTCCTTTGTCCATAAAAAGGACATTATCGGGACATTGTCAAAGTTCGAAACAAGGAAGATTGGGTTGAAGATAAATACGTCCTAAACAAAGTACATTCCGACTGGCCAGAGGTAGTACATTCCGAAATAACACCTGCTGATTCTAAAGCAACTAACACTACTCACTACTTTAAACTATTCTCTTTTCATGGTGATATTATTTTGAACACCTTTTGGTGTCCCCGGGCATCCTATACCCGCTAAATCGGGCACACTCAATATTCAATATTCAGTTTTTAAACGAATTCCGATGTTTGCAACGGGGTAATACTCGTGATAAAGAGTGACTTTGTTGACCAATGTTACTAATTTTGGTTTTAGTGATGGCGTTTTGGGCAGAGGGTTTCTATTAAACTAGTTCATATGGTGTCTAGGCCATAGACCAAACTCATGATAAAATTCAAAGCCATTGGATGCATTATTAGTGAGGCAGGTGAATAGTATATGTTCATGGGGGATGTTCATCGATTTAAATAATCATTTTTTCGCGAATGCTCTAACCACTCCAGCTGGCAGATCCGAGGCCGACCGATGCACTTAGACGTTAGCCGAACGCTCGAAGTCGATCCGTTCAAGGAAGTTGACATATTTATTTACCCTAGGTTACTAATGACAGCGGATAATGACACCAGCCTGGAAATTAGGAGGCGTATTATCAGCGTAATTCGCGGCTTTACATGCGATTGCAGTCGTGAGGAGTTCCCGTACACAGTGTACAAGTGATAAGATGTTCATAAACCAGTTGTTCTTTACGACCATGTAACGTGGATAACGCTCGAGGAGTTCCTGCATGTGGTAGTAGTTTTCAAGAGACGAAGTAATACTAACGATCTGTGGCAGCCTAACGGACCACCAGGAGTCTATCGGAGTATGGAAGTAGAGAATGAAACATGAACTTGCGCAACTCTACGGAAAACCCAGTATTGAAAAGGTGGCTGCACCAATACAGTGCAGTGGACAGGACATGCGGGAAAAATGCCGGGTAATCGGCCTGCGAAGATGGTGTTTGCTTCACATAATAGGAATGAGATGACCTGGAGTACTGGAGCGAGTAACACGGTGAGTACACGGTGCCAAAAGAATCGGAAAGACCCAGGGAATAGTTGAGTAAATTGCAGGAATTAGGTTCATCAAGTTAAGTCAATTCGTATGAAGGAAGGTCATTTCTCAGGTACTTTTTCAAAAGGGATATAAGTGGCATTAGAGATTCTCTTTGTGTCTCCTCTCTGCCGCTTATCAAGGCGATACAATTTCACTTTAATACAGCTACTTTGCATGAACCGCATTAGTTAACTAAGTGTTATCAAGTGTCAGCATCTTTGGCTCGAGCAGCACGTTCCTCACAATTGTGTGAAAGACTTGTGCGTGTGCCTTGAGCTAAGTTTTAAGAAAATATTTTATGAACATTTATATCGCCGTAGTAATCCGAAGAGGGGGACACCAAACACCAAAATCTCAATTTTACATACGTTCTTTTGAAAAAGTTCCCGAGAATTATTTTAAAGCAAAACTAGATGGAAGAAAATATCATGTATTTCTACAGACCACTCACTATCTGTTTATAGACTTCAAGACGACGTACGATTCAGTTGAGTGAAATGACCTATGGGTGCTTAGGTGCTTGAAAATGGTTTTACTATAAAACTATTTAAGCTGTTTTGTTCCACTCTTAATGTGAAGCATGTGATGGCCCATACTTTTGTAAGACACATACATAATCTATCGATGTTTCTCTTCTCTCAGAATTTAGCGATCAATTTCTGGCGATATGTTGAAGCATGAAGTGTCACATTCAGGGGTTGAAAAGGGATCTAAGGTTGACTGTGACTGCGTTGACTGTGACTGCATACGCTTTCTGCATTGAACTTGCGCTTTGAAGACGAGCATTTCAATCTGCCGTTTGCGCCGCTACCGGCTCAAAATCCATCTGGCCATTCAAGGGAAGCTAATAGTCGTTCTCCCGCTTTGCGTTCTTATTGAAGAGTGTAAAATGCGAACTGACTGGGAGCATATGGTGACGTATTTTTTCGTTTCTCTTTTTGTCTCCAAATCGGCTATCCACAGCAAAAGTTTGTCGACCGGAGTCGGTCCGACGAAAGCAAAATGTACGTTTGTATTGGACGGAGTCCGACCGACTTCTTCCATGCACATGTAGAGGTTGTTTTTTTGTAGTATTGAATCATACGATAGCGCGGTTGCTTTTCGTAAGTGTGGTAACTGCTAGTCATTTGACTGTTATGCAGTCATTCGTTGCTTCAAACTGCAAAGGAAACTTGATCGAAACAAAGATGTTAAAAAAAATCAGAACGCATTCGTTCTGCTGTTCAATCGGAGGTATGACTGAACGACCTGCTATTTATGTTATGCATAGCGTTCGTATTCCACCACTATACGAAAGGTATGCATTTGAATGGCTGGTCACGTTGGTGCGAGAATACTTATGTGTATGTCGTCATAGCTGGACTTATGTATATTGAGGGTATCTGAGAGCGACCAACAAAGATAACATGCTGTTGCTAAGGATGCCAGCGAAGCGGGTATTTAGGACAAGTTATAAATTTTACAAACGACCAGGAATCAAACTGAAGCTGGTAAGTTTTGATAAAAATAATCTAATTGTAGTTATACATTTACAAGCAAAATATTCCCGGAATCATGGAGGGCATGGCGCAAAATAAAAGTCGAAATGGCGGAAAGTATTTCAAAACAATTGCTGCTGCAACATTTAAAATGTGTTTTTTTTTCTCTCACGATCAAATTTGATAGGAATTCGAATTTAAGCTTCAGAAATTGCTGCGGAAATGACAAGCCATTAGCTCGTCGTAAATTCATTAACGATTTGAACTGAAAAAGGCTAGCTGCGTCAATCCATCATACACGGTCGCTTGCACATATACTTACATTATTCGCGCAAACGTTTGAAAACAGCTCATTTAAAAACAAAGGAAAACTATACTATATAGTTCAGGCCGGTAGTTTATTGCTAGATAAAAAGGTAATTAAAGTGTTGATAGTATTTTCGAATCGTATTTCTTGGCACAGTAACACACCATAGCTCCAATCGAGGATAAGTTCCCGTCGGAAAAGATCTCCGATTTAATTCGCTATGTTAAAATTTTTGACAATCTTGCTGTTGTTCCAAAAAATAAGAAATTGTTTTTGGTTTGGTCGTACTCCCAAAATCGGTAGCCTCATTTGAAATCCATTTGGTTCTGCTTTATCCAAAACAATGTTTCATAGAGAGACAGAAATTGAGTTTAGTCGTCTGAAAACTTTCAATATAAACATATCACCTTTCAATAAAATACCGCTAGCTGTAAAAGATAATGCGCCATTCTCAAGTCACAAAACTTACATATCCAAACGTTCCCCTTGGGGGTATCCTCCAGTATCCGAATGTTGAAATCGTACGCCGCCAGGTCCTTCCGCAGGCTCATCGCCTTATCGTAGGTCAGAGCACATTTTGGCACCAGAAACAAACTATCAAACTCGTAAATATCACCGCCAATGTTTCGGCTCTTCGAGCCCAGCACACTGTTGTTGCTGGTGCTGTGATACAAACTTCCGCCACTACCGCCGTTAGTCAGAATCGACGAATACCCGTTGGTCGGTCCTCCCCCGGACAATCCGCCGGAAGAGTAACCGCCGTTCGTATAAGCTATACCACCACTACCACCACCACCGCCGCCGCCGCCGTTGTGTGCAGCAGCGCCGATGTGTTGATAACTGTTCCGGCTTCGAATCAGCCGGTTATTGTTGGAACTACCACTGCCACTAGTACTGTGATGGCTGGCAGCACGGCCTGCACTGCTGCTGCGAATCTGGAACGTTGCTGGCGAGTTCGGATTGCTGCCGTGATTATGACTGTGCTGCGGTGGATTATGGTGATGCGCGTGATGATGGTGATGATGATTGGCACTGATATTGGTGGCTGCGCAACGTTTCACTGATATCATAGCGCCCGCCGAAGGAGATTTTGGAAGAGCACTTTTCGCTTTGCAGAACACTTGCTGCAATACCAATCCGCACGGGTCAGTACTTTACTAGACATTCATACACTCGGGCAAACACATACACTCACTTATTGTGACTTATTGAAATCTTCCTTTACTGCTGTTTTGCACTTTTATCACAGATGATTATGGAGGAAATTTTTACTTTTTTTTCGTCAGAGTGCACACACTTATCGCTCGGTCATTTTAGATGTACCGTTTATTCCCTGCAGCAACACTGAAAATTAACTCGTTAGTTGATTTGATTTGAACTTGGAAGTTTTCCGACTGAGAAAATTTGTGTGTAAATATAGTGTCTAATTGGCCTGTTCTGGTTCAGCGATGCAGCGATGCCCCACGAAGAAAACTCAAACCGAACCGTACTCAGCCGCGAAAATCGTCCAAATGTGTACCCGACGGCAGCGAGAGGCACTGTTGACTGGTCAACTGAACTGGTCGATCGCTCAATGAGTGCGACGACTCGCGCAGGATACGAGTCTGGGTGTATGTTGCACGTAACACGCGGAACGCCAACAGTCGTGCGGATAATTGATCGCCGATAATTGTGACGAGCGCGTGTTGTGACCACAAAGACGACGACGACGACGACGACGGCGGCGACAACGATGTCGCGAACGCCCTGCTCGTCCGGCTCGAACGTAGATTCCGATCGCCACCTATTACATAGTTTGCGATGACGTCGGTCGGTGACGGGTAACCAGCCACAACCAGCACTACTGTGGCAAGGACACCTCTTTCACTTCCTATGATGATCCACCATGGCAAGGCAAGGCAAGGCAAGAAGACCACGATTTTTTTTTGTTTCTTATTTTTTCGGCCGATTTCGGAGTTTGCGAGCACGAGCCTTCAACCACGAAGCTCGCACTGGCACTGAAACCATTGCCACACAAATCGTCAGATTAGCACACAGAAGTGGAAAATTTCGAAGCCCCGGCCAAAATCCCGCAATTCTCCGCCAAAACGGATGGTGTGAACTGGTAAAACGCGAAGCGGAGCAGCGCAGCGACCAAACGGTAGAAATAACGCGAGAAAGTAAGATTCGATACGGGCAGTAAAATGTGGAAGATGCTTTTCATTTTCTTTTTTTTTTTTTCCTGTAAATTGGCCAATCCGGTGCGGTGGTGTGCTACTGCTGCTGTTGCTACTATTGACTGGCAGCAAACTGAATTGAATTCAGGTGTGGTTATCGGCACCAAATAATCAGTTTTTCGCTTGCCACCAGCGGCCACAGTGGCGGTGGTAATTTCGGGCAAAGGGTCAAGTTTCGATGGAGGCCATTCTATGGTATTGCTGTTGTACAATTAAATGAAGGTTTTTTCTTTTTTTTTTGCTCAGGGCGAACTTGTGAGCTAACTCTAATATAGCACAGGAGGAAACTACTAGCACAGATATCTACTAGGCAGATATTCGAATCAACAAATCTGGTTGTTCAGGCCGACCGGACAGAAGGCAATACAGACGCTGGAAACATGAAGGTTGTTTAGTTTTATGTCAATCAGTTGGTATTAACTGAAACACAAACTAATATGTAACATTCAATTGTATTCGAATCTCATAACCAGAGTTTTGAATTAATTTACAATCCTAAGATTGGTTATTGAGATTGGACTCGGACGTAGAGTAACTGGCATTAGTTTCTAATGACAGGTCCATACCCAGGAGTCTATAGATTCACATATAACATTTGATTAATTGGTGGTAATTCATCATACAAGTTTCTAGGCACACTAAGCCTTCCAGTTGACCGCGAGGTACGACACTGGTCTAACAAGCCAGTCGTCGTATGTTCGAATCTCGACTGGGAGAGGCTTTAAGAGTCAATAAGATCGTAACACTAGCAGCGCAATTGTTCTGTACAGAAACATAAGGTGAAGTTCCAACTGCGGAATGTAGCACTTGCTTTGCTTTGTTATGTTTGATGTAAATAATTTTGCTAAGCAGAATGGAGAGCATTATGCATTGGAGCAAATCATGTAAAACAAGATTTAATATCCTCCAGCTTATGAGCAAATTTCACTATCCTATCGGCCATAGGCTTTGAGCTTAACCTTTCACACCATAGTGTAGTCCTGTTGATCCTCAACTTCACTGCACTGCTTGGTACATGTAGTCTGAGTAACTTTTTTGAGAAAACTTAACATGCAATTTGTATGAAAATGTAAGTCAATGGTAGCGCATGGTACATCCCAAGCAGCAATGTGAGTTTTATTGTACTCTTATGGTGGTTTTCAAGACGAATTTTGGTCTTAAATGCCATCATAAGAGTGTAATAAAACCCAAATTGTTACAATCGTCAAGGTTTATCTTCAATATTCTCTAGATATCCAGTCAGTACGTTCATCGGTTGGTACGCGAATGTGTTCTCCGTAAACCTATTCCTCTCAAAGTGTATTTCCAGTATTTCTGCGTATGACATTTCTTACGACGCAAAATGGACCGGTCGCTTAGTTCAAATACCCTGTTGTGATTTACGACACACTGCACCACGTAAGACGATGTACGTAGCGCTTAGTTCCGTTTGAAATTGCTGTTTTCGAAACTGGAGAATGTGTTTCTTCTAGTTTTTCCAATGAATGCTTTTCTTAATTGAGCGTGTGCGTGTGTGGATGTGAGGATCAGCACTTGTTCATTTTGTTAGTGTATTACGCAGGTGCTGGACCGTTGTGTTTATCAGGCTTGTACGGTTGACTACATGAAAGATCGTAACGGAATGAATCCAATCATTAGGATAGGCGGATGACATGGAAGTCCGAACGAAACACGTACTTCGGTATTGGGGAATGCTGGTGAGATTGTTCCATTTGTACAATTTATATTCCATTTTCCATATATATTTGCATATTTATAATACACTAGCTGACCCGACAAACTTCGTATTGCCACAAGTTAAACTGTGTTGTACATAAATCCTGAATCTCGGACGATCTTTATCGCAATCTCGAGTTTTGCAAGTTTCGGAGGAGTTCATGGGTGTTTTAAAATACAAATTTTTCTCACAGTAAAATGGAAAACAACTCCCCCATTGCTTAGCCTGATAAAATAAAGCGGATAGCATTTAAATATTCGCCATCATTACAAAACAATTCGCCGAATACCATTTTGCGGAACACCAATTCTCGGTTGACCGTAACGCGGAATATAGAGTTTCGCAGAATACCATTTTGCGAAAAATCTTACGCGGGATGTACCATTTCACGGAAAATCTTTTTGTAGAAAGTACCATTTCGACCCAACTGAAGGAAAGTAATAAAGGTCAGTAGATCTAGGAAAATAAATAAACCTAGATAGTGATCTCTACGGGGTGCAGAACCCCCCCCCCCCGCAGTGGCCGGTGTTTCCGACGATGATTAGTTCTCTAGATATGAGGGTATTTGTATTTCATTAGTATAGGAGCCCCCCACTATTGTCGGGGGGAGTGGTCATAATTCCGTTCCTAAAGAGGGGAGGAGTTTCGATTCACCATAGAAAAAATTCTTGTCTCTAAAAACACCCCCATGCCAAATTTTGTTCTATTTGCTTGATTAGTTCTCGAGTTATGCAGAAATTTGTGTTTCATTTGTATGGGAGCCCCCCTCTTAGTGGGGAGAGGGGTCACTTACCATCATAAGAATCTTCCCTGACCCCAAAAGCCTCTACATACAAATTTTCTCGCCGATTGGTTCAGTAGTTTTCGATTCTATAAGGAACATCCCGACAGACAGACAGACAGAAATCCATTTTTATAGGTATAGATTATAGGCAAAGCCAGGGTGGCCACAGAACTTCTTGAAAAAAATTCCCGACTTTTTCCCGATATTTTCCCGATCGGATTCAAGTTTTTCCCGACAGAAACTTCCTTCATTTTTCCGTTATAAAATAAAGGTAGGGTATGTTGCTACATCGTCGTAATTGCCTATTCTCGTCCTATCCAACACAAACTATTAAAAATATCACATTTTTATGACACACAATGCAAAACTAGTTATTCCCTAATATTTTAGTTTGTTGTCTATCATACGCGATCAATCAGAGTGAGCTGAGATCTATTTAAATGCTTTTTATCATTAAAGAAGTCCTACCAGCCAAATTTCCTACGTTTTTTCGTGCGACGAAGAAGACAATGTCGACTAATCGTTTTAATTTCCGTCATTCATAAATGAAAATAACTCACGCAAGGCATTATCGTTATTCTACAGCTAGGAAAACTTGCCTGATCTGCAGAAATTTTGTAGAATAGCATTTGTCATGCCGTCCTACACAAATACATGCGCGTTAGATTCGTAAACATTGTTGTGATTTTCAATTCGGACGATGAAAAATTTTGATGGACGGATTTTACGGTACGGTACGACAAATTTTAGCAATAAAGTCAGTAGCGTAATTTCAATAATATGCTTTAATAATCGCTTTTCAGTGATTTCAAAGTGAACGGATCGGAAGGTAAGTATGTTTTAGTCAAATCAGCACAAGAACTTTTGGAGTATTCATTAAATCCATCCAACAAATGATGAAAATTAGAATGGCTTTACTTATTACGACGGGAATTAGAAAAAAACCCTAACATATGCTGTGTATATTGCAGTTTGCAGAGCAGAGCTCAAGGATCGAAACTATCACTCTACTATGAGTCTATGGAGTGCACTCGTCGATTCTGCCACGAAACAGAAGTGGAAGTTCAAATAATGTAGTAGCCGAAAATCAGGTATCTTTCTGGACAGCCTGGATACGACTGACTCTCAAGCCCACTAACCCAGTAAACCATTTGGTTTGTATATCTCAATTGCAACTGAGATATACGAAATCATATCTGAACGAAAAAGTTATATTTCACGCCATATAAGAACGTATATGCACCAAACTGGAGGCGATATACGTGCGAGAATTTTGACAACTATTTGTAATTCTATTTTGCGTAGTTTTTATAACAAACACGCAACTAAATACTCCTGAATATATGATTAAGATATAATCAAATGCTGCAATCGTCTATACTTCTTTATAATTCACAGTCATGAATTGTATATGAAGACACGCACGACTGCAAAACAACTTATTGTTCACTTCCGTTTGACATACTCTAATCATTATACAATTCCAATCTGAAATTGGCCTGAAAACGATTTAATGTGAACTTTCTATTACGATTTTGTGTTATCTGGGAAGTGTGCATCCAAATTAGTTTAAGAGTGCAGCACAACTAAGGGAACTTTCCCGCCAAAACAAAGTTTCATTATTCAGGGTGCTTGGACACTGCGGAAACGAGAGTAATAAGCTTGTTAACAGCCTAGCGAAACAAGGATCAGCTCAGACAGCAGTCCGTCAATGATACGCCAAGCTGAGGAGGGCTGTTAGGAAATCTTGTAAGCAGGACTAGAGAGCCAGGGTCAAATATCTAGCTGATGAATGACGACGTTACTTTTTACAGCCTTCCGCTAGTGGCAAATTTTCGCAGGCTTCTGTCGTGCTCTGCAAAATATCTCAATTCTCGGCGTTTTCCTGGCAAAGCACAGAAGACGAATCGATTTGCTCTCTCTCAGTCGAATGTTACCTTCGTCGAGTTTTGTGTGTTTCATCTTTCTTTTTCTGCCGGAGCGCTACCGAATTCATGCTCTCAAGGTCACGGAACAAATCGTTCCAGTCCATATAATTGCCTAACGCATATTCTCTTTGGGACACGGAGCAAATAGCCTCGTGTCTTCAGCGTGCGAAGAAAATATTAGCTCTGCTTGTCGTTTTCCGCCTTCTGATAAATTCTAACCTGTTTTCTTCTGGTACTTATTGATTTCGAGAAAGCATTCGACCGAAACATGAAAACATCTGGGGCGTACTAAGGCGTAGCTGAGTTCCTAATAAAGTAGTCTATCTCATTGTTTTAGTGCAAATTGCTGCGCGATGGCCTCCTGTCGGTCCCTATATGTGTTACTGCAGGAGTGACATAAGGCTACATATGTACTGTCACCGCAACTGCTCCTCGTTGTGATGGACGAGATTTTAATTGGAACCATTGACAGTGAACCAGACCGAGGATTACCCTGGAGTCTTTTGACTTTGCCGCCCAGTTAGCTTCGAGGTACGATGCTGGTTGAACAAGCCAGTCGTCGTATGTTCGAATCTCGGCTAGGAGGTGCTTGCTAGATAGAGTCAGTAGGATTGTTACACTGGCCCCGTAATTTTCCTGTACTCTAACAGCCGGCTGCAAAGTCTGTTGATATAGAAGGGTAATGTCTAAAGACGGTTTAAGCCCAAGACTTTGCTTTTGCTTTGCTTTTGCACAATATGATGTGCAGAACAACCTTGATGACAACTCCAAGATAGTAGGTCTCATATTCAACGTCGTAACTACCAAGTCAGTGAGATTAAACATTATTAATCCACCTTATTTCCAGTTAGATCAGGATGGCCAGGGATTTGGGACTATGAAATTTGGGAATTTGGGCTCGACACACAAATCAGATTACCGCACCGATCCTAATACGAATTTTCAATTTAAATTTGAAATTCGTTCGATTGCCTGCAAGACGTGGTCCGTGTCGGTGGAGGCAACTGCAGGTCTTCGTTCTGCATCATTCAGGTCTCGTGGTCTCACACTTGGATTTCTAATTAGGAACTCTATCGTCAATATCGCCACATAGAAACAGAGATTCGGATGCGTAAGTGGAGAAGGATCTGATTTATTTTGAGAAGAGGGGCGAACGAAATCGGCAGGAAGACACTCAATAGGAGAACAGAGGAAGCAGATCTAGAAGCTACTGACGGCGTGGTATTGCTAACTGTATTCAGATTATTATTGGAACCTCACGTGGCGACATGTGGCAGATGGCAGAAAACCATGGCAGATAACCGTCCACCAACCAGACTTGATACCTTTGTTCTGCCGAACCACAAGCCAACGGACATGAACACATCAGCAATAATGTCATCAGCAACAAGGTAAAAACGGGGAATATTACAATAATTCAAAATATTGGACGCAGTGGATCAGCTCCGCAACAGAAGAAGAAAGGTCTATTTATTACTAACCATCTCATCCCAGTTGGTCTCGTGGTACAATACTGATTAAATAAGCCAGTCGTCGTATGATCGAATCTCTCAAACATTCAAATATCTCTCGTGAAAAAAATCTACAGATCAAAGCTGGCTACTTTAAGGTAAAAATATAAAGCGCTTAACTTATACAAATTGTTTTCCAATAAAAATTGTTATACGTGAGGAAAGAAGTATTAAAATTTTTTAATAACCATGAGGCCAAGTGGAAGGAGACGGTTAGCAATAAATGGAGCTCTCTTCTTCTGTTGCTGAACTGAACCACTGCGTCCAGTATTTTGAATTATTGTAATATTCCCCGTTTTTATCTTGTATGTTGCTCATGACTTAATTTCTGATGTATTCATCCGTTGGCTTGTGGTTCGGCAGAACAAAGCGATCAAGGCCAGCGACGTTCCTTGAAACCAACTGGAAGGCTATACCCCCCACACACCACTATTACGAAAAAGCTGATACAGAGAGTGCCATATGCTCACAGTTACAGACGGGTTTCAGTTCGTCTTTGCAGGTGGAGGAAATTCCTGGTACGAAGATTTCGTTTGAGGTCTAAAGATTCATGTGTTTCAGAATTGTAGAGGTTTCGACATATCTCCCAGATTCTATCAAGGTATTCAACTTGAACATCTTTACGTAAATTCATGAATTCCCGATTTATAGCAATTTTCATCAAATTCCCGACTTTTTCCCGCATTTTTCCCGACAGGTTCCAATTCCCGACTTTTTCCCGCATTTCCCGCTTTTCCCGAATCTGTGGCCACCCTGCAAAGCAAAGCCTAGGTGCTACATTCCATCAGCAAAACTAAACCTTCTGTTTTTATACGACAGACTTCGCATCCACCTGTTAGAATACAGGACAATTGCAGGGCCAGTTGCTACGATCGTATTGATTTCAACAGCCTCTCCCAGTCGATTATAATACATTATATGACAAATAAAACATGGTGGGTAACTACAGATGCATCATGCGAGTAGAAGATTGCAGGAAGGAGTGAGTAGTCAACCTGAATCTCTACGAAGAAACTCTTCAAGTCCGATACAATATTTATTTGCGCCCTTCGAACAAATAATCTAACACGTGGGTTAAAAATAGCTGGTGCAGTAAAATTGATTATTACATGGAAGGATCCTAATGCTGTAGGTCTCATTCAAAGCATAGCATTCAAATTCATTGTACCATTCAAAAATTTTCATCAAAGAATTTTATTGTAAAAATAAGCGCCGGGTAAATATTTAGAATATTTTTTTTTAAAGAACACTCATAAAATAATAGACGAAAGAAATTGTAGAAAAAAGTAATGAAATTGAAGGTATGGATAGTATCTTTAGGACAAGGATAAGGCGTGAGAAAATGAGTGCAAAATCAAATAATAGCAGGGAGAAATGAGCAAGCACATGCATGCCAAGCTGAAAGATTCGAGAATTAAAACCGGGTTATTTATTCGAAACCAACGAGCTCTACCTACGGACAAGATTCGGCGATATTGCGTACTTCTCGAACAGGCAGAAAACAATCTCTATAATAGCTGTATAAGCGCGCGAACCTTATTCTGACTCAGCCATTGCTGACTTAACCGTTTCATTTTTTGATACACATATTGTATCATCCCCTTTTATTGGTTTTTATTACTAAACGATAAGTTTAAACCTAAATTGTTTTTTTTTTCAGCCGAGTCTATCTATAAATATAAGAGCCTTGTCTGTAGCCAAAACCAGGCCCCTGACCAGGGACGTCATATTTTCGTGGTAAGAATCGCCCACATTGAGCAAAGACTCAAACCAAGCGAGCAAAAGTAACGTAATTACGAGGCCTACTTCCGATTCTCAGTTAGACGTGAGGCGAGGCACGCGGGTTACAGCTAGCGACTTATAATGAACCAGATCTGCAGTGCAGGGACTAGTCAGTTAGCTGGCAAGAACAATTTAACTTCGAGTATGGCAAAAGAAATTTGTCATCAAAGCTTAACAATGAAACTTTTCGTTTGACGACACGTTCCAAGATTTTTCCAATAACGTTCATGTTCAGACGAAAACCAAGATCGAATCTTCCGTTTTATTCAACATTCCGCAATTGGTAATACCGGTTCTGCACCGAAAACTGATTTTTCTGCATTAGATCTTGTTAGTTTATCAGCCTATTCATTTCCGGTTACACCAGAATGGCCAGGAACCCAAACTGGATAGACAGCATTCAGATTGCTTAGTTTTTCGCGGCAGGCGAAGTTTTGGATTTGTATGGTGGTCTGTCTATAAGAACGGAAGGAAATAATCTTGCCCATCAGTTCTTTCTGAAGCAAAAGCTGAATTCCACACATAATTGTAAGGATTTCAGCTTGAAAAATGGCGTAGTGACTACCCAATGAATAGAATTCTTCTAATTCCTGCTCACGACAGTAAACACCAGCATCCGCACGATCTTCGTACAAGGAACCGTCGGTATAACAGACCATATATTCGGAAATTTTCCTTTCAGCAGGAACTGGATAATCACTCCTTTCTAAGAGGAAAGTTATATGGGAAAGTCCTGTACGAAAAAATACGCATTAACGACACATCGCTAGAAGCACGAGCAAGCTTGTGCTCTGTAGCTATTTGTGATTACAATTGACTATGACCAAAGGAATCATCCTCAGATTGCCAATGGCCAATCGCGGGTCGTTGATGAACACATATCAGTGCCTCTTGTTTCAGATGGAAATGGAGAGCTTCTAAGGCTACATTAGGAGTTATGGTAAATGTTCCAAATAATCCCAAGTAACGATTCTAAAGCCACTTGCTTTTATTTGAACTTTATAAAAGTTTCATTGGGGTAGAATCATTACCTCTGGTTTTATCAACGTGTTGCACAATAGCAAGATGGTACAAATCAAAAACTATTCGTAGTTAGCTATAAAACCATAATAAAACTGTTAATAAAGCAGATTTATTGTGGTTGCTTACATTACCACGATAAAACTGATTAGCTGAGACACATCTCTAATTAACTTACTATAAGTGGGGCGTGATATGATATTATTTGATTTGGCGCACCAATCAAAGTTGACCTTATTATAGTAACACCCTAACCAAACAGATCAATTGCGCACAGAACAGAAGTGGAAGTTGAACTAGCGAACCTATCACTTTTTCCACGGAAACACCCGAACGCTTACGAAAGCATATGAAAGCTGCTATGCGATAGGTAGCGACCGTTCTGCTTATATTGCTGTTATTCGCTTTTGTGCGAAAACCTTCACAAAAGAAAAATAAAAGCAAAAGAGACTGTTACCAGTTTTGATCGCCGAATCGTTTGGACTTCCACTTTTGTTCTGTGCATTGCGGCTATTATAAAGAATTTGAATATTAGAGTTCAACACCGAAATCATTTTTTCTTCGAGATTATATGCCGTTTTCTAGCATTTTTTGTCGCCAAACAACAATTCATCAAAGCAAACTGTGAGTTGCAGAAAAGAAGGTATTATTGATCGGGTTTCATGTCCGAATTCAACTACAATGATTTATCTAGAAATCAAGATTGACTAATTGAATATATTTATAATGTTTAAATACTTTGCTTTCGAACATTACAAACTTTGATGGTGCGGTAATTTTAACCACTTATCATTCCAATATGCACAATAAAATTTAATGCGCATATGCTGCACAACTTTCGAACATACAATGCTGGTCTAACAAGCCAGTCGTAGTATGTTCGAATCTCGGCTAGGCGGTGCTTGCTAGTTAGAGTCAGTAGGATTGTTGCACTGGCCCCGTAATTTTCCTGTACTCTAACAGCCGGCTGCGAAGTCTGTCGATAAGGAAGGGTAATGTCTAAAGACGGTATAAACCCATGGCTTTACTTTTTTATGCTGGACAACTTCGGAAACTACTGAAAATTTATTGTATATACTTTCGTATAATTTATTACGGTTGCTGTAAATCAAAACGATCAAAATGTTCTAGTAGTAAAACTTTATATTTTCTGCTCACGGCTATAAATTTTTAAGTTAATAAATCGGTCAGGGTGATTTAACTTTTTACGCAGTAAGCTTTATGCTTGATCACTTTGTCGAACAAAGCGAAAAGCTTCATTAGATTATGGCGGTTGCCGTCATCAAGCAGCGAAAAGCATATTCGGTTTTATTAGTGCTTTCTGTTGAGCGTAATAAACCTACTTGAGCTTATGGGCCTCTTGGACGACAGGAAATTTTATAGCTGATCATCAGCAGGTTCTAGTGGAGCTCATTGTTTTATTAGCGGTTTTATGAAATTAATTATGAAAACCACTAGCAAAGCCATGGGCATAACCGGCTTTAGACATTACCCTCCTTTATCGACAGACTTCGCAGCCGGCTGTTAGAGTACAGGACAGTTACGGGGCTAGTGCAACAATCCTACTGACTCTATCTAGCAGCACCGCCTAGCCGAGATTCGAACATACGACGACTTGCTTGCTGGACCAGCATCGTACCTCGAAGCCAACTGAAAACCACTAGAGGAACACAATAAAACTTAGTCCTGCTAGGGAATGCCATTAAACACATCCTTGGAAGGTCGTTTAACTTTGTCCGGACAGTCACACCATACAAGATACAAGACAAAAATAGGCCAACATTGGTCTGATGACGATCGTGTACAACGTGTGTATTCATTTAGGTTTAACCCCCTGAACTGCTGGATGTCCTTATTTGAAACGTGCGGTTGTATTAACTCATGACTGATCCTGTTAGAGCAGAGTGATCTGTCTAACACCACCTCTCTAGCAGCTCTTATGAAAGTTGGACAGTTGCAACATTGTAAAATTGACCAATGCAATGCCCATGTAACATAGAAAGTTTGATTGTACTCTTGTGAGGGGTGCTGTAACCAAAATTGTCCATAAATAGCATTATAAGGGTACAATAAACCTTAAATTGATAGTAGGGATGGTGGAAAAGCCATTCAAAAGATTTTCACAGCTCTAGTGGAATATAAGCACAACTAACATCCAACACAGACTGGACAGAAAATTCTAAGCGAAGCCAATAATATTGGCTAGAACACAGTTGGTGTAATCTCCAAAATGAATCTAGGGTATAATTTCTATGTTGCCTTCATGAGAGGCAAGGTGCAACAAAGATCGATCGTACCAGAGCTCCGCATAGTATACAGTAGGAGCGAGATGCCCAAAGCACTCCGTTCGCGACAAGCATGTTTTCACCCCTCCAATTACACCTTGGCAGGGGACTCCTGATGCCGGGTGTCGATAGTCGGTGGAAAGTTTCGGCCAAAACATTCTCGTCAGGCATGTAATTCGTACATGTTGCTTGCAGTCTTCTACCATTTTTTACTAAATGGTCGATAAACTCTGCCATTTTTTGCACGAGTGTTTGAAAAAGAGATTACTTGTATTGTACAGGAAGCCAGGACAAATGCCCTGAATGTCGTGTTGTGTATGGCCTTAACCAACCCTAGAGCAGAACTCGTGTATTTGGTATTCACAAGCGACACTCATAATGTTGTGAAAAGTTAGCTGTCACAGAAAGAAGATTTACATACATTCATAGAACAGAAGTGGAAGTTCGTAAAACGCGGCGATCAACAAAAGTAACAGTGTGTCTTTCGAATTTGTCTTCCTTTTAGATGGTTTTCGTATAGAAGGAAATAGCAGCAGTAAAAGCGGAATGCTCGCTACCTATCGCTACTAAAAAAGTGGAAAAAAGTCCCGTGCTACCGTCTGATTTGGGCTTCTATATAAATTACACAAATTGTTAAACCGAAAAATTGCTAATCGCTTAAGGTGGCCGCACTCTAACGACACTTTCCTGTATGTCTATATGTTTTGAAAAACTATCTAAAATATTATTATAAAAAAAAATTATTTAACTGTTAGTCAGAGACTATTACTCCACTAATTTTAATTTGCTTTTGGGAAACTATAAAGCAGCTTTTTGTCTGGTACATATTACTATGGTAATGACATGACTGAGGTTTAAAGCGGAATGTACCATGACACGGAAACACTAAATTTAAAATTGAAATAATTGAATAAAACGCTGATTATAAATAATGCATACGTTGTTAATTTTCTCATATATGTATATATGTGTGCATACATCGATGAATCATTTACAAGCCTCAATTGAAATAACTCAAATCATTATACATTCAACAATATAAGTAAAGCTAGTTATTTCAGCAGCTGAACTGTATTTAATAATCAATTAGACAAAATGGAACTGAACAACTGAACGCCGGCCAACTCTCAAGAATTACAGCCCTGGCTAATCGCAATTTTCGAGGGCATCCCACGAATCATCAATGCCCACCGGGGAGAGGCAAAAGAAGACCACCATTAACCGGCAGCACCGATAAACGCACACGTAAATCGCTCTACTCTCAATTCACGTGATTACTGCCGACGAGTTGCAGCAGCAGTGCTTCTTTTGTATTCGTTTTTCCGCGGCTCCTACAATTTGATTATTATTCACTGCTGCCCTGCGCGTTTCTCGCACTGCACCACACACATGGCTGCGGCTGGCCGACCGAAGGTGTTTCCTCTCGGCCTCGTAGACGCGATGCGAAAAAGAGAGATCACCAACATCTGCGTACCTGTTGGCTGGCTGCTGCTACCGATCGTTAATTTGTTTGTGCCCGTGCGAATTAATCGATCGAAATGGTTAACGTTAGCATCCAGCAATCTCACCTTCCTAGGAGAGCAATGATGCGCAGAGTGGTTTAAATGAAAGTAGTTTGCACCGATCGAAGAAAGATGGAGGTTTCGCTCGACAGCTTTCAGGGGCTGCGTCTCGTTGACCGCTCTAGCTCTTTTACTGCACTGCAATGCAACTGTCTAATCGTGAAACACGAAGGAAACATTGTAAATAAGCTAATTGTTTTTTTCTCTCTAGTTTGGTGTGTTTGTTCCATCGTAATGCCACTGAGTGGCTTATCGCCTATGGGTGTGTAAGGGAACGATAAAATACCCTGTTTCCGAACAGTAGTAAAAACCCACAGCTTCGCTAAATTTGGCCTTACAGCAATGATTTATTGTGGATTTGCTTCACTGAGTTAAGTTTGGATGGGCTGGGTCACCCCAGCATGATAAACTGTTAACTGAAGTAAATCGAACCACTTTTCTGTTACTTTTTTTCACTTCATCAATCAATTAGAGCTCACTCAATGACAGCGGATGCAACTCTCGATTGGACTGGAAACTTTCGCAAACGAAATATTCGAAAAGAGGCGTCCAAGCAATAATTTCAAAAATCGTTGCAATCGTTGTGAGTGCAATGTTTTTCAATTCATATTCAACACAAAAACACACGACACCACCTATAACAGAGGCCCTGTTTTGTAAAAATGATAATTAAATTTGTCGAGATTGGGCACAGACCTGTTAGGCTGCTGTCACACCACAGTTATCGACGTTACGCGGTGTCCGCGATTGGTGGTGACTCGTTTGTCGGCGGAGATGTTGGTTGTTTTTCGTCAGCAATTTATGGTGATGTAAAAAATCTCTTTATCGCTCGAAAGATGTTTCAGATTTGCAAACAATTACTAATCGTTTGAAATAAATGCGACTGATGCGCACTGCAGCCCGCGTAGACAACAACAATGCAGAAATGAGATAATTTCAAACTTGCAGTGCTTGTGCCTGCCCATGGCTGGTGCGATCTCGATAAACGTTATCTAACAAATTTATCAAATAGAATGCACAAATGCTTTAAAAAAAGCAAAACCTTGGGTATAAACGTCTTTAAGAAATGCCCTTCTTCATCGATTGACTTTGCAGCCGATTGTTAAAATAAAGGACAACTCAAGGATGGGTGGTTTTCACGAAAAAGAAACATCAGTGATGCGAAACAGGTTGATGGGCTCAGTGAAGTGCTAGAAGTTGAAAATACTTCAGAGACGGAATGATCTTGAAATAATCACAAAAACTGGCTATTTATAGGATGACAGACAACGAGAGGTATCGTCAACGACCAAGCGTGTTTTCCCGTGTAGATTAAGATTGGCAATATCATTTATGAGGGCCTAGATTGCTTCCGTGCGGAACACCAACCGTCAAATTGCAAAGACCACTCTTTATCCCATTGATCTCAACATACTGAGTTCGGCAACGGAGATAACTTTCCAAAAGTTTATTGGCGATACTCCGGATTTCGTAATAATCGAGCTTGCGATCAGATTTTGATGAACGATAGTGTCTAAAGGTTTTTTGCGATCAACGGTAAAACTTCTAAATACTTCCCGATAGCTTTCCCAAGAGCTTTGTCGTCAATGAACTCACAGGCAGCAGCGAAAGTATTCGAGTATTCACAGTATTCACAGCTGAATAGTGTGCTGTTTTGCTGTAAATAGAAAATCCACAATCCCTTTTAGCCAGTAAATGTACCAACATTTTGTTAATGGCAGATAAGACATAGATTGGTCGGTGATTATTGACATCTGCCTTTCTAGCAGACATTGTGAATAGGAACTACGCGGGCTGTTTTGAGGATATCAGGATAACGTCCTGGGCATTAATTGAAAACGTCTTTCAGTAAAATTAAAATAAAAAAACGTGATGTGCTTTGAGCAAGGAGGCCAGAATATTGAGCGGCTCGCAGCTTTTTGATCCGTCAGGGCCATTAATTTTAACGATGAGTGCTCCCAGTCAACATTTTGGTACGTATATAAGAGCAACAAATGAGAAATATTTACCGATATATACAGTAATGTTCAGATTTTGTCTGCTCCCGATTTTGTCTACCCCCGATTTTATCAGTTTTTTATCCCGATTTTGTCAGCCTATAAATTTTGATTAACTTTTGTGCTTTTAAACATGATTTATAAAACTTTTCAGTTTATTTAAAATTATTCTGGTTCTCTGGGAAGAGTTTTTGAATAAAATTATGCCTTCTTGCGAGGAATTCGGGGTCAAAATTAGGGTATTTTTCAAGTAAAAGTTCTACAGTTCCAAAACAAGCAAAGATAGAGGTATACTAAATTCAGCAATGTTGTGTATTTTTACTATTTGAACAACTTTGTTAAACAAGAAAAAGACATACAACAACTACAAAAACAGTTAGAATTGAAAAACTGATTTTAACGATTTTTCATTCATGAGAAATGGAATTTTGGAATATCTTTGCTGAAGAGATAGAAGGTTACTGTCTTCAGCAAAATTTCTTGTAATAATATGCTGTAAAACTTTGCAGAACACATCAATGTGTTATATTGAAACTGAAGAAAAATAAATTTTTTATTGCACTTT
Source organism: Sabethes cyaneus (assembly GCF_943734655.1). Classification (NCBI taxonomy): domain Eukaryota; kingdom Metazoa; phylum Arthropoda; class Insecta; order Diptera; family Culicidae; genus Sabethes; species Sabethes cyaneus. Next base: position 74,366,192 of record NC_071355.1, on the reverse strand, counting down.
TAGGGAGATTAATCAAAATTTGAATTCCGCTGGACGATAGAACTTTTAATTTTGAGAAACTCTTCCAAAGTTGTTTTTTACGTAGAACTACGTCTTACGGTAAGGTTTGGGATAGGGTGTCATTCCAAAAAATCGAAAAATGCGAAAGTTACGAAAAATGAAAGCTTGAGTGCTAATAGCTTAGCGGTTTTCAGTTCGATTTTAAATATTTTTACGCCAATCGATCGAAAAATTATCTACGCAACCACACCAATAATAAAACCTATTGATTCCATAGTATGTACTATTGAAAAATTGAAAATAATGAAGCATTGTCCAACTGGAAATCCTCGCTTCGTGACGGAAAAGACGCCATCATCGTTTTAACGTGATTTTAGGAAAAAAAATTGACACAATCTTCCCGTCCCAACAGGTAGAAGATTCTTTACCTCAATCTAAACCAATACCAATTTGATATCTGTGCTTGGGAAGTAAGCCAAAACAAAAGACAAAGTCTGCTCGTCTCTACAAGATTTCTTAGCACCGCGATTAAACCTGATGTCCTTGCTTGGGAAGTACGTCAGAAAGAGTGACAAAGCCCCTCGTGCCAACAAATTTCTTACGAACGTGTTTAAACCTAGTCCGAATTGATGTCTGTATTAGAGAAGTGTGTCAGAAAAAATGACAAAATAGATCGCAAATTCTTTACGGTGAGCGGATTAAACCTAGGCGAATTTGATACCTGTGTTGGCAAAGTGCACTATAGTGTTTGGTTATAATTGCGAACTACACAAAAATCCACCGGTTAACTCAAACTTACGATAGCTTCAGGCAACAAGCGTAGATTGACTTGTTCGCTGATTGGTGCCACCGTTTCTACATAACATTGCAGGATGTGGCAGGGGAAAATGGAAAAAATGGATTAATTTGTGCAACTAATGACTACATACATAAAATAGGCCATTTAAACGGCAAATGCCTATTGGTTTGTTTGCCATCCAACACCTTTGAACCAATTTAAAAAAAATCGGCTTTTTGATGTTTTATAGGACAGACTACTCATATAAAGTAAAAAAAAATTCTCAGTGACACTTCCAAAATGAACGTATATTACAGCCGGTATTGATTTTTATGCAACATTTGCCCATTGGCGACCATTTTGGGAGCTTTACACTGTTTTGGGACAGACCGGAAAAGCTCGGGATTAAATTATCGCTGTGGGAAATGGCCGGTATCGAGTATGAACAAATTCTTATGCGACACCTCAAATTACGCCAGAATTTAAAAACTAGATCAATCGAAGTCAGATCAACTACCTAGCACCAGGCTGGTTATATCTGGACAAGTTCCGGGGACTTCCGGAAACACCCAGACAAGTGGCCAGTTTTATCCATGAACAAAACCTTATCGTGCGACACCTTAAATCACACTAGAATTCAATAACTAGATCAATGGAAGCCATATCTGCTATCTAGCGTCAGGTTTGGTCTTATTTGGACATGTTTGGGGAGCTCCGAGAACCCTGGGTGTTTGTTGATATTTAGTCAAACTCTCCCTCGTGGCAATGCTTAGACAGTTTCTCCTAGCTTTGGTTTTCCTCTTCATCGCATAAGATAATCACTCAGTTAGCTTGGAGGTACGAGGTTGGTTTAACAAGCCTTTCCCATCAAATCAATCATTTCATGCACTCGGGGTTTCTAGATCCACAGATACCGTCGATAATTTCGTGCGCATCGATGAGAAAATATGATCAGATGATCTCTAGGTGACCTCGTCGATATCGATTGCGGGAAAAGAAATTGTTTTTGGCCATTTTCAGACCTCGGGGAAGCTCCAAAGTTAATGTATCGCTGGGCATTATTGTTTGTGTCGCTGTGCAGGTTATGAAACCCGTTCACCGGTCTGTACCTCGCTTTCCTGATAACGATCTTAATGTCCCGGTTAGCTAGCGACTACAACCGTGGTCCTAGATTGCTTCCTTGCGGAACATCACAGATACGAAATGTCTTAGAGTAAACTGGTTTCCAGACCATGAACAAATAGTATACGATAGTTTGCTATTGTTCGTTGCGTTTGATAAATATTCAAACTTATTCTGCATTCTAGCGGAACAGATTTTCGAACGAAACTTGTTTTTCTTTATTTTGCAAGCAAAATCGAATGGGCAAACAGTTTCGATCGAACTTAAGATCCACCGAAATACATAATAAGCGTGATTGTATCTTGAGTCACGAGAATTAGAACAAATTTTGTGTTAAATAATAGTTCAAACATGGGAATAGTTACAATCTTACATTATTATTGATTGGATACTGGTTGGATTGGAGAGCTACAAATGCAATTGAATTGCATAAATACTTGTAATTATAACGCTTTTTGTCGTCAATAGGTCAGCTCCAAAAATCGTTATAAGAGTGCAGAGAAACTGAAGTTACTGTAAGGATTTATTATGTAACCAATAACGGTTTATTATTTTTTTAAAAGAATAAATTACTTTTAAATTAATAAAATGAGTCTTATCACAAGCTCATTTATTACAGAGTGGCCACATATTCGGAAAATGCGGGAAAAAGTCGGGAATTAATCAAAAGTTGCTCTAAAGCGGGAAGTTATGAATTTACTTGTCAACTGCCAACGTTCGTTGCCAAAATATTACTTGGAGTTAATAACACATGTCGTTGATTCTTCTTTTTTTCACCGAGAAGAATTAACAACACGTGTTATTAACAACGTTACTAATTCAACCGAGAGCCGGGATGGCTCTTGCCGTATCAAGAATTTCCCTCCAATGTACTCGGTCCTGGGCTACTCGTTGCCAGTTCGTTGCGCGTCTCGACACACGCAAGTCGGCTTCAACCTGGTCGAGCCATCTAGCCACGTTGAGCCCCTTTATTCCTGGTGCCGGTGGGGTTCTTGACGAGAACGGATTTCACTACACAATCGTCCGGGATCCTTGCGAGGTGGCCGGCCCACCGTAGTCTCCCAACTTTCGCCTGGTGTACGACGGGAATCTCTCCAAGCAGTGCCTATAGCTCGTGATTTATACGCCTCCGCCACTCTCCGCTTTCTGTTTGTACTCCGTCAATAATAGTCCGCAACACCTTTCCAAGACACCAATTTCAAAAATTGAACAAAAACATGCATATACATACGTACATATCTATCTTAATAAAACATATTTAGATTTTTCAGCGATGGGTGAACCGTTGGAAGAGCTTTTGGTATCATTTGTTGGATATTAAAACCTTTTTGATTTTTGATGGATAGTTTAATTGTAATTAAAGGGTTTTGCAAGGAAGCAATCTAGGACCAATGGTTCTCTCGTAGTTTTTATAACAAACCTCCGATTCTTCTTTCATCGGACCGTGGCATACTTTTGAGGTAAACAATGTCGAAGTTTTTATAGTCATTGAAGTATATTTGGATTGTATTTTGCAGTGTCTTTATGAAACCTGAAAGCATGCCATCAGATTTTGTAATATGGAGTAATTATCATAGAATTTGAGTCACGAGAATTAAAACAAATTTCACATCTAATAATCATTCAAATACGAGAATTAGAATAGTTTAAACACATTTTATTAGTTTTCAGTTTAATTGCCGAATCTTTTTTTTACATACTTGAGTAAATTAGTGACGTTGGCAATTACTTTATGAGCAACCCACACCTAACAATTTCCCAATAATTTTCGATTAGTCACAGGTTAGATGTGTTTTTAAATTAAACATTAAAAAACCTGCAATTTCTGCAGCTCTTCCTTCCGGACATATTCAAATTTATTTGTTGCCGTAAACAGTTTTTTTATCAGTTCCTGTTCAGGCCACTTGCGACAATCAGCTTTTATGTCCGTTCAAAGGGCCATTGTTCAGAGATCTCGACATAATTGAAATCATATAATTTCCATGAAAGTGATCATATGGAATGTGAGAAACTTAATGCGTTGTGCTTACAGTATTTTGAATAAGCTTTAAGATAAATTACAAGGTTTAATGATCGTTGATTTACCTTTTCAAAAGGACTACTATAATAATCTAGAACAATAAAAGTTCGAACTATTCAACTGGCCCATGAGGTATTGATTCCATGCGGTTTTATGTGCCTCCGACCGTGTTTTTGCCGCAGGCTCTGGTTAAACTTCCTTCTCCATTGGCCAGCCGGGCAGTCGTCAAAAGGCTCATTACTTTCTATGTATTTGCCCTCTGGTCTCAAGCAGTCGCCTTCAGCAGTAGCCGATCTTTCGCAACTGCAGTTGAAACCTACCTTCACCTGCGATCCGTCGATCGATCGATCGATCGATCGATCGATCGATCGGCCGATTTCGGCAGATCAAATGTCGACAAAAGTCGTTTGTTTTGCGCCCGACCCACTGACTGGGAGTCGGCTCTCGGTAGCGCCTAATTGGAGTTAGGAAATATGCAGGTATTGACAAGCGCCTTTCGTGCCGTGTGACCGTTCGGGTCATGATCTTTGTGCCTTTAATGTTTCCTGAAGCATTTCGACAGAGATTGTCAAAATCAATATCGGCTGACTGAGCTGATAAAATCTAAGCTGCTGATTCGCAGCCGGCAATTGATTAAATTGATGCTGATTGGACCTTATTTACGATCTATTAGGGTAACAGTTTATTAGTTTTTAAGATTAACTTCATTAACTACATCAATACTCAATTGAAATTAATTTATTTCCTACAAATGACTGTATTGAGAAGCATTTTATGAGTTTCCGCTTTTTACGATTCAACTGAATAGGAACGTATTTAGCATTTAACCTAAAACGTAACAAGCTATTAATTCTGGAAAACGGGCTTCTGCCACATCGTAATGAAGCTCTCTGTTTTCGATAGGAAAAATAGCCAAAGAATAGTTTCAGTCACAGTTTTTGGCAAATCTCGTGACCTACATCGTGAATTTGGGGGCAGACGAAAATCCATTTCATTGTTGTTCGCGTCTGTCTACCAGCAAACCGAGAAGCAAAAGTGCCGACCGCGGCCATAAGGAAACGGAAAACGATGCGGGCGTGAAATTGCGCACATTTATTACTCGAATCAAAGCGGTATATACAGGTTAGAAAACCACTTACTATTGGGTCTCTGGTAGTGAACGAACAAAACAGATGGAAGCGAGAAAAGAAAAGAAAGAAAAAAAAAAAACGCTGGAGAAAGTAACAGACTAGCGGCGCGCAGCTTCCGTCGATATATCAATCAAACAAAGTTTGCAACGGTTGGGTGTGACTTGTAGAAACTATAGCAGTGAGTGAATAGTGTGCCGTGCAAGAGCTGCTTGATCGTGCTTAGAAAATAATCCAATGTTTAAACAGAGTCAAACACGCTAGATCCTTTTCTGACCACTCAACTCAGTCGCTCTCACTGTGCACACGGATTGGCTTTGTTCGCGATTGACGACGGCTGGAAACTGTAGCAGATCTTTGTGCTGTGCTGTGCTGGAGTTGGGAAAAATCCCATTCTTCTGCATGCAGGTCGACACGTGAATCTAGCAGTTATTATTTATTGCCTGCCAAGCTTGCTAACTGCTTCCAAATTGTTTCCTCCAGCTAGGTTAGGCTACTGGACTGGGAGGCAAAAGTAAACGAGCCGTTCGAACTTGGTTCAAACCAGCAAACGGCTTTCCTGTGGCCTCTGACCGATTATTGCAGAAAATGAAAATTATAACAAATTTCGTTATTCGTGTTCTGTCTTATGTGAGTTTTACTTGATTAGCAGTTATTATTTTTCCTCGTGATATACGCTAGTCTGGCAGCTAACCTGTTGTTCGTTTTGTTAGTATTTCACCATGTCCTTCCGATCGGGTTAGATTGGTCCATGCTTTGGAGAAAATTGTGTGGGTGGGTAAATTAAATAACCACGAACTGTCAGACAGACAGACATCCGAAATACTGCTTTTACCAGTGGAGTTTGTGCAATGTGGGGGAGAAATTGATACAAAAGTCGTTGTTTTAGGATTTATTACTTGACTGGGTGGTCTACGATCTGCGGCTAAAATTCATTTAGCTGCTAGCGTGTGGAAGAAAACGAATGGGGCTGCGTTTGCGAACTTTTCGGACTCCGGAAATTGACTGCTAGCTTGTGAAAGTAAGTCGACTGGCCTCCTCATGGTGATCATAACACTCGTAAATGGCAGGACGTCTTACTCTTTAAATTTCAAGTTTTTGGCAGTTTTGTCAGTGCCAAGGTCGATTTCGACTTCCATATATTTGTTTCATTTCGTTGCATTGATAAAGCTCAAACAAGAAAAAATTAACCCTGCACTAAACGTACGTTTTTTTCTGTCGAATAATAAAAAAGTAAGCTCGTCGTTTTGATGCTATCCAATCCTGTTGCGTTTGGTCCTAAATTGTTTTGTCATCTATGCTTCCTTCCACGGAAAGAAATTTGATTCCGATGCCATGAATGAAATCATGAAATGTGAGTTTCTGTCAAATCATGACTGAACTGCCATATCAGACAGCACAAAATCATGAATAATAGGGTTTATTTCTAATTCCCGTCGTAATAAGTAAAGCCATTCTAATTTTCATTATTTGTAGGATGGATTTAGTGGATACTCCGAAAGCTCTTGTGCTGATTTGACTAAAACACACTTACCTTCCGATCCGTGAACTTTGAAATCACTGAAAAGCGACTATTATAGCATATTATTGAAATTACGCAACTGACTTTATTTCTTAAACTCGTCGTACCGTTTTGAAATCCGTCCATCAAAATTTTTCATCGTCCGAACTAAAAATCACAACAATGTTTACGAAGTTAACGCGCATGTATTTGTGTAGGACGGCATGACAAATGTTATTCTGCAAAATTTCTGCAGGTCAGGCAAGTTTTCCTGGCTGTAGAATAACGACAATGCCTTGCGTGAGTTATTTTCATTTATGAATGACGGAAATTAAAACTATTAGCCGACATTGTCTTCTTCGTCGCACGAAAAAACGTAGGAAATTTGGCTGGTAGGACTTCTTTAATGATAAAAAGCATTTAAATAGATCTCAGCTCACTTTGATTGATGGCGTATGATAGACAACTAGCTAAAATATCAGGGAATAACTAGTTGTGCATAGTGTGTCATAAAAATGCTGATATTTTTAATAATTTGTATTGGATAAGACGGGAATAGGCTATTACGACGATGTAGCAACATGCCCTAGTGCATGATTTTGCATTGTGTTGTACTGCAAGAAGCTCGTGATATCCGCAGTCCGCCCCCGTATGTGCATGTGCCGTCTGCGATTGGGATATGATGGGAAATCGTCGAATAAATAACTGTTCAGAAATTTTAAATAACTCTGTATAAGTAATTTCAAGTGAATCCCGAAAGAAATTTCAAATAACCTTGGCCGACATCGCGGAAACAAGTAAATGAGATTGGTTTTCTTTTACCTTTGCTTCATACATGACGTGACTAGTTTCAATTTTGGGTGGACTTTTGGATGTATTTTGACCCGATCTAGACATTCCGGAATATCCGTTATAGGTTCAACGGGAACTCTAAATTGGCCATTTTGAAGTTTCCTCGGAAATATGGCAAATGGGATATCAAATCACAGGGGATTTCAACGCGAGTTCTTGGGTAGACTTTTGGGTGTATTTTGAACCGATCTGGACATTCCGGAATATCCGTTGTCGGTTGTACGGGAGCTCAAAATTGGCCAGTTAGAATTTTCTTTGGAAACCTATCAAATCGCGGGATATTAAACACGAGTTTTTGGGTGGCTTCTGTGGTTTGAAACCCCATTTACCACACTTCCGGGAAAAATCGAAATGGCCAATTTTAAGTTCCGGTAGAACCAACAACGGACATCCCGGAATGTCCAGATCGGGTCAAAATACATCCAAAAGTCCACCCTCGAACTCGCGTTGCAAAATCCTTTGATTTGATAGTTCGCATACAACTAACGTGTGCCGAGTATTCATCACTAATGTACAATAAAAGCAGTAAGGGTTCAAAGATACTGCCTTGAGGAACTGCGAAAATAATATTAAACCAGCTTGATTGTAATGTACTCAACTTCACAGAAGATTTCAATTCCACAGGTAAGATCATAATCCTACTACTGTCGCAACCAAAACTCTAAATTTACAACAATTTGCATATAAAAACTGTACTCGAAAAAAGTGAAATACATTGATTAGTTTGTAGCGTGTGAGTAAACATTGATGCAGTTGATATTAAATCTTGTTAAAAGTGTAATGTTTACGTTACAGAATTTCATCTCAATCTGTTAAGTAGTTATCGAGCCGGCATCGGAACAAGAGCGCCAAAAAATCATATGCACTATCGTGTAAAATGCGACTGCGTCCGACAGATGAGTCTGGAAACATCTAAAAATCCGTCATTCGGCAGTGTCTTGAGTGGTAAAATTATTCAAGCATCCTCGGACGGCCAAGAAGGTGTTGAGTGTAATGTTGAGAGCTGATCGATGAGTGCTTGGGGATTTTGAGCGTAAAATTATGCAATGAATATCTGGTGGAAAAATGGAAGATGCAGATGCATGAAGTAGAGCTAAAACAAGTATACAAATATACTGATATAGTGAGGGTAGTATAATGTGGCATGCTGCGGTGGGCTGGGCACATGACCAGAATGCCCGACGAAAGAATAGCCAACACTGTTTCCAGCAGAGATTCAGGAAGAGACCGTAGACTTCGTTGCAGACCCGCACCCAATGGATGTGCGCTATCAAGAACGACGCACGTTCAGTTGGTGTTCGAGGGAATTAGGGAACTGCAACGCAGTTCCGACGGTCCTGGAAGACCACAATTCGTTCGGCACAGAATAGACTACCCAATAAAAAAGTGCAGCGATGGTGTAAGGGTATCACACTTGACCGGATATCGAGAGTTGTAAGTTCGAGTCACACCTGCCATAAAACTAAAAACTTTTGGTCCAAATATCGAAATTTCTCAGTTTAAACAATTTAAACAATTGAACATTTTTCACATCATTTGAATTCGAGGGAAAATTTCTCGACAACGTTACCTTTTATTCCTGGGCTATGATTGAAAAGCTAACGATTGAACGGAATTGGAAAATACCAGAAAACATAAACTAAATTTATTATATGATTCTTGTTCATTAATTTTATATTCTTGGTCGTCGCACAGTGGGGCAGATTAACCCGGCGCTCGGACTAAACCTCATAACCAGGCTTAGAATACACTTTTCGCTTTGATTTTGCTCTTTTGATTACTACTCCTCACCCAAGCAAAATTTTGAAAAGTGATGTATGGGGCGTTTGTAGAATTTGCTTTTATCTACAATATTGCTGAAGTAAGCATTACTGTGCGTTTTGTTTTTATGGCGCTATAAGGCTGCTACCCGCTTGATAGCAAAAAGAGCGCTCTTTTTGTTACCAACGGCATTTCTGCCCTACAGCGCCGTAAATACTAAAGATAAAACTGCACTTTCTTAAGCAATATTATAGATAATTACTAGCTCTACAAATGCCCCATACACCACTTTTTCAAATTATGCTTGGGTGAGGAGCAGTAACCAAAAGAGCAAAATCAAAGCGAAAAGTGTATGCCAAGCCTGCTCATAACTTTTTTCATATGCTTCGTAGAGCTTTATTGTCTTCAGCAACATTGTTTGTTATAAAATTTTGCATCTTTCTGTAAATTTTAAGTAGTTGTATTTTTATTCCTATAAATGGCGTTGAGATCTAACTTTTTAAATAATGACTATAGAAATATTGTGTCTTCAGAAAAGTTGTTTGTCCTGTAAAGTTACGTAAAGTTACTGAACATACAAAAATTGTAGGACTTACGGGAATCAAGTTATAAATATTTTAAATACTCAAACACATTTTTTTAAGTATGTAGTCGAAATTGGTAGTCTGACGACCTCCTATACAAATTATCACAATCTGTATATCAAGAGTAATTTAGTATTATTATTCTGGTATAGGGTAAATCAACCATTTGTGGACCTTTCTATAAATTATTTTGAACTCGTAACGCTAAACACCCAACCAATGGCCCTTACAATATTAGTAACTTTCAAATAAGCCTAAATATGACAATTTCTGCTGCAAATCTCTATATTTTGCATATTTTTTAAAACAGATTGGAATGTCTATTTTCCTTTTATGGACCCTTGTGGTTTACAATTAAATAACGACCGGGTCCATTATAGGAATTTTAGTGTATTTTGCATGGAGAGAGTTCGGTAATGGCGACATTTTTTGCATTGTATATCATGGACCCTCACTTAAGTTCATCAATTGTTGAAAACGTCAATTTTAAAGCATTAATAATAAAATGCAGCTAAAATTTTATAAACTCAAATGTGTGTTATGTTTAGTACGTTCTGTTTAATGCCATATATCCTCAGAAATAAGAAGTATAATGTAATAATTACCGAATTTTATCCGAGGGTCCATTACAGGTAGAGGGTTTACTATATAGGTTAACTTACCCTACTATCTGCTTTAGTGCATGCATGCAATTTTTTTAATTCATTAGTTTGGCCGTACGCAGCAAAAGGATATGAGTGGCGAGATAGGCTGTCATCGGCCTCAGCCAAATCCTGGCAGAAGGCACAAAAATAACAAGTAACTGACAGAGTATAGCAATCTGTTTATCTTGCAAACACGTATCAGCAAGTTCGACTCTAAATAAACAAAATGGATGCTAGTTCAATCGAGCTGAAAATCCAACCGAATATATTCTATTGCCAATTTGACTTGAAACAGAGCTAATTGGGAAAAAGCTGTTAAGTGGTCGCTTTTACAATATCCTGAATTCCCCTTATCGACTCCAATGTATCTCATAACGATAATAATGCTGTGTCTTACATACACAAGCATGCCTATTTAACGTACAGCAGAAATGAACTTTGCACTGGCGCGCGCATTTACTAATTTGCAGCCTAAAATGCCGGAAACATGCATTCGGAAAACTTTAATATCTCCGAACATCGCAACTAGTAGCAGCTAATTTTTTGCTTATTACTAGTTAACACCCTGAATGTTGATTTTATGGCAGTGTCAGAGCGGAAAACTGTGGAAATCTTTTTCTACACACTATTGAAAATTGACAAAAATATCAAATTTTTTGTTCTAAAACACTTCGTCAGAACAAAGTAAAAAAATCTAAAATCTAAAAAATCTTTCCTAATATCACCTAAACTATTAGTTTATAATCCCTTTAATGTGAATTGTCCTTTAAAAGTATAGAATTTTAAGCAGCATGGTAGCCAGATACTAAAAGATTAAATGATATTTATTTTTTCATTTTCCAAAAAAAATTTACACTGTGTTTCACCTTCTTTAATGCCTATTGAAAAAACACTTATTAAAACAATTTATGTATATTTCTTATAGATTATGTGTCTGCTATACGTAGAATATTAAGTTTCATAGAATATCTCAAATAAAAATTTTGAGGTTTTGTCCGAGCTTTTTCGGGTTCTGCCCCATAGTGCGTGGGTATGAAATGGGGAAGGCAACTAGGAAGAAGCGCCCAACATAGCTCTAGCCATCCCAAGCCCCTACCTAGCGCCTCCACGTGGCCATACCTGGAAATACTTCAATTTGTATAATTGAGTAGCCAAGCTAGGAGGTGCGGGGTCGTGCGGTTTTCAGTTCCTAACCTTACAATTGTAGTTTTAGGCAACCATTAAACCACACGACTTTATTTTTAAGTATTATATGATTTAAACTAATATTTTTGGCAAACTAATCTATTTTCAGAGAGCGAAATAAGGCGCTATATCCTTGGCCAATTGCAGCCTTGCTTCTGGTCTAAATACCATTAGTTCATCCCTGAGGGTCCGGAGTATCACTTAACCTTTATTAGCAAAGATACTCCCAACGATTGTAAATAAATCATTATCTATGTATACGGGAAGCGTTTGGTACGGGAGGTCCACGCTTTCTTCCTTCCCCTTGATTTCAAGGAGTTTAATGGAATTAGATATTTTTTCTGGTTCCACTTGATTCCTTGGAATTCTCTCTGCGGTACATGCTGCGCAGTTGGCCTGGCCGTTGACAAGAAAAATGATTGATTCAAGTAATCGTCATTTTCCAGGATGCCTTCAAGAATTGGCTGCGTTAGTGTGAGATTAGAGATTAGATTAGATTTGTCCGAGCTTTTTCGGGTTCTGCCCCATAGTGCGTCGCCAATAAAGAGATACATATTAGGTGTCGAACATCATACTACATAGTCTACCCTCCGAGGGTAAGTAATGTAGTTATAAGTCAAATTTTGTGACGGCGGACACAGCCCAGAATTCGACAGTATTATTATGTTTGCCGCTCATGTGTCGCATTGCTTTTCGTATTCGCCAGCTCTGAATACATTTTTACATTGCTGGACATCTATTTATATCTATCTATTTATATAAGAGGCTTATGTCTGTACCGAAAACCAGGATTCTGACAGAACGTCATAAGAGGCTTATCGCTTATCGGTAACTAAAAACAGGCCCCTGGCAGGACGTCATGCTTTCGTAGCAATGGGTAGTATTCTCAGTCACCTCAATCACTGGTTGACTGCTGGACTGCTCGATTGCCCAACTGGTTGACTAGGCTGCTCGACTGGACTGGTCGATTAAACTACTCGATTTGATTGGCCGACTGGAATGCTCGACTTAACTACTAGATTCGACTACTTGACACATTTGTTGGACTTACTACTTGACCCGATTGCTCGACTTAATTGCACGATTGAACTGCTCGACTGGACTGTTCGATTCGACTGCTCAACTGGACTGCTTGACTGGACAGCTTGATTCAACCACTCGACTACACCGCTCGACTCAATTGCTTGACTTAACTGTTCGATTCGACGCTCGACTTAACTGCTAGACCGGACTACTGGACTCAACTGCTCGACTCAACTACTCGATTGGACTATTCGAATCGGCTGTACGACTCAACTGCTCAGCCCGATTGCTCGATTTAACTGCTCGACCTGACAGCTCGACTTAACTGACGACTGGACAACTTGATTCAACAGTTCGACTAGACTGCTCGACTTAGCCACTTGACCCGACTGCTCGACTCGACTGCTTGATTTAACTGTTGGATTCGACAGCTCGACTTAACTGCTCGACTGGACTACCCGACTCAACTGCTCGACTGGACTACTCGACTCAACTGCTCGACTCAACTGATCGACTGGACTGCTCGACGCAACTGCGTGACTTCTATTTGACTCATCTGCTCGACGGGACTGCTCGATTCAACTTCTCGACTCGACTGCTCGACTCAACTTCTCGACTAGACTGCTTGATTTAACTACTCGATTTGACTGCTCGACTCAACTGTTCGACTCGATTGCTCGCCCAACTGCTTGACTCGATTGCCTGATTCGACTGCCTCGAGTCGACTGCTCAACTCGATTGCTTGTCGCGATGTCATATGGTCGGTGTTAAATCAGACCGGACCAAGTCGCAAAATTTTAAAAAATGAGTTAATGACAGCGAACAGCCAGAGTTATAAGATGATAAGATTGTTCGGTTCTGTCTGACACCGACCATATGAATCGGTTCGCGGCAGACAATGGACAGTTCAGAGCCACTCACACAAAAGAGCCATTTTGCCTACCTATAGAATCAGCACAGTGGAGATAATGTTTTATTCATAAAATTAAAATCCAATGCGAGCAAAAAAACTATTTGTTTCAGTTTCTGGCTGACTCTTTTATGTACAATATGTAAGCTATATTATGCAATTTAAGAACTCGTAGAACTAATACAAAGATTAAACATCTTCGCAAACACTGGCTAATGGAATCCGCAGTTTTCAGAATTCCGAACAGACATTTATATTTTCCGGATCGTAAGATTCGGGCTCAACTAGTAATATAAATACGGCGAAATCCGATCTGTTTGACCCGCTAATGGAGCAATACTTTTCTCCAAACAAAAACGGCTTTTGTAAAAATATTATCCTAAAGTATTAGGAACTTTATGTTGACGGAATCGCTTGATAAAATAGGATACAAACAAAATCAAAGACTTTAATTTTGTATGTGTGTCGTTAATTTTTATTTTCAGCCATGAATCTACAAAACACACCGAGACTGGTAGGTTTTACTTTTTACTGAACTGCCTATTTGATCGTCTCAACTTGGTACCTTCAATTCGCGGGCAAAAAAAAACAAATGCACCATAAATTAGAGCAGTTCAGCTTTACTACAATGGTTGCTAAATGCTACTTCAACGAAAATCGCCAAAAATTAACGATCTCTCCGCGTGTAAGGCTTTCGGTTGGTGATCCCAACGTGTTGAAAGCCCCACTGGGGGCCGAATATAATTGCAAACCTTTCAATTTTCTGCTAGCAATTGTGCACCAACTGGTAGGTATTAAGCTTTCAACACAAAGTAACAACTGAAATGTTTATCCCATGCCGTGTTTCCGGTGCGGACTTATAAATTAGCAAGAGACGCTGGTGCAGACAGACGTAGATGGCGTGGATTGTCTGGATTAAATATCCATTTCAATCAATTGAATGGCCAGAAACCAGATCACATCTATAGGTCAACACGGTAGCATTCCATCCAGCTCACAGGTGATTTTGCAGCAGCTGTGCATTGCAACCTGTCATAGAAATCAATACCCCTTGCGTTACGTAAATATCAATCAGTTTAGTCAACTTAATATAATAATTGGCGAGGGGTTTACCTTTGTTAAATTCGCCCCGCGATGGTAACGATAATAATCGACTAAACAACGAAAAAAAAAACTAACGCCATTAGGGTGAGTCTAGTTTGGATTCGAATTACCACAAAGTCAAGGCCACTGTAAAAGTAGCATTCGTTGATCGCCTAAAACCAGAAATCCAGTTCAGACAGCGCATTTCTTGGACCGTCATCATCAGACAGTCGACTTGGGGTGAGAAGGTATAATTAGATATCGAATTTCAGGTGACCAACCAGCGATTTCGAATGGCACGCAAAAACCCCTCGGCTGTCGGTGTTATTTTGACGACGTGGTTTATATTTTTTCCTATCTCGACTAATCGTCCATTGTCTTGTCAAGCCGCTGCTGAGGAGCATAATTTCAGAAGTGCTAATAATTATCTGCTCCACACTTCTTGCTGCTGCTGCTGCTGGTGTGCGTGTTTCAAAATATTGTTGTCGGAGCGTTGTCCGTCATTATGACAGGGTTTTGTGTTTCGTCAAGACATTGTCTGCGGAATGATCTTAATTGAAATCGGTGTACAAACAAAACAAACAAGCAGCTGATGCAACGAAGCTGATTATCTGCTAAACTGTAGTATTAGTTTTAGTTAGTGCGTTTTGAACGCACTACTGTTTTCTTGGCATAGGAAAATTCTGTTCTGCTTCGTACTATCAAACAAAATAAACAGTCACAATGTACATGCACTGAAGAGATTGAACACACGATAGAGACTTAAATTTCATACTTCACAGACTGCCAAGTAAGCCTCATATTTTAATAAAGATATTTGTAAATAACTGTTTGAAAATAAGTAATATCAGAAAATCAATATTTATTACCATTTATAACATAATTTTTCTCCACTAAAAGTTTATATGACGTATGAAAAGCCGTTTTTTTAGAAAATACATTCACATTGATTAAAAGACGTACTTTTGCAGTGATTGTTATATCATTGCCATTAAAGAAAGGTAAAAGCATTAGATCGTTGCCGTTAATGCTGCAATTACACATGTTTTCCAACACATAAAAATTAAGCGCACATATGCGGCATAAAATCGGTACGTTACTTCGCAACTCAGAAATATCCTTTCGCTCGTAATTTTACGACATTTCATCTCCATGTCAACACTCGGACACGGAGAGCCGTGCGCATATACCGGAGAGGGGTTCGGAGATGGTTACAGCACTGACGCGGCCTGGCAGGCTGGCGCAAAAACATGGTGAATCCGCGTTACTCTACCTTTACAGTAATCACCACGGACTGACGAAGTTAGGCGATAATGTCACGGTATATTTTTATACCTCTATAAAAACGGTTTACTCACTTTAGTTTATGACTTTAAAGCGAAAGTTTTTTCTCCGCTGTATATGACGACGACAAGGAATGGGGTGGAAGATCGGTGTAAGGTCTATGTAATCGCAAATTACATCGTCCAGGTCTAGGCGGTACAGCGCTTCGAATCCGGGTGCTATTGAGCAGCTAAACAATATTAATAGACAGTTTTAAGTGACACTCAGACGATTTTCCGAGGTTAAAATCTAATGCAGTTTCAATTTTATGGTCAAAACTCATTTGGCCAAGGTTCTTTGGCTACTGAACGCCAAAAAAACGGAAACCATCATCACACTTCATTGCACCAGTTAACCCCAATTGGTACCCACAACACAATTGCCTACGCCGAGGCCATCAGCTACCGAGAGGTTAACGATGTTCTTCGTGGTGCTTTTTTAGGTTTTTTTTCTCCGCCGCGGTCAAAACTACATCAGTCATGGCATGGCGTCCACCAGTCTGCCCAAGCAAAAACATTGGCCCCGTTTCGATGGCTATCGTCCAGCTGCTTGAAAGCAACCAGCTGACCATTGAACTCATTTTCTCCCATCACGGTACAGGTAAACCATGTGGGGGAAATTGGAATAAAATTTGAGTAATTGTCACCCAAGCGCAAGCGCCATATTTTCTTCGTACTAACATTCGAAAATGTCTAGAAAAGTAGAACTAAATAATTCATACTGACGGGCGGTCTAGATGACCGAAATCAGGCTACGACGATGACGACGACGACGTCTTTGGTTGTATCGCGCTTGGATTCATGGAGTTGTAGCGAAGAATTCCTTACCGACGAGAGAATAGGATTCCGGTTATAAGTGTAATTATAGAAACACGACTGGTCGCAACCGGCAGTAGCCCACTTATATAATAATAAGCATCATCAACACCAACAGCTCCACTATACACCGCCGCCATCATTATCATCATGAATAACAATAATAACCGGCTGAATCTAGCGTGACTAACACGCAAAACCAGAATTGAAAGACCAGAAACAGAACAGCCTGTTTGTTGGATTTCCTGCGGTGGTGTACAGACGAATAAACCTCCCCCCCCTCCTCCCCACACCCGCGTTATACCAAGGGATGTTTAAAGACATTGGTTTTCTAACAAAGCGAGGTGAGAAAAAAGTGCTGAAAAACAAGTTTAATAAGCTTAATTAGTTTCGGCAAAGAACTATAATCGAGCAAAAAAAAAACTTTTCACTATGCATGGTAGAGCACTAATCGCTTGACCAAGGTCGATCTTGAAAGTTCCTGCATCTGCAGGAATATTTTGGTTCATGACAAAAAAATAGATAAGAATTCATTTTCATAGAATATAGTCTAACCAACGCCATCGAGCTTTTGTCTTGCTGAACCAAATTTGGAGAAATGTAATATTAAAATTCTTGAACAAGCTTAAATAATAAAACCATTAACCATATCAGAACTTTGATTTTGTGTTTTTTTATTCTCCGAATAAATTTTAGATTAAAATAGTAACCATGCGTTCTTCCATTCTCTTTAGAATCGATGGAGGCACCTTGTACATTATACATATAATCGTGCGTCAATTTTGGGATTGATGGTACGGTGATTGTCTAGAGCTCAAGGTACTAAACAACGAAACTGGCAAACTAATTTAAAAAAGACAATTAAGAAAACTGACAGAAAAGGGTACAAGCTTGATATAGGCAAATGAACATTCGTTAGATCTCGCGCGGTTGAAGCAGCCAGAAGTCACCGCAAACTACGCGCATTCACTCAAAGCTGCGCTGCCGGAAGACAACGAGCTGAACAAAACCCCCCTCGAGGACTGTTGGAACACTATCAAAACAGCAATCAGCAGTGTAGCGGAGAGCTCCATCGGGCATATATCCCGGAATCAGTGGAACGATTGGTTTGATGATGAATGTAGGGTGATTGATGAGGAGAACGCTGCGCGGGTGGCCAAGATGCGCAGTGCCACTCGTCAGAACGTGGAAAGACACAAACAGAAGAAGATGCAGCGAAACCAAATCTTTCGGGAGAAAAAGCACTACCTGGAAGAGCAGGAATATGCAGAGTTGGAGCGGCTGCATCGTTCTCAGGAAACGCGGAAGTTCTACCAGAAACTGAACGGATCCCGCAAAGGCTGTGCCGCGAGCCGAAATGTGTCGGGATAAGACTGGCAGTATTTTGACGGACGATTGTGAGGTGACCGATAGGGGGAAGCAGCACTTCGACGAACACCTGAATCCCAGGCAGAGGACCATGGCGGCGGGGAAAGCGATTTCGACGGTGCAACAAATAGGGAAGAGGTGTCAGCCCCAATGATAGGCGAAGTTAAGGTTGCCATCATGCAGCTAAAGAACAACAAGTCAGCTGGAAAAGATGGTATCGGGGCGGAGCTTATTAAAATGGGACCAGAAAAGCTGGCCATTTGTCTACACCGACTAATTGTTAGAATTTGGGATACGGAACAGCTACCGGAGGAGTGGAAAGATGGGGTGATCTGTCCGATCTATAAAAAGGGCGACAAGTTGGACTGTGAGAACTATCGAGCGATCACCGTTCTCAATGCCGACTATAAAGTGCTGTCCCAAATCATTTTCCGCCGACTATCACCAATTGCGAACAGATTTGTGGGAACTTATCAAGCCGGCTTCGTCGAAGGTCGGTCTATAACGGATCAAATATTTACACTGCGGCAAATCCTTCAAAAGGGCCGTGAATACAGAGTTCCCACGCATCATTTGTTCGTTGACTTCAAGGCCGCATATGATACCATCGACCGGAAAGAGCTATGGAAAATCATGGACGAGAACAGCTTCCCCAGGAAGCTCATCAAACTGATTAAATTTACGATGGATGGTACACGGTGCGGTGTTCGGATTTCGGGTGGATTGTCAAGTTCATTCGAATGGCACAGAGGGCTTCGTCAAGGTGATGGTCTTTCATGCCTGCTGTTCAACATAGCGCTACAGGTGTCATGAACCGAGCGGATATCAACACGCGGGGCACGATATTTAACAAATCTAGTCAATTCGTCTGCTTTGCCGATGACATGGATATTATCGGTAGAACATCTGTGGCGGTGGCTGAACAGTACACCAGACTAAAGCGCGAAGCAGAAAAGATTGGGTTAAAGGTAAATACGTCTAAAACAAAGTACATGCATGTTGTACAGTTTGAGGTAGTCGACGAATTTGTTTACCTTGGCTCACTGGTAACGGCGGACAATGATACCAGCCGTGAGATTCGGAGCCGTATTATCAGCGGAAGTCGTGCTTACTGTGGCCTTTACAAGCAATTACGGTCGAGCAGACTAAGTCCCCCTACAAAGTGCACCCCGTACAAGACGCTTATTAGACCGGTTGTTCTCTACGGGCATTGTCCATGGCTCGAGGAGGACCTGCGAGTGCTCAGAGTTTTCGAACGACGAGTGCTAAGAAGGATCTTCGGCAGCGTACAGGATAACGGAGTATGGAGGCGGAGGATGAACCCAGTATCCAGAAGGTGGCTAAAGCTGGACAGATGCGATGGGCAGGGCATGTTGCAAGAATGCCGGACAACTACCCTGCAAAGATGATGTTCGCCTCAAACCCGGTAGGAACAAGACGTAGGAACCAGGAGCGCAGCGAGCAAGATGGTTAGACCAGGTGGAGCGAGATCTGGCGGAAAGTACTCGGTGTCCGAGGAATAGAGCGGTAGCCCTCAACCGAGTTACATGGAGAAACTTTGTTCAACAGGCTTTGTCCCACAGCCACCTAAGTAAAGTAAGTAACAGCAGAGAATCAACGAGTGAAGCAGAAGCGTGCGAATGCTAAGGATAAGGATATCATCGAAATCTTGCCCGCTAAAATGTAGCGTCAAAGAAAATCAATCATTCTTATACTCCTGGACCGGATGGCATTCTTGCTGTTCTCTTTCGCCGTTGTGCTAAGACCATTCGCTGGTCATTCGAGAGAGACGAATTCCCTACAAGTTGAAATATAAAAGTGGTGATCGCCATGACGCACAATGGGGTAGATTGACCTGGCGCACAGTGGGACGGAACTATTAAAGATATCAACTTACTGTCTTCTGCGATGTTTCTTCGACTTATGAGAACTTTTTTATAGTATTAGAAAATTAGGGATTAAGGGGATAACACAACAAATAGAAAAAATAACTTTTTAGTTTCAAGCTTAACGTCTTCGATTGGTAAAAAACATTTGTAGCTAATATTGTTTTCAGTAACTTCACTGAAGAAAGAAAGTGTCTACCTCTTAAGGGGGAAAAATTAAGGAGCAAAACTTACGGGTACCCCCTTAAAATTGGTTTTTATCACATAGCTCTTTTATTTCAATCCCTACAAACATGAAAAATTCTGCAAAGTTGTAGACAGCGCCAATTTGCATATTTTTGTAGAATATGAGGATACTCTACAATTACCGGTTTTCAACTTGTTTAAATTTTTTTGCTTTTCTTAGTGCAAACTTTAAGTGGGTGTTTCTTGGGCAGTAGCACAGTGTAGCAGCTGACTTATAATCTTTTCGTAACATCCACTCTTTATCTATAAGAATTTTTATAAATGACAGTGGGATCTCATGGGCCATATGAGTAAACTGCATTTAAGTTTTTCAGTTTTGAAGACTTAACCCTCCAACGAGAAAGGCCGCTCCTGTGAACCATAGCAATATATGAAATTTGTTTTGAATGAACAATATAAAAAGTTTGTTTACAATAGAATTCTTGACATTTTGGAAACAATTTACAACATTCTGACCATGCGTTCAAGAGTTCCGGAGTGATTCGCGATAAGGGCGCAACTAACAAAGTGTGAACAATGAGAAATATCACTGTTATAATTTGCCAGTACATTTTCAAATCTTAATTTAAATAAAAGTTACAAAAGTCAAGTTTAAAGACATAAATTGGTGTAGAATAAATCAATCTTATAATTTCACAACAATACTGCATAAAATTTGTGCATTCAAGCTCAAAATCTAAGTTTTATAGTTGAACCCCATGGAATGAGCCTCAAAGCATTTTGACAATGAGATTCGCCCAGCCCTGTTTCGCCTTGTTTTGATTTTTTTATTTAGTTTCGCCTGTTTACAATGCGCCTGTGTTTTGAAACAGCGCAGTTTCGCTCTTTACTATCGCCTATTTACAAAACGATTTGCAAATAAGCCTGTCACTTCATAACAATGCGAAGGGCTAAACTGCAAACTGTCTTTTGTTTTGATCAAACACTTCTATCGCCCATTACTAAAAACTTGTTTTAAATAATTCTAACGATTAAAACAGAAGAAAGGATGCTTGCCAAGGATATTATCAGTCTTTTTAAGGCTGATGGTGTGATAAAACGATTTGTTTACAATTTGTAGTTGAGCCCCAATCGCGAATCACTCCGGAGTTATCATCTTTCAAAACAAAGAATTCATGAGAATTGTAAAAAGATTATTCCGTAATTTTTACTTTTAGAGAAAAGATTATCTAGAACAAATTAAACGTGCCTAAATTTGTTTTATGTTTATGTAATAAGCCATGTTACGCCATCAAAAGTTTTTGTCCGCCCCTCCCCCTTGGAAATTGGCTTGAAAAATCGGGGGGCAAAAAAATATGAGTTAAATTTTTTTTATAAAATCAATTGTCTGTGGGCTCTACAGCCTGAAAAATTTGAAAAATGAGTATACGAGTTGAGTTAACGTTTCTAGCATGCAAAGAACATCTAGAACAAAATGTTCGATCTCAAATTTTTCCTATGAGTAATTTACATGCTTTTTTGCAATTTTGTGATATATTTGGACTGAAAAAATATTTGGGTAGAGCGTTAGGCATGAAAAACTAAAAAGAGAAATTGGACTATTTCATACCTAGCGGTCCTCCAGATAAATATTTTCCCATGAAAATCAACACTCGAGCTTCTTGTGAGTGTACTTTCATGATTAAGTAATCATTTGCTCGATCGCATCGTTTTTACGATGTTGCCCGTTAGAGGGTTAAAATAAAAATGCCTAAAATCCAAATTTTTTTTGCTCGAATAAAAAATTCACTTTGTTTTTTTTTCGACTCCCCCCCTTCAGTGGCCCAACACCGAAGGGAGAAAAACTTTTTAAAATATTTGTAATGGCCTTATATGAAAGAAATCAGCTAATTTAAGGTGAAATGAGATGTGTGCGATTTTAAACGTTCTTTAGTGCTGTGAAACTGATAAACTTAAATGCACTTTACTTATTTGGCCCTTGAAATCCCACTATCATTTATACATATTCTTGTCTACAACTTTACAGAACATCTCATGTTTATAAAAGTTGAAATAAAAGAGCTATGTGAAAAAACCAATAAGTTTAGCTCCGTAACTTTTTCCCCTTAAGAGATAGCCACTTTTTTTCTTCAGTGAAGTTACTCAAAACAATATTATCTACAAATGTTTTTTACCAATCGAAGACGATTAAGATTGAAACTAAAAAGTTATTTTTTCTATCTGTTTTGTTATCCCCTTAAGCCCTAATTTTCCAATTCTATAAGAAAGTTCTTATAAAACGAAGAAACTTTGCAATAGACAGTAAGGTGATATCTTTAACAGTTTCGTCACAAAAATCGATGTCCGTCTTTTTCCGTCCCACTGTGCGGCGTTCGGACAAAACCTCATAACTTTTTTAATATGCTTCGTAGAGCTTTGTTGTCTTCAGCAATATTATTTGCAATAAAATTTTGCATTTTTTTTTAAATTTTAGGTAGTTGTATTTCTACTCCTGTAG
This sequence comes from Sabethes cyaneus, assembly GCF_943734655.1. NCBI lineage: Eukaryota > Metazoa > Arthropoda > Insecta > Diptera > Culicidae > Sabethes > Sabethes cyaneus. The sequence continues at coordinate 74,343,527 of NC_071355.1, read as the reverse complement.
ATGGCGTTGGGGTCTAACTTTTTAAATAATGACTTTAGAAATTTTATGTCTTCAGAAAAGTTGTTAATCCTGTAAATTTACGGAAGACTCTAAAATCGTAGGACTTACGGGAATTAAGTTATAAATATTTAGTGCGCCGTTCGTGACTACCAGCAGGGATGGTTCGATCACTTTGACTCAATTTCGATTCATTTGACAGTGCCGTCTCAGCCGAGCCAAATATGACAAGATTACATATGGGACATTTGTAGAACTAGTTCTAATCTACAATTTTTTTGAACAAAGTTTTGCTGTATCTTTTGTAGTTACGGTGCTACAACGCTAGTAAATCAGTGACTAAATGAACGTTCATTTAGTCACTAATAAGATACTAGCATTGTAACGCCATAACCACAAAACATACAGCAAAACTTTATTCAGCAATATTATAGATAATAACCTGTTCTACAAATGTCCCATATTTAACTTCGTCATATTTGGCCCCGTTAAGACGGTACTGTCAAATGAATCAAAACTGAGTCAAAGTGATCGAACCATCCCTGACTACCAGGGTTGTAAACGGGCAGATCTACCTCAAGGAGAGTCTACAGAAGCGTTTGCTTCCTCGGTTGAAACAACACGAGGGCTCTATAATCTTCTGGCTGAATCCAGCTTTGTGCTAATACTGAGCTATTATGAAGCAGGCACTACGGAAGCATCCCAAGGAGGTCAAATCTGAGGAAGACATGAAGAAAAAGTGGGTTTCCGTACAGAAGAAGCAGCAGCCAGATGTTGTACAGAACCTTATGAGTGGAGTCAACCGTTAAGTGCGAGCGTGGTACGAGCGACGGTTATGGTATTGAAGTTGTCTGAAAGTTTGCAAAGGATCGGTCAATTAGGTAATATCCTACAGCGTTTCTTCCGTGATGTAACTTGATGTGGGACACCGTTTATAACGCACATTTTTCCTCAACGTATTACTTACGACTACCTACAATTTGTCAAAACTATTCCAAATAGAAAGCTATGTTTTTTCGAAAATATAATTGACAGATGTTATTTTATTAAAACATACAAGTCAAAAATAATACAGGGCAATTACATCCAAGAGCTTGCAAGATTCCTATCGGTATCTATCGCTTGAACAGTGACAAATAAGACGCTTCCGCCGATTCTTAAAAATACGGAGACGCACGGTTATTTTTTAGTTTGAAGTTATCATACCAGATAATCAAACAATTTTCAAAGAATATTTATGCTATCTTTATATTTTTAATAGGCACTAAAAATGTCAAACTATCTAATCTCCGAGGTAAGTCTTACCAGTGCAGTAACCAGTGCAGTGTAATAGATAAATGAAATTTTAACACCAAATAAAGTTTCGTAATTCAAACGATAAAACAATAAAATTGCAGATAATTTTGCAGTATAACTGTCAGCATTAACTAAAGTCAACGGCAGCAGAGACGCATATTATATCGCACTAACTCAGCGTGCTGAATTTATCAAACCATTTCCGTAATCACGTCGTCTGCCAGCAGCAATCAGTGATGTGTGAGAAGGTGTTTCCATCTAAAACACGCTGGATGAACAGAATCCCATTATCGATAATAGAGTCGGAGAGTCAACTGTACGATTACTTTATGGCGTTAGGTGGGAATATCGCAACCTGACCTGACGTTGACGCGCTGAATGAATTCAATACACCCGCCGCGTCATGTCATTGTCAATTCGTCCTATCCAGCGGAACACACAGCCCGATCATTAAATGCTTCCGCACTGCGTTGCGTTGGACTGTTTGAAATCGTAGCTACGCCCACAAAACAGCACAGTCCCAAGTTCGTGGAAATTGTATGGATGAGCCGCAGTCGGAAATTGTGATTCAACTGCTACGGGCTTCGGTAACCCCGCAAAAATTACATCAGCCTAAAAGTCACCGTGTTAAAACGGCTGATTTCAGATTGCGATCTTCGGTGCTGAAGTTTGCTTGCTCATGCGACGACATGCGACGACGATCGCACGAAAACGGTTCATGCGAAGTTCAAAATGTTATGACACATGCTTAATTGTTCCACATTCATTTAATGCTCGCCCGGTCGAGAATCTACGAACCGTACGAACATAAAACTTCACCATCACCGTCCGGTGTCATGTGTGCTCGGTGAATGGGCTTTATCACCGATGGTCTTACGAAATGTCTCACCGAAGGCTAGAGATTGATCTGGCCATGGTTTAGATCCAGCCAGCGTTGCTGGGCATTTTTAACCTAGGAGGACACGATTTGACCTCAACTACTAGCAGTTAAATTCGGCCTAAAGAATAAGTCGAAGTATTCACATTTCATTCTAAGTGGCGATAATGTTGGTTTATTCCCTCGAAACCTGACAGATACGATGGATGGTGAGAGGCCTTACTGAATGAAAAATCGAGACAAAGAAGAACGAGCGTGTACAATAACAGGCAAGGACCTGTAGTTATAATAGTCGAGACTAACACACCGGCGGTAATTAAAAATTAATGAGATTGGAAGGTTTTGATACGGCCGCAATCACGCTCTCGGATTGTTTCGTTAACCAATTTAGCAGTCTTTTAGCGGAGTTGCTCATGGAAGAGGCAATTGCGTGTTGGGTTTTACCAAATTTTTCCACGAACAATGTCCAACTGTGCTTGCTTTTCCGCCGCCACAAAAAGTGTCTAATAATCAGAAAGGAAATGAAGCAAAAAAGCGAATCATGGTAAGAAAAACTGTGCCTATAGTGTTTTCGGAAGGCTAAAAATCAATATTCATGAGAATGTAACATTTTTACTGAAATTACCTGCTAATTTTTGTCGGTTGGATGTAACTTATCCTAAAATCGATTAAAAAAACGGTGAAGGCAACTTTAAAGGTACTCAAAATCCTGACAGTTGCTCACTTAAGGTGTCAAGATTATTGAGCAAACTATTAATTTAGTGCGAGAGTTAAACTTTCTTGAATTATTTAATTTATAGTAGTCACACAAATGAATGTGCTACCATTTTTTAATTTATAAAAACTATCGAAAAAATCGGTTTAATTTTTTGCTACTAATACAGGAAGGATTATTATTTTTTTTGAAAACACCGTTGGGTCTATTTCACGAGAAGGATTTTCAGGAAGTCGTTTGCACTACAACGAAAGAGAATCTTAACTCAATTTTGCTTTAAATTATTAACCTAATGTCTAAAAATAACACACATATCTTACACTAGAAGACGCATTAGTAATCATCAAGCACATATGATAAATGGATTAATATCCAATTCCAGTTTAAAAGCCTCGACCCAGTTAACTTTTTGTTTTTCTGCTACCAATAGAAACGTAAGCATTACTGGTGCTACATTTTACCATATCCATATCCATGCCGAAATCGTCTGCACCAATAATTCCGGCAAGTTGCCAATTCCAAAGTAAACCGCACTGAAAGATGCAAGCCATGAACCATATAGCGCAGTAACCGGTACGGATGAATAATACTATTTCCACTTGCTACACTCGTCCCGGTGCCAGTCGGTCAGTACCAGAGCCAGAATCAGATAGAACTAATTTTTAATGGGTAACTAAATTAATTTTTTATCACTACTGACAGAAATGCCAACCCACTAGGAAAACGTTTCCTACCGAATGCTAAAAATATCTTTTCCTAAACCTTTTACGATAGCCTGAAGTTTTGAGTACTAAGTTTACTAAACACAACAAATTAAAATACATAATTTACAAAAAGAAAAGTGTTGGGGAAGAATAAATGCTTAATGCGAGAAATGTAGATTCAGGCAAACTGAAAATTCTTGATATTAGGCCAAAAATATAGACTTAGCGAAGGTGAGAGTCGAACTCACAGCTTCCAATGTCTAGTTGAGCGTGTTGTTTAACCAATTACACCACTAAGCCGTCTATACTCTGTGGTCTTCGACTCTCATCTTCGCTAAGTCTATATTTTTGGCCTAATATCAAGAATTTTCAGTTTGCCTGAATCTACATTTCTCGCATTAAGCATTTATTCTCCCCCAACCGAAAAGTAAAGCCGACTGCTATATGTCGTTAGAAAAAAGAAAGAAAAAAGAAAAGTTTTCATTTTTATCATATTTTAGATTCTGCTAAATCTACAACTAATTTTACTTAACTTGAAAAATTAAAACAAAATTAAACAGAAATTGAAACTTTTATATTTACAACAAAGTTATAAAGTACATCAAATACTGTCGTGAAATAACACTATCCAATTAGTTTCTGATTGTGCCGCAGGGACGGAACCTAAATGAATGTACCCCACTGGACATACGAATGATAGGCACACGGACTTTAGGTATAATGGGCAATATACATAATCGACGATAGGCATAATAGGCTATTGCAAATTATTTCTTAAGATTTTGTCTTCTATTTATATAAGAGGCTTATGTCTGTACCTTAAACCAGGTCTCTAACAGGACGTCATAAGAGGCTTATCGGTAACTAAAAACAGGTCCCTGATAGGACGTCTTGCTTTCGTAGCAATGGGTTGTATTCTCAGTCATCTCACTGGTCGACTGCTGAACTGCTCGATTGCTCAACTGGATGACTAGACTGCTCGACTGGATTGGTCAATTAGATTGCTCGATTTGATTGCTCGACTGGACTGCTTAACTGTACTGCTCGACTGAACTGTACGATTCGACTGCTCGACTCAACTGCTTGATTGGACAGATCGACTTGACCGCTTGGCTGAACAGCTCGACTAGACTGTTCGATTTGACTGCTCGACTTGACTGTTGTACTCGACTGCCTGACCCAACTGCCTGACTTAATTGCTTGATTCGACTGCTCGACTCGCCTGATCAACTCGATTGCTTGTCGCGATATCATATGGTCGATGTTAACTCAGACCGGACCATGTCGCAAAATTTTGAAAAATGAATTAATGATAGCAAACGATCAAGAATTTTCTAAGCAACATTTTACTCTAATCAGACTACATAAGTGTTGCAAACAGCCAGAAGTTTTTATTCAATTAAATAAGATCCAATACGACCATAAAAACTATTTGTTTCAGTTTCCGACTATGACTCTTTTATGTATACATACAAGGTACAACATCTTAGAGCTATATTATGCAATATAAGACTCAAAGAACTAATACAAAGATTAAACATCTTCGCAAACACTGGCCAATGAAATGTATCCGCAGTTTTCTGAATTCTGAACAGACATTTATATTTTCCGGATCGTAAGGTTCGGGCTCAAGCTCAACTAGTATTTTATAACTTATTAAATATGCGTCCTAGCAACAAAAAGTCTTCAGAGAAAATGTGTAATTTTGCATACTGAATATCTCTGTAGAACACTTGAAATCAATAAAAAAATCGTGTACAAAGTTATTGAGCATAATTGATTTTTAAGTCCTCTTTTTTAACACATCATTATATTTCGCAACCGGTAACAGATAGATACACTCAAGTCGATTTTTACGCAAAGAATACGTCCCGCGTAAATTCCGAAATTCGCGTAAAAAACCGCGTAAATTCCAAAATTCGCGTAAAAAAAACAAAATTTCGCGTAAAAAAACTGTAGATTTCAACACTACGCGGAAAAATAATTTTGAGCACATCCGCGTAAATTCCGATAAAATAGTCGCGTCAAAAACCGCGTAAAAAGCGACTTCAGTGCAGTTACTATATTCAGAAAAGTTGCTTATCTTAGTATCTTCTGCAACTTTCCAGATTTTTTTTAAAATTATTTAAAGAAACAAAAGTTTGTATAACTCTAATAGGTGAATTCACGGTCACCCTAATGGTGCAGAAAGATGCACTATATTTTAATATTAAACTTCTCCGAAGACACCACCCTCGAAAAATTATGCATTTTTTACCCAATTGTTACTGTCCGCACTAGGAAACTAGGAGAACGAGCCCAACATACTTCTAGTCATCCCAAGCCCCTACCTAGCGCCTCCACGTGACCAAGTCTGGAAATACTCCAATTTATATAATTGAGTAGCCAAGCCAGGAGGTGCGGATTCGAGTAGTTTCAGTTCTTTACAACTACAACTGAAATAAACGACTTTATTTCCAACGCAGTGTTGAAAAATTCATAGCAGCAAAAAACTCAATGAGATTTCCAACACATGAAACTTCAACCTTGATCACAAGCGCGAGACTCACAAATGAATTTCTCTCGTTATTATACGCGATGTTTCTGTTGCTATGCGATGTGAACCAAATTCAACTGTTAGCATTTTGCTTAATTCTCCCACAGCTGGCATATCATACAACGAACCTGAGAGCGAAACAGAATCTACCGTCAGAGAAAACATCAGCAGCGAAAAATGTAACACACATTCATGAATTAAGATGGTAAACATATTGGCGGAATTTACATTTTTCTTTCGCGGGAATCGATATTTTCTTAACTAGAAAGTAACAAGTCTAATAATCATAAATATAAGAGGCTTATGTCTGTCGCCAAAACGAGCGGCGCGATATGTATTTTCGTGGTAATAATCGCCCACATTAAGCAAAGACCCAAACTAATCATAGCAGATTACATTCAATACGAGCAAAAGTAACGTAGTTACACTTCATAGAGTTACATAGCGTTAGCGTTACATAGCGTACCTCCAATTTGCTCTCAATTAGACGCGAGGCGACGCGCGGGTGTCACAGCTAGTAATTAGATAAACATATAATTTAAATGTTCGTTTTAGTTTAACTTTGCGATTTATTTAGACATTTATTCCCCTCACGCTCACTCACAGCTACCTATCGCACGAGAGAATGTCTATGCTGTTCAACAAGGAATTTGTATGTATATGTGCATAGCTCTGGGTAGCAGTTGAAGCAAAGCAGAATGTGATCAAGCGGGAAGAAATATGTGTGAGTTTTGTGCTTCTTGCTATGAAACTCATGCGTGATTTTTTTCTGCATAGGGTCAAGCAGACATGATTCACAGTTGATTTTGATTTTTGATGAGTTTTGAGATTTTGAATTTTTACCATCACTGTTTCCAAGTGATAAATTTTTAATCTATTTTTTTATAGCTGTTTTCTTCAATCTTTTTTCAGAGAGCGAAATAAGGCGCTGTATCCTTGGCCAATTACAGCCTTGTCTTCTGGTCTTAATATCATTAGTACATTGGAGGGTCCGGAGTATCGCTCAAGCTTTATTAGCGAAGATACTCCCAACGGTTGTACATAAATTTATATCTATACCTATAGAAATGAATTTCTGTCTGTCTGTCCGTTTGTTCCTTATAAAACCGAAAACCACTGAACCTATCGGCGTGAAAATTTGCATGTAGGGGTTTTTGGGGCCGGGGAAGGTTCTTATGATGGTTAGAGACCCCTCCCCCACTAAGAGGGGGGGCTGCCATACAAATGAAATACAAATTTCTGCATAACTAGAGAACTAATCGAGCAAATGGAATCTAATTTGGCATGTGGGTGTTTTTGGAGTCAGGAATTTTTTCTATAGTGAATTGAGACCGTTAACCTTTTTAGGAAGAGAACTATGACCCCTCTCCCTTTTAAGAGGGAGGGCTTCCATACAAATGGAATACAAATTTCCTCATAATTCTAGAACTAATTAATCAAATAGAACCAAATTTAGCATGTGGGGGTTTTCGAAGGCAAGAATCTTTTCTAAGATGAATTAAGACCCCTTCCCTTTTTAGGAGAGGGGCTCCTATACAAATATCATACAAATTTCCTCATAACTCTAGAACTAATCAAGCAAATGGAGCCAAATTTGGCATGTGAGTGTTTTAGGAGGCAAATTTTTTTTCTATGGTGATTTGAGACCCCTCCCCTCTTTAGGAGGGGAATTATGACCCCTCCCACCTATAAGAGGGGGAGCTCCCTCTCAAATGAAATACAAATTTCCTCATAATTCGAGAACTAATCAAGCAAATGGAACCAAATTGGCATGTGGGGGATTTTAAAGGCATGAATTTATTTTATGAAGGTTTGAAACCCCTCACCCCTTTGGTAGTGGGGGCGGACTCTCATACAAATGAAACAGAAATTTTTGCGTAACTTACAAACGAATTCGAGAAATTTTAAACTCTTCCATAAAACGTTAGAACATTAACAAGACCACCAGAAACTACCTATAGTAACTATGATTCAGGGCGAGACGGCCGCAGGCCACGAGTGTTTTCAGCGACCTCCCGTCGGAGCGTTGGCCACTGCTGGGGTGGCACCCAGGATTTATGTACAGCACAGTTTGATTTTTGGCAATACGAAGTTTGTCGGGTCGGCTAGTTATCTATATGTAAAACGGTTGGTACGGGAGGTCCACGCTTTTTTCATTTCCCTTGATTCTAGGGAGTTGAATGGAATTAGGTATTATTTCTGCTTCCACTCATTTTCTTGGTGTTGGCATGGCCGTTGACAAAAAGTGAATGATTCAAGTAATCGTTATTTTCCAGGAAGCTTTCAAGTATTGGCTGCGTTAGTATGAGATAGGATTTCAGTCACTATTTTTTATCATTCGTAACATATGTTACCTTTATCTGTCACAAGCTGTGCTTTTAGCGCGCATCGTTTTCCAGATATTGCATACTTAGAGGGGCAATAAATTTGTTCTAATCAATCTTTTTTTTCCATTTTAGAGATTGTAGTTCGATCTTAACTTTTGCTACGACCTACAATTAAAATTGTTTTTGTCGTAAACTATGTCGTTTATCCGAATTCATTGTACATTACATTGTACAGTATGGATTTGTCATGTTTTGGTCGGTATGAAATGTGTTGGTTGACACATTTTTATTTAGAAAGGTCTTGGTAAAAAAATTACATTGAACAGCAAACATCGTTTTGGAAAAGGTATGCCAATTTCAAATAAGTTAGAGTTGGATTAAAAGGCCATTATCGACAAAAAACCTCCAACGAATATTCCCTGCTGTACTTAGGTAATTGAGATGCGAATCAAAAGTTACGCAAAAGCAACCACAGCAACCGCAACGAGTTAAACCTTTGCTAGTACATCAATTCTACTTGAACAAATGAATACACGGCAAAGGTGCAGCACAAACGGAGTGAAAGTTGCTTCTCCTGCAGAAAGATAAACTCACTCTTGATTCGCAAATAAATCATATTCATTTGTTCACCGTAAGAACCACATTACCTTTTCTCATTGCTAAGTTTTTTCTCGGGTTTCTGTCGATGTGAGCTTCCAAATAGGGATAGCGCTTTAAAACAAAATAATCTATTTTACATCCACTTCAACAAACCGCCTTAGTGATACAGAATTATTTTGCACAAATTTTAAGTGATTCATTTCTGATAGCCAAAAGCGCATTAGCGAATGATTAAAAAAAACAGACTACCCATTATAGCCTTATACGGTCGCGATGCCGCTAATGGAATGATGGTGACTCGGAACGACGATCGGCGGTGGACAATGCGCCTCCGAATTCGAATCCGAATCGAAAAGGAACCAAATGAAAAAAAAACAGCGCACCTTGATAAGCCGCCACGCCGCGTCGGGTGAAATTGCTGTTTGCACCAGACTCGAATGAATAGTTTGAGTCGGATTGAGCTGCGCGGCCACCCGAAAATCGATCAACCGTAGCCGTAGTACCCACGTTCAGCAGCCACCAGCGCGAAATGACGGCTGCCGTATGTTTGCCGCGCCGGAACGAGAAAGCTACCGGTCGGTCGATCGGTCGGTCGGTCAGTCGGCGCGGGGCTTTGTAGTACTAGAGCAGATTTGATTATAGGAGAAAACGACAATTTGTGAAAATACCGCAGCGTGTGTTGTTTTGTTGAAGGTGGATTCAGTCAGCTGAGCTGAATATTTGTGCTCCGGTTGGAGAAGCGCTGAGGAATGTACGGCAATTCGAGTCGGAGTGCGTAGGAGTTGATAACGGTGGCGTCAGCCGTCTACAGCGTACAAGACGATAGCATTCTGGTTTTCTAAAGTAAAACAATTCACTGAACAGTGCCTCGTGAATCTCTGCGAAGCACGTCCAAGACCTGCGACAACGTTTAAACTACCCAACACGTTTCAATTGTGACTACATCAGAGAGGCTCGTTTTCATTCGGAATGTGGCGCGGTGAGTCCGGTTTCCGGAATTTCTCTCGTTATCACATATCTGGCATCTGGCAGCAAGTGCTGCGCGACCGGCTCATCGTTATTATCACCTCGTCTTCATCGATCGGCGGCTCTCTCCAGAGCTGGGCTGATCACCGTTGTAACAAGTCTTCGACCTTTCTGTCAGGAGGTCTGTAGTCTCGCGCTTAATCAACAGAAATCTCCCATCCAATTGAAACTCAACTAAAGAATTCGGTGAGGTCAGGTTAGTGAGGTATCGTTACCAAGCAAGGGCAGAGGAGGAGGGTTCGTAAATCATCGTTACACCTTGTTCGGTTGCATCGCTGGAGGAAACGCAGCATCTGCATTGCATTCGAGGCCTAGAGCACAAAGATCAAAATGTCAAGGTGTTTGTCTGCGGAGGGATGATAATCATTACTTTGCATGAATCAACCACATACCTTGGCTTTGACTCTGCTGTGTGCACAGGTCGTGCCTGTAATAATGGCAGGATTTTTAACATCAGTTTAGTATTATTCTTTCCGATGCGTCGTCTGATGCGCTTACAGGAAGGTCATTAAGGTGAATTCATGCGGCGCGCAGTTCGAATAAGAAAAATCAACGATCGATGAAATAATAACGCCTTTGAGAGGATGTTACGCAATTATTGAACGCTGCTTCTCGGTACTGTACACGAAACCAAGTGTCGAACCGATGTTCAAATATTGCTTAATAAAATTGAGCTCTTCCTCCGGCGATGAATGTTCAATTAGTCTTTAAAAAAATTAATAATATTATGCAAGTAACCGACTAGGAAAAAGGTCATGTGCCAAAGTTGAAATTGGCTGGAAATGATTACTCTACGACGTTATATTGTTTCTCCTGATTATTTTATTCTTCTAATTTCATTCAGACTATTTCTGTTTAAGTGTGTTGTGACAAACGTCACAAAGCAAAACACAATATTACATTTACTCCCCGACAACCTGTACTTTCTAAAAATACCAGAAAGACCTATACCTTAGCGAAAACGATTCATGTGACCATGTGTGTTGCGTGCTCTTCGAAATTAGGCTAATTCTTATTTTGTCAACTACGCTAGGCAATGTTTTGCCTCATATTCCCTGCGGTGCCGGTAGCTGTCAATCGCACACGCACTCGGAATCGGAAAACTGTAAATTATCCAACAATTATACGTTGCGTATCACTATCAATCGGCAAAGGTTGGTTTCGATTGTTTACATATGTTCACTAAAGCAAATTGTATGCCGAAGGTAGATGACCAACGACACTGCTCGCCATTGCTGGTTGGTTGTGTTTGTTTTGGACGCGTGTCAAGCAAACCACCATTTCGACGACGGGGAGTGATAAAAACACACGCAGCGCGCCGCTAATTGGGTCAACAAACTGTGATGAAATAGTACGGCTGTCGGGAATTTGAATCACTCTTGCGGTCTATACGGGTTCTACACAGGCAGGCTCGAACTTGTGTCGTACGATGGCGATATAAATCAGAGCTGTACACTGTTGTTTTGACATTTGATTTGACACTTGTAGCGGTTTCTTTGCGTTTACTTTATTTATTTACTCAAAATTTTGTAACATTTTTTTGATTATCAAGTTCTAAATCAGCGACGAACTAGCCGCTGCCACAGTGGTCCAAAAGAGTGAAAAGTGGAACTTTTCCAAGTATCTTTTGCTTTCATTTTATTATAGATAGTCCTCAGCACTTTTGTTCGTATGAATATCTCCCTTAATCTAAAAGTGTCAAAGTTAGTCATCGCTTACTACGATAAAAATAATAAAATAACTTTTTTGTGTTAGGAAATAAAGACATAGTTTCTTCGGCAACGTTGTAAATAATGTAAAAAAAAGCAACTTTGCTGAAGTAATAAAATTTCTATCTTTATCGAGTGTTGAACTATTGAGCATATTCTTTAAAACTTGTTTAAAAATTAGTTTTTCATACTTAGTTTTACTTAGTTTGCAATTACTTACTTAGTTTACTTAGTTTGCATTTTAATGGGTGGCAACTAAAATTTTGGATTTTTTCGCGGCCCTCATGCTCAACAACAAACGAGCTCAGAGAGAAATGAGAGTGTGTATGCGTTAGCTCTCTCTCTCCTCTTTTTGTTAATATTTTTTGCTTTGTTTATGCTTGCCTAGTTTTGCTAAAAATGGCGTCGAAAGAAGAAGCATTTCGGGAGCGCGTTGTACACTTCTATGAACTGCAACAGAAATCTCGGCAAAAAGTACACGGTACAACATTTAAAAAGCAAATATGTTGCGGCTTCGACTGTTTACCATATCCTAAGAGGCCCAACAACTATTCGCAAACAAGGTAGTGGAAGACAAGCCCAAATTATGGACGCAGAAGGACGTCGTTCTCTTTCTCGTTTCTTCAACAACAAGCCCTCTAATTTGGCTATCAATTAAGATGCACCAGACGAATGTTTGGAGAAAATTTTGAACCCGTTTCTACAAAAACATCATACAGATGGACAATACGTGTTTTGGTCGGATAGAGCATCATCGCCTTACGCCCAAAAAACACAATCGTTCCTGAATACCCAATCGATCCTATTTTTACCCAAAAACTACGACCTGAAACATCTGTCTCAGTGCGCCCAATCGAAAATTTCTTCGGGATTTTGAGTTTCTTGGTGTACAAAAATAATTGGAGAACCACGAATTGCAAACAGTGGATTGGTAGAATCAAGAGATGCATTCGCAAAGTTGACATGAAGGTCGTACAACGCTCCTGTTTCGACGTCAAACGAAAGCTTCGCCGAACAGCTGATTACGGACCGTTTTGAAATGTACCCTAATTTTTTTTCAACAATGGATGATGTATCTTTAATTTCGGTAAATCAGATCTTCTTCCTGTATCTTTGTTTTTTTTTGACAGCTTGAGAAAAAAAATTCCAAAATTTTAGTTGCCACCCGTTACAAGAATACATTATTCTAGACAATTATGGAAGCACTCGAAATGCACGTTTTTGCAGAAGACCGCAAATCTCTTGGACCTTTGCTAGCTAAGTTATCGTATTTTCAAACTTTAAATTTCCATAGCTTCACGAGCCTATGGGGTGAAATGGGGCAAGTGGATTTATGGAACCAGTGCTTCACCTTAAAACCAAGGTCGAGTACTACAAATTTGTATAGATGCCGCTTGTGCCCAACCACCCAAATGAGAGTACGGTAAGCATACGTTTTATACGTTTCGCGTTCGCTAAAGGCTCGATACACGTCTACTTTTTTGTGTTAGCAGATAGACACATGGTTTCTTCGGCAAAGTTGTAGAAAATATAAAGGCAAACAACTTTGCTAAAGAAATACCATTTCTATCTCTGTCGAATGCATAGCTATGGAACGTTTTCGTTGGAAACTCTATAAAAATTAGTTTTTCATACTTAGCTTATGTTGGTTGTATTTTACAAGAATATGTTGTTCTAGGCGTTTATTGAACGACTCAAAACACATGGTTTTGAAGAAGGTTGCAAATCTCTAGGACCTTTCCTTACAAAGTTATCGCTATATGCTCGAGAAGCGGAGGAAAAATAAAGCTTAATAAGTGATAACTTTGCAAGGAACTGTCCTAGAGATTTGCAATCTGCTGCAAAAACATGTGTTTTGAGCCCTTTAATAATCGCCTAGAACAATATATTCTTGTAAAATGCAACCAACATAAGCTAAGTATGAAGAACTAATTTTTAAACAAGTTACAAAGAATAGGCTCCATAGTTCAGCACTCGATAAAGATAGAAATTTTATTTCTTCAGCAAAGTTGCTTGTTTTTACATTATTCACAACTTTGCCGAAGAAACTATGTCTATATTTCCTAACACAAAAAAGTTATTTTAATATTTTTATCGTAGTAAGCGACGACTAACTTTTGACACTTTTAGATTAAGGGTGATATTCATACGAACAAAATTGCTGAGAACTATAGAGCTTTATTCTTTGAAACCTGTTTGAAAATTAGCTGTTCATACTTTTTTTACATTGTTCTAGACAATTATGGAAGCACTCAAAATGTAGGTTTTTGCAGAAGACCGCAAATCTCTTGGACCTTTGCTAGCTAAGTTATCGCATTTTCAAGCTTTAAATTTTCATAGCCTCATGGGCCTATGAGGTGAAATGGGACAAGCGGATTTGTGGAATCACTATGCACAGTGGGCAAAATCGACCGAAAAAACGGAGTTTTTGTTGCCGCTATTTTTAAGGGGTAAAAAGCAACTTTTCTTATGTCAAAAACCACGAAACACCATTAACCACTATATTATAATTGTTATAAAGTAATCAAGTAGAAATTCTCTCTAATATGAGATTATATGGTAAGAAACATAGAAGAATATGAAAAAATCTATTTCAATACAACATCAGCTACGGGTCTGATTTACCTCATTTTACTCAGGAATTCCAAGAAGGCATCTATGTTCATCAGTCTGAAAAGTGCAGTAGATGAAACTACGATCAGGTTTTTCACTAATGTGTCGTCAAATCCAAAAAAGTATTGATAGGAAAAAGGACCATTTTAAAAGTGTTCCGATTTTGTTCAGATTTGATGTATTTATCCTGTTCGAAATATATTAGAGCAATATTAGTTTATTTGTTGCTTAGGTTGCCCACAAAACACGTCATGCTTTCCGATTTTGGTGATTTCAATACAAGTTGTAGGGTATAACAAGGCAAAACATTCCCTTACATGACACTACAGAGTTGTCTGTCATTTCTTAGATCAAGCTCTAACCACCACTACAGTTTCTAGTCTTGAACCAACGGTATAGATCTGCATAGCTACCAGCATTTTGCAACTCATGTTCTGATCTTGTAACCAAGAAGAAATTTGAGAGTATTTGGAGCACATAAACGAACTCACTTCTCCTTCTGCCTCTTTTGGTTCTTTATGTACTATGATGATTTCAAGAAGTTTTAGCGTTAGAAGCCGAATTCGCATCTGTAAAAAATTTAATTATTTGAGCTAGTTGTAGTAATTTTTATGGCAAATAATGAAAGTAACGTATCGAAAAATAACAGAAGTTGGTGGAAGTTTCAATTGAATTTAAATTTTAAAACATTTAATGATATAATAATGATCATTTTTTGCATAATACGAACCAAGATCAATTACTCTACATTCTCATTTCACTATTCTTCCAATGAAATGGCAAACGTGCGCATACATATAGAATCATCCCAACAAAAATTTTTGTTGTATAATAGCTTATCAAACGTTTGTTTACTGGAAATAAGCTGTATAATGGTTGAATAAGCTGCTCTTCAAATAATATGTTTGTTGGAAAATTACATCCGATGACTTTTATCGCCAGGCAAGAAATACCATAATTTTTTTCTGTTTTTTGGTCCAACGCTCTATCCAGTTATTTTTTTTAAATCAATTAAATGCAAATCTAATCACAGGTCAATCATTTCATTGTAGATTCTTTTTTCCAAAAGTAAAATTGGCCAAAAGTCACGAAATAATTTTTGATTAAAAAATTTATGTCGAAATGTTAAGAAATCTGTTTTGGATACGTTTCTTAAATTTTTCATCCAAAATTAATTTTGCAGGTAGCTCTGAGGCTCTAAAAGCGAAGGCCGTCTGCCGACCTACAGTCTTACACGATAGACGATTAACATGGCAAAAATAAACATATATTACACCAGTTAAGCCTTATGAGTTATGACATTTTACATATTATAATTATTAACATAATAAAATTACTTCAAAGTAACAATCTTTAGGCTTTGTGTTGATTGATACAATGAAAATTAAAATTACTTTTTTCAGTATGGACATGAAAAAAAAAATTCCCTTAAATATGTCTATTTTACGATGTATGGAAAACTTGTAGACCACATAATCATCTATTTTCAAAAAAAAAATCATGAATTTCTGAGATGGTATATTTTGGAAAATCGATTTTTAGTTTTTAAAACGCTTTTTTCTTTAAAATGGATATATCCTAAGTCACCCAATTCATTTTTTGATAGGTCCTATAATTTTCGAGTTACATTTTTTATTAAAAAAGAGAAATAAATGTGCCCTTACCAAAAGTTAGTTTAGATGAATTTTAATTTATTTGCAAACTTTGTGTGTGTAAAGTTTCATTAAATTCTTAGAGGATGTCGCCAACCCCAAGACGGGTTGGCGCGAAATCCGTCAATAATCTCGGTTGAAGAAAAGGAATGGTTTTCTTCAACAATTTTCTTCCAGGACATCAAGTTCGTCTAGGTTCAATGTTCAAATGATAAAATGGATCGGAAGGAGGAGATAGTTTTACACTTTTATGAAATTATTTACTTCCAGGACATCAACTTGGGCTAGGTTTTATCAAAACAAATAATTCCTGACCTGTTGGGACGGGAAAATTTTGTCGAATTTTTCTAGAATCGAAGCAAATCAAAACGCGGGTGCATAAGATTGTCATACCGGGCATGAAAAGCAAAATACAAGTATTTAGTAATACATTAACGTAACATATTGTTAGGTAGGATTGTTCAGACCACTAAAATTTGCAACAAATGCACCACGAATGTCACGCTAACTGTACACAGCAACACCCACTGCAACAACAGAAATAGAAACCTTCCAATAACCAGTAATTGAGGGAAACCTACTCAACTACACCTCGCAGAGAGATTCAGAAAACAACCTATTCCCGACCGAAGAAGCGTGGCTGTATAAGATTGTGTAATTGTAACAATAACATCACTCCACAATTACATCTCGCAGCGTAGGCACCTCCTTCGTACACCGGCCAAGTTCTAAACTCGTTTATGCAAAAAAAATTCACGAACATCAGTTCCACCAAGAAAACACAGAAAAAGATGCAACGGAACATCCCCGCACTCTCTCCACCAGCTCAGTTTGACCGAGAAAGATGCACACATCGCTGCATCGCTGCCGAACCGGTACACACAAAAAAGAGATATTCACCTAATTGTTCAACATCAATTGCAATTTGCAAATATTTAACAATTCTTCTTTTCACTTTTCCACTGATTGCAAAAAAAAGCCGCGGCTGCCGCTTTTAATCTTCTGCTCTCACAGCCTTTTAACCGCGCTGCACCAGTTATGCACAATTTATCGCTTCTAAAATGTATGCCTGAGAAGAAGATCAACCACTCACTACAATGTTTTCCCTTTGCACGGTAAATGCAACTAATGTGCTTCTAAATAATAACAAAAAACAACAAACTCAATAAAGTTACCATTAGCACCATTCACCAACACAAACACGAACAACAACTGCCTTGCATTAGATCATCCGAAAAAGAAAATTAAAACAACTAAATGCCAACACGTGGAGTGTGGGTACAACCAGTCGCGCGCACTACAAACATAGAAACGATCGTTTACTTTGAATTTTAATTTTTTTCCTTAGTTATGAATCAACCCCTTTTCCAGAAATGAATACAAAACCCGCACGAATGCGGCGGCGGTCGGATGCACTTCGCCCGAATGGGGCTACACGTAAGATGCAGTTTCTGATCTACAGTCTAATTTGGGCCTAATATTCTTGGCGGCGGCGACTCGCTCGCATTCTCTTTCAGTCCGACGAGTCGTTATCAATTTGTGTACAACAAGCGCACTGTGTGAGTCACTTCGAACCCGACAACAACCACAATGTGATGATGGCGATGATGATAATGATGACAAAATAAGACGGCGACGACGACGATGACGACGACGAACGACAAGAGCAGCCGCTGCGACGAACTGTTAACGTTGTACTAAATCGCAGTTTATCCACGTCGTCTTCGCGAGGGCCCCGCGCGCTGCCGTTTGGCCGGTAAAAGATGCCACAACAAGAGCGAGAAACTGTGCTCACGGCGCGTCCGCGGCCGTGCGCCCGCGTCCGCAGAGATGCAGAAACTTTACACCGCGCGTCGTGTACGGATGTAGCGTTTTAACTAAATCTCTTTCGCTCTCTCAAATTCTCGAAAAAGGGATGATATGTTTACATGTATGAATGTTTTTATTAAGTTCCCATTTCACCTCGTGGCAGTCACTCCGGTTCGTTTGCATATAGGTATATGAGAAACCGGTGATATGATGGATTCTCCTGTTTCGAGCTTGCCGTCTCCTCTGCGGCGATCTTTTGCCCAAGTAAACGCGTCGTTTATTTTTAACAAACAAGCGCGATCAGGTGCATCGGTTTAAACTGAAGCGACGCTGCAAATTTTATTGTGCAATGAACCCGTCTCGAAGCGAGATGCTGACTGACTATACCGCGGTAGCGGTTATCGCGGTCTTGCATACCTTTTAGCACGTGACTGGAAATTTTGCGATCTCAAATGTCGCTGAATGGTGAAACTTGATGCGTAGGTTTCCATCTCGCATTTAGAAAAGGAGAATTTCACTCGATCTTTAATAAAATTTAATAAAATGTCGCATGTGGTGGATAAGAAACAGTATTCATGCGTTTCCTCTTTTTAGGAATTGATGGAGGCGCCTTGTTTACCACAATTACTGTGAAAAGATTCAAGCGCTCCACACTGACGACATGACCAGTGCTAAGAAATCTCCTATTCAATTTATACAATACGGCTGAATTGATGCAATATACTGCTTATTCTTTGCTGTTTCTAGTATAGATGAAATGAACTCAGCATTGACAACCTGAAACCAACGATTCGAACGAAATGAATGAAATCAAATGTGCCGATAACGGCAAACGAAATTACAACAAACGTAAGCATTGCTTTTCATTGTTTTAATAATTTTCCTTTAGCCAGGTTTGGGTTGATTTCGAAAAGCAAAAAACTAAACTTTGAACTTTGAAATCAAACACATCAGTATGATGGGCAAGAAAATTGACTGACAGGTTAGTCGAGCAATCATTCAGCACTGCAATTCAAGAATGAATTGTTTTGAAGGGAGAAAACAGAGAACTACAAACACTGTCAGCAGTTCAGCAGTCATATCCATGGGCTGATAGATAAAAGAATACTACCAGGGGTAAAGCTATATGCGTTGAATGCGTTTTATATTCGCCTTCATACAGGACTGTCAATTATTTCGAGTAATGAACATGACCTTACATATCATGTTTACTGCACATTTTCGATCCAGCCTTAACTTTGCATAAACAAACTTAAACTTATCTGTAAAAATAGACGGTTAGCTGAATCACAATGCTTCATGAACATCTCGGGAGTACCACAAGGGAGTAACCTGGGACCATCGCACTTTTCATTATTTTTTAACGCTGTCTGCATAGTTATACCATCAAACCGATATGTAATTTATGCTGACGATCTAAAGCTTTACCTTGTTGTACGTTCGGCAGCTGATTCACTGAACTTCAGCGACATTTGGAAACCCAATTTATTGGATTTTTCTTTTATATCTGGAGAACTACTCAGTAGATTAACGGTAGTTGAGGATCCAGATGTACTTCTGGATAATTAAATGTCCTTCATGAATTCATGGCTTCCCATGTTATTGTTAGACAAAAAACGAAATTTGGGATTTATTATAAGATTGTCAATGAATTGACTGAACCGTACTTTTTACGAGCATTGAATTATTCTTTTGTTCGTGCCGTACTAAAAGCTTCAGCCGTCATTTGGAGCCACACAGTTATTTGGTCAAACAGGATCGAAGCTTTTCAAGCAAGGTTTCTACGCCAGGCGTTGAAGAAGATTGCAAGTGGTAAACGCTAGTAACTTAAATTGGAATTCTCTCCTAAGTTTCTCGTTAACCTACTAAGGCACTTAAAAATAATTTATTATTTTTCCAAGAAATAAAGTTTAGAATCTATTTAAACTAATTTGGATGGAATTCCAAATACTTATTCTCCAAATATTATTAGAAAAACACAACCTGACTATTACAAATTCCACTTTCCACAAAAGTTAACGCTGTTGAACCGTAGAGTCGGCCGCCGCCGCCACACACAGGTGGATTTGCAAAAACGGTTCTCCAAGCAATCGATAAGAGATTTTGATCTCTTAATTTTTTCTTGAAAATTCATAGAGAAATGGCGGGAGGGAATGTCCCAATGAGCTCTCCTCTGGTTTGTTTATAAAAGTTATCATCAAATAATACGATTGTGTTATAGACACGATCTCGCCTTACTAGCACAGTTGTTATAAAACAGTTGTGGCAACTGATATATGATTAATTTCAGTCATAAATAAGTTGCTGCAACTAAAAGTACCAAAAGTGTGCTACTTGGGCGTGGATGACGTAGGACAACGTCAAACAACCAATAAAAAGAAAAAGATTAACAAAAAGCAAGAAAAAATATTGTATTCTAAACTATTATCTACTGTTAAATTATCATAAAATGAGTTTTCGTGTCCTTTACAAAGTATATGTTAAAATTGGTTAGCATTCCACCATATTTTTAGAACATTAGGTATTTTATATTAACAAAAATAAATACTTTTGCTATAAACAAAATCTGAGAATGCCAAATTCAGAATACCAGTCGCTCTATTTGTTCCGTTCGAATGCATAAATGAGCTCTATCAAAAAATTTCAGCAAAATTCAAATATTAGTGGCAATTCGTGCTTGGGAAGTTGAGGAATCTAAAAAACCATGACTCTTTGCAATTTCGTGAACTAAACTTTCAAAAGTAGAAAATATTAGTTGACTCTTCATCAAATGCACGTCCATTTGCAATTGCACTGACAATGATGGAATCTGCTTTTCAGCCAACTAATGTTCTTGTGCCCCGTCCATGAAGAATGGAGAAATCATGGAGAAAGTTACTCCAAAGAATATTTCAACTAGATTATCTGGTATTTGTCGATAGGTATTTTGTATCAAATAATTGAAATGTTTGTCGTTCAGTCATTAACAGTTAGTAGATGCTAAGCTTTCCTTTGTACGCCAACGTTTCGATCCACTTTAGCTTTAGCCATCCCAAGCCCCTACCTAGCGCCTCCACGTGGCCATACCTGAAAATACTTCAATTTGTATAATTGAATAGCCAAGTTAGGAGATGCGGGGTCGTGTGGTTTTCAGTTCCTAACTTTACAGCTGTAGTTTAAGGCAGCCATCAAACCACACGACTTTATTTTCTTTATTTATTTCTGTAGAGTAATCTATTTTCAGAGAGCGAAATAAGGCGTTATATCCAGGGCCAATTGCAGCCTGGCTTCTGGTCTAAATGCCATTATTTCATCCCCGAAGGTCCGGAGTATCACTTAACCTTTATTAGTAAAGATACTCCCAACGACTGTGGATAAACCATTATCTTTATGGGAAGCGTTTGGTACGGTAGGTCCACGCTTTCTTCCTGTCCCTTGATATCAAGGAGTTTAATGGAATTAAATATTATTTCTGGTTCCACTTTATTCCTTGGAATTCTCTCTGCGGTACATGCTGCGCAGTTGGCCTGGCCGTTGACAAGAAAAATGATTGATACAAGTAATCGTCATTTTCCAAGATGCTTTCAAGAATTGACTGCGTTAGTGTGAGATTAGATTAGTATGCTAACGTTTCGATCCCAATATTAACCTTCATCAAGGTAAACTGTTCGAATTTATGATTTAGACAAGAACAATCGAGACTAAAAGCCCTGATGAAACTACGAACCGCAATCGAAATATTGACGTACAAAGGAAACCTTAGCATCTACTAACATTTAATGACACAGGGGCCAAGATCTCAATCATTTGATATTTAGCTAGATTTGCAAAAGCGAGAAAAACTAGCGTGTAGCATAAAGTTGACTTTCTATAATTACCCAAATGGCAATTTAAGTTTTGTTATGTTTTTCTAGTGGTTTTCATGACCAATTTCAGAAAACTGCTAATAAAACTATGAGCTCCAGTAGAACTTTCTGAAGACCACTAAAAGACCGACCAAGTGGCCTACTTTCCAGAAGGTTTTTATTAAGTTTTCAAGATTCAGGTTATAAGCTGAAGTAGTCTTATCACGCTCTGCTAAAAGCAGTAATAAAACCGATTATGCTTTTTGCTACTTGACAGCTACCGCCATAATTTTGTGAAGTTTTTCGCTTTGTTCGAAAAAAGCTATAAAGCATTTCGTTTGCCCTGGCCTGCTTTGTAACTTGAAAATATATCTTTAAGCAGACAACTTAAAGTTTTATTGTCAGATCATCCTGATCGATTTAGTATATAGCGACCATAATTAAATACAGGGATACCTCGATATAAGACAACCTCGTTATAAAACAACCTCGATATAAGACAATTCGATATAAGACAATTTTTGTCTAATATCGAACAAATCTCTTTGACATAGCTGGTAACGATGCCAGAGCTAATTTTCCATTCCAAAATCGGCGTCATGAAGATGCTCATTATTTCAAAATAACCCTAAAAATTGTAAAAATCTAATAGTTCAAACAATAATAAATAGTTCAAAAAATGTAAACACATAACACAAAGAAAAATTGGCGACCGCTAAGGCAAATTTTTTTGAAAAATATCATGTTTCGATATAAGATAATTTCGATATAAGACAACTTTTTGAAATTATAAATTGTCTTATATCGAGGTATCCCTGTATCCGATAAAAATAAATTTTCAGCAATTCCCGCAGTTGTGTAGTATATGCGCATTAAATTTTATCGTGCATATTGGTATTGGAGCATATTGGTGCATATTGGATAAAATCAAGGCACCGTCGAAATTTTGCACTTTTTAAAAACTAGTTGTTTTAATAAAATAAGAATATTTAATTAGTCAATCCCAATTTCTACCAAAATCATTTTTGTTGCTTGCTGAGGCATGAAAACCAATGTAACTCTTTTTTTAACTCATAGTTTGCTTCGATGAATTTTTGTTTGCGCGCTAAAAGTAATACTAGAATATGGCAGTATGACACCGCATAAAAAAAGTTTTCGGTGTTGAACGCTAATATTCTTAATGATAGCAGCAATAAATCTGTTTAATTACATAGCGCTTTAAAGCTATCAGACTTATTGTGGTTAGGCAAGTAACCGCAATACCAGCAATTTTGTGATGGTACGCTATATTGTATTGCTACGCCCCACTTATAGTAAGTTTATAAGGAATGTGCAAGTAGTATTATCGCATCCAAGTAGTATTATCGTGGTAATATAGTCATGCACAAAAGAACTGTTTTAGTAACAATTTTATTGTGATTTTAGTGATTTAAGTATGTTTTAACTCGTATTATCTAGATATTGCATAATACCAAAATAAAACTAGAGATTGTGAATAATGCCGCAGTAAAACCTTTATAAAGTTCAAATAAAACCAAGCGACTTTAGAATTGTTACTTAGGTTAGTTTATTCTAGCTCCACATAATTTCCGTAGTGTACATGTATTCAAGTATACACACAGAAAATACCAATCCGTTAAATATTTACGAAGTTACGCGCACATTTGTAACGACAAACGTCGTCAGAACGATTGAAGAAGGAACACGTTTTTCTCAAAACTGTTTTTTTTAGTCAGTGAGCAAGATTTCTCAAATCGATTCCTGAACCGATCTGCCTCAAATTTTATCACAAGCTTTCTAGGAACGTTTTCTAGCAATTAATCAAAGGGGTTTCCTCACTATTCCTTTACTTATTTGTTTTTTGAGCGATTTAAGAACAAAATTGACGCTAAAAAATGACATTTTGTGTCTGAGAAGCCGCCATTTTGTCGTTCACTGAAGCGCTAGTGAGGCAGACAACAACTTTCCACACTGGAAAAGTTTACAAGCAGTATCTAATCAAAATATGCGTTTTCGCAAAAGAAACGTAATATATTGTCTAACATTTGGAAAGGGCTAATAAGCCAAAGATAGACAAACCGAGAGAGAATTGTGTTACTGGACTAACATAGTTCACTCGGTTTGTGCACAGTTGGCTTATTGGCGACCGCTCGGCATGTTCTGTGACTGAATCTAAAACGTCAAAAGCATTGGGCGAGAAATCATTTTATTGAAAATCCATGGGCCGGCCATTGTTGTTTGTTTGGGGTTCAGTATCGAGGGGTTAATCTTATTGGGGGTGCTGTCAGACTCTGTAGCCCAAGATAGTGATGTCGAGGAGGTGCTTATTGACCTTTTTCAAATGTTAGTCGAGATATGTGTTTGGAGCGTTTATGATATGATGGCATGATAGATTCATACGTCTTTAAAAATGAAGACCGTGCAATTACGGTCAATGGCGAGCACTACTTTTTTCCAACAAGATGGTGCAACATGCCAGCCTACAGCACAGTCGTTAAAATGGACTAATTGCGAAAAAAGTTCAATAAACCGATAATCTCTCAAAATGAACCCTTCATTGGGTCTCCAAATTCGTGTGATCTGACTTCGAATTCACCCGCTTCAACACAGCGATCTTACCAGCCGAAATATTGGATAGAGTCTTATACTCTTATTTAAATGTTGATTGGCATAAAATTTGTTCCCACCACATAAAGCCAAGGACTACGAAAATCAACGAAGTTTTCTGTTTTATTTCTTTATTTCAATATGAATCGTCTTTATTGGTAAACCCTTTAGAAGAATTGAATGGAACATGTCTCACACTTCGTCGAGTATTCGATTATTAAACGCAATTAGCCAATCAAAATATTTATTAACAATTCGTAAAATATGATTAAAAATAGATAAAAGTCACGGTAAAGAAGCTGGAAAATGGCGATCTAGGTCAAGCTGAACATTCTACAATAACATCAGCAGTTAAGGTATAATTATTATGGCTTAATGCTTATTAAGAGCATATTCTGAGAACACCCACATTCCATGAATGAATCATGAAAGAATCATAATTAGATACTTAAATTAACTAGTAGCTTAGAAAGAAAAAGTCTTATTCAATTGTAAACTAGTCTTAAAGCCTCAATCGAACGTCGTGCCATTCAGATCCCATTCCCATTCAGATTCGGTCCTCAAATCGATCGAGTATTTTTCCGGATTCGAATTTCAACTCGACTCACTATGGTCTCTAAACTGAACCACGTTGAGCCATCCGTGAGAGGCCAGCCTGGCGTGCTAAGCGCATGAAATTAATATTATTTTCTCTGCGTGCTACCGCCGCGCGTTCCTCAGCCACTTTACAACTCAAAGGGCCACTTACGGTCAAAAGCTCCATCATCATCATCATCATCATCATCATCATTATCATCGTCGATGAAAATGGTAAAACAGAGGATGGTTATTTCATAATTCAAAACAAATATAGGAAGCAATGAGAGGGTATCTAAACGATTACCTATAATTTCGGTTCATTTGTTGGAAGAGTACTTCTTCCAACGGACGGATCAATAAAGGCCAGATTTGGAAAGGGTCGAAAGCGTCCGAACCATTATTATTATAAATAGATTATAATCGAGACGGTTCGAAGTGTGTCATTGACCGAGTATGGAAATTAGGATCACACTACTGGTTCTGGCTCTCATTAAACCTCTTTTTTTTCGTTATGTTTGTACATTGGCGCTACAGTAGTTGAGGTTATCCGTCATTGAAGGGGTGCCGTAAGTGGTTATTTGTAAAAGACGATGTAGGGTAACACGTGTTGTTTTGCATTAGTACTTATTAGCAGGATTTCGAACCAACTAACCGTGTAAAATCGATTATTTAATTCTTATGAACCCGAACTAAGAGCTTGTCACTACCATCAAAGTGCACGTTCACGGTAACTGTGACACCAATGTCTCCGGTAAATTATTACCAATTTTACGTCTACAGCTACGTTCCTTGAACGTTAACGACAACTACAACACTGAACATTCCGACGCCATACTGCTCGATTGAAACTATTACGCCTTACTAATATTCTGCACCAGGGACGAATGCACCCGACCCGACCCGGTAGCAGCTAGTTAGTTAGTACACGGATGGTGAGTGGTATTAGTATAATCCACCGTTCGTTTCGCTGACCTTCTCTCTGTTTCGCTCTGACTGTTTCCCTGGCCCACGTCACTCTCCAGCTAAACAAAACTATCAGCTGATTTGCGGCTTGACTTGGCATGCATTCGACTACCGCCGCGCCGGTAATACCGATGATAGCACATGCCGATATCGAGAAAAAAAGACAACGAAGCACCAACAGGTGAATATTCTGCTACACACTTAGTAGCGATGACTGTCAGTACCTAGGTATGTGGCGAGCTCTTCCGTTTCTGAACTCACGACGGATATTCAGTCATCACCACTTGTTGTTTCGAAAATTACATGATGTCGAGTTCGACCAAGATTTTTCCAGTGCAACAAATTAAAAATTATTTCCATTTAATATAATTTTAGAATAAGCATATGAAATAAATATGAACATTCATCATTTTTACCAGAAGCAACAATCTAAATCGGAAATCATAGTGGAAAGTTTCACGCATGTTTACAAATTCACACTCGTGAAAGCAACATTTTCAGCTCATTACCCCAGCCTGAAATGACTGGTTCCTGAAGGAACATTCCGGGTGCGATGCGCTAATCGATGCCCGTCGTTGAGCAAACACAATAAAGTTAAGACTGAATAAATAATTTCAGTACACGATAATTAGTCGAGGCTCTGCGCGGTGGTGTTTCCGGCCGCATCGAAGCTAACGATAAACAAATAGCATCCCACTAGAGCGGTTCCTGCTATTGTTATTACATACATACGTACGTACATATTATGGTTGCATTATGAAACCGTCACATATGCATGCCCAACTTAAATATTATTATTGTGTGTCTGTTCAGTTTCATCCACGGCTGATAAGGAAAGAAGACAGTTATGTCCACAGGCGCCAGCTTAGGGTGTGACATATTGAAGACAAATTATTCCGTAAGTACATACCTGCAAAGAAAAAAGATAAAATACATTATACTGCGAGTTTTGTAAACATATTTTTTTTCTTAGGTTACATATGAAAGAGTTTTGATGGATAACTTGATAACCATGAGTTGTAAGTGCTTTAACGTCCTAGTTTTATTTTATAAATAAATGGTGGAAACAGAACTAGCAGAATCGAAAGAAGATTTTATCCTGCAGAATTACATAAAACTTCAATCGGGTTCGCATCTGCACCGACTGAAAGACGGAATCAGGTACGTCAGATACGAACCCGATTAAACAGCACTGGAGTTTTCTAAACACAAACAAAGATAGAAATTAGCTAAATGACTTCGATCTAATCTGGTTTACATGCTCATAACCATGTAAGCTGGCATTAGAAAAATGCGGCTTACTTCAAAGTTAAGAACCACCATAAAAAATACCTTTTTCACTGTCTTAACTGGAGCCACCGTGAGAGAAACTCCACCTCATAGTACTCAACCTACTTTAGTTAATCACATATGTTTATTTCTTGATTTTCTCTTGCTTGAACTATTGTTACCCTGGTTT
Organism: Sabethes cyaneus; assembly: GCF_943734655.1. Taxonomy (NCBI): domain Eukaryota; kingdom Metazoa; phylum Arthropoda; class Insecta; order Diptera; family Culicidae; genus Sabethes; species Sabethes cyaneus. Next base: position 74,316,234 of record NC_071355.1, on the reverse strand, counting down.
AATGCTCGTAAATCCTTGCTTTAAAGGCATTTATTCGCGTCTATCATGAACTTCGCGTAATGTCCACAAGAACGTATAACGTTGAGTCTCTGTGCTCGGACTGAGTGCAAGAACATACGTGACAGATTTCCGCAAGTTTCAGAATTGACACGGCCTGTTAGTTTCGAGCAACTACGAGTGCCTCACAAACACATGCGATCATGCTGGAGATGGAATGAGCATTGTTCGAATGCACCTTTACGTCTCCGATATCAAAAATCAATGTATTTTCAATAATAATTTTTACTTTGCAAATTTTTAATTGCAAATTATTTATAAAGCTTTTATCCCCTTTTTCCCTTAAAGCTTTTATATAATTGGCTCTAAAAATCAGGGGGCAAAAATTTGTTAAACATGAGTAATTTTTTTTGTATAAATCATTATCTGTGGATTTTAAAGTCTAAAGAACTCGAAAAAAGAGTGTTAACGCTTCTAACACGAAACAAAAATGGAAGTAAAAATAATGTAATTTCCGAAAATCGGCAACAATTTTTTTTCGATTTTGACTCTATTTTGAAAGGTTTTTGCATGGAGGATGTGGCGGTTTGTTTTATAACATGTTTCGAGCTGCGTTGTATATGAAGCTTGGAAGGTACCGAACCGGAATGACAAACAGAACAAGGCAGCCAAAACTCTTCAAATCTCTATATGTTTGCAGTTTCAAATTTTGAATGTTTTTTAATTTTGCCACATTTTACTTCAGTTGTGTCTTGAGTTTATCCCAGTGGGCTGACGCATCGGAATCACACACACATACCTGATAGTTTTTGTTGTTGCCGAGTTATGACTGAAAAACTTGATTTTCCTGAATGTTTACCTAATTCAAGATTTTATATCATGAACCAAACAACGTAGAGCAAAGAGAATTACCGATGAAAAAACGAAAAAGAGTACGAAGGAAAAACCTATAAAAACGGGACAAACGAGTCGAAGGAATAAAAACACGAGAAAAAAGAATAAAATTGGCATGAAAAAAGGTAAAAAAATGTATTAAAGGCTTCCTCTTAAAGGAGGAGGGGTCAAAGTTCACAATAGAAAAAATTCCAGCCTCGTAAAACCCCCAGATGACAAATTTGGTTCTATTTGCTTGATTAGTTTAGAAATTTGTATTCTATTTGTAAGGAAGTCCCTTCTTCTTAAAGAAGTGAGGGGTCATAAATCCCCATAGAAAAAATGTCCAATGATATGCCAAATTTGTTTCCACTTCCTTAATTACAAAATGGCAAGAAAAAAAGTAAAACAAAACGGGAGAGAAAACGAGTACACAAAAAAATGGAAAAGATGAAGAAAACGGGAGAGAAAAGAAGAAAAATGTGATAAAATAAAGGTAAATCGTAAAGAAATAAAGAAAATGAGAAAGAAAATGAAGAAAAGGTTAACAGAAATGAAGAAAAACGAGACAAAAAATAAAAAAAAAAACGAGATAGAAGGAGAAGAAAAAGAAAAAACGTGGAAAGCGGAAAAACGAGACGAAAATATAAATTTAAGAGAAAAACGAAAACGGAAGACAAGAGATACAGCAGAAAATGAAAACAGAAAGTGACAGAAAAAAGGAAAAGCAGGACATCACAAGAGGAAGAACAGAACTGACGAAAATAAAAAATGAAATAGAAGAGAAGTTAAAAAATGAAATAAGACGAAAATCGGAACGAACAGAAAGTCGAAACATAATAGAAAATAACGGAATAGAGGAAAATCAGAACTCAGGGGAAAGAAAACAAGAAATAGAGAAAGAGGAAACAGCGAGCAGGAAAAAGGAAAAACTAGAGAAAATTTACCGAAAACGAGACAAGGAAGGGAATAGGGAATAGAAAACAATAACGAGAAAGAAAACAGAAAACCGACAGAGGAAACGGGGAAAACGTGAAAGAGGTCAGACGGGATATAAAAGGACAAAAAACAGCAAAATGAGACAGAAGAAGAAGAAAAGAAAATAATATAAAGGGACTAATAAAGTTTAGTTTCGTCATGAGTTTACTCCAGTGTACATTCTTATGAGGGAAGAAATGTTTTTTTTTGTGAAAAACGAACATTGGAAGAACTGACTGATAGTGTATTGGATCTACTGAAGGGGTCTTCTGCTGCTCCCCAGAAAAAGAAGCAAAAAAGGAAAAATGAGACAAAAGAAAACGGAAAAGAGCATGAGGAAAAACGTGAGAAAAACTTGTTTTTATTTTTTATGTGGTTTTCTATTTGGTCATTTACCAATAAACGGGATAGAAAAAGACATGGTTACGCATCAACTTTTATTGATTTCAAAGCAGCATATGATACAGTCGATCGAGACCGGCTATGGCACATAATGCACGAACACGAGTTTCCGGGGTTTCTGGGTTTAGATCGAGTGATGTGTTTCGTCCGCATCTCGGGAATACTCTCGAGTATTTCCGAGACATGGAGAGGGTTGAAACAAGGTGACGACTCTTGAGGGAGAGCTGACATCGATACGAGCCACGATTTTTACCAAGAGGAGCCAACTCCTAGACTTTGCAGATGACTTTTATATCATAGCCAGGAACTTTGCGACGGCGAAGCCAATATACGCCAGACTGAAAACGGGGTCTATGAGAATTAGGCTAATAAGAAATAAGTCGAAGACCAAATACACAAAAGGAAGAGACTCAAACTAGTAAGGAGATGAGGCAGCGCATCCAAGTGGAAAATCAGACTTACTTTGCCCGTCGAAAAACGCTACGCTTAAAAAACATACGGCGCCGTACGAAACTGACAATGTACAAAACATATATTAAAACGGTAGTTCTTTATGGCCTTGAAGACGTGACACTGCTCACGAAGGACGTGAGGAAAATCACAAAAAGAAAAAAATGAAAAAGAAGAAAACGGGCGAGACCACAATGAAAAGTGTGACAAAAGACAGACAAATCATACAGAAAATGAAGAGAATGAGAAAGAAAATGAGGATAAATTTGACAGAATTTTGAGAAATTTGAGAAAAACGAGACAAAAACGATAAACAAAGCGGGAAAAAGATAAGAAAAAGAAAAAAATTAGAATGAACAAAATGAAAACGAAAGACAAAAGGGATAGAACAAATATTGACAGAAAAGGAGCAAAAGCAGGACATAATAAGAGGAAAAACGGTACAGACGAAAACAAAAACAGGATACAACAGTAGTTAAAAAGCAAAGACGAAAACCGCAACCGGAAAAAAAACAAAAAAGACGAAACGGGACAGAAAATGACAAAAAACGAGCCTGAAAACGAGAAACAACGTAAAAAAAAGACGGAAAATCATAATTTAGTGAAAGGGTGAAAAGCGGGACAGGAAAAGAAGAGGAAAAGGAAACAGCAGGTAGACAAAAGGAAAAACAAAGGAGAGAAGAAGTGAAAACGAGACAAGAAAGGGAATAGCGAATGGAAGACAAGAAAAACCAAAAGGGAAAAGCAGAATAGCCCGAGAAAAAAGAGAAAACTGACAGAGGAAACGAGGAGAAAGAGAAAAATAAGTCAAACGACATATAAAAGTAAGATGAGAATGATGGGACAAAAAATAGAAAAATGTGCGAGAAAAAGAAGAAAAGAACAACAGGAAAAACGGACTAAAGTAAAAAGCAACACGGACGAAGAAAGGACGAAAAATGAAAGCTGATAAAAAAGAATATCGAAAAGGGAAAAGAAAAAAGAAGCTAAAAAACAGAATATATGTGACAGAAGACGGAAAAATGGGGCATCAAAACGAAGAAGAACTTAACATACGAAGACGAAAAACGAGAAAGAAAGCAGATAAAATGAGTCAGAAAAAGACGATAATTTGCCGAAACGAAACAAAGGGGCAAAGTGAAGAAAAAACGAAAGGAAAAAAACAAAGCCATAGGTATAAACGTCCTGATGAGAACTTGACCCTTCTTTATCGACAGACTTGGCAACCGACTATTAGAGTACAGTTACGGAGTTAGTGCAACGATCCTGCCTATTCTATCTAACGGCACCGCCTAGCCGAGATTTAAACATACGACGACTGGCTTGTTAGACCAGCATCGTACCTCGAAACCAACTATGCGGCGGAACGAAACGAAAGTGAGCTTAAAAACCAAGAAAACGGTGCAGAAAAGGAGAAAAAAGGATCAAAAAGTATAAACATAGGACCAAATAGGATAGGTTAGGAATAGGATAGGAACAGAGAAAAAAGTACCGAGCAGAAGAGATGTAAAATGTAGGAGTGAATAAGACGAAATATATCAATTCTAATTTGGAATAAAACTTCGTGTCCATATTCGGTTTAATGTAAAACTTCAAGTTCAAATTAGTTCAAATTCAAGTCTAATTTAATGTCAAGTCTAATGTCCAATGTCAAGTTCAATTGCATGGAATGTTTCGAATCGAGCGAGAATTACCATGCTTACTCACATACGAAAGAGTATGAGAAACATAGCATTCAATGCTGACGCCGCACACGCAGGTGTAAGAGAAACAGCCACCGGAGCTGTGTGCAGACATTTTGCTACCCACACACTTGCACACGCACATCCTCACATCGTTTTCCTGCATAGCTTATTCCCAAGGCAAAAACCTCGTGGGGAATCAACTGCCCGTGAGACTAGTGGCGCACTGGGATACAAATTATGCATTACTTCTTCTTCTTCTTCTTCATTTTCGCCCTCGATTCTAGTCACAGGCGGGAGTACGAGCCGTCGTGAATAATTGGTATCAGCAGATCGGACTGCAACGACGAACGACGAGCGACAACTGTAGCTGTTAGCTAAACACATACTCGCAAAAACTCGTTGCAGTGCAGGAAGAAATAAGTGCGGAAATTTTAAAGGGATGCTCATGCCGGCGTGTTCGTTAGAATGAGTACGCGTGTGTGAGAAAACGAGTGTGGGCTTCGCAACACGGATTGCATGTCCGATTTTAAGCCCAATTTCAAGTCTAAAGTAATTATAATTTTAGGTTCAGTTATAAGTCAAATCAAATCTGATTTCAAATCCAATTTCAAGTTTAATTTCAAGTCCAATTCAAATTCAATTTATGACCAATTACAATTCTAATCCAAGTCCAACGCGTTGATGAACGTAAGCTGCTGCCACCTCCAAAAGTTTGTTATAGGGGTGAAGCAGAATAGGAATTTCTTAAAGAGTGCAAGAGATCGAAACATTTTGGCAGATTTTCACCCACACGTACATACGGGCATTTCTATGAGTGTGCAAGAGGTCGTTTAATGCCGTCAACGCGAATTTGAAATAAAATATTTCAAGTCCAATTTCAAATAAAAACTTCAAATTCTGTTTTGGAAAGGAAGGAAGTGTCTGATGCGAAGAACGATTAATTTAATGAACTGTAAAATTTAGATATAGACCACGCTCTTTCTGTTGGTACCCGAATGTTTTACTAAACTACTGCCGCCCGTTATATTAGGTAATCTAATACCTAATTTTGTTCTATTCCCTCAATTAAATCATTTCCCGTATACGTAACATACAATTCCTATGCGACGATATTATTTTTTTGTATGACTGCTCTTTGTTTCTACCGAGAAGACTGTTTTTTACTCTATCAGTGCGATAGAAACAAGCAGGGAGTTGCTGACGGTCGCTACGGCAAGTCACGTGATTAAAACCACCACCGGGTGTGTGTTTTCTTTTTTAGTTTGCTAGTATAAATATGAACGCATAGGTCATATCGTAAATTTATTTGAAAAGGGAGTAAGTAACTGTACGAAAAATGATTAATTGGATAAACTGTAAAATTTCGATATAGAACAAAAATATGTCGGGTTGTGCAATTGCAGGTGGGGTTTGCACCCACGTTCGTACGGTAGGTACCCGAATGTTTTACTAACTAAACTACTGCTGCCCGTTACATTATTTTTTTATTTTTTTATTTTATTATTTTTGGTTTCTATCGAAATTTCTTCGATATCATACTTCGCATCAGACACTTCCTCCTTTTTCAAAATAGTTTACGTTATGACCTACGCGGTCATATACGAATAAATAAAAAAAAATCAAATTCTGTTAGCGCTTAATTTAATATCTAATTCTAAATGTCCTGCCCAGTTACACCAATTTTAAGTCAGATTACAGTTTTTTTCAGGCCATAAAATTCTTCCGAAAGATCGAATGCCTTATTTTGTTTGTGTCTGGGCAGGCTAGTGGGTACAACAAATATAATTCAATACCAAAATATTTAACAGACATTTTAAGCTTTGATTAACCAAATCTCTTTTTTATTTGAAGGTTTAACTGCATTAATACGAACATTCCAGCTAAACTTTGTGCATCCGAATAATAAAGTCCATATGAGTTGTCAAAAGCATAATGCATTCAATTGACTAACTAAAGACGCTAGTCATGATTAATCGTACTCGATGCTACTAAGTCGAATAAAGCAGCCTACACGCTATAATACACGTTCCAATTGCACTGGCACCATCACCGCGCGCGGTCAATTGGTCAATTCGTTCAACTGAACTGACTGACTGAGCGATCCGCTACTCGGCAATTAGTGAGTGTCTACATTTGATGAGTGACTGCATTCCAACGCATCTCGCGTCTTCGTTCGCTGTTAGTGAAACTTACAATGGGGTTGAATTAAAAAAATAAAATATAAAAAAGAGGCAATGAATACAAGAAGGCACAATCTATCACGTTCCGGTTGAACTTCTGCTTCACAGATGCTTCAGGCGGGAACTCTCGGCTCGGCAACAGGTTTCCCGATGAAGACACAAAACTGCAATGTTTCTTTTTGTAGCAGACGCTTTGTGCAGCGATAATTATCTTATTTTTAATACGATAGATTCTGGTGGCAGTTTCGCGGATATACAGGGGAGAAGCAGGGAGTGGGTAATGGGCGGCCTTATAAGGATATCCAATGTCGTCTACAGGAATTCGACCAATGATGGCTTCATGTCGCTGCGCTAATGGACGATGGAAAGTGGTTCACAGAAAAAGCTGCTGTTAGACTGTTATGGAAACTCGTTGCTGTTCCAGTTATATACAGTTGTTAACAGGTTCATTGACTTATGATAAAGACTTTTCGGTTTCAATTACCCGTTCCTACTAGAATGTGATTTATGTGAAAATTATATATAACTGTCAGGTTGTGAAACGACTCTCCCATCCATACCCGGCACACCTCGATTTGAGACGTCATGTCAGAGAACTATCCAAGGTCAAGGTGTGTACTTCTATACTACAAAGTATTAAAGAATGTGTGCCTATATTAACGCCGATACGAGTGAGTTGGCTGCGAGTTGGCAATTAAACGCTTCCGAAGTCACGACTGAGCAATTCGTAAGACGCTATATTTGCCGATTGAGATTGCAAACAGTCACTGAGATTAATTCAGCAAATTTTATAGCTACTCAAGCGGTCGCTCAAGAGTGCGAAGGCGTAACACAATAAATAAATTAGAATGCATCTGTTCAGTGAACAGTGTGCTGCTAAATGGCTTTTTAAAACATTACTGCCGTATTTTTCCTAAATTTGAGCTATGATAGGACACCCCACCCGGTTCCACGTTAACTAATAGACTCTAATGAACACTGACAGAATAATCAGTTTCATTTGGCTTTTAAAATACATTCGGCACTTTACTCGGTTGTTAAATATGAAGAATTAGTCACTCATGAGTAAGTGATTTTCTAATTTTATAGTACCAAGTTTGCACGTTTGATTGCATGATGAGATTACTTTTAACGATGGCTTGAGAATGTTAACAAGATAATGCAACTGAAATCGAACATGTTACACGAATCATAATTCCAATAATTTTTATTAACCTGCAATAAATCAACCCGGTTTTAAATATGCAAAGAATCATCGGTTAAAAAAAAGCTTTACTACCAATAATTGCGATCGTGTAAGCTGATAAGTTCAAGCGGTAATTAAAACAAGTTTATTACTTTATGCACATACACATACTACACACATACACCATAAAAAAAACTACGGCTAGTAATGTTCGAGTAACACCGTCATCCTCAACGCCACACTGACGCTGAACGCTGTCGCGTTCTACAGATCGGCCATTGAACACAGGTTAATTACGAGGTGCAGCACGTACCGTTGATGCAACCGCACAGATTTTCATATTTCTTATTGCTGCACAAAAAAAATATTATTACAAACTGAATGCCACTCATGTTGGCACACACACACCGCTGGTAACAAGATTCACAACAAGGGCTTCTTTTCCTGTTTATAATCTGAGACAATTTTGGATAGCCACGACACCGTCATGACCAGGGAAGGCTCGATCACTTTGACTTAATTTAGGTTCATTTTTTAGTACCATCTACCATTCCAGTTAAGCAAAATTTGAAAAAGTTGTGTATAGGACGTTAGTAGAACTAGCTATTATCTACAGTATTGCTGAACAAAGTTTGGGTGTATCTCTTGTATAAATGGAACTATAATGCTGCTACCCCGTTGGTAGTTGACATCATTACGTTTACTCACTTACTTCACTTTTTCGGCGACAATCCACTTATCGAATCCATGCCGAATTCAGGAGTCGTTTCCACATTTCTCGGTCTTGGGCTGCCGCTCTCCAGCTGCCCCTAACACCCGCTGCTCTAGCATCCACGTAAACAGTGCTCATTCAACGGCTACGGGGTCTACTTCAAGCCGTCGACCTCTGTCGGGTTCTCCGCTAAATATTGTTTTCGCTGGTCTCTCATCCGGCATCCCTGCTACGTGGACAGCCCATTGTAGCCTGCAGTGTTTTAGTCGCTTCACAATATCCGCATCTTTGTATACGCGGTATATTTCATGATTCATGCGCCTGCGCCTCACTCCTTCGGCTGATATGTCGCCAAAATTGATCGCAGGATCTTACGCTTAAAAACGCCACGAGCTCATCGGTTGGTCTCTTTCAACATCCACGCTTCTTGGCCGTACCACCGCACAGTGGGGCAGATTGACCCGGCGCTCGGACAAAACCTCATAACTTCTTTCATATGCTTTGTAGAGCTTTATTGTCTTCAGCAACATTATTTGTTATAAAATTTCGCATCTTTCTGTAAATTTTAAGTAGTTGTATTTTTATTCCTATAGATGGCGTTGAGATCTAACTTTTTAAATAATGACTTTAGAAATATTGTGTCTTCAGAAAAGTTGTTTGTCTTGTAAAGTTACGTAAAGTTACTGAACATACCAAAATTGTAGGACTTACGGGAATCAAGTTATAAATATTTTAAATATTCAAACATATTTTTTTAAGTATGTAGTCGAAATTGGTAGTTTGACGACCTCCTATACAAATTATCACAATCTGTATATCAAGAGTAATTTAGTATTATTATTCTGGTATACGGTAAATCAACCATTTGTGGACCTTTCTATACATTATTTTGAACTCGTGACGCTAAACACCCAACCAATGGCACTTACAATATTAGTAACTTTCGAATAAGCCTAAATATATCAATTTCTGCTGCAAATCTCTATATTTTGCAGATTTTTAAAACAGATTGGAATGTCCATTTTCCTTTTATGGACCCTTGTGGTTTACAATAGAATAACGACCGGGTCCATTATAGGAATTTTAGGATTTTAGGAATTGTATTTTGCATGGAGAGAGTCCGGTAATGGCGACATTTTTTGCATTGTATATAATGGACCCACTTGTTGAAAACATCAATTTTAAGGCATTAATAATGAAATGCAGCTAAAATTTTATTAACTCAAATGTGTGTCATGTTTAGTACGTTCTGTTTCATGTCATATATCCTCAAAAATAAAAATTTTATCCGAGGGTCCATTACAGGTAGAGGGTTTACTATATAAGTTAACTTTCCCTACTATCTGCTTTAGTGTATTTATGCAAATTTTTAATTTATTAGCTTGGCTATACGCAGCAAAAGGATACGAGATAGGCTATCATCGGCTTCAGCCAAATCCTGGCAGAAGGCACAAAAAATAATGAGTAACTGAGAGAGTATAGCAATCTGTTTATCCTGCAAACACGTATCAACATGTTGGACTAAAATGGAGGCTAGTTAAATCGAGCTGAAAATCCAACCGAACATATTCTACTGCCAATTTGACTTGAAACAGAGCTAATTGGGAAAAAGCTGTTAAGTGGTCGCCTTTACAATGTCCTGAATTCCCCTTATCGACTCCGATGTATCTCATAACGATAATAATGCTATGTCTTACATACACAAGCATGACTATTTAACATACAGCAGGAATGAACTTCGCACTGGCGCGCGCATTTACTAACTTGTAGCCTAAAATGCCGCAAAACATGCATTCGGAAAACTTGAATATCTCCGAACATCGTAACTAGTAGCAGCTAATTTTTTGCTTATTACTAGTTAACACTCTGAATATTGATTTTATGGTAGTGTCAGAGCGGAAATCTGTGGAAATATTTTTCTACACACTATTGAAAATTGCCAAAAATAACAAATATTTTGTTCTAAAACACTTCGTCAGAACAAAGCTTACTAGTAAAAAATCTGTCTTAATATCACCTAAACTATTAGTTTATAATCCTTTTAATGTGAATTGTCCTTTAAAAGTATAGAATTTTAAGCAGCAGCGTAGCCAGATACTAAAAGATTAAATGATATTTATTTTTTTCATTTTCCAAAATTTTTTTACACTGTGTTTCACCTTCTTCAATGCCTATTGAAAAACTACTTATTAAAACAATTTATGTATATTTCTTATAGATTATGTGTCTACTATACGTAGAATATTAAGTTTAATAGAATATCTCAAATAAAAATTTTGAGGTTTTGTCCGAGCTTTTTCGGGTTCTGCCCCATAGTGCACCGGGAGAATTAGCATCTTATAGAGCGCGAGTTTTGTACGGAGTTGCAGGCTACGGGACCTCAGCTGGTTACGTAATCCGTAGAAGACCCTGTTGGCAGCCGCTATCCGCCTTTTTACTTCTCTACTCACATCATTGTCACATATCACTAACGTGCCAAGGTAAACAAATTCGTCAACCACGTCAAATGTGCATTTTCAACACCGAAGGGCTACCACGCTCTCTACCAGCCACCAGATACTTTGTTATGGTAGAATTTATGATAAGCCACATCTTCGTAGCTTCCTCCTTAAGATGCGCGTACGCTTCTTCCACAGCGTAACGATTAACACGATGATATAGCATATCAGATTTCATGAGCATGATACCGCTTCTCAGCACGCCTGCCCTTCGAATAGCACCTCCCAATGCAATGTTGAACAGCAAATTCGATAGTCCCTAGTCCGTCACCTTCCTTCAAACCATCTAATGTCACAAACAGGCTTCATTTTGCTAATCTGGTGCATACAGAGGCAGAGGAATCTGCTTCACACAACGATCAAGTAGCTTTCGTTTTCTGTTCAGCTGTTTCCTCTCCCTCCGAACGATGCCTGAATACACTGTTTTCTCTAACGACCACTCATCTTGCGCAGAAGGAGCACAACGACATGCAGAGCTAATATTTTTTTCGCACACTGGAGACACGAGACTATTCGTTCCGTGTCCCAAAGAGAATATGCGATAGGCAATTATATGGATTATTGGAACAATTTGCTCCGTAATCTTAAGAGCATGCATTTGGTAGCGCTCCGGCAGAAAAAGAAAGATGAAACCAAACTGATGCTCACCTGCCGGCAGAGCAAAGCAGCAAAGCATTGCAAAAGCAAAACAAAACTCGTCGCGTCGGAGAAGGTAACATCCGACTGAGAGAGAGCAAATCGATTCGTCTTCTGTGCTTTGCCAGGAAAACGCCGAGAATTGAGATATTTTGCAGAGCACGACGGAAGCCTGGTCACAAACGAGTCCGATATCTCACCCGCTATCCTGACGCTTGATTTTGAATCATCCAGGGTAGCACGTATCAGCCTAATCAGTTTTGTTGGAAAACCAAGTGTAATCTGTCACAGCTCATTTCGTTTAACTAAATCATACGCAGCCTTGAAGTCTATAAACAAATGGTCAGTCTGCAAATTGAATTCCCGGAATTTATCGAGGATCTGTGGCAAGGTGAACATTTGGTCCGTCGTGGAGCGTCCCTCTTGAAACCCGTACTGATATTCGCCATCAAAGGTTTCCTGCAACGGCCTCAGTTTGAGTATTCACAGTATTCGGGAGAGCATTTTGTATGCAGAATTGAGGAAAGTAATGCCTCGATATTTGCTGCATTCGAATCGATGACCCTTTTTATAAATGCGACATTCCAACCAGTCCTTAGGGAGTTCATCTTCAGTCCATACCTTTAGTATGGACCTGATGGACTGCTCAATACAGCCGTTCGCTCCTGACTTTCAAAAGTTCGGCGGGGATACCGTCCTTTCCAGCTGCTTTGCCGTTTCGTAGCTCTCTCGCTACTTTTCTAACCTCGTCCAAAGTTGGTGGATCTACAGCTTGTCCATCATCCTCAGTCGTTATTCTATTTCTACTGACCGCTCCATCTTGTTCACCATTCAACACTGCATCGAAATGTTGTTTCCAATGCCATCATTACTTTTAGACAAGGATAAATAACAAGGAATACTTAGTATGGACGCCATATACCGTAGTCTTGACGTTATAAACGTGTTTACTAAAATTATATTTTGGTGAATCAAAAGAAGACGAGGTTTCAACAACTACATCAGATGGAAAATTTTCCTGACAAGATCACTCCTATTGTTTTCAACGGTACATCTAACGGAATTAAAAAAGATAATCCCCAACATTTTGACTGACTCATTTATTATCATCCAAGAAGACGACGGTAGTATATCACGGTTATGTTTTGCCCCAACACATTCCACAAAATCAGTATTGGTAAAGCTGTCTCCAAACCTCGTGTTTTTAGTCTTGACCTTGAAATGCGGTCAAACATATATTGATATTTTTTGAAAACCTTCCTTGAAGATTTCTTCAATGCTTGAAGATGAATGAGACAAGATTTGCTCGGTCGTCAGAGAGATCGAGACGGCGCACAGTGGGACGGATTCAAAAGAAGACGGACATCGATATTTGTGACGAAACTATTAAAGATAACACCTTACTATCTTCTGCGATGTTTCTTCAATTTGTGAGAACTTTGTAATAGTATTGGAAAATTTGGGATTAAGGGTATAACACAACAGACAGAAAAAATAATTTTTTAGTTTCAAGCTTACCGTCTTCGATTGGTAAGAAACATTTGTAGGTAATATTGTTTTGAACAACTTCACTGAAGACAAAAAGTGGCTATCTCTTAAGGGCAAAAAGTTACGGAGCGAAACTTGCGGGTACCCCCTTAAAATTAGTTTTTTTTAACATAGCTCTTTTATTTAAATTTTTCTAAGCGTAAAATGTTCTGCAAAGTTATAGACAGTGCTAATTTGCAAATTTTTGTAGAATATGTGGAAACTCTACAATTGCCGGTTTTCAAGTTGTTTAATTTTTTTTTGCTTTTTTTATTGCAAACTTTAAACCGGGGTTTCATGAGCAGTAGCACAATGTAGCAACTGACTTATAATGTTTTTGCAACATCCACTCTTCATGTGTAAGAATCTGTATTAATGATTGTGGGATCTCATGGGCCATATGAGTAAATTGCACTTAAGTTTTTCAGTTTTGAAGATTTAACCCTTCAACGAGAAAGACCGCATGTGGACCTAGATCCCGAGAGCAACATATGAAATTTGTTTTAAATGAACAATATAAAAAGTTCGTTTACAACAGAATTCTTCACATTTTGAAAACAAGATTATAACATTCTGATCATGCATTCGAGAGTTATCATCTTTCAAAACCAAGACATCATGAGAATTGTAAAAAGATTATTGCGTCATTTTTACTTTTAAAGAAAAGATCATTTAGAACAAATTATTCGACCTCAACATTTTTGTGAGTTGTTCATATGCTTTATTTAAATTTGTAATGCATTTGATTTAAAAAAAAATATTTAGATATACCGTTGGAGACATGAGAATCGTGGAAAAATGACATTAGCTCGAACGTACGTTTTTTCGATGTTACCTGCTCCTGAGAGTCAAAGTAAATAATATCTACCTAACAAGCCAGTTGTCGCCTGTTCGAATCTCGACTGGGAGATGCTGCGTTAGGATCGCAGCCTTATCCCTACAATTGTAAAGTCTGTCGTAATAAAAAAAGGGCCAAGTTTGGAAAATAGCGACCTAGGCTTTATTTTATTTTTTACTTTGGTTATGGCATTCGTGCCTTAAATTGTTTTTATGTTTATATGTATGTTAGACATGTTTAATAAAAGAAATCAACTAATTTAAGGTACAATGAGATTTGTACAACTTTAAACGTTCTTTTGTGCTGTAAAACTGATAAACTTAAATGCAGTTTACTAATATGGCCCATGAGATCCCATTGTCATTTATACATATTCTTACACATAAAGAGTGGATGTTGCAAAAACATTATGAGTCAGCTGCTACATTCTGCTACTACTCAAGAAATATCCTCTGTAAAGTTTGCAATAAAAAAGCAAAAAATTTAAACAACTTGAAAACAGACAATTGTAGAGTTTCCACATATTCTACAAAAATATGCAAATTCGCATTGTCAACGACTTTGCAGAATATTTCTTCTTTATAAGAGTTGAAATAAAAAAGCTATGTGAAAAAACCCTTATTAAGGGGCCACCCGCAAGTTTCGCTCCGTAACTTTTTTCCCTTAAGAGATAGCCACTTTTTGTCTTCAGTGAAGTTGTTCAAAACAATATTATCTACACATGTTTCTTACCAATCGAAGACATTAAGTTTGAAACTAAAATGTTATTTTTTCTATCTATTGTGTTATCCCCTTAATCCCAAATTTTCCAATACTATAAAAAAGTTCTTATAAAGCGAAGAAACTTTGCGGAAGACATTAAGGTGATACTTATAATAGTTTCGTCACAAATATCGATGTCCGTCTTCTTTTTAAACTGTCCCACTGTGCGGCGGTGCTAGACGATGAAACCCCCCAGTATTCGTAATGACTGGATTTGACGGGCAATGCCAACTAGCGTGGAGAGAAAAAAAGAGAGCTCAGAAAAACTTCCTACAAGAGAATTTGGTCAAGTATCGACGAGTGCAGAATGTGTTGACCACGATCCTGAGGAAGAAAAGTGCCAAAAGGAGGACAGAGATCATGAAGAACAAGAACAACTGTTCCGATCTAATGCCAAACGAAACCTGACATGTATAGGGACCACAATGGAAACCTGATCTCGAAATAGCACAAAGTGGTCGACAGGTGGACCGGTCGACTACGGACTCTACAAAACCCTAATGACTCAAAACGGTCATTGGCTTTATAAACAATGTAATACCGAATTGGGGCATAGGATTACAACTAGCGGGTACAAGCGGTCCGTAATTTATGTACAGCAATCGGGGCCTGCCACAAAAGACGATCAGTAAGACTGTCGCAGTGGCCTTTTAACCCAATGCCCTTCTGGCACACAAAAAAAAAAACAAAAAACCCTAAGATCTGGTTTCACCCCCATACCATGTGAAATGTACTATGTTCAATGTACATGTACGTATATGTACCATGTTGCTCGACGGATACTTGAAAGCACTGGGCTGTTTTTGAACGTCGTGTGCTTTGGACTATCTTTGGCGGTGTATAGAGGGCCAATGTTGCAAGCACAGCAACAGAAGTTAACCAAGGAGTGTCTCAACACCATATCTCGGAGAAAGCAGGCTGCTGAAGGTCGACGGAGCTACTAAAAATATGAGATAGAAACGTTAACAACGACTCTACCATGGTAGTTTCCAAAATATGGTAGGAAGGAATGCTAAAAAAGATGATCGATTTCATCACTGCAACTATCGCGACACAACGCTTATAAATACCGTCTGCCAGGTTTTCTCCCAGGTCTTGTTATGCAGACTGTCACCGATAGCCCAAAGATTCGTAGCGAACTATCAAGCGGGCTTCAACGGAGTTCTAACCACTATGGATCAAATTTTACCCTTTCGGAAAATTCTGCAGAAATGCCCACACATCATATATTCTACGACTTTCAAGCAGTATACGATACAATCAATCAAAACCAGCTATGGCAAATAATGGAACAATATGGAGATACGGATAAACTGACGTGACTAATCAAAGGAATTTTGGATCGAGTCATATGTTTCGGGTTTGATGGTCGGCGGGATAATGAGCAACACAAACACCGTAGTGGTCTTTAGCCTCTTAACCAGCAACTCCTATCCCTACCTCTTCGTGGTACCAGCCGGAATAAGATCAATCTTGGCGGAGATCGGGTAATCAACTAAGGTCGTATACCAACAGGGAAGGAGGCACTGTGTTGTCTCGGCACTATAATATGGCAGCCGCACAGCGAGACTTGGTCGGCTCGGAACATTCAGCGTGGACAAAGGCGACATGGAATGGATCTTGGTACCCAGAACTGCGGATCGCTAAATTTCGCGGGTGGCTACAGAGTGCTGCTCGATCAGTAAGAACCCCGAAAGATCGACATCGTGGCACTGCAGGAGATCTGTCGCTAGGACGGGAAGATGCGAAGGATCCGTGACGGCAAGGTCTAATTTTACCAGAGCGGTGGAGCGGGCCTCGTAATGATGGGCAGAATGCGGATCGCTACAGAATATCAAGATCGTCATCTGGTCGTCTGGGATATGAACACCTAAATCGGCAGGGAAGTGATGAATGACCGGTGATCGGGCCCCATAGCCTGCACATCGACACGAACGATAACGATCATCGACCATCGATCCATCAACTTTGCAGTTTCCCGAGACCTGGTGGTCTGAAACACTTTCTTTCTCCGTAAGTATGCCCACAAAATCGATCATATTCTCATCGATGGCTGGTATTTCTCGAATATCATAAACGTACGCTCCTTACGGGATGTCAGTGCCCACAAACGATAATAGCGTCCCGGCACCTGATCTTGAGTTCCGGTAAAAAAGCGGACAGCTGAAAATTATTACAGCCACCTGAAAGAACCGACTCGCGAGAGAACTCTACGAATACAGTGAAAAACGGTTAGCAATGGCACTTTATTAGATGATTTCCATGGATGGGTGGATGGATAGGACGAAAGGTGTGGTTTGTCCTGACTGCAGAAAAGATGATTGACATGATTGCCGTAATTGCTGATCAACGCCGCCCACAAGGTGCTTTCCCAGATCTTGTTACATCGCCGATCCCCTATAACAAGAAGACTTCGTAGGGCAGTACCAGGCGAACTTTATGGAAGTCTTTGCTACTATGAATCAAATATTCACACTCCGACAAATCCACCTACCCACGTATCATATTTTCGTGAATCATATCAACTTCAACATATCCACGTATCATATTTCAGGGTAGCGTACGATACAGTCGAGTGCCGCGAGCTAAGGCAAAAGTAGCCAACTACAGGATTTCGCAGACGAACTTGACGTCATTACTGAAAACATTGGCACGGCAGAGGTAATCTACGACACACTGAAAACGGAGACTAAAAAGATTGGGTTACAAATCATTGAGTAATTCTCGCTGAAACGGGGCCACTACTGACACGAGGTCTTCAAATATTGGAACTTTTGCGCTTAATTGGTTGAGAATGGGTAAAAAATAAGAATTACGCTTTTGATACCTCGAAATAGTGGACCCCTCGTTCGCCATGGGTCTAACAGGTTCAAAAAAAGTTGCATTTTGAGCAAACCTTGAGATCTATATCATGTGATATTTCATACATTTGCCATGAACCAACTAATAAAAGGGTTCTATAAAGAAGAAGAACAGGGCATTCTAATGGAGTAAAAAAATATTGGCGCTATCTTGGATTTGGTCGCCATATTGGATTTTATCAAACAATCGCCGTTTTCACCATGAGTTTCTCTACCGATGTTCATTTTAAGACCACCATTGGAAAGCTGAGGAAAAATGCTACAAAAAACATAATTAGGTGTGTACATAATGCCATTTCACACCTAATTTTATGAATGTTTCTTGTAGCATTTTTCCACAGCTTTCCAATGGTGGTCTTAAAATTAAAATCGGTTGGGGGGCTCATGGTGCAAACGGCGATTTTTTTATAAAATCCAATATGGTGACCAAATCCAAGATGGCCGCCAAAAATTTGTTTATTCCATTTGAAAGCCCTGCTCTTCTTCTTTACAGAACCGGGTTATTTGTTAGTTGTTTCATTGCAAATTTATGAAATGTCACATGATATAAATCTCAAGGTTTGCTCAAAATTCAACTTTTTTTGAACCTGTCAGGCGAACGAGGGGTCGACTATTTCGAGGTATCAAAAGTGTAATTCTTATTTTTTAACCATTTTCAACCAATTAAGCGCAAAAGTTTTAATATTTGAAGACCTCGTGTCAGTAGTGGCCCCGTTTCAGCGAAAATCATCCATTGTCGAAAACCAAATGTATGATAGGAAGAGGCTTCAGAGAAAATAACGTCTGCCTACCACAGACAGTGACTACTAGAGGACCGGTAGTTCTCTACGGAGTTCTACGAACTTCCTCTATGAGACTGTAACTTTGCTTACGAAAGACATACATCACTTGCCGTATTCGTGCGAAAGGTGTTACGGACTATTTTTGGCAGAGTACAAAGGAAAAGCGGAGAGTGGCGCAGGCTTATGAACCACGAGCTGCAGGCGCTACTTGGAGCGATTCACATTCTACATCTGGCGAAAGTTGAGAAACTTCAGTGGGTCGGCCACGTCGCAAGGATGCCTGACGATTCAATCAACCGGATTGAAACTGATTTGCAAGTGTCAAAATGCTTAACGAACTAGCGACGAATAGCACAGAACCGAATACTAAGGAGATAAGTTCTTGATACAGCAAAAGTCAAACCAGTTTTATGCTTCTAAAAAAAATAGTAGACGGAGGAGGAGAAGGAATTCGTAATGAATTTGAAGCCATGGCGTTACTCAAGGGGAACGCCCGCACCCTTGTCATATTTGAGCGAAAGGTGCTACGGACGTTCATTGGTGAAGTACAAGCAAAGAGTGGCCGATGCGGACGAACTACTGTTACTGCTTGGGGTTTCAAAAGTCAGAAGGTTATCAGGAGCCGGACACGTCGTAAGCATACTAGACGATAGTGTGGCAAGAACCGTTCTCTTTAACAATCACAACAATAGCCTTTAACAACAAATAGACCGAAATTATTCTGACTGAATGTTTCTTTCAACAAATCAGAAACACGTGCGGTGAGGCATATGATATTCCATCGTCTTGTTAAAACCACAGCTCCTCCACATTAAGACCGGCGTCGTTTTTGAAGAAAAAGTTACTAACGGGTGACAACTAAAATTTTGGAATTTTGGACTCAACAACAAACGAGCTCAGAGAGAAATGAGAGTATGTATTTGTAAGCTCTCTTTCTCTTTCCTCTTTTTGTCAATATTTTTTGGTTTGTTTATGCTTGCCTTGTTTTGCTTAAAATGACGTCGAAACAAGAAGCATTTCCGGAGCGCGTTGTACACTTCTACGAACTGCCACAGAAATCTCGGCAAAAAGTATACGGTACTACATTTAAAAAGCGAATATGTTGCGGCTTCGACTGTTTACCATATCCTGCGATGCCCAACAACTATTCGCAAAATCGCAAGCAACGTAGTAGAAGAACAGCCAAAATTATGGACGCAGAAGGACATCGTTCTCATTATCGTGCTTTCAACAACAAGCCCTTTGGTTTAGCTATCAAATGAGATGGGCCTCAGACGAATGTTTGAAGAAAATTTTGATCCCATTTCTACAAAAACATCATGCAGATGGACAATGCGTGCTTTGGCCGGATAGAGCATCATCGCATTACGTAAAAAAAACAATCGTTCCTGAATACCCATTCGATCCCATTTTTACCCAAAAACCACGACCCGACAAATCTGTCTTAGTGCGCCCAATCGAAGATTTCTTCGGGATTTTGAGTTCCTTGGTGTACAAAAATAACTGGAGAGCCACGAATTGCAAACAGTTGATTGGTAGAATTAAGAGATGCATTCGCAAAGTTGACATGACGGCCGTACAACGATCCTGTTTGGACGTCAAACGGAAGCTTCGCCGAACAGCCGATTACGGACCGTTTTCAAATGTACACTAATTTTTTTTCAACAATGGATAATGTATCTTTAATTTCGGTAAAGAAGATCTTCTTCAAGTATCTTTGTCTTTTTTTGACAGCGTGAGAAAAAAATTCCAAAATTTTAGTTGTCACCCGTTAATAATTTACAAAATGTACGATAAGACCGGAGGTTATGCGACTTTAGTCCTCGTGCGAGTTGAATTTTGTAAGCCCACGAACCTAAATGTATTGCGCAGAGTCTTTCATAAAGCACGATGCCGAAAGGACTCATTTAGGTTGTCGTCGACACTAAACTCCACAGAGATATTCTATATAGAATAAAAGTGGTACGTCCTCCGCGGTTTCTTAAACTAATTGCTCTAATGGAGGATTAAGTTAATTGCAAAATCGACAAAGAGCGTAATAAATTTCTCGAATTGAGCTATGGTTTTTGTGAAAAAAATGCACAATTTGCAGGCATTGTTCAGGTGTTAATCTGTTCATGACAAATCAAACTAAACATAAAACGAATGACAGCTGCTAAAATTGTGTACATGCCAAAGAGTGCTGCATCCTAAAATTCTATAGCTTTACAAAAAAATACAATTTTAATAGTAGTACCAGCCATTCACTGAGCAAAAATTCGAATTGAATGACCATCTCGCCAATGAAATCTACCGACTCTGTGAATTTAAAAGTGAAACCGCATGACGTCTGCTCTGTCAATGCATTGCATCAACTCTACGACTCAGACTACGAACCTTTGATAAAGGAACTTGTTATAAACCCTTCAGAAGTCTGGTTTGCAAGTCTTAATTAGGCAATAAACTTTATACGAAGTGACTATGAACTGGCAATGACACAAAATTCAATAATAGTGTTTTATCTGCCTACATTAAAGTAAAATAATACCACAATAGATCGAATTAATGGTCACAGTGGTCCCAATCTTAGTACAAAAAAAAACTTATGCAAGAGACCTTGAATGGGACACATTTTGCACGATCAGAGTAAAAGTAAAAGTTGTGTGCTTAGCGAGTGATGCAAATAATGCAGTTACGAAGTTTTTCATAGTTTGCCTTGTTAGATTGCACTAGTTTACATTACTCTAGAACCAGTCAATCATTAACCTAGAAAGTAGTATCAGCTAGAAGCAAATGTTTAGAGATTTCCCCAAAACATTTGACCGTTGGTTTACGGTCGGTTAAAATGCACCAATTGCTGCCACTCACTCGAAGAGCATTAAACGAGACTACCATCTCAAACAGGCTGCAACTGCATCGCGCACTTGATCGGCTGCTGCATATCTATAATTCCTTCGTGGAGCCCGTGGAAAATCACTTATGTCACACAATAAAGAATGCCATTAGACAATTATGAATCAATTACGGTTTGCTTGCTGCACATAGCACACCGCAGTGCAACGTGCGCGGATCAGATCTTGCCCAACTGCGGCTGCTGCTGCTGCAGCATGCAGTTATGTGTGTTGTGGTAGCACAGTGGTACCAACTTTTTTTTGTCTTTCATCATCAATCACAGCTTCAAAGGTACGGGCCGAATGGAGTTTTGCTCGCTGGCAACCGAAGTGATCACCATTAGTAGATATTAGCCAGTCACCACAGTAGTACAAGGAACGTTGCACCTCGTTACAAGCATTTTTTTCTTTTACAAAGCGTGAAATGCAACACGAACGCCTAAACTGAACTCTGTCGATTCGAATTTAGTGTTAAAATACGTGTGCTGCGCAAAAAAGCTGTTCTTCAAATGAGAGTTAGAAAATTACGTCCAGTTCTCGCTTTTACTGTAAATGAAAAATAACCGTTTCCAAAGATGTGGAGTGGTGGATGGTGAAATCACTCTCACTGCTGATTGGGGGGAGGGGTGGTGAGGGGGGGGGGGGGTATTTTCTGCGAACCTGCGAACAAATAAAAGCTTGTTGCTGCGGTTCGACGATATAGGCCAAAGTTATTGATTCGCCAATGCTTGTTATTGTTGTTGTTGTTGCCTGAATCGAATGTATCCAAAGTGTATTGCAATTTTGATTGGTTACGAAGACGATGATGATGATGATGATGATGATGAAGGTGATGATGATGATGAGGATGGTGATTATGATTACAAGAGCTGCCGGATACATTCAGAACTCCTGATTATTATCCAATTCAATCAGAGAGCTTTCAAAGAAGCTCCCAGTAGTAGCAATGCAAGCAACCACACAAGCAAATAACTTGCCAATGGAAACTCGGACGCACCGTACGCAGCTGAGCTGCTGACCCACAGGCCATTTGGCGTATAAAGGTGAACTGATCAGCGAACAATGAAAACAAAATAAACAGACCATAAATTGAAGCAGTTCCGATAGCATACATATACACATACAGACACGGACGGACATACCTGCTGAACCGGCTACGGCCGACATGCAATCGGCTCGGATCTAAGATGAAGTCATGAAACGTGAATATAATTTCACCATGATCTATTTTCGCGTTTTATGCCGAACGAACGGGTGGTGTGGCGGGTTTCCCGAGGATCGTGTATAACTTAATTAGCGGATGATTCCATTTATGCTTTTCTTTACCTTTCCGATGCGATGGAATTTTTTTCTTGAGAAAGAATTAAAACAAACCTACATTTGTCGGTTTACGAAGGGTTTTGGAGGAAGTCCACTAAAACATAGATCACAATTGAATATATTTTATTAGTGGCTTCTCGGCTTCGTATGTCGAGAACACCTAATTATACTCTAATAAGAATGAATAACTTAAAAGATAATACAATTGCAAACTTTTTTTTCGTAATTAATTCTTTTGGAGCTTTTTTGTCTTTCAACGTAATTGAAAGACAAAAACAAAAATACATAACAGTACTTATCAAACATTGAACCATTCTAAACCAAAGATCGATTCAAAGCACGTTTTGGACAGCATAACCTTTGCGTTGCGGACGATCAGCAACATTTTAAAACAAAGCAACAACATAAAATAGGCTGATCCAACCTGCCCCACACGCACACGATACATTCAATCGCAAGATTGGCGTCCATCTTACGCTAGAGGAAACAATATATTAAACACAGCAATAGAGGTAATCATTAGTCCAAACATCTGTCGAAACATTTTGGCTTCTTGTCCCTATGATTTTGGTGAGAAACTAACACGAAACTTGTGCTTGAAGCAGTAGCAGTAATGTACCCAGCCTAAACATGCAAACGAAAAAAAGATCCGTTCGAAAGGGGGAAAAACTACTCGACTGGACTGGACTGAGTTCGGTGTCATGTTACCGTTCTCAAATTGATCGAACTGTTAGTTCTACACTCAACAACGCGGTAACAGGTGCGGAATTTCAGCTGGAGTAGCCGTGCGAGATGAGAGTTTTTCACTACTTTTCAGGAGGGATTTATCTTTTTCTATTCTGTTCATTTGGCCAGTTAGAGTGCAACATGTTGCCACTTCAAGCTATTTAAACTTATTATCACATAATGCCGAATTTTCTTCTCTGAATCGAACCCAGCTGATTTAAATCGAACGATTGAATGAGAATTTGGAGAAATTTTTTTATTTGCGATTGGAAAACGCTCGAATCGAAATCAATCGAAATGCTATCCACACGCTCTGCTCTGAATAATTATTAAATGATTTCCTTCTTCTATCTGTCGCCATCAGTGGCAGCAATTCGTAATGAAAGTTTTCAATTAAATAATTCAAACGAAAAACGGACGCATTAAACCTACATCGCGATTCCGTCTTCCATCCAGTTGCATTCATTAATGCAATTACACACAATGGTCGACCAAATGGAACAGCTCTGCACGGACAAATACCACCGTGTAATGAGGCAAATCGAAGGATGAGAGAGATGTAACGACACGTTAAACAAACCAGTTGATTACCTATGATGATGAATCACCTCCTCCCTAATTCGGTTAGCAATAAGTGAACAACAATAAAATAATCGATTGGCAAAATAAAAGCAGAGCTATAAACGTACCTTGATCATCCATGGTTAGGAAGTTGGATTGCGTTTCTAAAATGAAGATGAAATAAAAGATAAATTAAACTCGTGGAAAACAAAGCAAAACGTGTACACAGAATAAAATAAGGCATTAATGTGAATAATGATGGAAAAAGTAAATAGACGCAATAATCATAATAAATAATAATTAATTCAGACCACAAACGAATCGAGTCTACAAAGCAAAGGAAAGCAAAGAAAAACCTTGAAGCTTGACCTTCTGGTTTTATTCGACATACTGGGCCAGTCAGTTGTTAGCGTACAGGATAGTTGTGGGACTGGTCATAAGGTTCTAATGACTCTTACAACCTCTCCAAATCGAGATTCGAACATACACTGGTTCGTTTAATAGACCAGTCCCAGCTAGCACCAACTTGTATATCAATGTACGGAAATTATCGTAAATATCTCCTAACAAACTCGAAATCGTAGCTAAAACTGGATAAAGTGGGACCAAGTTGATTTACTATCGTATATAATGATAATAACTGACATACATACGATTTTCTGCACAAAATCGTATAGTAGTACAGAGATACCTCGATATAAGACAATTTATAATTTCAAAAAGTTGTCTTATATCGAAATTGTCTTATATCGAAACATGATTTTTTCAAAAAAAAATGCATCTGCGGTCGCCAATTTTGCTCTGTGTTGTATGTTTACGTTTTTTGAAATATTTATTATTGTTGGAACTATCAGTTTTTTACAATTTTTTGGATTATTTTGAAATAATGATCATCTTTATGGTGCCGATTTTAGAATGGAAAATTAGCTTCGGTAATCAAATCATCTGCGATAATAGTGTTTTGCTAAATAAATTCCTCTTTCTTCTGATCAAGTGCAGATTCGTACTTTTACCCCACTAGCGGGGCAAAAGTGCGAATACCGCGGGCAAAAGTTCGAAGCTAGAATCCATGAAATTAGCCCAGCAGCTAGCAAAACCATATTATCTTCAATATGCGTTATATGTTTCAGTAAGGAATATTCGAGGAGGCTCTGTAGCCGCAAGGTTACCAAGTCTGCTTTGACAAGCGAATGGTCATGCGCTCGAATCTTAGTAGAATCAGGCCATTCGATGGCAAAGTGACTTTAGCATGGGTTTATTCTCAGGCCCCTCACCACCCTTCCTTCGTGCTGAATTCTATGTTATCCCGATATGGCCTATTGACAGTGCAAAAATGAGACCCTTATAGTTAAATGCACTGATTAGCTGTTCCAGGGATGGCTATAATTGGGGACAGCGCTGTCATGTCGAACGAGGTGAGTAAAGTAGAGAAAAAGCATTGAAGGAAGGGTACTCAATTACACACAAGCAAGCATAAAAAAAATTCAATAAGCTTATCGTTTACTCAATAGCGATTATAGCCAAAATAAAATGCAGTGCGGATTATACAGCGAACACCCGAGTGATATCACAATAGATCAAACCATACTGGTCGCAGAGATAAGTCCATACAGGAAAAAAGGAATATCCTGAATTTGCACCTTATCTAATTTGCGCTGGTGTATTGCAGCCTCCGTTAGATCGAAACTTTTCCAAACCTTTGTTTTTTGTTTCATCACCGGAAACACATTGTTTTTCTTCAGCCAACATCTGTAGAGCACACAGTTTTCTACAGATCTTTCATTTCTAGTATCTGTAATATAGTGCCTAAAGCTGTATATAATTAGCTATTCATTTTTGCCTCGTACATGAATCGCACTTTTGCCCCGTCCGTGAATCGAACTTTTACCCCGCCAGGCGCTTGACGGGGTTAGATTAAATTACGGAAAAGCGAAATATATTTTGTAAATTATTTTCGCAGTATTTTCAAAACAGATATGTGAGTGATGTAAAACGCTGCTACAAATTTTCAACAAGTAACATCCTCCAGTTGATATCGTATTTGCCGTATAACGAAAAATTACATCAAAACCGCCCTAAAATAACATTTGCTCATAACTCAGCAACTATGCTTCGTAAGCAACCACAGTTTACGTTAGATTCAAGCTGTCAAATATGTCACCCATCCATGCCAATGTAGAAAATTTACTCGGAATCTGCACCGATAAATCCTTGAATCGCACTTTTACCCGCATCGCACTTTTACCCCTCCTTACTCTAAATACTTATATAGTCGTAACGCTCAAAATTATTCGTAATCACGTATATCGCCTCCAAAATAGTACGGATATGCCAATTTTGCGCATCAATTACGATTTATTAGCATGCATATCTGTACGTAATGCTGATTTTTATCTTTTTTATACATATGAAAATGCTAGTTGGGGTGTCGTATTCCAAGGTCAAACTAAACTAAAAACCTAGTAACAGTATCGGAATACACCAGGTAAGTTTGTTGTTTTCAATTCCATATTATTCTAAATTTAAAACGGCAACGAATCATTTGTTGCTACGCATTCGCATAGATCAACATGCAGTTGAGCGGTAAAATCGAGGAGACATCATTGAAGAAAAGAGCAAGTAGAAATGGTCCTAAATTACGTCCTTGGGAAACCCCGTTCTGCGGACTGAATGTTGTTGATTCAGCCGATCATATCTTTGCGTATAGCTGTAGGTTTACTGAATAATATTCCAGCCAGTTACCGAGTCTATCCGAAAAGCCGAGTCGTCGAAATTTGGTATAAAGTATTTCACTGTCCACTATGTCAAAAGCAGCTTTGATATCCGTACATATTACATCAATTTGTACGCCGCCATCTCCATGTTGCTGATGAGTAATTCTCGCTGAAACGGGGCCACTACTGACACGAGGTCTTCAAATATTGGAACTTTTGCGCTTAATTGGTTGAAAATGGTTAAAAAATAAGAATTACACTTTTGATACCTCGAAATAGTGGACCCCTTGTGCGCCAAGGGGTCTAACAGGTTCGAAAAAAGTTGAGTTTTTAGCACACCTTGAGATCTATATTATGTGATATTTCATAAATTTGCCATGAAACAACTAACAAATGGTCCGGTTATGTAAAGAAGAAGCACAGGGCTTTCAAATGGAGTAAAAAAAATTTTGGTGGTCATCATGTATTTGGTCGCTATATTGGATTTTATCAAACAATCGCCGTTTTCACCATGAGCTCCTCAACCAATTTTCATTTTGAGACCACCATTAAAAAGCTGAGGAAAAATGCTACAAGATAAAATTCATAAAATTAGGTGTGCAATGGCATTAACTGAATAAAACAACCAGTTATTTGTAGCAAGGTTCACAATTTTCAAATAATTATTGTGATATTTCCAAAATTTGCTATGAAAAAACTACAAACGACACGGTTATAAACGAAGTGAAAAAAAATCGACGCCCATCTTGGATTTGGCCGCCATGTTGGATTTCATCCAAAAATCGCCGTTTTCGTCATGATCCCCCCAACCGATTTTAATTTTAAGACCACCATCGGAAATCTGAGAAAACATGCTATAAGGAACATCCATCAAAATACATGTGTAGTGGCATTAAATAAACGAAATAATTTATTATCTGTATCAAGGTTTATAACTCTCATATAATGGAATATCTTGCTACAGAGATTTAATTATTTTATTTTGTTAATGCCATTGCACACCCAACTTGATGAATGTTGTTAGTTGTTTCAAGGCAAATTTACGAAATATCATATCACATCTCAAGGTTTACTCAAAATTCAACTTTTTTGAACCTGTTAGACCCCATGGCGCACGAGGGGTCCACTATTTCGAGGTATCAAAAGTGTAATTCTTAATTTTTAACAGTTTTCAACCAATTAAGCGCAAAAGTTCTAATATTTGAAAACCTCGTGTCAGTAGTGACCCCGTTTCAGCGAGAATTACTCTAATGCAGAAGAGCAGTTCCACGTGAAATAGGTAAATGGCAAAATTTAAACCTTTCTGATTTAGAAACTTTACAAGCGTGTTCGATAGCAGGAAATATGCACCTTCCACAGGTTTTGGCGCTATTTTGATGCAAGACTCCTTTTCAAAAAGGGCGTATTTATTTTCAGGTGTATTTATTATGTTTGGAAGATTGCATCTCGAAAATTTTCGATTGTTCAAAAATTATGTTCCAGCAAAAGTTGTAGAAAATTGATTTTTGCACATGAAAAAAATATACACTGAAAAAATATTTTACCAATTTTTCAAAAATTTGAAAATGAAACTTAAAATCAAGGTATCAAAAATATACCTTCTTTTTTTTGACGTAGGACTACGTCTTACTTTAATAGGGTGCTATGCTGCAAAAACAAAAATGATCGTGACACGAAAAACTGATAGATTTTGAACGACAATAACTTAGTTAGTTCTGTACCGATTTTGATGGTTTGCATATCAATCGATTCACAAAACGTGTCGCCTATGAAACGCCTATTCTGTGGTTTTTACAAAAAGATAGATTTTCATAGCTAACTGCTGAAAGTTTTACTTAAAGTTGAACAATTTTAGTGAATTTACATAAGCTTCTAGCCAATCACGTTTAAGTATTTTCGGATATGAAATCGATACTTC
This sequence comes from Sabethes cyaneus, assembly GCF_943734655.1. NCBI lineage: Eukaryota > Metazoa > Arthropoda > Insecta > Diptera > Culicidae > Sabethes > Sabethes cyaneus. The sequence goes on along the minus strand of NC_071355.1, from coordinate 74,287,758 downwards.
CATTGCATTTATCAGGTAGATATAAGAGTGAAATCTATCGCTTTTATAACTTTTTAGTCGTTTTAAGATATCAATATCTCAGCGTTTCCTTTTATGCTGAGTCCCTGCAGATAACCTGAAATGTAACACAAAACACTATCAGTTTTCGTTGCTGCGTGTTGCAAAAACAGCAACAGTTTCGCTGCCTGCTGGTAGTACATCGACAAGTTACTCCCTTTAATTACGTAGATGATGGAATGAGAAACTTTGAAAAGAAGGACTGACTTTGAATCTCCGTTCTAATGAAACATAGACTACTTGATCACATAGTTTGTTTCTGCGAAACGTTCAAATGTATACCTAGTACGTCAATTTTGCCGGTTAGCTCCGACAATCAATGGCAAAAACATCACCAAGGCTGATAAGAAGATTCAATGTACATATGGATCTGAAGCAGGTCCACTCTTACACTAGTAATTCTTCAAACGAAATGAGTATCTTCGAAGGAATTCTTGCCGAGACTTCTAGTCTGACACACTACAATAAGCGCTCTATGTTTACCTCTATCGAGAGTCAAACCTCTCGAAAACTGCTGTATGCAGGAGACTTGGATCAGTTCATCACCTCTAAATGTGTTTTGGTAGCTGTTACCTGTGTACTTAGTAATTCTAAGTAAATGTTGCAAAAGTTTTATAAATCCTCCACTAACAAGCCTCTTTAAGAGCCACCAAATAATGGTTGAAGAAGTCTTCGAATTAATTTTCTTTTGTCTGCAATTAACTTATCTCTTATCTCTAAGGTACTTAGAAAATCGCTGAGTTATGAGCGTATAAAAAGTATCCACTTTCCCTTATGTAGGATAACCAACGTATTTTGGACCCCTCCAGCAGCTGTACATAATTTGGACACTTACAGCAAAATCAAATGGAAGTGTCCAAATTATGTACAGCTGCTGATGGGGTCCAAAATAGGTTGGTTACCCTAATCAGTTATTTTTCGTATCATAAACTGCACCCCAAAAACGTAGTAAAAGTATATTTATAAATAACAGCTCTGCGTGGTCCTACTCTGAGATGGAGCAACTTTCATAAACGGACTTCGTAGAACAACGACTGTCATAACTTTTCCCAACTCGGGATTTTTCAAGTAATATATGAACTTTTAATACAAATAACAATTCTTTATATCATTTACAACAAAATTGGCCATAATAATTATTTTTCTAAATGCAGCCGTTTTCGAGATATTCAGAGAAAAAGTTGTATTTATTTTAATTCTTTATTTTAAACACGTCTTTCTCATATGTTACTCCTGTTGCTCTACTGTTTCTATAAAATTTCTAATAGCTACCTACATTTAATTTCCTACAACTCATCCTAAAACACCTTATTGATTCAACCTTTCGTTTTTGGGTGTTGGACATATTGAAAACTGTATTAGAAAATACTGGACACACTGATTAGTTAGTAACTTTTTACCGAGTGAGGAAACATAAAAAAAAGTTTGACTAAAAATAGTTGAAAGTGTGTTGTTCATATTGGTAGAGTTTTAATAAAACAGATTAGGAGATTGCTGTGATATCTTAGGAACAAGTGAAAGTATGCAAAAATCTGTGGGTACTTTGTTAGGAAATCCAAATGCTTCGCATCAATGGAGCGTTAAACAGTTCAGAATCGAACACTCAACCGTGTCCCAAGTAACCAAATGTAGACGATCAATACTTTCACTTGTTCCGTAGATATCACCAGGCTTCATTTTCGGTTTTTCTGCTTAGTAGATGCTCATTTGACTACAGTGCCTCAACGAAACAGAATTCGGAAAAGTAGTGTAAAGGGTAATTGTAGAGTTAAACATTATTAACAATATTGTTGAAGACAGTACTGTTTTATCTTTTGTATTTACGGCGCTATGGGGTAGCATGAAAGATAAAACAGTACTTTCTTCACCAGTATTGCAGATAATAATAACCTCCTTAATTGCCCTTTACATTACTTTTCGAATTCAGTTTCGTTGAGGCGCTGTAGTCAAATGAGCATCTACTGAGCAAAAAACCGAAAATGAAGACTGGATATCACTGTAATCTTTTAATCCGTTTTGTTAAAACTCTACCGATATAAGCAATAAACTACTCATACAACTATTTTTAGTCAACATTTCTGTTATGTTTACTTTACTCACCCGCTAAAAATTTACTAACTAATCAGTGTATCCAGTTTTTTCGAATACAAGAATTCGACCATCGACCATTCGACCAGGACCATCTTGTGCTGCTTTAATATAGTTGTAAGGTGAACAAAATGCATCTTAAATATTAACGAGAGGCGCTTTATATTTTGAGCACGAAAATGACAGAGAATAAAATAGATTAAAAATCTGTTTTAGTCTACAAAAATTTCACTGTAAATATCGATACCAAGATTTACACCAAATGAAAAAATATTCCAAACAAAGTTATTTATTCATTAAGTCATGTGTAGCGGCTGGATAAAATTAATTGGAGAATTGATGATCCAAATCGAATTCAGTATCTCGTAGGCAACACAAAATGCATTGTGATAAACCATGCCATACAGAGACCATGCATTATTGAGTTCGATCATACAGATTTTATTCGACGTCACTTTGCAGTCGTTCAGCAACAGGAACTTAACAAATATATCAAAATTTAATTTTTTGCTACTGCTGCTGTTGGTTGGCAAGTATAAACATAAGCAATGATTTGGACATTTATGTTACTTCTACGAACAGCAAAAATTAAGCGAACAAAGCTGTAATCCTTGCATGTCATTTGGGCGGGTTATAATCCGCAAAGACTCGAACCACTCGAAACTGAAAACCATCCCCGTCGAAAATGGCAGATCAAAGGGTACGCGCGCCCGCTTAAAGCGAACCGGAATCTCGCAAAATAAGCACCAGTATGCTTACTTATATTAGGTACCAGATATAAGTCGGTCCCTGCTAAGCCAACAGGCATCCGGTACGGCGGTGTACACCCATTTCAGTCAGGACTTTTCATTTCTGACGGAAACGAAAGTTTCGTCAGTCATCTCATCTTGCGTCGAAAAATAAATAAATAAGCTAACTAAGAAAGCTCCGCTGGGCTTCTGGCTAAGGTTGTCTGACGATGGTTGTTACGCTTCAGGAAAGTTGAAGGCTGAGGTACTGCCAAGCCGCCAAGAGGCTGCAGCGAGCGGTGTGGTGCTGTAACTTCGCGGCAGCATAAAAATAATATTTATCAAAAAACGCCCAACAACCGGCTGGGCTTGATTATTAGGCTGATGGGACCGTGTGTAATATTGCGCGACTGTTCCGGCTCAAAAAGATTTGCCCCAAGATTAAAACGTCTTCAGAAGAAAAATGTTTATTTATTTTTGTTAACGATTGAATGACACTTGGCAATCACATAGCGCCGACTTTAATCGGGAGTTTATGAACGAAAACAACTACAATGTAAGTCGGTAAGTAACCGTTGCCGTTTTCTCCAAATCTGTGGCAAGGCAAGGTTTGTGGTGAGTTCGATTTCGAAGGAAAGTTTAACATTTATATTTAGTTTTCAGTTTTGAAGAACTCGAAGACACGCATCATTACCTTGTTTAAACCAGGCTGTTCGTTATAAGAAACTACAATGTATATATTTATCTGAAGTTGATTAAGTGATACCAGTGAAAGGAGTGTTCGGTTCATCACATGTTGCCGCAGGGGTTCGCAGCTGATTTGCCAGGGAGAAGGCCTCCAATTGAACGATGTTTGTTGAATCGAAGCCGCGCTAAAACAGCTAGGCTATTACGACCATGCCGTTACAAGTCAACCAACAACAACCTGTATATTTTTCTTCCCAAGGAATTTTGAATAGATTTTATGATACAATTCAATTCAATAAAAACAGAGAAGTAAAGGTCGCCCATCTAGGAAGAAAAGTTATTATCCATATCCTTCAATATTTCCACACTGGGACTACGTACTAGTTTTTATTTTGTCCAACGTTCCACTGCAGACTCGTCAATTACAGAGATTAACCGTATGCCATCCATTGGATACGGCAACGTCTTACTTATACTGTTAGCGGTCCTGCAGGGGTAATGATCTCTAATAAACTTTCTTAATATGAAATAAATTTCTCTAGTCCAGAAATTTGCTCCAGGCTTTCGAGTGGTTCAGACAGTCTCAATCAATTACCGCACACTTTATGAGATTACTGTTCGCTTGCCGTTAATGTGACATGATAGCTGCTAGTCGCTCAGTGGCCACAGCCGGGACCGCAAGAAAGTTCGATAAAGTGTTTCCTCCGGTGTGTTAATAAGCTGCCATAACTAGCAACCAGCGACAGTACACTGGCAGAAATATTTCATGTTCCTTTACAGCCTCGTAGGATAGATGGAATCTCAATCTTCTGCCTCGCGAAGGTAATTTGAAAATATTAAATCCTGTACATCCACCGTTCTAATATTGCACAACAATTTTTCACTTCCACCGAGCCAAACTCATTTCTTGCGTGCGTAGAGTCTGCTACACGGCACTTCACGGCATTGCATTGGGCCGGACCCAGCCAGGCTGCAACGGAATGGATGGCTGCCTGCCTGCGCATGTAGATAAGCAGATGGAAATTAAGTTTTCACACGCCAATATACGGACGGGACGATGACGACGGTTTGCTCGGGTAACAAGCTAACAAAAAAACGACAGAGGAGAGTGCTGTTGTCTACAGTTGCACTTGGACAAGCGCATAAAAAAGCGGACGACCACGGGACGACGGATCGGAACTCGAGGAGTGGACGACTTGTGAAAGCATCGCCGGTATGGAAAGCCCCAGCCGCTTGCTTGGCAGAGGTACCTATATGCAATCGACAAGCACTGTCTCGTTAGGAGTGTATCATAGACGACGCGCTTGAAAAAAAGCAAAAGTTCCGATATGTGCGAGTTTTGACGCCAATATTGACCAATCCATTACGATGATGCTGATTAACGTAATTGAATAGTCGTCTGAATGGAAAGGGAAAAAATGTTGCATAATGAAAACCAGTTACTGTTAGAGGATAGGTGAATTACACGATATATTTATTATGGTTTCAAGAGGTCCAGCGTTGCACATGCAGTATGTTTAGAATTGTGAGAAATTAATCCATCCACTAACTCTATCTAATAGCTCTTCAGTTTACTAACATTTGAGCTTTTCAAACAAAGACCTTCAATTACCCTAAATTACTAAGAGAATACTCGAAGTTAATAGCACATTTTTAAATTTAGGTACAATCATTCGATGCATTCCTAATAAGAGAAGAAAGTTTAGCAGATATCAAGAGTGTAACGGGTGGCAACTAAAATTTTGGAATTTATTCGAGGCCCCTATACTCAACAACAAACGAGCTCAGAGAGAAGTGAGAGTAAGTATATGCTAGCTCTCTCTCCCTCTTTTCTTTTTGCCAATACAGTAATGACCCGATTTTGTCACCCCCATGATGAATTTAGGGGTGACAAAAACGGGGCAGTGACAAAATGGGGTTTTTTTCAATTTTTATTTTTTTGCAGATAACTTAGAACGAACTACATATACTTCATTCTGATCACTTTTAGGACATGTCGCACTTCCTTCTACCTCATAAAATAGACCCCATAGTGGTCTTTAACCTCTTATCCAGCAACTTCTATCACTGCCTCTTTATCGTACCAGCCGGAATACGAGCAACCTTAGCGAAGATCGGGTAACCAACTCCGGCGGAAATTAATGTCGTATACCGACAGAGCAGGAAGCACTCATGCGAATACTGCGTATAGTAACGAGAAATAGCCTTGTCAACCTTGACCGTCTGTTCACATGTCAGGAGCGGCTCTTGATAGCTTAACGATTCTTCAGCCAAGTGAGTTGTACTCTAGGCTAGGAGCGGCTCACGACAGCGTTGGATCCAGAACGGGCGGCTGAATTAAGAAATGTGTATTGGCACTAAAACAAAGATGGCAGTTCCAACACGAGACTCAGTAGCGTGACCCTAGTAATGCAACCTACCTAAACAAAGTTTACTACGAACAATCGGGAAAATTCAAATAAGAACATTCGATATGAACGATGACAACGAAATAATGACATGGAATGGAAGCTTTTTATAGATGGAACTGCACTGGGTTGCGATAGACGACAGGGTGCTGTTAGAACAGTTAGAACCCCGAATTTTCGGCACCGTAACACTGCAGCAGATCTGTCGCAAAGCGAGTGTAATAGATTTGCGGCGGAAGGCCCGGTTTTACCAGAGCGGTCGAGTGACCAACAAGCAGAAAACGGTCTTTATAATTCTGGACAGAATGCAGAATCGCGTGATAGATTGGAAGACGACCAACAAGAGGATGTGTTTATTGAGGATAAAGAGCCGTTTCTTTAACTACACTATCATAAATGTGCACGTCTGCACTGTCCACACGAAGATAGACCCAACGATGTGAAGGAAGCGTTCTATGCGCAGCAGGAGGCGATGTAGACAGCTGCTTGCCACGGGATATCAAGGTTGTCAAATGAATACCCAGGTCGGTAGGGAAGCGTTGTATAGACCGGTGGTCGGACGCCATAGTTTGCACACCGGCAAGAACGATAACAACCGGCAATGCATCCATTTTGCAGTTTCCAGAGGTCTGATGTTCAGAAGCACACTCGGAGCATTACTTAGTAGCAGTATCGGATCATTACATAGGACAGCATCAGGCGGGCTTTATGGGGACATGTGCTACTACGGATCAAATTTTCACACTCTGACAAATCCTCTAGAAGGGCGGCCCTGTAGCCGCAAGGTTACCGAGCCTGCCTTGACAAGCGAGTGGTCGTGGGTTCGAATCTTAGTAGAATCAGGCCATTCGATGTTAAGTGACTTTTAGGATAGGTTTATTCTCTTCCTCAGTCACACCCTTCCTACTAAACTCTGCATTTACTAACAATGAAGCCTCCTGCCAGGGCAAGTCATAAGAATGGTACTTGTTTGAGGTGCGAATGAAACCTCTTATTCAAAGGCAAATTATAACTTGTTCCACTACCTGGTTCTAGGAACGAGATTGGTAATGCAAAAATAGTAAGGGTCACATACACACCCTCACTTTGTGCTGAACTCTGCTTTACCGACCATGAAGCCTCTAGCCGGAGCTGGTTATAAGAATGATACTTGCTCGAGGTGCGAATAAAGCCTCTTGTCCAAGGGCAAATTATAACTAGTCTCCGCACTTCCTGGTTTTAGAGCTAGATTGGTTGAAAAGTAGTAAGAAGGGTAAAAGGAAAAAAGGGGTGAAAACACCGACACGTAAGCACGGATAATAAACAGCTCGTTCACTCTATAGCGATACTGCAAAAATAACGAAGTGCGGAACAGCTGGATAAGATCACAACAGATCAAAATGCTGGTCGTACTGATAATATCTATACAAAAAATGCTCTACAAATGTCGGGAGTACAACGTGCCCACGCATCATATTTTCGTGGATTACAGGGCGTCATACGATACAGTCGACCGCAAACAGCTAGATAATGTACGAGAACGATTTTTCGGACGAACTGATGCGACTGATCAAAGCAACCCTGCAACGGGTTAGTACATAACCTCTCTCGAACCCTTCCGAATCGCACAGAGTTTTGAGGCAAGGGGATGGACTGAGGTGGTTTGCGCAATGCTCTGCGGGCAGGACCACATTTTACAACCGCGTTATTAACAGTATCATTGAAATAAAAGATAACATCGTCAAGACTAGGATTAAAAGTGGCAGTCCACTCAAAGTCCACTTTGCGGAAGTGCAAACACGTTTCCATTGGAGTATCTTCCAATTGAACGGGCAAGATTTGGTGTACCGTTAGAATCAGCGCCGAGTGATTAGAGTCGAGAGCTCACACAAAATGACATTGTTAGTCAGTTCCAAATCAAGAAAACGATCGTTACTATTTGTCACATAATTGATTTAAATTAGACCGTGTAAGTTGAACCTAGCAGCAGTAATATTTGAATGGAGATAATCAATAGCAGTTACATTATTGTTCAATCGAATCCACCTTCAACCTTGGGCACGCTGGGCCCGTATATTTCTGGTGTCGGTAGGGTTCTTGAAGAGAACGGATTTCACTGCACAATCGTCCGGCATCCTTGCGACGTGACCGGCCCACCGTAGTCTCGCAACTTTCACCAGGTGTACGATTGGAATTTCTCCAACTAGTGCCTGCAACTCGTGATTCATACGCCTGCGCCACTCTCTGCTATCCATTTGATGCTCTGCCAAAAATAGTACCCAACACCTTCCGTTCAAATATGGCAAGTGCACGTATGTCTTCAGTATGGCTGCTCGTTGGCAATAACGTTGGCATCGTTTTGTTGGGGGCTCCGTAGCCGCAAGGTTATCGGGTCTGCTTTGACAAGCGAGTAGTCGTGGATTCGAATCTTAGTAGAATCAAGCCATTCAATGTCAAGTGACTTTAGCATGGGTTTATTCTCAGGCCCCTCATTTACCCTATATATTTACTCTCTGAAGCCTCTTGACAGTGCAAATGTCCATCCTATAGTTAAGTGTACTGGTCAGAGGTACGAATGAGTCCTCGCCAGGGACTATATGGGATAGTACTGGCAGCGAGGAATAAGTGGGTAAAGTAGATCAAGCTTTGAAGGAAGGGTAAACCCCAATACACACAAATAAAAATTTAAATAAGCATATCGCTCGTTCAATAGCGATTATAGCAAAAAGAAATGCAGTGTAGGTCATACAGCCGGATCATACACCCGGACGGTATCACAATAGATCAACTACACTGGTCGCAGTGATGAGTCAGCACATGGAAAAATCTCGTTTTGTCGATCAGGAGGCAAATAGATTTAAACTGACATTGATTTTGCCTATTGGTGTTGTGGTTATTACCTACAGTTGTTCAATAGTGTCGCAAACCGGTGTCGGGTCAACAAAGCTAATTAACCGGGCTGAGACAGCTACCAAAACTCCTACACCACGTGTCTTGCCATCTACTCGGGCAGTAACCAGTCAACAGACCAGTAATTATCCGAAAATTTTCTTTGCTAAGATTTAATAAGATCCTGGCCTGTGGTGCACTTGGCCTCGGCCTTGCTGTGCATGTTCCAGTTTGATTCTACCCTGGTCATGATCTTGTTTCGGCCCACAGAATACACTCCGGCACTCCACCACATGGTTTCGGACCAGTGAAGTATGATGCTGAACCCTGTCTTGCTAGGCTGTTGGGTTTTTTATATGCTACAATATCACAAATGGCCGGGCACCAAATATGGAGTTACTTCGTTCCTACTAATAGAAGGAAAAGCTATCATGCAAGAGCTTTAGCGCTTTGTGAGCTGCTTGGCTATCCAAAAACATGCACATCTTTGCGAATCTGTACATCCTATTTAAACAGATATTTCCACATCCAATAATGGTGTGAGTTTCTGCTTTAAACATCAGTGAACTGGGTCACATTCATATAACTTCATTGATTGCAGGGACAAAAATTCTCCGCCCATCTTCGACTCATTGGTATAGAACACAGGCTCACCAAAGTCCTAGACATGGCGGTATGATTTAACCACTTTGAAGGAAATGTCACAGTTTGTTCTTGCTTGTTTGTATTGCTTTAATTGAAAGGTTAATTCAATAAGCTTGGGCCAGTAACGTCGGCTTGGGCCAAGCGTATGTAATTTTTGGAAGAACTATTGCGGAATAAATTTAACGGACAGTTTTTTATCGTAATGTGCCTGTTTTGCCCACGGCTTTACCACAAGCCCATAGGGCATTTGTATCTGGTCCACATGGGAATTCAGTTTCAAAACTAACACCAAGTTATTTAGCTTCAGCCGCAAACTGAATTTGAACTCCATTACGAGTTGGTTATATCAAATATAGCTTGAACCTTTTAGTAAAAGGTGCAATAATAGAGTTCCAATTACCTCATATGCTTGTTTTGCTAGCCTTTTGGACAGGCATTCATCTACTACTAATGACCACAATAAGGGCCACAGTACTCTTTCTTGAGGACATCCCTTTATCGCTCATCTAATAGTTAGTTGTGCACTGCCTAGATCAGCAAAAATTTCTCGATCTATTCGATAATACAGTTATCCGGGTCTTTCGCCTCGATTTTAGAACACATTAAGCCATGGGAAGCAACATCGAATTCTCCTTCAATGACGAGAGAAGCAACCAAAGCTACTTCCATGGCCTGTAGCAATTTTTCGATTTTACTAGTGATTGCAGCGCTGTTATTGTAGATTTACTGATAAATTAGATTTATTGTAGATTTAGCAGAATTTGTATCAAATTGGTTTTTGCTCAAAGGAAACTCCACTAAGATTGTTGAATTAATAAAGTCATCCACAACTTTTTCCATTGTCGTTAATAGAACAGAGGAAAGCCTGATGGGTCTAAAGACTGGAGCTGGGCCACTTATAGTAATCAATGGAGATTTAAATGTTATTCTAACAATAATAAACTTAAATAGTAGGTACACACGTATATGATTACGATACAAAACAACGTGTTTTCTCCGTTTGAGTCACTATTGAATATTGCATTAAATTATAATCAAATAATGATATAATTTGGCCTTCCAGTTGACCTCAAGGTATGATGCTGGCCCAATAAGCCAGTCATCGTATGTTCGAATCTCGGTTGAGAGAGGCTGTTAGAGTCAATAGCAACTCGTAGCAACTGGCCCTGAAATTGTCCTGCACTCTAACAGCTGACTGCGCAGTCTGTCGTACAAAAACAGAAGGTCAAGTTTCGATAACGGAATTGCTTTGCTTTGCTTTTAATGATATAGTTATGCAGATTTGTAAATAATGAAAGCAAAGTTTATACAAAATTAAGCTTAATCTATACTTAATGAGCCATCAAAATTGTTCTGGAAATTATTAGCAAATTTGACCGAAGGGAATAAATAGTACCGTAAACTAATTGAATAATACAAATTTACAAATACAAACAATAGTAGATTTATGATTTAGAATCGTATTCGATTTCCGGTTAGATTAAGAATTGATGAGCTGCAGTATATTTTGCAATTAGAATAATTAAGTGTAACATTAAACTGCTATGAGTTAATATTATTTTTTTAGTCTCCAAGTTATATAATTTAATAGCCCGATTTTTCGTTATTTGATAGAACTACTATTATAATTATTATAATCATTATCAACAATACATTAGAATATTTTAAATTCAAATTTTACGGTTATCTTTTGAAAGTTTAGCAACAATTAATTGTACCATACATAATTGACAAACTCGTTTTCCAATCAACAGTTTTTATTTAGAACAAATTCAACAATTAATCGAATTCGAAATATGAATAAATCGAAATTCACTGATTTAAATGCAAAGCCTTGGGCTTACACGTATTTTAAAGGCTTGATCCTTCTTTATCGACATACTTCGCATCCGGTTAGTTAGAGTACAGAATAATTACGGGGCTAGTGTAACAATCCTACTGACTTTATCTAACAGCACCGCCCAGCCGAGATTCTAATAGACGACGATTGGGTTGTTGAGCTGTTTAGATAATTGACCTATTATTTTGAAAATATTCAGTGAGCTGAAATCGCGTTATACATTAAAACATGTGACTTGTAATAGCTTATCGATATATGTTAAATATTAAATATGTTAAATGTTCATCATACAAAAAAGTTGCCGTTAATCGGTAATGGGAAATAAAATCGTAATACCGGCCCCGGTGAAACTGGTAAAGCAACCCTAACTGGTGCTAACTGGGCATGATGGCACTGAGCAAATTTACTATGCTTGCACAAGCCAAGCAGCCAGCAAACTGGCCAAAGTGTCGAGGCTTTATGATTCGCAAGATTCTAACTTTTTTTTGTTAGATTATAGTCACTTTAACCAGCTTGGGTCATTCGTGACTTCTGTGGAGTTGGGATTTTAACCCGGGTCCTCCCCAGTAAACAATTTGGTTTGTATATTGCGGTTGCAACTGAGATATACGAAATCATATCCGCACGAAAAAGTTATATTTCACACCACATAAGAACATATACGTACTAAAGTGGAGGCAATATACGAGCAAAAATTTGGATAATTCTATCTTGCATTCTATGCAACAATTTTTGGAACACGCAACTTAATAATCCTCAATATACGATTAAGATATAACTAAATGTTACAATCATCTATACTGCTTTACAATTCACAGCCATAAGTTGTATATGAAGACACGCACGACCGCAAAACAACTTATTGTACACTTCGCCCTGACATACTGACATACTCTAATCATTATGCAATTCCAATGTAAAATTGACATGCATACGACTTAATGTACACTTTCTATTACGATCTTGTGTTAGCTGGGTCGGCATGAGAGTCGTGAATGCTAACCACTACGCCGACTACTGACTCAAGAGTCATTTGGAATTCCTACGAATCAGTCAATGCGAATCTAAACATTTCCTGTCATCGCGATTCCTTCAAAATGAAACTATATAACTTCTATGGATTTTCATTATGAATTTTAGTCTGAGTAGAAGAGTATGACTAGAAGCTCTTTCCAGGTGAATGCTTCTAGTCATACTCTTCTACTCAGACTAAAATTCATAATCAGAATCCATAGAATTCATATAGTTTCATTTTGAAGGAATCGCGATGACAAGAAATGTTTAGACTGTCAAAAATTTCCACTTAAAAAAATCTTTGCGAAACTTTACGTTTTTGTGTTCGTCCAATGAGTACTATACTGCTAATTGTATGAATGCTATCATAAGTTTATCCACAAAATTTTCCTCGTACAAGCATTTAACTATAATTCATATCTAACCAAAGGACCTATTAATTGTTTCAAGCAAAGTTCTTTTTTTTATATGCCGGAAGGGCATTGGGTTAAAAGACCAATGCGACAGTCTTAATGATCGTCTTTTGTGGCAGGCCCCGATTGCTGTACACAGTGTACGGACCGCTCATACCCATTGATGGAGTTGAGCGGAAAAAGAAGTATTTAAACTGCGACAAAACTTGTTAATTAATCAGTCGTTAAGGTAAAAAATTCTCCACCGTAATCATTAATTGGAGAATGTGTTTGCACGCAAGAATTATGTTCAACATTGAGACAACTATCCAGTATCGGAAAGTTGCGTGATTTCTTGTACAATTAGTAACTCTTAAAATGCTTAGTCTACCTGATGTGATTCACTAAACTATACTTCAGTCGTTGCATCTACACATTTGCTAACGATCATTTTACAAGTAATTAGTATGGATCTTTCCGCTATCAGGCTATTCAAATATCAAATTATTAAATTCGCTTAGAGAATCTAATATTCTTCATTTGCTTAGAAAACATTAGCTTCTATTTTTGACAGACTATCCAATCTATGTTGACATAGACTTCGAGTTTTTGACTTGACTCATTGCTGAAGTATATATTGATATTTTTTTTAGATGTTGATAATACCCTTAGGGTACGAAAAGGCATTATGGGGAAAGAGCTATTTTTTAATGTTTCTGCTCTTTTCGTTTGACGTCATGCCCTACCCTAAGGGTGCTCTCCTTATCTATAATTATCCGAAAGGACGTAAGGAGCATTAAGAGACTCTCTTTTGTGTCACTCTCTTTCAATTATTTCGGTAATTTAAATGTATTTCGAGCAAAGTTTGCTTAGCGCTTAGTTATCTAATGACACCAAAGCCATTTATGGGGTATGAAATGGGGAAGGCAACTAGGAAAAAGCGCCCAACATAGCTCCAGCTATCCCAAGCCCCTACCTAGCGGCTCCACGTGGCCATATCTGGAAATACTTCGGTTTGTATACTTGAGTAGCCAAGCTAGGAGGTGCGGAGTCGTGTGGTTTTCAGTTGCTAACCTTACAACTATAGTTTTAGGTCAACATTGAACCACACGACTTTATTTTCAAGGGTTATATTATTTAAACTAACATTTTTAGTAGACTAATCTATTTTCAGATAGCGAAATGAGGCGCTATTTACTTGACCAGTTGCAGCCTGGCTTCTGGTCTAAATGCCATTAGTTTCATCCCCGAGGGTCCGGAGTATCACTTAACCTTTATGAGTAAAGATACTCCCACCGACTTTAAATAAATCATTATCTATATGGGAAGAGTTTGGTACGGGAGGTCCACACTTTCTTCCTCTCCCTTGATTTCAAGGAGTTTAATGGAATTAGGTATTATTTCTGGTTCCACTTGATTCCTTGGAATTCTCTTTGCGGTATCATGCTGCGCAGTTGGCCTGGCCGTTGACAAGAAAAATGATTGATTGGTACCCGTCATTTGTGGACATCATTTGGGCATCAATATTACAACATTTTGACCATGATGCCTTCAAGTATTATTATCTTACAGAAACAAGAATTCAGCAAAATTATGAGAAAAATTACTTCTCCGATTTCGGGTATTTTTACTTTCGTAAAAAACGGCCATCTAAAGCAAAATGATCGGCGTCGAAAAGTTTCTGTGACTAATCTACATGCGTTATGTTAATTATGTAATAAATCGAATTTGACAAATAACTGGTTCGTCTAAAGAAAATTAGACTGTTTCTTAACTGACACTCGTCCAGATAATTATTTTTGCGTGAAAATCATAACTAAGCTACTTATGACTGATACTCTCATGAGAAATAGTCATTAGCATGATCGCATCGGTTTTACGACACTGCCCGTTAGAGGGTTAAATGAGCCATTCTTACATTTTTTAATCAAGTAGTCAATTTTTGGCAAATACTTTCGATTACGGCCTCAAGCTGTTGCTTAATGATCAACAGAAAACATTTCGACCTCATTTTTGACACACTTTGCATATTACGGTGCTTAATTTAACAAAACGCCTCAATCACCTATTGCAATCAAAAGAAAAATTATTAGCCTAAAAATCCTCAATCCGATTGGAAACTGAATGCAGTGTCACTGACTACGTGGTAGAGCCACAAAGACACGAGAACTACAACATATGGTTAGCCTCACTGAATCAGGAGAAATTGGATACTCTCTTCGAAATCATATCTGATCACAATTAAATAACTATACACGTACAACGTAGGTGTACAAATGCAAATAATACCGCCTATCTATCCGACTGATCACAATTCGCAATTTGAGTGATTACTAGCAAATTTCATCTACTCATTAGGCGCGCGCGGGGCATTGCACTTGTCGGGCAAATTCTGCAACGCCACTTCAGGTGAAGCTGCTTTGCCACTTTTGCTTTCCTGCTAGCTACGGTTTAGCCAGCTAAATGAGGAGCGGCGGAAGCATGGAATGGGCATACAAATTTTGATAACTCTACATCGTTAGAGTAGAGCCGACCTCTTCAGCGCAAGAGCCGGTCGCTTTGAAGACGTTTGATGAATTTAGCGAAAAGCAAACCGAAGTGGTTTGTAATGTAGGTATGTAGCACTACATTCCGGCCTATTTGTTTTAAATGTCAAGAATACACTCAATGAAGGTAGAAGAATCATTACGCGATTGTCATGTAGCATTCTTTTGTTTACACTTTTACTGTGTTACGGTCTCTAAGAATAGCTTTCAGTTGATTTTATGTGCCCTAAACAATTAACAATACAAACACTAGACCTAAGCTATGTTTCAATTCAATGCTGTGTAATGGGCAATAAATTCAAACGTGTTTATGAGTTTTATAATGTTGTAAAACGTGGACATTGAGACACTTAACCTATCATCTTCTGCTTGTTTGCAGTGTCCTAAAAAGCTATTCACAGTTCTATACTAATAACCTAACCGTAAACATAATAACTACGTTGGTACTAATTAATCCAAATATCGTTGTCTCCATCAGAGCATTTCCATAGTCACAGGTATCGGTTTTCGCTTCATTTCCATCAAGGTTTTGATGTCACCGGAGATTTGGTATCGATTTCGCACGTAGCGAACCGAACCAATGGATAGCCATCATACATCATTTGCAAACGTGACTTACCTAAAATGAAAAAACAACAGATTAGATTGGTCTATTATTCACATACCGGCTGCTACATAACAGAAAAAAAAACAGAGCAAGAGACGTAAGGATCGGGTATCAGCAATCGAGTTAGATCACGTCCCGCCACGGACATATTCGATACGCTAAACTGTGGCCAAACTTGCTAGATATATCGATCCGGAATCATTCGAACAGTCGAACAGGTCAACGATTTGCATTTCAAACCGGCTTGGCAGCCACTGCCAATGAGAAGGGAAGGAAGGGGGCGGCGCCGCGTCGCCGCAGCCGGCCGGCAGGTGTGAATCGTTTCTTGTAGCGCTTCAGTGTTGTCAAAGAACTTAACCGGAATATAATTTGTGCCAATCTGGGAGTTTGTTTAGCTTTTGCGGCGAAAAAATGCCAGCGTGGCGCGGCCGTTCGGATTGTTTATTTAAATCAATAGTAAGTCGAAAGAAGCTAGCTTCCTTCTATAAGCTTGTTTGTTCGACG
Source organism: Sabethes cyaneus (assembly GCF_943734655.1). NCBI lineage: Eukaryota > Metazoa > Arthropoda > Insecta > Diptera > Culicidae > Sabethes > Sabethes cyaneus. The sequence goes on along the minus strand of NC_071355.1, from coordinate 74,271,374 downwards.
CAGCTTCCGACGACGACGACGACGACGAGTGATTCAAACCACGAAGGGAAGATTCAAACCATTTGGAGGAATGTCAAAATGTGACGAGTTTCGGCTTGTTTATGTCTGTCTACTGAGATGGATGCATGATTGTGTCCGTGAGGGGATGAAAAATCTCGTTTAATACACATTCCGTCGCCGGTCGTCCGTCACTCACATATGTTCGACTGTAGTCGCTGTGGTGACGGTCATCACGGTCGGAGAAGAATAATTGAGAATGCGGACAATCATTTGTTAGCTGACGACAATTAACAACAGCTTTCGTCGACGCAATCAGAGGGTAGCGAATAGGAGAATGAAAAATAAACAGCAGCAGGTTTCATTCAGTTCGAGTAGAAAATTAGATTGTGAAAAGACAAACTGGTCGATGCATTTCTTTGCAAAATTATTGCAATATTCAATTTGACTTGGGCAAATATGGGTTAGATAAAGAATTGAACAGAAAATGGGATATTTTTTTTGTTCCCAGTACAGTCAGGTTGCTCAAAAGTTTATAGCTTCTGATATTTCGACTACGATAATAACCTGCGACGCACGTAATTTCGTGTGCACGCAAAGGACACTCCTACGTTTGGCATGACTTCAGCTCCGCCGATTGCATGACGTTGTACACATTAGAGTTTCTCACTTGCTCAGCTTGTTGACGAAGAATAGAACATCAGTTATGTAAGAACTATTCGAGCACACTTATGTAGGTACGTCTACGTACAATTACTCTGCCAGCCACCATATCGTCCGACACGAAACAGGAGAAAGTCACGCTTTACCAAAAAGGGAATGAATGTCATAGCTTTGAAGGGAAAACTGCCAAAAGCTTTCTGGTTAATTACTTTAACAAATCATGGAAATTCATTTTTTGTGACCTTGAAATAGCTGTATTTCAATTACCTAATGTTGTTGTCGTTAGTAGACCTTCAGATATTGTTTTTTTTTGGTAGAATTAATTTTCACGTTGCTCTGTTTAAAGTGTTTTTAGATTTATTCAAAACTTTGAGCTTTGCCCTCGACGTTTAATTTACGTTTAAGCGCCTTATAATGTCTGTAACGAAAACCAGATCCGTTACAGGGCGAAATTGGCGTTTCAAACATAACAATAACAATATTCGTGATACAACGATGTTACATAGCGTTAGAGGTTCATTTAGGCATTTTGGTCATTTATTCCGGTTATCTCCGTTCTAGTGAATCTAGACTATCACATCAAAAAAGTGTTTTCGCCGAAGTTATAGAAAATTAGGATAGGTATCTTCGATTCGCTACAGCTGGTATCTAGATAAAATGAAAATATTTGGAATTTGAAGGAATTCTTTGGTAGAACTTTTGTTATAATCATGAGCCCCAATCGACAGAAAACGCCCTCATAAAGTTTCAAGTGCATACAACCATTATTGAAATTTCTCCGAAACCGCAGTCCCCTCTGTTGCTTCCAGAGACAAATATTGAATAAGTGCGAATTAACACCGCTCGACCGCCATTTGACCGAAACCACGTTACCGGGTATCGCAAGGAGCCGTAAACAAATGAGGTCATCCCGACGCAGCAGCAGCAGCAGCAGAACAAATGCTAATTTCTCTATTTCATAACGTCAATGGTTCTTTTCTTTCTGTATAATGTCAAAGACAAATATAGCGTTAGTTGGGGATCACACGGCGCGCGTTATACACGCAATGTATTGTCCTGATTTTTATCTGTACGCTTGCTTTCCTGCCAGCAGGAAATCTATCTCACTCGCCGCTGCAAAATTTCACGGATGAAATCTTAACAACACATCGCGCCAATGTGGAAGAATCGTAATAAACGATCGTTCTAAAAATATCAGAACGCTGCCTCATCAATGACGGTCGGACGGTCGGGTCGGTCAGACGATGCCGCGGCTACTGCAATGGCGCATAGTCGCTAAGATGGCAAATGTAGAATGCGGACGCTATTGGCACGGCCAGTGGCGTGGACAGGTGTTGTCATTCAGCAAACTTGAATAATACGCGGAATTGTTCCTTCCTTTCAATAAAGCACTTTTGGCAAGTACGTTACCCGTAACCGTCCCCGAAGGACAATGCCACTGAGACCGAATGTTAAAGGGGAAACGTTCGGATACGCAACTGACGTGGAGAAAATGTTGGTGAATTCCAATCAACCGGTAAAGACGAACATGTGTGCTTCTTCTCATCGAGTGCATCTGCATCAACACTAATGCTGGTGCAACGCTACTGCAACGCAGCGAAATGTGGGCATCCGATCGTACACACAGACGATCCGCGGCTCCCTTATATGTGCGAAACATTCCTTCGGCGGTCGACGGCAGTAGTCAAACCAATAAAGACCGTTGAAAGCTTGGCTATAACACTCATGATGTGGCTGGCTTTGCTATACATAAGAGTGGAAAATAGATTTCAGGATAGCGGCTGATAAACTTGAACGCCAATCTGCGTCCGATCTTCCAATGCATGCAGTCTTAGCATTCCAATCTATTTTCAAACAAAAGGAAAAACACAACCTTTATCGATTTGACGAAATCGAAATGGCTTATAAACTGTGTTGATCGCTTGTGATCGTCCTATAGTAAAAACGTAACGAAGAGATCTTTATTTAGGTTTATTTAGAGACCGGAAGGCAAATTCGAAACTGTCTCACATCTTCTAAACGAATTAGACTCGCTTGTTTCAAAAACTTATCGCTTGTTTAAAAAATTTAAAACTCTTTGATTCACTAGCAATTTCTAGCATCTGGTTGTTAATTTCAACCTTAAAAAATGAGGTGCCCCAACAAACATTTTTGTTGAATAGCTTATTCAACTATTGTACAACTAATTCCTGTGGAACAAGTGCTTAATAAACTATCCTACAACAAAAATGTTACTTGGGGCTCCATTTACACTACTACAAATGTGCGAGGTAGATGCGCCTGGAACGCTTCTAGCATATTGAGTAAAAAGCCATTCTAAATCAATTATATTGCCGGTATGTAGGTAACACTTGAAAAACATCCACATATGTTTACATTTATTAATATTGATTCATCTGACCACAATGTCTACATGAATAAAACATTACCTTACAACTAACTATAGTACATTTAATCTTCGTAAGCGGCGTCTAAAACTATCACTAGAACAAGGAAAATCAAAAAAAAACTGTACACACGATTAAACAAACAACACATAGCTCTAATTGGCTCATTTTGGTCGTACTCGGTTCGTCAGAAGTCTAGGCGAAGAAATTGTATGTCTCGAAGCGCACGTGGTGTGGCATTGAAATTGATTTGAGCGAGGATGTTTGGAGTGTCCAATTCGCCCACTAAAACTTTCCTGATGAACAGAACTCTTTCAGTTTTTCTCCTATTGTCGAGAGTTTCAATGTTGAGTAAGTTGCAGCGGTCTTGATACGGCGGAAGCACTAAAGGATTTCGGCAGGGTAAAAATCTCAAAGCATACCGTAAGAACTTGGCTCAACAAATCAACAGAACTTGACTTGTACTGCTTCCAACCTGGAGGACCAAATTCCAGTGTAGGGACTCCAAACTACAGCAGCATACTCTAGGATAGAACGCACAATAGAGAAGTACAGAGCATGTAAGCAATATGGATCTCTAAATTCTTTGGATACCCTAAATATGAAGCCCACATTTTGATTGGCTTTAGATATTATATATGAGTAGTGTTCCCGAAAACAGAGGCTCGTATCAAGAAGCACTCCCAAGTCTTTGGTTACATAAACTCTGTCCAGTACTGTGTTGCTGATGCGGTAGTTCCGTATAATGGGTTCTTTCTTGCAACTAAAAGAGATTACCGAATATTTACACACGCTAATGGAATGCTCATTCTTTAGACACCAGTCCGCAAAAATGTCGATTAGTTTTTGTAGTTCACAGCAGTCTTCAATAGATTTTACCGGCACAAACTTTTTAAGATCATCAGCGTACAGCAATCTGGATCCTCGTGGAAGTACAGCACAAACGTCGTTAAAGAATAAGGAAAACAATAGCGGTTCGAGGGTGCTTCCTTGTGGAACGCCAGAATGATTACAAAACTCGCTAGAGGAGACATCGCCTAGTTTTACTGAGATGCGACGATTAACCAGGTATGACTTTAAACAGTTTACAAAATTTGATGCCGCACCCGTCTGTTCTATTTTGGCTAAAAGCAGGTTGTGATCCACACGGTCGATGGCAGCTTTCAGATCCGATATGCTGTGTCGATTTGAACACCATTTTCAAGGTTTCGTATGCAGTATGATGTAAACTCCACCAGATTAGTGATAGTAGATCGCCCAGGGTAGAATCCATGCTGATCACAGGAAATGTGTTGCTTAGTTTCGTACATGAGTTGCTTGCTCACAAGAATGTCAAGTTGTTTAGAGCCACTTCTCAAGGAGGTAATTCCACGGTAGTTGATCACGTCGCCACGATCTCCCTTTTTATATACCGGGAATAAGATGTACTCCTTCCAAACATCTGGAAACGCCGATTGCGATATAGACTGATTGCAGATAGCAGTGAGAGGTGCACAGAGAGCATCACAACATTTCTTGAAAATAATAGGCGGAATACCATCTGGTCCAGGTTGCCATGATGATTTTAATTTGCATATCGCACTTTTAAGCCTGGGAATACGTAAGGTTCCGCATTTCTAGAATACCTTCTTGAACATTTAGAAGAGCTTCGTTGATTTGCTATGCGGGAATAATTCCGTTTTTGAATACACTGGCAGAGTGTTTGGCAAACAATTCACAAATATCACTTCGTAGAGCTTGATAAACCATTTATCTCCCTTTTGGTCTGCTGTTATAGTACAGCAATCCACCGAATAGGCCCATGGGTGGTGCTGTTTGCTCATCGCAATTTCTCAAGTTTCTTCAAATAGATTTTTGGTACGCGATAAGCCTTTGATAAACTCCAACATTATGCCAAAAATCAACTTTATTGTTAATTGCACATCTAAGAAACTACGGTGGGTATACGTGCAGTATCACCTATTGAGTTATTCGGGGGATTGCTTTATAACTGTTACGGTTTGTAGCATATAGGCGAGTTCGGCCTGTTGGAAATTCAAACCACACAGATACCACAACAAAAATTGGGCCTAAAATAGTTGCAGCAACCTCATCAGTTCTCGCGACTTTAACTCAATTTTATTGCCGTTTTATTAAGACCAAAATGCTCTCAGATATTCAGTAAATGTTAGTCATCCATTTGATATGAAAATCTTGACCCGAATACATATAGTTTATAATATTTACAATATTGTTCAAGCTACCGCTTAATGGGCTGAAAATAATCATATGAACCCCATTTAAAGTTTGTTTATATTTTACAGTAAAATTTCAAATTCAATTTTAAGTTCAATTCCATGTTCTATTTCATATTTCATTTGGTGTCCCATTTCAAGTCCTATTGCGTGTCCCATTTAAAAGTCCGTTTCAACTTCAGTTTTGAATCCAATTTTAAGCACTATTTCATGTCCCTCTTTAGATTAAAATTCAATTCGGAATTAACAAATTTTTATACAATATTAAATATAATTTCATGTCTAGTGCAATGTTTAATATCAAGTCAAATTGAAGTAAAGCCAATTCAAATTCAGGTACAACTTTAAGTCCAATTTAAATTCCACTGTCAAATCCAATCCCATGTCGCAATTCAAATCCAGTTCCAAGTCTAATTTAAAGTTCAATTTTATGTCCAATTTCAGGTAAAATTTTAGGTATTATTTTTAGTCCAATTCCATGTCCCATTTAAAATCCTGTTGCAATTTAAATTATAAATCCAGTTCCAAGTCCTACAGTTCCCCCACAATTATGGACCATTTAAGCAGAAGTATGATTTTAAAACAATCAATTGTAGCGCATACTATTGTTTAAAAGCAGTTTATAAATGTTTTTAGTTACAGAAATATGTAATCTTTCAGTTGATTTAGTTATTAAATCCATTTAGTGAAAGTTTTCCACGGAAATTAAGTTTATATTATGACTCATCAAATACACAATTATGGATCACTTGGAAGCGGTCACAATTATGAAACAATTTTCATCATATTATGGATCAAAATAAAAATACACTTTTTGCAGCGAATTCACTCAATGAACTTTATTCAAATCACGTAATAACATAAAAATAATATTTTTCAATACGTATGAAAGACTTGTGTGGCTTTTGGTGTGTCTTTAGATGCCATCCGTCCTTCTTCGAAGACACCTACCGATCAGCTTTTGGGAATGCTTTTCGCGATTTAACGACAGATTTTTTATCCTGGAAAAAGAAGCATTGGCTCACCAATTGCGTTGGCTCCGAAAAGACTAGTATAGGATGAAGTTTTCTTTTTTCCGAATTGTTATTAACAATGTAGGTACAGTGGACTCTCGGAAAAGTTTATCGATGCAAGAGTTTAATTTAATCCCTGCTATGATGCGACTCTGTATAAAATAGTGGAAAGGCGACAATGAACCGAAAAAATGAAAAATAAACATAGAAGGAAAACGCGCGTATGTGACCGAAAGCTCGAAGAACCAGTAAATTGAAACTCTCTAAAAAGTTAAGGGAAAAATTAACGTTTTAGATTGTTGCATGAGAGCTAGCATTCGCTTAACATTCGCTTAACTTTTGCGATGAACCGTTGCATATGAACCATCATAGCGTTTTACTGCCTTATGTAGCTTTCCTGTACTGCGTAGCTCAGAAACAGCATTTTCCAAAAACTCAGCTATGTGCAGCATTCGATTCTGCTTGAAAAATGTTTGTAATAGGTGCTAAACTGTTTGAATTTGTAAAAATTACATTAGAATCAAAGAGTTCCATAATTGTGAAAAATTACCTTGATTTGGTCACTATTATGGATCACTTAGAAAATTACTTATTTTTACAGGAAAATCATAGGCAACCTCCAACATTTCGCTGAATCGTAAAGAACTTAGCTTGATCTTTATGTACGAGTCATTTTTTGCCCGAAAATTGGTGATTATGTCACATAGCAACCTTATGAATGAGGAACGTACTGCTTATGCTGATTGACAAAAACCACAGACATGTTGATAGATTCTCGATAACAACTTTGTACGCTCATTGAAAAAGCATCAATGTTGGGATTTAAAGGATGTTTTTTGTGGTAAAAGCTAGTTAATATGGTAAATTTTGTTGCAAAAATGCTACATACCTTCAAACAGCTTGTTTAACTGAATTATTTAATTTGAAACACAAAAGTGATCCATAATTGTGGGTGATCCATAATTGTGGAGGGAGTGTATTTGAAGTTCAATTTGAAGTTAAGTTTCTACTCCAATTTGAGGTAAAGTAAGTCCAAATTAACCCTAATTCAGGTCCAATTTCAAGTTCAGTTTAAGTCTCATTTGCAATCCAATTTAAAGTTCAATTTCATGTCCCATTTTATGCTCCACTTCAAGTTCCATTTTGTGTCCTGCCTAAAGTTCCATTTCAATTTTAAATCTAATTTGAAGTACTATTTCAACTTGAATTTTAAGTTCAACTGCATGCCCATTACTAACTTCAATTTTAACTGCAAATTCACCCATTCAAGTCCAATTTCAACCTCAATTTCATGTTCCTGCCCATTTTTAAATTCAATCCAAGTCTTATTTTAAGTCCAATTGCACATTAGATTTCAAGCTAATTTCAAGTCTCATTTTGTGTTGTCTTTCCTCGCTTTTTCTGTTACTTTGGTTAATGTATTTTTTTTTCTTTTCGCAAGTACAGCAAAAGTAAAGTAAGTCTTAGCGCTACACTCCCTCACTACCTCTCTCTCTCACTCCCTTTCTCCTCTCTCTCTCTCTCTCTCTCTCTCTCTCTCTCTCTCTTATCACTCTCTTCTACCTCTCCCATCACTTCCTTCTATCTCTCTCCTATCACTCTTTCCTATCTCTCTCCTATCTCTCTCTTCTATCTCTTTCATATCACTCTATCCTTTCTCTTTTTTATCACTCACGGCATAACACTCTGTGGAAAGAGTGACGTAAGAAATAAGAAAAGATATCACAACGGAAGAAAGAGACACAAAGGAAAGAGATGAAGAGAGAGAGATACAAAGAAAAAACAGGAAGCGGAATACACTAAAAGAGACAAAGAGATAAAAGAAATCAATTACAAAAAGAAACGGCAAGAGGGAAAAATAAGGAGGAAGAAAAGAAAGAAATGAAGTAAGGCAATACATAAAAAGTGCAAATGAAGAAGAAGAAAAAGAAAGAAAGAGAGATTAGAGAACAACAGTATTAGGAAGAAATAAGTAAAAATGAAAAAGAATGAGAAAATGACCAAGAACGAGTGGAAGAGAAAAAGAGAGGAAAAGACAGAAGACGATGAAAATAAAAGAGAAATAATAGAATTGGAAGCGTAAAACAAAACAACTTCATATTAGCCCACATTAAAACAGAAGGTTAATGCAGCGGTGTAACAGAAATACACTTCACAGGTAACCGAGAATTGTGGGTTCGAGTCTCATCTGCCATAATTAACCCTTTAATGGGTAAGACCGTCTGTAGACGGCCTTCGCTTTTGGAGCTCCAGAGCCGCATACGAAATTTGTTTTGATTCGACAATATGCAAAATGTGTTCAGAACAGATTTCTTGACATTTTGATATTAATATCACAACATTCTGACTATGCATTCCAAAGTTATCATTTTTCAAAAACAAAAATTTCGAAAATAATTAATGCGCGAATATTTGCTTATTTACTTTTGATGAAAAATCTAGAACAAAATGATTGACCTTAAAATTTTTCTATGAGTAAATTTCTTGCTTTATATCAATTTTGTAATGTATTTGAATTGAAAAAATATCTTGGTAGAGCGTTAGACATGAAAAACGAAAAAGAGAAATTGGACTTTTTCTAACCTGGCGCGCCTGCAGATAATTATATTTGCATGAAAATCAGAACTTAAGGTTCTTTTGAGTGTACTTTCATGATAAAACAGTCATTAGCTTGATCGCATCATTTTTACGATGTTGCCCGTTAGAGGGTTCAATATTTTTCATAGACTACATACAGAAAATTTTTCAGTTCATTCAAATTTCTACCTTTCCCATTAGACATTGGCTCTTTCCCAAGCGAAATCTGCATTGTGAAGACTGCAAAACCCTCCAACCCTAGATTGACTCATCGAAAATCCGAAGGAATTCATACAACCATTACACCTGGTTTCATGCAGAAAAGTTTCCATTTAAACGGTTAAATATATGTAAAGTTCGCTAAATTACGAGGATCTTGAGCGTTTCCATGATATTGCTTTATTTGATTATAATTTCAACAAAACTGGTTCCAAAATACGGTGAAACGTTATAACCTCACACTTCTGACAATACTGATCATGAGCCAAATTCGCTGACACCAACTAACGAAATCATTCAGTATGGCTTGTAGACGACGGCAATCTTCTATGGTTCGAACTATTAAATACAATTTTATTTTGCAGCCAGATGCGAGCAACAGAGTGACGTCGTTGAAAAACAGCATAAATAACAAGCAGTCCATGTTACTTCCTTGCGAAACTGCAGACTTATTTCGTAAATTGTGGAAATATGCTTGTACCCAATTTAAAGCGTACGATTCTACCATGTAGGTAGGAGCTCAACCATCCAACGAATTGTCTCGAAGCACCTAGTCGCAAAAGTTTACACAGAAGTATCCCGTGATCAATACGATCGAAAGCTGCTTTTAGATCAGTGTAAATGACATCAATTTGTGCTTTTTCATTGGTAATTCGATCGGAAAAAACTGAAGCGAAACATGCTGCAAATAGTCTGCGCACCGTCTTGTTTGCACTACAATTGAGTGTTCTTGATGTGGAGAAGCTGTGGTTTTAACAAGACGGTGCAACATGCTATAACTACCGTGCATGCCACAACTGTTTTATAATTTCACGTGAATTGGTCATACGATTTAACACCGTGGAACTGTTTTTGAAGCGAATTGCGAGAAGTATTTGGTCTATTCCGATAAGCTGCAGGCGATTGACGCCTTGGAAGACAAGATTCAGCACAATTTCACTGACATACAGCCTCCACAACAAAGTGCACAAAGTGACCGTAAATTGAACTTTCGGATTGGAGTTTCTCCAAGTCAGCCGAGGTAGCTGGAGGTCATATTCAAATAAAAATGGCAAAGAAATACCTTTCAAATAATGCCAAATTCATGGCAATTAACACCAATTACGTGTGTTTTATTTGAATTGAAAACCGTATGTCTCTATCAAAAACATACCCAACATTATCCTTTAAAACGTATGAAAGCTTTTTCGTGTTTTCATCGAGCATACTAAACTTTAAAATTATTAGTCCATTCGATGAACACTAAAGCAAGTAGAGTGTACTGCATTAAGTGGATACCAAACGGCTCCATAACTGGATATCTGACAGAACAAATCTTTATTTTCGAACAGTTGCTCATTCGCTTTCCATATTCGAAACCATTTGTTACAAGCTAGGCAACCCAGCTTGTGGTATATATGTATCAACATAGCCTTCCAGAAGAGCTTTGATGGCAGTCTTGTTTCTGTAAGTTGAATCACAGGTTCCGGATTAGATTAAAGGTATGACTTTTTGCATTTTGCTATTATAGTGAACATAAAAAACATGGTTTTCATTCAAGAATACAGAGATCAGTGCTATAATATAAATAGTAATTTGTTTAATTATTTTTAATATTCGTTTTCATGGGTTTTGATTAAAAATGAGCCATTCTAAGTATTACATCACAGAAAACCCATCAAGCACACAGCTTTCTTCGGGCCGAGGCGTGTGCGAAATGGCGAAAAAAGAAGTACACAGACGCGCCGCGACCAAAATCGTTCCATCCGACGACGAAACTTAGCTGCTTGCGCCGCCATCAGAGACAATGAGGTGACACAATTTCCGACCAATTGCATATCACAATTATGCTGTACGACATATCTAGTTCTAGGTACATACAGTACACACTTCCAGGAAAACGAGGAAACTTTAGAGCAAACGAACAGCAGCACACAGACACACAATATGACTATTATAGTTGAACGTTGCATTCAACGTGCTGTTTTTCCGTTTTTCTTTCTTTTCTTTTTGGATTGCAGCCAGAGAGACTTTGCACTGCGGCTTAACATGGTTTTGGCATACGAAAGGCTCGCTCGGATTGATGCAGAAAAGCGTCTGCCGAATAATGGAGGCTTTTCCTCGTGATGAAGTATACTTTATGATGCCGTGTCGCAGCGAAGCAAAGAAATCGCATGTTAATATTTTAATAGTGTTTCAGGAACGTTAAACCCACGTAGTTCTTTGTCACGGAATCTAAAAGTAGTAAATTTTGTACAAAACTGCAAATTAATTCATAGAACATTCAGGTTTTTAAAAATAAGCCAACATTTCCTCTAGTGAATAGTGCAGAATCGTATGCTTAAACAAAATAACAATCTGTTTGAAAGTACCAAAAGAATTGTCGAGAAAAGGCGACGAACCATCCCTTTTAACAGAGTTCCAAAAATACTCCGAATCCAAATCAATCCTATCGCCATGAATCACGGAGGTTTAATAGATAATAATAATAGGTAGATAATTTCTATTGGAAAAAGATGTAAATGTTTTCACAAAACGGGTACAAATCTGAATATAATGCACAATGTTCCACCGTCGGAGCAATCATACCTTAGTACCAATGATCCAATGTTAGTGAGCACCAGTGCAGTGTCGTACAGCACAACATTCCATTTGCACTACGACACGCACCACGCACGTGGGTGACGCGGCGATGGTGCGTCTATTTTTATCAACCCAACATCCAGCAGAGTCATCATTGTTGTTGTACATATGGCGTATGCAGCTGCCACGGACGGACTGGGAAAAATCGATGAGAGCATCTTTGCTAATAAACCGTGTCACTCAGCACGGAATTTGGCTGGTGATGACCGGCGGCAGTTTGGGCCGAAAATCATTTCCGATCCGGAAACGACGACGACGACGACGACGACGATGAGGAGGAAAGAAAAACACTAACCTAAAACAACCAATGAATGCCGTGATGCAGCATAGCGCAGCAACAAAGCTGCTGCAGGGCAGTAATACTGGAGCTGTTGCTGCGCTAAACGATGACCGACTTCCATCAATCATCGCGGAGACGGAAGGTGCGCTCGAAGAGGAAACAAGCATGTTGTTGAACCATCAACGCTATGACATGTTACGGTTGAGCTGCAGAGATTGCGGGCGAATGAGATGAGCAGAGTAGAAATTGGTTAAACGTCAAGTGGACCGAAACATATGCGATAAAGTGCAACGGATTGGGGACAATCTTCGACACCGAAACGTTGCATTGCAATTTAGCATAAAAATTGCACTGTCATGGATTGAATGAGTATAATTTAACACGTCGAAATGTTGCATTATCGGGTGAAATCAGCTCAGGAACATCTTTCCCGGTAGATAGCTTGTGCTTGCAAATACTAATGGGAAAATGTGCTACATAGATAAAAAATACATTAGCGATTCTTACGGAACAGCAAAGAATAACATCGCGAAACTGCTGCAACGAGAGGCTGCAGCTGTGTGTGGCTGCTGGTGATGTCGATTGCGATAAGATAATCACTAAAAATAAACACGAGTAAGTAGTCGCGATTTCTCCGTGTGATGCCATCATGAATAGGAAAAGAACAACAAAAGTAAATTTTGTTTGACTTTTAAAATAGTGCGTTAGCTAACAAACGTTGATGGGGTTAGCAAAAATTCGACGGTTACATGTTGGTTAATCTCACCAAAAATAGCACACACTGAGAGCATCCAATCATAAATAAACATTCACTAATGCCCACTAAGCGGCCGAAGTAGCTCAAATCACCACACCATCGGGTAAATAAAATATGATACAGTGATTAGTTTAAAAAATCCTCGAGTATTAACAACCATTGACCATCACGACGAATTAAAATTGGATCAACTACATCCTCTAATTATGTAATGGAAATTATCACTCTAACAGTAAAATTTTACACTTTTATGTTGCTTTTGATTGACATAGTTGAACTGTTGATATTTGACTTTTGTGGTACGAGCACACACTATCTGATAGTTCAGGAACAAAACCCTTCGCTTCGTCTGGTCTAGTCCATCCTGGTGGCGGTGATAAATTAATTTGAATAGGAAAACTTGAAACGCAGAAGCAGCTTTCGGGAGATAAATTTTAACTGGAAAAAAATTGTTTGTTCGATAGCAAACGGAGTCGTCTGCTAAGAATTTCAATTCCTGCAGTATTCTGAACAACGTTCAACCTGTTAAGGACCTGCTGCAACATGGAGTTGGCCATTTTAAAAATTTCACCATTCAACTGGAGAACATACTGGATTACAAACAATTGCATCCGGTATCATTTTTCAGGGGTACAAAAATAAAGACTCGATCATTTAGAAATTCGGGACTTCATTTTGGCCATAAAGGCGCTCCCAGTGGCCGGATACGCAAACTTTTAATAGCGTTTTGTTCTCTGTAAACAGTTCTGCCCGCTCTATTTTCTCGCCGTTTAAATATAACGTGGTTCCAAGATATTCATCGTTAGTTGCATATCCGAGTTATACAATAGGAGAAAAGAAAAAATAACTGTGAAGTCACCTGTAAAATGCATCAGCGTTAACTCGGGAGCTGGCAAAACTGATGTATGATCCTAGTACTGTGGCGCGAGCGATTAAAAAGTACAAGGAAACTCTACTTAGGAGTGCCTGCAAAATACAACCCAGGCGTTGGAGTGGAATCCTTGATCGTTCACTGCGGTTTAAGATTATTTGGAAAGGTATTCCTCAGGTATTATCGAGCATGTAGACAACCCAACCGAAGCTTCTAACAACAAGCAGTGGCCAAAATTCGGACTCGTAAGCAATACGATCAGGTGCTAACGAAATGCGATAGATATGTCTTGCTCGACCTTAAAACTTCAGCGAAAATTGATTTCAACCAATCACCGTGAGTCAAATTCTACAATTGACCAAACTCGTGACTTTAGTCATGACCTTGAAATGCGGTCAGGCATATATTAATATTTTTTTGAAACCATGATTCTACAATTGATGAAGGGGCGGTAAGGGAAAGTAATGAAGAAGGATTTTTTTCCGGGAATGAAGGGGAAGGGTGGAAAGGAGGGGGGGGTAATAGGTAGCTATGCTTAACAAGTTGTCGTTGTGACTCCTATCTTTTGTCCAATGCTGGAAGGTGCATGGATCGAACCAAGCTATAATCTGAGATTATAACCGGATTCGAACCTACAACACCCGCCAGGGCATGTGGCTCGCACCCAACCAGATACGTCGCTAGCTTACTAAGGGGGTTGTGCAGTCTCCTTTGTCCAGCGTGTTCAAAGGTTCAAAGGTACATTGGTACTCAGCGAGGGTATATCGGGTATCGCGAGCGAGCGAGGGTATTGTTGGTTCGAATATGGTTATAATCTCAGATTATAGCTTGGTTCGACCCATGCACCTTCCAGCATTGGACAAAAGATAGGAGTCACAACGACAACTTGTTAAGCATAGCTACCTATTACCCCCCTTCCTTTCCACCCTTCCCCTTCATTCCCGGAAAAAAAATCCTTCTTCATTACTTTCCCTTACCGTCCCTTTATCACTTGTAGAATCATCGTTTCAAAAAAATATTAAATTCTACAAGCCTGCAAGCTTACTGGAAGATTCAAATTTGTTCAAACAAGTTTGAGGAAAAATTTATGATTTGACAAGGGTAACAGCGTTTTTGTGACAGATAAGACCAAAAATTAGGAGGTATAGAAAGGGTACTTTACCCTTGATTATACTCCATAATTCTTGTGTTTCATAATTACAGTAAGGACGTGCTTCAATGGTACAATGACAATGGAGTCCAGTTTATCCCAAAAGATCTGAATCACGCCAAATTGTCTTCAGTTCCGTCCAATAGCGAAGTGTTGGACGCTAATGAAACGGGAGCTGAAGATGAAACATGCAGTCACCAGTGACATTGATCAGATGAAGAATTGGTCGAACCGACTGGCAATGATTGTGCCTGAAGGAGATGTGCGCCGACTGGCGATCAACAGTGAAGTCAGAGAATTTCTTTAAAATAATGATGAATATTTTAGTTTTTTATGAAATATTACATTATTAGCTTTTATATCCTAATTGACGCAACACCTCCCCCCTTCTTGAAGAATGATAAGAACAAGATGATATTTCAGAATAATTCTGGAAGCTGCCATTAGCGCAATACCATAATATAATTTTATTTTGGTATATACTACAGTGATTTTCCACCAAAGATGAAAATAAAAACAATTTGACATCAACGACCAAAGCCCAACGCATGCGAATATTTTTGGAAGCCTCCGAGCGCCATACAAAAGTTATCGGATATTTAAGCTTTATTTTTCCTAAACTTCATGAAGCTATAGGGTAGGATGCGGCAAGTGGACATGGAAAATCAGTGTTTCATCTTTAATTGTAGATCAAGTACTACAAACTACTATAGGTTTCGCTTGCTGTACACTAATATGGGTGGAAGGAGACAAGATTATAGTATTTGATCTAAGACTCAAGGTGAAGTAATGATTTTATATCTCCAATTGCCTAAATCTATCCAATTGACTTGCCAAGTTTAGCAAAAAAAGATTTTTTGAAACGGTGGTTCTTGAATTGATAAAGAGACGGTAGGGGAAAGTAATGAAAATGTTTTTAGAATGGAGGCGAAAGAGCGGAAAGGTGAGGGGGGAGGGGAGGGGGTTATTGGTAGCTATGCTTAACAAGTAGTCGTTGTGACTCCTATCTTTTATCCAATGCATGGAAGGTGCATGGGTCGAACCAAGCTATAATCTGAGATTATAACCATATTCGAACCAACAATACCCTCGCTCGCTCGCGATACCCGATATACCCTCGCTGAGTACCAATGTACCTTTGAACCATAGAGACGCTGGACAAAAGGAGACTGCACAACCCCCTTAGTAAGCTAGCGACGTATCTAGTTGGGTGCGAGCCACATGCCCTGGCAGGTGTTGTGGGTTCAAATCCGGTTATAATCTCTGATTACAGCTTGGTTCGACCCATGCACCTTCTAGCATTGGACAAAAGATAGGAGTCACAACGACTACTTGTTAAGTGTAGCTACCAATACCCCCCTCCCCTCCCCCCTCGCCTTTCCGCTCGTTCCTTTCCATTCTGAAAACATTTGTATTACTTTCCCCTAACGTCCCTTCATCAACTGCAGAACCACCGTTTCAAAAAATATTAATATATCTTCCTGACCGCATTTCAAGGTCAAGACTAAAAACACGAGGTTGGTCTAAATAATAAAGCTTAAATATGAGATAGCTCTGCCCGGAAAGGTCCAAGAGATTTGTTGCCTTTATCAAAAACGTGTGTTTTTAAGTGATGCCACAAGTATCTTGAACAACGTATTTTTTAAAGTGCAGCTAAGAAAAGTTAAATCCGAAGAACTAATTTTTAAGGAACTTCCAAAAAATTCCCTATAACTCTGCACCTAATGGAGACACCAATTCCATTTCTTCAGCAAAAGTGCTTGTTTTTACATATTCTACAATTATGTCGTAAAAACCATTTCTGTATCTCCTAGCATAAAAAGTCGTGACCAACTTTTGATACATTCTGATTACGGAAGGTATTCATACAAATGTTCTAAAGATTGTATATTACTAAATTGAAAATAAAAGACATTGGGAAAACAGCTTCACTTTTCGTCCTTTGGGACCACAGTGCACTCGTCAAAATAATTATTTTTTGCATGAAATAGAAACTGAGCTTCTTTTGAGTATACTGTTATAAAAAAAGTCATTACCTTGCTTTCTTCATATTTACGATGTTGCCCGCCAGCAAGCCCTGGAGGAGCTTGGTTCGAATTTTGAACAATATTCTCGAAATTTTTACCTTTGTTATACTATATAACAAAGGTTTAGAAATTGGTCGAAAAACACGAAATTGATCCAAGGCCCGGAGGGCCGAGTCACATGTACCAATCGATAGGGTTCGACAAACTGAGCAATGTCTGTGTGTGTGTGTGTGTGTGTGTGTGTGTGTGTGTGTGTATGTGTGTATGTGTGTATGTGTGTATGTGTGTATGTGTGTATGTGTGTATGTGTGTATGTGTGTATGTGTGTATGTGTGTATGTGTGTATGTGTGTATGTGTGTATGTGTGTATGTGTGTATGTGTGTATGTGTGTATGTGTGTATGTGTGTATGTGTGTATGTGTGTATGTGTGTATGTGTGTATGTGTGTATGTGTGTATGTGTGTATGTGTGTTCGCTCCGAATTTTCTATCGCCTGTTACTCGGAGATGGCTGAACCGATTCGACCGCTATTACTTTTGTTTGAAAGGTATTATTGCCTAGTATATCACTATTAAATGGTTTCGTGGTCTGACTTTTCGTTTGAAAGTTATAAGCAAAAATGTGAAAACTACGTGACACGGTTTTCTCCGGAACCACGCAACCAATTTTAACGATATTAGTACCAAACGAAGGCTCTTACTATTACTAAACATTTTGCTAAGTTTTATTGAAAACGGACAAACAGTTTAAAAGTTAGCCTTGAAAAACCTGTTTTGACTAGGTACAAATGAACGCCTGTTTCTCAGAGATGGCCAAACCGATTTACGCGCTATTAGTTTCATTTGGCAGGTAATATAGCCGGATAGATCACTATTGAATGGTTTTCTGATTGGATGTTTAATTTGAAAGTTATGAGCAATTGAATACACCACACCAAAATTAACAATAATTTATAATGATTTTAACCAAGATAATTTACCTAATTTCAATTATTTTAATATCAAACGAGAGGTTTTCACACTACGAATATATATGCAAAATTACATAAGAATTGGTTTTACCGGTCAAAAGATATTAACCCTCGAACACTCGCGCCAACTTTTATAACACGGTTACTTGCGCGCACAATAGCCCAAAACCAAAGAAAACGTGCGCACTAGAGTTTTGACTAGGAAAACTTGGTTTTAAGTTTATCGAACCTTTGGAAGCGTTTTTTAAAATTGAAAGCTCTATCATCCGGTAGAATTTGAATTTTGATTAATCCCCCTAAAAGTGGTATAAAAAATTTATTTTCCTTCAGTTTCAATACAACACATTGATGTGTTCTGCAAACTTTTAGAGCATATTATTACAAGAAATATTATTACAATACATTTGCTGGTAGTTTTGCTGCATACAGACACCATTTTTCCATATGAAGAAACGAGAGAAAATTCCAGTTGGGGTCAATTGCGGTACACCTCACATGCTACTTGCTTCGTTTCTGTGATGTCGGTTTATGCTAATCTTGTTTTCTAACAATTTAAAGTATTAATGCATTGAATAATTCTGACATTTTACTCATAACAAGTTTACTGAAGAATATACGTTAGTATATACGTAATATACGATTTGTAACTTTATAACAATATGGCATTCAAAAACCTACACATGTTGTACAAAATACAACAGCGTGAGTAACCGAAGGGTAATAAAAATTGATGAAATTTATTCAATAAAACTTTATTGTTGTGAATCAAATAGAATGGCATTACAAGAAATTATGCACAGTTTAAAAACTTATAAACTAGACCTTTACTACGCAATGTATATGTTAAAGAATAATGTTTCATCTTACAACTTACTTTTACTTGCACTTACCCTCATTAGTAACAACTTACTCAGCAATTTCATGAGAAAAGGAACTATCAAAATTTATAAGTGCTTCTATTTGGTTCAAATTTTGTAAACTTATTCAATTTCCAAAAATTTCATGTAAACCAAACGTGTCGATTTCTATCTCAAAAAGCAAGTAAGACCGTATAACAAAGGTTCCTTTCACCACTAGGTTTTTTCAGGTTTTTTATTCTTTTATTGGTAAATCTAGGGGAAGGATTTTTTATCTTTCTTGACATTAAAATACACTCAAGTCGCTTTTTACGGAAGGATACGTCCCGCGTAAATTACGGAAGGATACGTCCCGCGTAAATTCCGAAATTCGCGTAAAAAAACCGCTTAAAAAGCGACTTCAGTGTAATAACAAAATAATCCCTCGTATCGTCAGATGACGAAGCCTTTTTTAACATCTCTGTGAAAGCGCGTTTAAAGAGCTCCTTCAAAGACACGTTAGTTTTATCAACGTACAAATTGTACGCAAGGAATGTCGAGAGTCTCCCCACAATACAGGCACTTTTCAGCACCTTTTTCACAAATATCATTCGCATAATTCGCAATCTATCGGGAGTTCCTCAAGGAAGCGACATAGGATCTTTGTTTTTTACATTATTCATCAACGAGCTCTCTGTAGGCTTATCAACTGGGTGCCGCTTGTTTCATGCTGACAACAAGATATATTTGTGTATAAAACCCGTACTTGATTGCTTGAGACTACGATAAAGGATCGAGTGCTTCAATGGTGCACGAAAAATTTGCTGACAATTTAGGGGTCAAATAGAATGCTTCGATTACACATCCATCAGCGCCAATTTGACAGCTAACCCGTGGGGGCGTACTTTTTGGCCCTTTAGTGTCCTAAAAATGCAACGTAATCATGTTCCACCGGAATCAGCGCCCGGTATTTTTAAATTACTGCATTTTAGCTCATGGACTGCAACGAGTTGACCACATTTGTGACTTACGCGTAAATCTCGATTATGCGCTTACCTTTTGCGGGCATCTTGAGCAGACCGCTTCGAGAGCTAATAGGTTTTATATTTAAAATTGCTGATGTGTTCAAGGACCGCTCAAATTTTGTTTGTTGCTAAGCTCTTGAACGGACAAGTAGATTGCCCTACTTCATTGAAACAGCTCAATCTCTACGCCCCGGAGCGAGCTCTTCGAACGAGGAACTTCCTCCATTTTGAGGCAAGGAGAGTCAACTACGACAAATATATTATATTAACAATTTAGTTCACTTCGCAAGATCCCATATATATCCGAAGAGAAGTCAAAGAAGTTATTTGAAAGTGTATATGGAATTTTCAATGGATTTCAATATGCAAAATTTTCTGTCAGACTCAGGAATATAATTGCTTCAGTTAGTGACCACAAATTTACAAACAAAGAGAAAAAGTTAATTGATTTATGATTACAGATATGATCACCACAAACTTATTTGTTATTTTTTGAAAAATCGCAACTGCGTGAAGACGAATAAAAAACGCATACAGCACATACAGTTTACCCTGGTAGTATTCTTCCATCGGTCACCCCTTGAGCATAACTACTGAACTGCTGGCAGTGTTTGTCTTTCTCAGTTTTCTACTCTTCAAAACAATTCATCCATGAATTTCAGTGTTGAATGATTGCTCGACTAACCTGTCAGTCAATTTTCTAGCTCTTGACTGATATTTTAAATCTCAAAGTTAAGTTTTTTAACCTGCTTGCTTTTTAAAATCAACCAAAGCCTGACGAAGGAAATGAATTAAAACTTCGAAGGAATGTTTACGTTTATTGATAATTTCGTTTGCCGTTGTCGGTGGTTCAATTGAGTACATGATTCACATTGGATTTCATTCACTATTGTCGAGCATGAATTAACGTTGAGAACAACACGAATATGAACGCAAATGATACGCTCGAATCGTTGGTTTCAGGTTAGCAATGCTGAGCTCATTTCATCTCTATTATAAACAGCAAAGAATGAGGAGAATATTGCATCAATTCAGGCGTCTTGCATAAATTGAAAGAGATCTCTAAGCACTGGCGCAAATGCTTCGTCAGCGCATGTTAATATTTCCAAGCAAAAAAACTATAGGTTATTATTATTGTTATTTGATTATTATATGTAGATATGTAAACGTTTATTATTGTTTTTAAACAAAGTGACAGAGATGCTCCTGTTTGTGCCATGAAGACCCTACTCAACTTTTAAAGATATAAAACATGAAAAAAATTTTTAGCACTTAGGTCTGTATGTCTAAGAGGATAACAATAAATCATTCAAATCAAATGATAGGAAACAATTAGAAAAGCAAATAGAAAAATGGGGAAGGCTATTCAAAAACCTGCACAAACAACCGGAAGAAACTAAAGGAGTATAGCGTAACATTGGACTACTGGCTATTATTAATGTTAAATAACAGGAGTTATTTAATGATTATGATTAACTTGCAAAGGAAGCAGGTCAGTATCGCATATTTCTTAGTGACTACCATATTTGAACTAAGCACAGACTGTTCAATTTATTCAACAACCACCATAATCGCTAATTTGCTTTTATTGTCGCCAGTGGTAAATCACAAAACATGTTATATACTTCCTTTATTACTTGTTCATTACTTATTTGAGTTTTAAATGCACATTTTTCCATAAACTATGACTCTCTCAGTTCAATACAGTCTTGCGCAATATTGAGTGTTCGAGTTTAAATTATTATTGTTACGCCTATACTCGATAAACTTGTTCATAAAATGGGTATTAAATTGGGTAACAGTTTTCATGCTATGAACTTTCATCGATGATTGTAACCGTAATGGTAGTTTCATTATTATTATATTAACGTGCGCAAAGACTAGCCCATGCGATTATGGGTTGGAACTAATTCGAATTCATGGAGATTTTCCACATTTACTGGCTACTACTCACATCATACTGCTGTTTTACTATATGATTAATTTCGTTAGAAACTAATTTACCATTTACCAAGACGTATTTATGGTCTTTGATCTAAAATCGTAACTCGACAATAGCTGATCCTATGCGACCTTCGACTGAATTGGTGTGAAATTGGTGGATTTCGCAGAAAAGAAAATCAATTGGCATGTTGGTAAAGTGTTTGATTTTAATATCCAAAAATAATGTAATGCTTTAGAAGTTGATTTGTTTTGTTTTTTTTGTGTGTTTCAATGTTATAAAGATTTACGATGTGATTTCCTCTACACTAGAACCTCTACAAAAATTTAAGAAAGTTATAAAATTGTAATTTCTAACATAAACCACACATTAATTATAACAAAACAAATTACTTTCAAACAAATGTGTTTCTGTCTGAAACCCCAATTTCAGCTAACTTGAAGATTTAAATTTTCCCAACAATCAACTAAGCAACGAAATGTAAATTTATCGCATTTATAAGCATTATGGAGTTCTGCGATTTTTCTCGCTTCGGTTATCATTTTGATATCGTACATATCTCTAGCCCATCCCAGCATATAGACAGGTAATCCGTTCAAAATATTTGCTAGTGTTCACCGTTCTCACTATGCTTGGATGACGACGACGACGACGACGATGAGCGCTTTCTTCACTATGTAGATGCCTTCACGCAAGCACCTACAACAGAGCATTAGCAATTTAAATCAAGCCACTTCGCTAAATCTCAGCCAGAACAAGTCACTACCGGCGCTGCTGGCGGATTTGCAAGGAAAATATAAAACTAACAATGCAACAACCTGGTGCGCTATCGATGTGAACAACTCTACCAGGTGCTGAGTAAACTTACTACGTTGAATGAAATGTTTACGCTCCGGGAGTGAAGAATTCCGTAAAGTACTGGAAAGCCAGGTGCCTGCAGCGCCAGGAAAAATGTCCGTGAAAAAGTTTTGCATAAAGCTTACCAACCGCTTTGAGCGGTTTGTTTTTCACCTTTATTTGATGACTTTGTCATTTTGAACAAGTCCGAGAAAAGTTATTCTCACAATTGTAAAAAAAACTTGTTTGAATGATTATGCCGGCACACGACCAATCCGTTGCATTCGATGGTGACATATTAGCTCTAGCGACAGTGTGTTCGTGTGTGCCTGTCTCACCATTACGTACATGACCAAATTTAATCGATTTTCAACTCAGTCCCAGTGCTATTAGTCACCACTCATGAATCAAAGAAAAGTACCCAACAAATCAGCAAACTTTTATTCTCGTTCCACCAGTACATGCAAATTTAAAGCCAGCGTGCTCAAACTAACGGGGCTGTCCGATAAGCCGGCAACGTTGTTGAGGGCCGGCGGCGGTGCAGTGCACAAAACATCAAACCACCAACCAAATGCCAACCGATCGATGGCATTTCCCCAGATGCCGACAACGGCAACAACAACAACAACAACGAAAACGACGACGAAGACGACGACTACGACGTGACTTTCGGGAAGTCAAAAATAGATATCCGCATCGAATGATATCGAATGTGCGAGTGTGCTGATCGTATCAATCTGTTCGAAAGTGTCGTCCTTCAGCTGGTCGTTTATCTTACCGCTCTTTCTTCCGAGGACATAGTAAATGAGGTGTGATTTACATCACGGTGTAACGCAGTTTACATATTTAATTTTGCACTAGCGTTGACTGAACAGATTGTGAGAGCTATCATCTTCATCCAGAAATTTCAATCGAGCAGAGTCAGAATCTAATGGCGATCTGTCAACAAAATCATCATATTTATTAACGGAAAGCATAACGAAGGACGCGACGTTTTGGTGGTGGCAGGTTATATCATTCAAAATAATCGTTTGATGGTAAACTTTAAAGTCCGTGAATCGTCCTTTTATCTGGTGGGCTTAAGTAGGTGGGAACAGGCTGTACATATACAAGTTTGTTTTATTTTATGTCTTCACTCCACTACATTCTACCCTATTGACTTTTGAAGGTGAAGAAAAGTAAAGCTGAAATATGCGATAGCTTTGCGAGAAAAGGTCCTAGACATTTTTCGCCTTCTGTAAAAACACGTGTTTTGAATGCTTCAATAACTATCTAGAACAGCACATTTTTGTAAAATGCAACTAACCAAAGTTAAGTATGAAAAACTAACTTTTAAGAAACGTCTAATTCTTTTGACTTCCAGTTTATAAGGGACGTTCATACAGACAAATGTTCAAATCACACTACACTAGGACTAGATTGTTGAAATGAATGCACAAGGTGTTAGGAAAATAGTTTCACTTTTTTGGTTACGGGGATGAATAGTTTTACTGTTTACCCTTTTGGATCACGGTGCAGCGAGCAATACAAACAGAGTTGAAGAGTTTAGTGGATGATAATCAATTCAAAATGTTGTCGACACTCCTATCACTATGTTACAGAGTTTGATCATCAATGCGATGTTCATACAACAATTTTTTGAGAGGATTTATGACAGGCAGTTAAACCAACGGAAACACCCAGTCTAAGAAGTTTAGTCAGTAAAATTCCGTGGTCGAAGCAATGAAGTGCTACTTTTAAGTTAGTGTAAACAGTTTTAACCTGATAAGGTCGGTCTATTGTGTACAAGAGAGGTAAACTCCAGTAGTTTAGCTGCAACTGAACTTTTAGAAACAAAATCTGTGCTGTAACGTAGATATGTAGTTCTTTTGAATAATTGCATCTACAGTGTGACACATATATATTCGAACAAAAACAAAATCATAATTTTTTGTAAATAAAGGTTTTATTTCGAATTTTAGTTTTCTTTAGTTACGTGCGGCACGCACTACTTCCATCGGAATGTCATCCCATATCAGGTTGATGACTAACTTAAATTCATCCAAATTACAATATTTATTATCCTCGAACTTCTGCTGCATGCACCCCCATGTACAAAAATCCAGAGGTTCAAATCAGGAGAATTTGGAGGCCATTTCTGTTCGCGACAGCGAAAAATACGCCAAAATCCGTCAACCGTATGAAACACATGCTTTCGAAGATTCGAGAAGCATCTCCAAGCTGCCTGCATCTGCTAGCAACGTACATCGAACATTCTAGGCACTTCTTTCCTATGCCAGCAATGTATTTCGTCGAACCTTCCCGAAGTTGCCCGAGATAACCAGAATGTCGCGCCGTGTAGTATAAATACGGGCGTTTAACCGAATGCAGAACAAGAAGTATTTCAACCGTCTTAGAGACAACATCGATTTAACCACCGTGATAGTAACAACAAGTGATAAGAACTAAGTGAAAGTGCCACATTGTGCAAAAGTATAGTTAAATAAAAGTAGTGTTAAGTAAAAGTGATCTTTTCCCGATATCCGAAAGAATTCCAGTTTGGCGTCGTCCCTAGTCGGTAAACCGTTCCGGCTAGGATTCAGTGTTTTGCGTGACCCTTCCACCCTCTCCGGCGTCGCCTCTGGACTCTACCCTTCGCAGTGGTGTGGCACAAATCCATCCAGCTGTTGTTACCGTGACTATTGTTCCAACGGCGGTAAGAAGGCACCGCTCACCCATCCGCCTTCACATGTTGGCATTGGTGCCAACATAATTTGGTCCTTCGAGCCGGATTACAAGTGAACTAGTGATGTGAACCTGAACATAAATACCTTGAAAATTGCTAGTGAATTGCCAGTGAATAAGTTATCCTCCAAAGAGTTTTTCCATTGCCGAACCGTTCGGAACAGTGTGAAACCTATTCGATACCAAGCAAAGTGAACTATTTTTCCTCAAACAAAGTGAAACGTTTCCGTGTAAATTCTAATCTGAATGCAAAGTGAATCTTATTCCTCCGTGAACATCCGTGAACTGTGAACTGTTACCAGCGAATCAAAGTGATTTCTTCGATGCCGTTGACCCACACCCCCGGTAAGAAAAGTCCTGCTACCATGGATGAAGTGAAACCGCTTATCCACCAGCGTGGCCAGGTAAGAGCCAAGGTTACGGCAATCCTGAAACAACTCGAGAAAGCAGAAAACGATTTGTCTCAGGTGAGTCTTCCTATGTTGAGAGTCTTTTCTAGAAAACTGGATATTTTATATAATGAATTCAATGCATTGCATAAAGAGATTCTCAGTGTGATTCCCTCTTCGAAACTCGACGACCAGGATGAAAAAGTTGTAGAATTTGATTTAATCCATACTGATGCCTTGATGCGTGTTGAGTGCCTGATTGACAAAGTGTCGAAGCCTTGTATGCCTTCTTCCAGCGCAGTTGCACCAATTCCTTCCACAAGTTTTGCTCAGCCTGCCCAAGTGATTGTTCAGCAATAACCTTTAAAGGCACCCATTCCAACCTTTAATGGTGAATATGAGAATTGGCCTCGATTTAAGGCGTTGTTTTCGGACATCATTGGGCGTTGTACCGATTCGGATGCAATTAAGTTGCATCATTTAGATAAAGCGTTGATTGGTGCAGCTGCCGGAATAATTGATTCCAGGACACTCGTAGAAAACAATTATAATCACGCATGGGAAATACTGGTCGAGCGATTCGAAAATAAGCGTGTGATAGTTGACACCCATCTCTCTGGATTGTTAACTATGAAAAAGATGGTGAAAGAATCTCACACTGAATTGCGTGCATTGATTGAAACATGTTCCCGGCACATCGAAGGGTTGAAATTTCTTGATCAACCAGTTGATGGCACTGCAGGGTTGTTCATCAACAAGCTGCTAACCTCTTGCCTTGATCCCGTAACCCGCAAGCAATGGGAGAGAACGCTTAAGCACGGTGAGTTGCCTGATCTTGAAAGGACGTTAAATTTTCTTAAAGATCAATGTCGCGTTCTCGAGCGTTGCGAAACAGACAATCCTCCCGCTAGTAATGTAAAGTCTCTTCCAAATACTCCAAAAACTGCCAGTTTAAAGGTTCATACCACTTCTGCCCTATCGACGAATGGCTCCTGTCATTTTTGTAGCAAAGACCATCTAAATTATCAATGTCCCGATTTCCGTAACATGTCACTTTCTGAACGCTTGTTGAAAGTCAAAGAAAGTCGTGTTTGTTACAATTGCCTTCGCCGCGGGCATCGTTCAGCTGACTGTTCGTCGAAGGGTAGTTGTGCTAAATGTAGAAAACGACACCATACCTTACTGCACGATGAATCGAAACAACCGAATGTTACCTCGAAGCAATCTCAGAACAATCCTATATCGCAATCGGAACCAGTAAAAGGTTCAACGAATATTATTTCTCAGCCCGTTAAAAAGGCAAATGTAGACGAGTTTCTCCACACTCAAACCGTTTCCTCATCCTGTTCTGTAAACCTTGGTAAAACAACACTGCCGAATGTGTTGTTGCTCACTGCTGTTGTAAATTTGATGGATCAGCATGGGCAACCGATTGCTTGTCGAGCTCTTCTGGATTGCGGTGCTCAGACAAATCTTCTTTCCAGTGCGATGTATCAGAAACTGGGACTAAAGGGAGAAGCAGCTAACTTTGACATTGTTGGAGTTGGCAATGGCCGATCAAATGCAAGTTGTCTTGTATCAGTTCAATTGACATCCCAATGCAGCGATTATGCGACCACTTTGAAATGTCTAGTTATCCCCAAAATTACGAATCCGATTCCTCATAAACGTGTCGACATTTCAAATTGGAATATTCCGACTGGCTTGCATTTGGCTGATCCCTCGTTTCACACTCCCTCAGAAATAGACTTATTAATTGGTCTTGATCATTTCTTCTCAGTTATGAAGCATGGTCATTTTAGAATTGATGAAGATTTGCCTGAGCTGCGAGAAACCGAGTTTGGTTGGGTTGTTTCCGGTGAAACTCGTGATGAATATGAACCTATTATAAATGAAAGACTAGCAACCGCAATCACAATTGAATCATTGAATGATACCACCAACCGATTACGGAGTATAAAAGAATGCCGAGACTCACTTTCCCCTGATCCTGAAGAGCAAGAATGTAAAGAAAACTTTTTCTCAACTCACCGAATAGATATTAGAGGTCGTGATATAGTTGATCTCCCCATTCACGACAATGTAAACCAATTTCATGACAACCTGTCGTCAGCATTTCGTCATTTCTTGTTCCGTACACGATGCCTGCCTCGAAATCCTAAGTTGTGTCTCCAGTACTCAAAGTTCATCGAAAAATCTGAGTCTATTGGTCACTATCGAGAAAGCCTAGAAAAAGTTGATCCCCCAGACAAGTTCAGGTTACCACCCTCGTCTTGCCGTCCTATGTCCGACTAGTTCGAACGCGATACTTAGAGTAGTCTTCGATGCTCGGCTAAGTCATATCATGCTAAACCCTTGAATGATCCTTTACAAATCTAACCCACTATGTAAACGATTTAATAACCATTCCGTTACACTTTCGACGCTTTTCCTTTGTTTCCTTTGTTTACTGTACCCAGATCAAACCTCTATCCAACGTATAATTTGGTGTTCTAATCCAAAGGAGAGACTCCGAATATTGGAGCTGCAAACCGTAACCTACGGAACAGCCTCTGCACTGTTTCTTGCTATCCCGTTTGATTCGAAAAGTACTACCCGCTCTGCAAATCCACTTTTCCGCTATTCGTCTGTGGTCGGATAGCCAAATATTTGTGGTGTAATAGCAAAGGAAGGAAATTATCCGTGGTCCTATGTGCGATCGAAAGATAACCCTGCTGACATCGTATCCCGTGGACAGCCTGCAGAGTACTTAAAGTCGAACCAGTTATAGTGAGAAGGGCTATCTTTTCTCACATCTAATGATTACCAGGCTGTTTCTTTAGATGAAATTCCTGATAGTGAGTTACCCGATCTTAAACCCGTATCTGTGCTTGTGATGTCTTTAGTCAACAAGGATAGTCTCCCGCTTGTCAAGGGATATAACTCTTTCCGAACACTCCAGCGCGTTTTAGCCTATGTATACGCGGCGCTTTGCTCGCAAATGCCGTTTGAAAGATTCACTTCACTTCCCGCTGTTTCTGGACTCAGAGCATCATGCATTGCAATGTTATTGATCAACCTACTAATCGCTCTTCCTAAGTTTCTTTAGACAGGTTCAACATTTCCATTCGCGCCGGGGATGATGTTCGCGACAGCGAAAAATACGCCAAAATCCGTCAACCGTATGAAACACATGCTTTCGAAGATTCGAGAAGCATCTCCAAGCTGCCTGCATCTGCTAGCAACGTACATCGAACATTCTAGGCACTTCTTTCCTATGCCAGCAATGTATTTCGTCGAACCTTCCCGAAGTTGCCCGAGATAACCAGAATGTCGCGCCGTGTAGTATAAATACGGGCGTTTAACCGAATGCAGAACAAGAAGTATTTCAACCGTCTTAGAGACAACATCGATTTAACCACCGTGATAGTAACAACAAGTGATAAGAACTAAGTGAAAGTGCCACATTGTGCAAAAGTATAGTTAAATAAAAGTAGTGTTAAGTAAAAGTGATCTTTTCCCGATATCCGAAAGAATTCCAGTTTGGCGTCGTCCCTAGTCGGTAAACCGTTCCGGCTAGGATTCAGTGTTTTGCGTGACCCTTCCACCCTCTCCGGCGTCGCCTCTGGACTCTACCCTTCGCAGTGGTGTGGCACAAATCCATCCAGCTGTTGTTACCGTGACTATTGTTCCAACGGCGGTAAGAAGGCACCGCTCACCCATCCGCCTTCACATGTTGGCATTGGTGCCAACAATTTCTTTTTCGATATGAAATCCGTCAGATTGGCTTTGCACCACGTCTGCACAAGATTTGCAGTGTGGGCGGGAGCTCCATCCTGTTGAAAGCGGTAATATTCTTCACCCTACATTCCCCGGACGTAAGACATCAAACTTTGTTCTAAGATCATTTCTAGATATTTTTTTTCCTTTCCTGTAGAGCCATATCACAACTGCGTCCATTGATAAGGATTATATAACCCATATTTTGATTTGGTGCTAGTCAAATATCCTGTCACAATGTGTGATGGACAATGGTTGACATAGCACCTGATCCCAGTTAGGCTCGACTCGATTTATAAAGCCTAATTCCCTGCCAGGATCGCTTTGCCAAATTTCATGGGGCTCTAATAATCCCTTTCCAAATATTGACATCCTATGATTTATTATTGCTCCACATTTGCAGAGTATTTGTTCAGCAGTTTCCATTTCAAATTGGCAAAAACGACATTGAGCAGTCTTATTTTTCCCAATTTTATTTAGGTGATATCTGCACGGGCAGCACCCAGTCAACAGACCAGTAATTACCCGAAGGTCTTTTTTACTAAGATTTAATAAGATCCGGGCTTTTGCTGCACTTGGTCTTATGAATCTTTTTGCCTTTGTGGATGTATCCGTGGCGTTCCAATTTGATTCTACCATGGACGTTTCCCGTGTTCTTATTTCGGTCCTTAGAGCACACTCCGGGACTCCACAAAATGGTTCCGGATCAATAAAATTTGATGCAGAACCTTCTCTAGCTAGACTGTCGGCTTTTTTCGTTTCCTTCAATACCACAATGGCCGGGCACCCAGTTATCATTTCTAGATAGTATTTTGCATTAACTTTCACACCCTTCTCAATAAATACAAGAGGAAGTTTCCCTTTCTTTGAATTGCCTTCCCATACCATGATCGCTAATGAATTTTGGTATTGTGGTACATTCCATTTGTGCTTTCGAACGTCGATGATCGAAATCGACCACAACCGATCATTTGGAGCATGATGCGGGGTTTAAAGAACAAATAACTTCTCATCAGAAAAGATCCCCTCGGAATCACCATGTCAACGGAGCAGCAGTTTGCATCATTCCTGCCGTTTTTGTTTTGTTGTTTCCGTTAATCTATGGATTTTAGGTTTTTTGAATGCTTTCACATCCAGATCTATTTCCAAAATTCGGCGAAGAGATTCCCTGTTGATATTCAATTCAACTGCCATTTTCCGTGGGAATCGGTCGCAACTGCGATGAATTCACTTTTGAACAACCTTATTGACCTTATCTGCAGTTCTAAGGCTTCGTTTTCTTCCGTTTTTTATGCTTTTCAACAGATCCCGTCTCGACAAATCTTTTTATTGTATAGTATGTAAATCCTCTTTTTATGCCGAGATGTTAAGGGTTACGAAAAATAGTACTGCATGCAGTACCGTTTCGGAGTTTATTTATTATCAACGACCGTAACTCGAATATTGGTATGTGTACACCGAACGAGACACAATACTAAAATGAAACTGCGTCAAATAAGACTTAAGTCATGATGACACACACATGATATTAGCTTGATTTTTCTTATTGGTCTAAATATTCGATTACATAAAATACATAAGAGTAACTATCCATCCTATATCATAATGTGTGTTCAATCACAAGTGGTGACTTTTCAACACTATTAGAATCGTAAGAAATCATAATAATAGTAAGTAATATTATTATGATGTTTTACGTTTTGTTACGACACTTAAGACTATTTAATAGATGTTTTAATCCCTTCTCCCTACATGTAAGGAAAAATATAAAATCTTAACCTAATATCTAACCTAGCTAACTTATGATCTATAAAGAAACCTAATCGTCGCAATAGAGGATTGCAACGATTTTTGTCGGAAATTTGAAATAATTTTATTTGACATAGCTTCTAGGGTTTCAACACCAGTAAGTCTATGTAATTCTAATGTACTAAACCAAGGAGGGCGCTTCAAAATCATTTTCAAAATTTTATTCTGAACCCTCTGAAGACTCTTCCCCCTTGTAATACAACAACTTGACCAAATCGGAACGGCATATAACATTGCCGGTCTAAAAATTTGTTTGTAAATCTATAGTTTATTTTTCAGACTCTAGAATTTCTGTTTATTAGAGGATATAAACATCTATACCTATAAAAATGGATTTCTGTCTGTCTGTCCGTATGTTCCTTATAGAATCGAAAACTACTGAACCGATCGGCGTGAAAATTTGCATGTAGGGGTTTTTGGGGCTAGGGAAGGTACTACTAGTACTACGAGAACTACTAAGCCGATCGGCGTGAAAATTTGCATATAGGGGTTTTTGGGGCCAGGGAAGGTTCTTATGCTGGTTAGAGACCCCTCCCCCACTAAGAGGGGGGGCTCCCATACAAATGAAACACAAATTTCTGCATAACTCGAGCACTAATCAAGCAAATGAAACAAAATTTTACATGTGGGTATTTTTGGAGACAAGAACTTTTTCTATGGTGACTTGAGACCCCTCCCCACTTTAGGAGGGGGGCCTCCTATACAAATGAAATACAAATTTCCTCATAACTCGAGAACTAATCAAGCAAATGGAACCAAATTTGACATCTGGGTGTTTTTGGAGACAAGAATTTTTTCTATGGTGAATTGAAACCTCTCCCTAGTTTAGGAGGGGGGGCTTCCATACAAATGAAATACATATTTCCTCATAACTCGAGAACCAATCAAGCAAATGGAACCAAATTTGGCATGTGGGTGTTTTTGGAGACAAGAATTTTTTTCTGTGGTGAATTGAAACCTCTCCCTACTTTAGGAGGGGGGCTCCTACACAAATGAAATACAAATTTCCTCATAATTCGAAAATTATTTAATCAAATGGAACCATATTTGGCATGTGGGTGTTTTTAGAGGCATGAATTTTTTCTGTGATGCATTAGGACCCCTTACCTTTTTAGGAGGGGGGGCTCCCATACAAATGAAATACAAATTTTCTCATAACTTCAGAACTAATCAAGCAAATGGAACCAAATTTAGCATGTGGGTGTTTTTGTAGGCAATTTTTTTTTCTATGGTGAATTGAGACCCCTCTCCTCTTTGGGAGGGGCTTCCATACAAATAAAATACAAATTTCCTTATAACTCGAGAACCAATCAAGCAAATGGAACCAAATTTGACATGTGGGTGTTTTTGGAGACAAGAATGTTTTCTGTGGAGAATTGACACCTCTCCCCGCTTCAGGAGTGGGGGGGCTCCCATACAAATGAAATACAGATTTCCTCATAACTCGAGAACTAATCAAGCAAATGGAACCAAATTTGGCATGTGGGGGGTTTTGGAGGCAGGAATTTTTTAATGATGGTTTGAAACCCCTCGCCCCTGTGGTAGAGGGATAAGGACTCTCACACAATTAAAACAGAAATTTTTGCGTAACTCAAAAACTAATCTAACTCGAGAAATTTTAGACTCTTTCATAAAACATCAATCAATAACAAGACCACCAAAAACTATCAATAGTAACATTAGATAATTCAGCGCGAGCCGGCCACAGGCCGCGAGTGTTGCCGGCGACCTGCCGTCGGAAGCGCCGGCCACTGCGGGGGACAGCCCCCCTTAGAGATCTCCTCTATCTAGGTTTATATATTTTCCTAGATCTACTGTCCTCTATTACTATCCTTTAGCCTTTAGACTAAAATGAAGATTTTGTGATTACCCTAATTCAGGAGCAGTCCAAATCAAATACACGATAATAAAAATTTTCAGGTAAGGTTTTAGTACACATAGTTTAAACAAATCTGGAGTAGCTTTAATTCGAAATAGGACTATTTTCGTGGAATTGTTGTATTAAAACAAAAAAAACCAAAAGCATGTATTTAAAATAAAGGTTTAATACTATTACATAAATTTTCAACGGAAGATTTTTGCGTACAAATGAAAACCATTTGTAAACAGTGCCATAAACATAAAAACTGTCAAATACACATGTATAATAAGAAGTAATGCGGTTTTTTCATGCTATGTCAGTTCTTGTACAAGCTTAGGGCCATCGTTGCTTTATTGTCCAATGATTAAACAGTCAAATTTTAATACTTTAAAAACTATAAATAGTTTTTTATTTTACTTGAAAATGTTGACAAATAGTGCATAGATGAATATCATTAGCTATGAACAGCATGATATAGTAATATAATTATTTGAAACGTTAATTAGTGAGACATGTTTCTTATAGCCCATATTGTATATGACAATGTTCAACTTGAATTTTCGTTAATAAATCTTGCCTTATGTAACGCTATTGTTACAAGAAATTATCCACAACTGATCAAAGTGAGTAATTCGTGCACTTCAATAGGATTTGAGCGTATATGTATTCTAGAATTATCGTTTAAATGGACGCTGTCCAATCATTGGAATCGTTCAATGATAGGCAAAATACCCTATATGAAAAGCAAGAACAGACTTGGTTTTCATGTTTAAACTTTAGGTAAAAATGCACTAGTTTTGATCGATTAAAAAATTCTCTTTCCGTTCAATTGCCCAACACTGAAAGGACAAAAACTTGATAAAATATTTGTAGTAGCCTTATTGACTAATGTTTTACGGAAGAGTCTAAAATTTCTTGAGTTCGATTAGTTTTTGAGTTACGCAAAAATATCTGTTTTATTTGTATGAGAGCCCTTATCCCACTACCACAGGGATGAGGGGTCGCAAACCATCATAAATTAATTTCATGTCTCTAAAATCCCCCACATGCCAAATTTTGTTCCATTTGCTTGATTAGTTTTCGAGTTATGAGAAAATTTGTGTTTCATTTGCATGGGAGCCTCCCCTCTTAAAGAGGGGAGTGGTCATAACTCATCGTAGAAAAAATTCTTGTCCCCAAAAACACCCACATGCCAAATTTGGTTTTATTTGCTTGATTAGTTCTCGAGTTATGAGGAAATTTGTGTTTCATTTGTATGGCAGCCCCCCTTCTTAAAAGGGGAAGGGGTCAAAATTCATCGTAGAAAAAATTCTTGCATCCAAAAACCCCCACATGCCAAACTTGGTTCCATTTGCTTGATTAGTTTTCGAGATGTAAGGAAATTTGTGTTTCATTTGTATGGGAGCCCCCTTTCTTACAGGGGAGGGGTCATAATTCTCCTCCTAAAGAGGAAAGGGGTCTCAATTCACCATAGAAAAAATTATTGCCTCCAACAACACCCACATGCCGAATTCGGTTCCATTTGCTTGATTAGTTCTCTGGTTATGCAGAAATTTGTGTTTCATTTGTATGGGAGCCCCCTCTTACGGGAAAGAGGGATCTCTGACTATTATAACAACCTTCCCCGGCTCCAAAAACCTCTACATGCTAATTTTCAGGCCGATCGGTTCAGTAGTTTTCGATTCTATAAGGAACATACCGACAGACAGTCAGAAATCCATTTTTATAGGTATAGATTCTAACCGATAGGTATATATTCGCCAACGAATTGAAGGTTTAATCAGTGTCTATTTCTATCCTATTATGATTTCAACGTGAAACAGAAGTGATTTTTTCTCCTCTTTAGTAATTCCTTATTTGCATAAACGAGTGCGTGAGAAATTTTCTTTTTCTAATTACATTTTGTTCATATCATGCCTGCGTACAATGCGTAGAACTGCGTAGTCGTCAAACTATACTTTCGGTTTTTGGCTAAAAAAGTGCTAACAGCACTTCGTTAGCAATTTATACACAAATACCTTTGACTTGACCACTTGTGAGTTTGCAAATTACTCAAAATACGTGTCTAGAATAATACACATACGCATACCATTAGCGCAAAATAAGCTTACGTTTTGCAAAACGATTCGCTACTCACAGAACAAACAAAAAGAGAGTGCAAATTGTGCTTCTTCCTAGAACCAGAAAAATCCGCAAATCCGTTCTAGATTCCCCTATCCGCCGGCCAGCGATGATCATGACCGTTTTGTGCTCGGATTAGACACAAGGTGCCTTGTGTTGTGTTGTGTGCACTTGATGTTCGATAAACGTACTTGAGAGGTGGACTGCAAAATAGTCCAATCACGCGCGCAAAACCTTGGCGCCAGTCGGGACGGGACAACAATAATTTAATTATCGGCAACTCCCGCTGCTACCAATCAATGTAGGTAGGTTACCCTACAAACAAATGCTCGAAACGACGGAATGTTCGAAAACGATAGAAAATCAATTGCTTCTTTTATATATTGTACTAGCTGACCCGACAAACTTCGTATTGCCACAAATTAACCTGTGTTGTACATAAATCATGAATCTCGGATGATCTTTATCACTTCTCGAGTTTTGCAAGTCCCCCAGTGGGCGGCGCTTCCGACGGCGGGTCACCGGCAACACTCGCGACCGGCTCGTCCTGAATGATCTAGTGTTACTATAGATAGTTTGTTCTTGTTATTGATTAATGTTTTATGGAAGAGTCTCGAATTTCTCGAGTTGGATTAGTTTTTGAGTTTCGCCAAAATTTCTGTTTTATTTGTATGAGAGTCCATATCCCCCTACCACAGGGGTGAGAGGTCTCTATCATAAAATAAATTCAAGACTCAAAAATCTCCTACATGCTAAATTTGGTTCCATTTGCTTGATTAGTACTCAAATTATAAGGAAATTTGTATTTCATTTGTATGGAAGCCCACCCTCTTAAAAGGGAAAGGGGTCGTAATACACCACAGAAAAAAAATTCTGCCATTTAAAACTCTCACATGCCAAATTTGGTTCCATTTACTTGATTAGTTCTAAAGTTATGAGCAAATTTGTATTTCGTTTGAATGGGAGCCCCCCCCTCCTAAAAAGGTAAGAAGTCCTAATTCATCATGGGAAAAATGGTTGCCTCCAAAAACACCCACATGCCAAATGTTGTTCTATTTGCTTGATTAGTTCTCGAGTTAGGAGGAAATTTGTATTTCATTTGTACAGGAGCCCTCCCTCTTAGAGTGGGGAGGGGTCCCAATTCATCATTGAAAAAAAAATTGTCTCCAAAAACACACACATGCCAAATTTGGTTCAATTCGCTTGATTAGTTCTCGAGTTATGAGGAAATTGGTATTTCATTTGTACAGGAGCCCCTCCTCTTAAAGTGGGGAGGGGTCCTAATTCACCATAGAAAATTTTCTTGCTCTCGAAAACCTTCACATGCCAAATTTGGTTGCATTTGCTTGATTAGTTCTCGAGTTATGAGGAAATTTGTATGGAAGTTCCCCCTCTTAAAGGGGAGAGGAGTTATAATTCCTCTTATAAAGAGGGGAGGGGTCTCAATTCACCATAGAATAAATTCTTGTCACCAAAAAAAACACCCACATGCCAAATGTTGTTCTATTTGCTTGATTAGTTCTCGAGTTAGGAGGAAATTTGTATTTCATTTGTACAGGAGCCCCCCCTCTTAGAGTGGGGAGGGGTCCTAATTCACCGTAGAAAATTTTCTTGCCCTCGAAAACCTTCACATACCAAAGTTGGTTCCATTTGCTTGATTAGTTCTCGAGTTATGAGGAAATTTGTATGGCAGCCCCCCCTCTTAAAGGAGAGAGGAGTTACAATTCCTCTTATAAAGAGGGAGGGGTCTCAATTTACCATAGAATAAATTCTTGTCACCGAAAACACCCACATGCCAAATTTGGTTCTATTTGCTTGATTAGTTCTCGAGTTATGAGGAAATTTGTATTTCATTTGTATAGGAGCCCCCCCTCCTAAAGTGGGGAGAGGTTCTTATTCATCATAGAAAACATTCTTGCCTCCAAAAACACCTACATGCCAAATTTGGTTCCATTTGCTGGATTAGCTCTCGAGTTATAAGGAAATTTGTATTTCGTTTGTATAGGAGCCCCCCCCCCCTCTTAAAGTGGGGAGGGGTCCCAATTCATCATAGAAAAAAATTTTGTCTTCAAAAACACACACATGCCAAATTTGGTTCCATTTGCTTGATTAGTTCTCGAGTTATGAGGAAATTGGTATTTCATTTGTACAGGAGCCCCCCCTCTTAAAGTGAGGAGGGGTCCTAATTCAACATAGAAAATTTTCTTGCCCTCGAAAACTTTCACATGCCAAATTTGGTTCTATTTGCTTGATTAGTTCTCGAGTTATGAGGAAATTGGTATGGAAACCCCCCCTCTTAAAGGAGAGAGGAGTTATAATTCCCCTTATAAAGAGGGGAGGGGTCTCAAATTACCCTAGAATAAATTCTTGTCACCGAAAACACCCACATGCCAAATTTGGTTCTATTTGCTTAATTAGTTCTCGAATTATGCAGAAATTTGTGTTTCATTTGTATGGGAGCCCCCCCTCTTAGTGGGGGGAGGGGTCTCTAACCATCACTAAAACCTTTCCTGGCCCTAAAAACCTCTACATGCAAATTTTCACGCCGATTGGTTCAGTAGTTTTTGATTCTATAAGGAACACAAAACAGACAGACAGACAGACAGACAGACAGACAGACAGACAGACAGACAGACAGAAATCCTTCTTTATAGGTATAGATAAAAGTGCAGTTTGAGATTGTGTGAATCGTGCCGATCGAATGTAAGTAAAGCAAATTAGTATAGAACGAAGGTTTTACTATAAGAGGATTTCGTGGCTAACAAATGATATTTTCTAATCTTAAGATTCCTATGAATATTTGAAAAAGTAAAATACTTTTTTTGCATCTAATATCGACATGCAAGGATTTTTTTTACAATATTACACACGTGTTCGTGTGTACATATGATTCGAGTTAGCAGCCATATTTTACATAGATCATGTTATTATACAAAACAAGTCGTGTTTGTGTTTCTCTTTTTCTCTCTCGCAGGATTTGTGAGATCAACCGTGAAGAAAAAAACGTTATTGTACGTTATTGTAGTGTACTCTGCTGGATTGAAGGGCAAACTAATGGAGCAAACCGTGAGGATCCAATCTGTGCAGAGTGGAAAAAGTTCACCACACTCGAGAATTGCACCAGCGCACCAACTCAGCAGCTCAGCACGTCGATCGAGCGGCGCAAATCGATCGTTTCCATGCAAAAACAGTCATCCAAATTCGAGCGCGCAAGAAGCTTGCGGTTTCCATTCCACTCGGTGCGTATAATTAAATTCTGTTTTACCGAATTCCATTCACCCCGAAAGCAGCCAGCAGCAAGCCAGGGTAGGTGCACATGGTTCGACAAGATTGGACTCAACCGAAGGAAGGAAAAATAAAATAAAACACTTATAGCGCCGCGCCGGGAGTGAACAATAACAATAAAATTTACACACTGTGGTGCTGCAGTCGAAAAAAAAACCGCACCGGCTCTGAATTTTTATGCGCAGTCTACGACGACGAGGGGTTCAAAATGCGAAATAAAGCTAGAGAGAATGAGAGAGGTGGAAAAACAGCACCGAGCGAGCCGAAAACCGTCCACATGGAAAATTGTACCGAATGGGTGCAGATAGGTGGAAAAGGAGAAAAAGAAAATAAAGGCGAAAAAAGCACACAAGCCTGACAGCAAGGGGTGCGCTCTGCAGCAGTGCTTGTTTTTGCTAGATACCGTTAATGTCAAGGCCACCGAAGATCTTCTGCGCGGACAGGTCGTTGAACTGCTGGCTGGGATTAGCTTGGTAGTTGTTAAATTGGCTTTCCTTTTTACCGTTTCCGTTTTTCTTCTTTCGGGTGGTGCAGATCGATCGTGCACAGCAATTGTGGTGGGTGGAAAGTTTTGTTTTGATTAATGCCGGGTGGCGTTTTGGTTTTGGGTAGTAGTTTTTCTGCGACTTCAACAAAAAAACGGTGCTTTACTAGACGTATTTTTTTGTTTAGCCTTTAAAAATATAGTATTGTTATTACTGTTACCTTTTAAAACAAGCATAATATTCAGTATGATATTTTTGAGTATGTGAACATTCAGATTTTTCTTTGTTTGCAAACTAACTATAATATAATAGTGTTGTTGATTTGTTGAGGACACTACGGTTTGTTCCATCAAATACATGATAAGTGAAAAAGCATTCCACAGTCGATACAAAATTATTGTTTATGCACATTGGAAAAAAAATCATTCCGTTAATAGCCTAAAGCACAAGAAAAACTGTCATAAACAGACACTTTCAGAAATAATAAAATTGCAGCTATAATTTTTAATTGACCACGTTATTATGTACCCCCATTAGATTATGCTATAAACATTTGCTTTAATTTTAATGCGGTTATGAGTCGCTGTGGTGATACACGTAGCAACCTAAGGGCAAATCATACTTTTTTTAGTGCTCGATGCACTGCCTAACTAGTGGACTAGTGTAATAAAACCTAGCAGGTAACAAGTTTTAAACCCATTCATAACATCACTTGTACAAATAATTACAAGTTAAAACCTTAAAAAAGGCTGGTTACACAGCCGATTCTAGATGATAAAAAGATCCGAGCTAACAAACAACGAAATACAATACGCCATGTGACGATAAAAATTTGCTTTTCGCTCACAACCTTGCGCGGAAAACCAAACCAAAGCAAATGCTTATATTCTTGTGGTTCAATATATCTTCGAAAATTTACGATGCTGCAGATTGGAAAGGTGTGGATAATGAACTGGGCATAAAATACGCCGTTGTTGTGTCCCTTTCGGGCAAACAGAATTGCGTTATGAAAGCTGCTTTCGAAATGTCAAACTTACAAGGACTAGTATAACGCCACGGAAAAGCAGACGAGACACTCGCATTAATTCTATCGTTTATGCAAAAACCACTCACATTTCAAAACAGCATGTTTCGCAACATAACAACACTGCAACGCTCGAGTGTTGCTTCGAGTTTTCAGTATGAAACCGTACAAATGTAAGGGCTTTTATCAGTACAAATCCCTACAAATGTAAATTACTCCGCAACATGCATAAAAGAGGGTGCCAGTGAAACTTGTTTGGAGAAAAATAAAAATTAAGGATTAAAATCGAAAAAAAATAGTAGAACTGCCACAAAAAATTCCAAAAGTTAGATTCAGGACAGCGCACTATAGTTCAAAAGGGGAAAAAGTGAAACTTTTTTCCTGGCATCTTTTGCTCTTATTTTAACGAACATTTGCGAACAAAAACTTGTTAGTATGAATACTTCCCAGAATCTAAAAGTGTCAAAGCTAATCATAGCTTACTACGATAAAAATAAAAAAACTAACTTTTCTGTGTTAGGAAATAGAGACATTTTTTTGGAAAAGTTACAAACAATGTAAAAACAAGCAACTTTGCTGAAGAAATTAAATATCTATCTGCATTGGG
Organism: Sabethes cyaneus; assembly: GCF_943734655.1. Taxonomy (NCBI): domain Eukaryota; kingdom Metazoa; phylum Arthropoda; class Insecta; order Diptera; family Culicidae; genus Sabethes; species Sabethes cyaneus. The sequence continues at coordinate 74,230,903 of NC_071355.1, read as the reverse complement.
TGCAGAGTTATAGAACATTTTCTTTAGAAAATGGTTAAAAATTAGTTTTAGATACTTAAGTTTAGTTTAGTTGCATTTGACAAGACTACAAAAAGACAAGAATTACTCTAGGAAATTATTGAAACACTTAAAATACACCTATACAATTCTGCAGAAGACTGCATATAGCAAGAACCATTGCTTGTAAAGCTATCGCATATTTAAGCTACATTTTTCCGAATCATACAAATTTACGAATCATTAGGTAGAATGGAGCAAGCGGGATCATGAAATCAGTACTTCACCTTAAGGTTAATGTCAAGTACTATGAACCAGTTTTAGGAGCCGTTTACCTCCATCCACCCATATTAGTGATATTCTATTCTTTGAAATGGTGAAGTTAAGGAAATCTATATCTTAAATTTGTGATAAATTTGCAAGGAAACGTCCTCGAGATGTGCGATATTCTACAAACTACATTCTACAAATTCTACAAATTTGCTAACAAAATTAAGTTATCGCAGTAAGCCATGACTTAATTTTGACACTTTCAGACTATGGTGGACCATGACTTAAATATACGAGGCTAGCTCATTAGAGATAAACATAAAATGTGCCGGGCTGGTACCAAATGGCCGAAACACGAATGGCCGAATCACGAAAGGCCGAATTTTTTGGGAATGCCTAAATAACTATTCAATAAAAAACTTGAATTGGCAAGCAGTTAACAAATAACTTTAATCAAAAAAGCACAATAAGCAACACGATATAGGATATACAGTGGTATTCCGATTATATCTACACCTGGTTTAATCGACACCCGATTTTAGGTACCCCCGATTTTGTCTACCATTTTGACCCGGTTTTATCTACCTTTTTTTTAAATTGTCATTTCAACCATGCGGCATAAAAATTTGGAAGATTTCATGAATTTATGCATAACAGGGAATATTTCTCTGTATTTTATAGTTTACTATATAGCATCTGTGGTATGTAATTATACACAGAATGGGTATAATAATGCTGAAGTCAAATACGCAAAGTAACTTCCATTTATTTTGTAACGCATATTTTTAACATTTTAAAATGATCCTTTGTGATATTTTTCTATACCGTAACGATAACGGGTACACCCCGTCTCCGCTAGAAACTATGGTTATCAACTTTCTTTCCTTAAAAATTCTAATCTTTTGAACCATTAAACCGATTTTAATGATTTTATTACCAAATAAAAGGAATTTTAATGAGCTTTTCATTAAAAAAATTTACTAACGTTCAAAGTTTTTTATGATTACAAAAACATTTTTTTTGTAAGAGCTTTAAGACTCATAAAATCACTTAAACATTTAAATAAACACATAAACATTTAAAATATTCGTTATTGCCTTTCCATTATAGAAATATATAGTATAAAGGTATAGTAATCACTCGAAAAATCGGAAATGGAAACATGGTTTTATTTTCCCACTATACTTTCAATGGCAAGCTAGTTATTTACATACGATATCAAAAAACAGTATGTGAAATTTTTAGTTTTTGAGATAATCTTTTTTAAGAAATAAAGATTCTAAAATGCAATGGAGTCGCATGGCGTTTTATTTTAGAGAAGCATTTCTTTGTCAAAAAACCCCTTTTATTACAAGTAAAAACAAAAACCTTGCGTCTCCATTATATTCTTGACACTTTATGAAAACATAGAATTTCTTTGGTCTACAGTAGAGATGGTCGGGTATGGACATTTGAATACCCGAACCCGACCTGTATCCGATTGAGAAAAAAAATTAAAAACCCGTACCTGACCCGAATCCGCAAGTTTATTTTTTTTTATACCCGAACCCGATCGGAATCCGTCGGGTACGGGTACGGGCCCGGGTACCCGACCATCTTTAGTGTTAAATGTGATCAATAGAGATACCCGACCCGATCCGTACCCGATTTCAACAACAAAAATTAAGAACCCGTACCCGACCCGAACCCGAAAATGATTTTTTTTCAATACTCGAACCCGACCCGAACCCAGCGGGTACGGGTGCGGGTTACGGGTAAATTTTCCGCTACCCGACCATCTCTAGTCTACACACCATGGAAACAAAAAAAGTGAATGTTTTCAATATTTTTGCGATAATAAAAAAAAGTTTGGGCTTTAGTCTAATATTTTTTCTGAAAAGCTTATTAAAATACTTTCCATTTGGTATTAACATCATTGAAATCGGTTCAATGGGTCGAAAGTTATGAATTTTCAAAGAAAGAAAGGTGGAGAAATGGTAACTTTTGGGACCTCACTGACTCAGAAAAAAGAACCCCAAGTACCGAATAAAAATATGGATCTAAAATTTACTGCAAAGAAATAAGTACACAAACTTGGAATAAAATCGGAGCAATTTTGAATTTCGATCTCTTTTTTCATAATACAGGGATACCTCGATATAAGACAATTTATAATTTCAAAAAGTTGTCTTATATCGAAATTGTCTTATATCGAAACATGGTTTTTTCACAAAAATTTGGCATTAGCAGTCACCAATTTTACTCTGTGTTGTGTGTTTTTGTTTTTTGAACTATTTAATATTGTTTGTGCTACTAGTTATTTACAATTTTTAAGATTATTTTGAAATAATGAACAAATTTATGGCGCCGAATTGTCTTACATCGAGGTTGTTTTATAACGAAGTTGTCTTATATCGAGGTATCGCCGTATTGCTGAGTTGACATGCATTATGGCTAATGGTTGATATGGATAATATGAGTCCTATGCGTAAAATTACGTTAAAGTAATACATAATTGAAGAAAATGATCAATATTAACAATATTTTTTGTTCATTTAAATTATTTTGGAGCAATTTATTTTTCCCAAAATTTGTCTACTTTCCAAATATATCTACCAAAAATTTTCGGATGGGTACATAAAATCGGTAAACCACTGTATTATGCCATTAGTTATTTAGGCCATACGTGATTCGGCCATTTGTGTTTCGGCCATTCGAAGGTAATCCAATATGCCATCATCATCAAATTCGTCATTTCGTAAACATTGCAGATGGCCTCGATTTGTTTCCTCCTGGTAAATGTTTTTTTCCATTCATTACGTTGAGTTGTTAAGGAAACATAGTAGGAAAGTTTTCGACGGTGAAAACAATCACTTGGAGATGAATGGGGAAAACCCGTTTGTTTATTTCATCGAACTTACCAACGCCACAAAAAATAGCTGGTCGCGGAGTAGCAAGCCTTGTATATTTTAGTCGTGATGGTAGACATTCATAGGTTGCAGTTTTTGTCCTTTTGAACCACCTTCAGTGCAGCGTCACGAAAGAGTGAAAACTTGGATGGATAATTTCATCAAACGATGAAAAGTGTTTTCTTGAATAGCGAGACATTGAAAATGAACCAACATTTTCGAGGTTAAAATTTTCTCAAACATTTTAATGGATTAACAAGATTTTTGCATTCAACGATCAGAAATTCTTCTGCAAGTTGCTCCGCATGTTCCTCTTCCATCTAAGCCGGACGCCACCAGTGGTATTACGATTAAGATTTCGTTGCTGGGAAGTACTAGGCAATACAAGTCCAATTCCAACCTGAAGCCTAAGCCTAAGCCCAAGTTCAGGTCAAGGTCCGGGACCGGGTCCAATTCCAAATCCAGTACAGATGCAAGTCCTAATTTAGATTTAAGTCGAAGTTTAGAAGTTTAGATTCAAGTCCAAATTCAAATCCAAGACAAGCTCAGATCCAAGCCCAAGTTCAGATCCAAGTCTAAATTCCCATCCAAGTCCAAATTCAGATCCAAGTCCAATTTCAAGTCTAAGGTCAGATCTATGTCCAAATTTAGACCCAAGTCTAAGTTCAGATCGTCCAAATTCAGACCCAAGATAAGATTTAAGTTCAGATCCAAATCCAAATTCAGATCTAAGACTAGCTCAGTTCCAAGTCAGGCTTCAAGTTCAAGTTAAAATCTAAATTCAAACTTAAGCCCTTGCCATAATCAAAATTAATTGCAAATTCAAGCCCAAGTTCAGATTCAAGTCCAATTTCAAGTCCAACCCCAAGTCCAAGTTCAGATCCATGTCCAAATTCAGATCCAAGACAAGCTCAAATCCAAATCCAAGTTCAGATCCAAGTCTAAATTCCCATTCAAGTCCAAATTCAGATCCAAGACCAGTTTCAAGTCTAAGCTCAGATCTATGTCCAAATTTAGACCAAAGATAAGCTCAGATCCAAGTCTAGATTTAGGTTTAAGTCCAAGTTCAATTTCAAGTTGAGCTCCAGCCCAGGCCAAAGCTCTAATTAAAACCAAGTCCACATCGTCTAAATTCAGACCCAAGATAAGGTCATATCCAAGTCCAAGTTCAGATCCATGCCCAAACTCAGATCCAGTCTAAGTTTAGATCCAACTCTAATTTCAGATTCAAGTCCAACTGTAGAACCAAGTCCAGTTTTAAGTTCAAGTTTAAGTTGAAATCGAATTTCCCAAGCCACAGCCTTAATCAAAACGTAGTGCAGATTCAAGTCCCAGTTTAGATCCAAGGCTTAATTCAGATACCAGTCAAAGCTCGAATTCAAGTTCAAGTTCAAATCCAAGTCCAAGTCCAGGACTTTCAAATCTAAGTTCAGATCCATATTCAAATTCAGACCCAAACCAAGCTCAGATACAAGTTTAAGTTGTGTTAATTCAAACACAAGTCTAGTCTAGTCACAAGTCTTAAGTACAAACCCAATTTCAAGTCCAATTTCAAATTGAAATCCAATTCCAAATCCAAGCCATAGCTCTAGTTAAAACCTAGTGCAGATCGTCTAAATTCAGATCCAAGATAAGCTCATATCCCAGTCCAAGTTCAGATCCATGTCCAAACTCAGACTACCCCTACCTAGTGCCTCCACGTGGCCATACCTGAAAATATTTCAATTTGTATAATTGTGGTCTTCTTCAATCACCGTACGTTATTCTTTTTGGATTTAAATAATTTGTATAATTGAGTAGCCAAGCTAGGAGGTGCGGGGTCGTGTGGTTTTCAGTTCCTCACCTTACAACTGTAATTTTAGGCAACCATTGAACCACACGACTTTATTTTCAATTTTCAGAACGCGAAATAAGGCGCTATATCGTTGACCAATTGCAGCCTGGCTTCAGGTCTAAATGCCATTAGTTCATCCCTGAGGGTCCGGAGTATCAATTAACCTTTATTAGCAAAAGTATTCTCAACGGCTGCTAATAAATCATTATCAATATGGGAAGCGTTTGGTACGGAAGGTCCACGTTTTCTTCCTTCCCCTCGATTTCAAGGAGTTTAATGGAATTAGGTAGTAATTCTTATAGGTCTTATTAGGTTGGAAGCCCTAACCTAATCAAAACTAATTGCGAATTTAAGTCCAGGTTCAGATCCAAGTCCATTTTTAAGTCCATGTCCAAGTTCAAATCTATGTCCAAATTCGGTCCTAGATCAGCCCGAATCCAAATTCAAGTTCAGATCCAAGTCTAAATTCCCATTCAAGTCCAAGTTCAGGTCAAAATCCAATTTCAAGTCCAAGTTCAGACCCAAGACAAGCTCAGATCCAAGTCTAAGTTTAAATTCAAATCCAAGTCTATACTCAGATTTAAGTTCAAATCCAATTCCAAGTTGAAATCCAATTCCAAACCCAAGCCCTAGCTCTAGTTAAAACAAATTTCAGATCGTCCAAATTCAGACCCAAGATAAGCTAAGCTCAAGTTCAAGTTCAAGTTTAGATCCAAGTCCGAGTTCAGATTCAAGTCCAGCTTCAAGTCCAAGTTCAAGTTGAAATCCAATTTCAAACCCAAGCCCTAGCCTTAACCAAAACTAAGTGCAGATCTATGTCCAATTTCATATCCAAGTCCTAGTTCAGATTGCATTAATTCGTCTTGTTTCGAGATACCATCTGGCGTGCCCCGAGGTAGCCATCTAGGGCCTTTAATATTTATACTTTTCGTTAATGAGCTGGCAGCCTTTTAAGCTCATTTAAGCTGATGTACGCCGACTTGAAGATATTTCGTGTAATTAAAACCAAACTTTAATGCTGTACTCTCCAAACCGATATTCATTCTCTTTCACGCTGGTGTACTCTCAATGGTATGCAAGTTAATGTCACGAAATGTTTCGTCATATCCTTTACGAATACTTTATCGGGCAGAGCCATATACGTCGAGTGCAGACTACAGATCATAAAGGACTCGGGCATACTATGGATTGCAAAGCCAGATTTAACGAACACATTTCAACGATCACTGCTAAGGCCTTCGCAATACTTGGATTCGTGAAACGAAACAGCTACGCATTCCAGACTATATACGTGCTAAAATCGTTGTATTGTGCACTTGTTCGTAGCATTCTGGAGTACGCAATTGTAAAAACACATATGACAACAGCCTAACACCCCCAAAATTTCAAGTTATTCCAAAAAAATGTTTTTTGGCTAGGTGTACACATACTATCATGAATAACTCAATAATTTTCCGAGCAATTTTAAGTTTTTTGTACAATTTGATGCCCAAAATAAATCTTGCTTTAAAAGTAAAAGCTTTATATTCTAAATCCAATGCTCCAATTTCCATTTCCAGAAGAAAAAAAATTTTATTTCCAAACTTCTATCCGCCACATAAGTGGATTCTATTGTTTCCTCTAAAAATAACGCAGACATTGCAGCGCATTTTCAGCAACAACAAGAAGGAATAAGCCGCCCGACACAAATGACATCGACGGATTCCTGGCTGCGCGCCTTGATGAGACCCCCAAGCTCCAGAAATAGATTCATTCCAACAATCCAAACGAAGTTTCACAGCAAATAAAATTTGCCGCTCAGCGACCGTAAATTGCACAATTTGGTTCCATTCAGTTCCGAACGAAACGCCGTTGCCGTTGCCGCGCCGCCGGGCCATGGCCTGCACGACGATAATGAAGATGACTTTCTCACAAATAATTCTCACTTTTACAGCGCAGAGCAGCAATAGCGCTACTCGCCGCCGCTGCCAGGTTGGATTATGGCGAGAACAGTGACTCCGATATGGCCGCGAACATTTTCCTGTCTCTACCGGAAAGGTAACCGTTGCGATTTTGAACCTACAATTATCAAATGGATTCTGTGGTCTTATTTGGAGAAACGACCACAAACGGTTACCATTCCGAAAGACTGACGCTATTTGCTCTAAACAAGCCGCCATTCCTTCCTTCTTTCGAATAGAGCACGTTATGGAAGCAACAAGAAACATTAGTAAGATTTACTACCGACAGTTTTTGACTCCCGGTGCAGACGCCATTTGGCCGTGGCTTTCTTTTGGCTTCTTGCATTCGCTTTCTTCACTATCCCGGTGCATCTATGCGGACCCGGCATTCACCGCTGAAGATTGTATAGCAGCAGCAGCAGCAGCAGCACGGCCGACACGACACGGCCATGGCTGGCCGACTTCAGCAACCGCGTATGCATTATGCAGCTGCGGAAAAGGAGCCGTTTCGCATTCACCCACTCATTCACCGCTCATTTTTTTAATCTTTCTTCTTCCGGCCACAGCACAGGAGGAGAACTTAAGAAAAGCCAACAACCTAGGTTCTTGGTTGAATTTTCCAATGTTTAAATATTAATGGCCAAGAAGCTCACATAACTTTACCTCAGGTGAATAATACAAGCAATCGTAGCATCGTATTAGAAAGCCATCAGAAAAACAAAATAACCAATTCAGATAAGATTCTATCTTCGATTCGCACCATAAACGGCACGGCGTATGGTTTTGATGGCAATGATGAGCAACTTCCTTCGGCAGCTTATGAATGCCATCGCAGCAGAAACAACGACCAAACAGGAAGCAATAACGCACCTCCCGGTCCGGATCAGGCTGAACAGCAAAACGGCCGGTGCTGCAGTAAGCGTTTCGTCTTCATTGTAAAGAATTATAGGGCAACGATTTTGGTGAGCAGCCGTGCGATTATTTAAGCAATTGAATTTTCTTTTTCAATCGTGGCACACACAAAACGCTATTAACGTGTGCTTGTGTGTATGTGTGTCTAGACCGAAACAATAACACTAGAGCAATTCGAATTATGCTATTTTGAATTATGACTAGCAACCACCTCTATTAGGCAGGCGGTGCGGTACTGCACGAAAGCCCAACGTAGGAACATCCGTCTTGGTGGCCCAAAGTAGCACAAGCCGCCGCACCGAAGCCGGGTTTCCCAGATTATCTGCAGCAGTTTTGTGTGCCCCCCGCCCTCCTCCTTTCCTATCCAGGCAACGATCGACAAAATCTCGACATTGCACGAAGTGGTTTCCAGCGGATTCGATGCGCTGGCTCATTTTTTCCACAGGAAAGCAATACCCCATTGGTGTGGAAGAAGTGTGAAATTTATGATCGGAATCGGTTGAGAAATGACGAACAGCGGCGGCACGGTGAACCGTAAACGTTGATCTTGATTGTTTGGAGCTAGCGAAGTGACTTTTTAATTTTTGATTCAACTTTCGGCTTCAAGTTTACTTTCGCAAAAAAAAAACGGCACATTATATTAGTTTGATTACATACATACCCCGAAAATAGTACGTTACTGGAGGTTATCATTTTTATTTTGGCACTGGCCCGTGTGAAACCAGTGGTTGAATAAAATGTTGTTTTTAAAAAAAGAAATTCTCTCACGACTCGCGCTGGTCCGTAGCGAACCTAGACTTACTAGAACTAAACGAAGACATTTCCCATTTTAAAGACCCGTTACTCAAAACGGTGTACCGAGATTTAATTAAACTAGTGTTTAAAAATCGAAAACTGGCAGTGCTTCACAATGTGAAAATCATTATCTTGCTATTAAGAAGATAAAAAGAAAACAAAAATTTTGCGAAAACAATCGTCACATTCGATTGATTGTATAGAGAACGACAGAGTTTGTACAACAATCCCACTAAAATTAAGAAGCTTTCCCGGCGTTTTATTTTAAAATAAAAGTATAAATCACTGAAGGTATTTTACCGTTTAAAAACATTATTGGCAGTGGATTTACAGTGGTTTAATCATATGATCGTTCACTTAATTGATTGAAAACCCAAACATAGGAAGAAAGATTGTTCCAGTCTAAACTTATAACGTTGGCTGGAGACTCCCATCTCAATAAAACAGTTACAATGAGTGCTCTAAATTACCGGTTTACAGTCACTTGGCTGGTTTTCGATGTGGACGGTAGTTATTAGCAGGAAACTAAATCGGTAAATATGACTACCAAATATATTTTCATCTTTACAGGATTTGCTGCGAATAGGAAAACTTTCCTAAGTTTCAAAACAGTATAATGGAAAGACATCAGGTTGATGGATTCGTCTCAACTTATTTCCCACTTGACACATCACATCTATTGTAATGTTTATGAGCCGTTACAAATGGTCCACAGAAAAAAATGGACAAATATTTTATCAAGTCATTGACAGTTTGGTAGGTGATGTACTGTTGGCTGTATCTAGTTAATATGCGCTTAGAGCTGCCGGGGGAACTTCTTCATGGATGGGTTACTTTTTGAATTAATAATATGTGCATAGTACATGCGACTAGCCTTTTGACAGTTTTTTGGATAACTCAACAAGTGGGTTAATCTCGACTTGTGGTCGTTAATTGTTGTGCAAGACAAATTGACTTTTCCTCCTCCTGATCCACATTCACACGTGTGAGTTTTCGCAAGTAACTTTCCTTCTGCAGAAGCCTGCATGGAAAGCAAAGGAATATTTCTAATGGGTGGCAACTAAAATTTTGGAATTTTTTTCTCAAGCTGTCATTTTCGTCACTCGTTCATGATTTGGCTTGCATCGACGCACACGCCATTCAAATTTTATTTAGACAGTATACTTGTTTGCTCGTTATTTTTGATCGTTATTTCATTGTTGCAAACACGGTACAGAATTTCTCATTAGCTGGTTCAGAGATTTCACTGAACCATTTACTGCTACATATTCCTATAGCTTGGACTTCAATTTCATTTTATTTAGCTACGAAGCTGATGAGTAAAATGTTCACGACAAAAGCGTCGGTTCAGCGATCTCATTGAACAAGCATACCATCACTTTGTTCCTGGTGCTAATTCAGTATCGATGAAGGAAGTAAAAAGAGAATGTGAAACAACTTCTACTCAATATGAAAATAGAGCGCGGTAGCCATATCTACATGCATCTATCACAAAATTTTCTCATTTGTTGGCTCAACGATACCAAAACTTACTGCCACATATTGCTTGTGGTATTCTGCCTATTATAATAAGCCTATTTGCCATCGTGTGCGTGTCTCGCAGTAAGGTTGTGTTCATCCGTTGTGGAAGGCCCAAGGTTGTGTTTTCTAATTTACCTTCTTGGCCTCCTTCCCGGTGGCAACAGATTCTACTACTAACGGGTGACAACTAAAATTTTGGAATTTTTTTCTCAAGCTGTCAAAAAAAGACAAAGATATCATGAAGATTTACCGAAATTAAAGATACATTATCTAATGTTGAAAAAAAAGTAGGGTACATTTGAAAACGGTGGGTAATCGGCTGTTCGGAGAAGCTTTCGTTTGACGTCGAAACAGGAGCGTTGTACGACCGTCAGCTCAACTTTGCGAATGCATTCCTTGATTCTACCAATCAACTGTTTGCAATTCGTGGCTCTCCAGTTATTTTTGTACACCAAGGAATTCAAAATTCCGAAGAAATCCTCGATTGGGCGCACTGAGACAGATTTTTCGGGTCGTTGTTTTTGGGTACAAATGGGACCGAATGGATATTCAGTAACGATTGTGATTTTTTGGCGTAATGCGATGATGCTCTATTCGGCCAAAACACGTATTGTCCATCTGCATGATGCTTTAGTAGCAACAGGATCAAAATTTTCTTCAAACATTCGTCTAGTGCATGTCTTAATTGATACCTAAACCAAAGAGCTTGTTGTTATTTTGACTGGCTAACTTGCTTGCGAATAGTTGTTGTGGATCTTAGGATATGGTAAACAGTCGAAGCCGCAACATATTCGCTTTTTAAATGTTGTACCGTATACTTTTTGTCGAAATTTCTGTGCCAGTTCGTAGAAGTGTGCAACGCGCTCCCGACATGCTTCTTGTTTCGACGCAATTTAAAGCAAAACTGAGTAAGCATAAATAAAACAAAAAATATTGACAAATCTCATTTCTCTCTGAGCTAGCCCGTTTGTTGTTGAGTATAGGGGCCGAGAAAAAAAATCCAAAATTTTACTTTCCACCCGTTAATTATACGGCGTACCGAGGACCTGGGTTTGAATACCAACTCCACACCAGTTTTTTGTTAATGAGATACAAAATTTTTAAAGATTATTAAGTTTTATTAATTACATTACGCTGGTCAACGCCGCCTTCAAGGTGCAATTCCAGATTTTGTTACGTCTTATATTCCCAATAGTAAGAGAATTCGGAAGGCAATGCCAGGCGAGCTTTATGGGGGCCCGTCCTACTAGAGTTCAAATTTTTACTTTCCGACAAATCCTCCAGAAATGTCAGGAGTACAACGCACCCACGCATCATATTTTTTTGTGGATTTCAAGGCAGCGTACGACACTGTCAAGCGTGAACAGCTATGGCAGATAATGCGCGAGTACCGGTTTCCGAAAAAACTGACGCCACTGATCAAAGCTACCCTGAAGCCGTCACTCGCTGTTACCTGCGTGTGTCGGGGGTACTCACGAGTTCTTTCGAAGTACGCAGAGCGTTGCGGCAAGGGAGTAGAGTGTATGTTATTTGACGTCGCTATTGAAGGTAAGGAAGGTATGTTAAAGGCCCAGTTGGCTTTAAGCTACGATGCTGGTCAAACAAACGGCTGGTAAACAACTGGGTAATGCGTACCATCGGTGCATTGCGCACTGGGCATAAAATAAACCCTACAGTGGTCCATAGCCTCTTACCCAGTGCTCCCATCCCTATCTCTTCGTGGCACCAGCCAAAATACGAGCAACCTCGGTGGAGATCGGGTAACCAAGCCGGATGGAAACCAAGGTCGTATGCTGATGGTGTACGAGGGCTCCTTGGAGCTACGTTGGCCCTCCAGCGATACTGTGGGGTTGGCTGCGGGCTTTGCAAACCTGAACCGCTTAAAAACCAAAGCAATGAACTCCGTAAGTAATAATAAATAACTCTAATCGGAACAATTGGTAAAAACCCAGACGATGAAAACGAACTAACGATTGGAAATTAGGAACATGGAACTGTCGGTCTCCAAATTTCCTCGAAAGTACCCACGAACTTTTTAAAGAAGTGAAGAGCCGCAAGTAGCCGATATCGTAGCGCCGCAGGAGGTATGCTGGAAAGAAACGGTGGTACGTACGTATAGGGATTGTCATACCTCATACCCAGTGTTGCGAAGCCCGCACTCGTGGGGTCTAATTGTTTCACACAGGCGTACTCATTCTAACGAACACACCGGCATAAGCATCCTTTTAAAACTCCCACTCTTATTTCTTCATGCACTGCAACGAGTTTTTGCAACTGTGTGTGTTAGGTAACAGCTACAGTCGTCGCTCGTCGTTAGTCGTTGCAGCCTGATCTGCTGATAGCGATTACTCACGACGACTCGTACTCCCGCCCGTGATCAGAATGAAGGGCGAAGATGAAGAAGAAAAAGTAATGCAAAATTCGTACCCAGTGCGCCACCGACCTCACGGGCAGGAGATTCCCCACGAATTTTTTGACTCGCGAATAAGCTATCCAGGAAGACGATGTGAGGACGTGCGTGCGCAGGTGTATGGGTAGCAGAATGTCTGCACACAGCACCGGCGGCTGTTTCTTTTATACCTGCGTGTGCAGCGTCAGCGTTGAATGCTATGTTTCTCATAGTTTTTCGCATGTGAGTAGACATGGTTGAGCTCTCGCTCGATTCGCAACATTGGTCATACCATCTCCAGAGCTGCGGCAATACACATGAGCTGGGCACAACTTTTATAGTGAAGGGCGAAATGCAGAAGCGGGTGATCTGGTGGTGGCCAATCAACCCCCGAATGTGCAGATTGAGAATAAAAGGCCGATTCTTCAATATTATCATAATTAACGTGCACAGCCCTCACCTCGGAAGTACCGATGATGACGAAGACGAATTTTACGCGTAGTTGGAACGCGAATACGACCACTGCCCAAGACATGACATCAAAATCATCATAGGGGCTGTGTAATGCTTAGGTTGGTCGGGAGGAGGACGGTTCAGCGCAAACCCGCAAACGAACGAAAACGGTCTAAGACTTGTGGACCTCGTCGCCTCGAAGACCTCTGCCGTCGGTACACAATCGAACACATTCTGATAGATGGTCGGCACTATTCAGACATTATTGACGTCAGAACCTATCAGGGCGCTCACATTGATTCGGTTCACTACCTAGTGATGGTAAGGATATAGCAAAAACTACCTGTTGTGAACAACATATGACACCGGCGCCTGCCACGGTATAATCTAGAGCGACTGAAGCAACCGGAGGTCGCCGAAAACTACGCGTTATCTCTCGAAACCGCGCTGCCGGAAGAGGGTGAGCAGGATAAAGCCCCTCTTCAGGACTGTTGTCATGCCGTGAAAACAGCCATTAACATCGTAGTGGAGAACATCCTAGGGCGTGTGGCACCGAATCGACGTAACGAATGGTTTGACGCGGAGTGCCAGCAGATATTGGATGAGAAGAACGCAGCACGGGTACAAACGCTGCGTAGAGCTACCCGTCAGAATGTAGAGCGATAAAAACAGAAGCGGAAACAGCAAACCCAACTTTTCCAGGAGAAAAAGCGCCACCAGGAGGAGAAGGAGTGAGAAGAACCTGAGCAGTTGTACCGCTTTCATGACACATGGAAGATCTATCCGGGACTCAACGAATCTCGCAAAGGCTTTGTGCCGCGGGCCGAAATGTGCAGAGATAACGATGGAGGTATCTTGACTGACGACCGGTGATACAGCAGGCGGAAGACGATGATAGCGGAGGAAGTGACCTCATTGGTGTAGCAAGCAACGAAGATGTGCCACCCCCAGCGATAAGGGAAGTTAAAGAAGCCATCCAGCAGCTGAAGAACAACAAAGCAGCGGGAAAGGATGGTTTTGGAGCGGAACTTATTAAAATGGGCCCGAACAAGTTGGCTAGTTGTCTCCATCAACTGATTGTCAAGATTTGGGAAACGGAACGACTACCAGAGGAGGGGACAGACGGGGTTATTTACCCTATCTACAAGAAAGGCGATAAGTTGAATTGTGCGAATTACCGAGCGATCACTAGCCTGAATGCCATCTACAAAGTGCTGTCCCAAGTCAACTTCCATCGACTATCGCCAATAGCCATTAGATTTGTGGGAAGTTATCAGGCCGGCTTCTCGAAGGGTCGATCTGCAGAACGGACCAAATCTTTACCCTGCGGCAGACCCTCCAGAAGTGTCGTGAATTCCAAGTCCCCACGCATCACCTGTTCATCGATTTCAATGCCGCATATGATAGTGTAAACCGACAAGATCTATGGAAAATGTTGAACGAGAACGGTTTTCCGGGTGAGCTTACTAGACTAGACTATCATGGTTACGATGGATGGGATCCAGTGCTGTGTGAGAATCTCGGGTGGATTGTCGAACCCGTATTCGAATCTCGCAGGGGACTTCGACAAGGAGATGGTCTCTCCTGCCTGCTATTCAACATTGCGCTTGAAGGTGTTATAAGACGAGCGGCGATCGTAATGCGGGGCACGATTTTCAATAAATCCAGTCAATTTATCTGCTTTGCTGACTACGTGGATGCTGTCGGTAGAACATTTGAGGCGGCGGAAGATCAGTACACCAGACGTAAACGCGAAGCAGCGAGGATTAAGTTAAAAATAAACACGTCTAAAACGAAATATATGCAGGCGTGTGGGACCGAGCGCGATAGAACCCGCTTGGGCTGTACCATGGTAATCAACGGAGATGAGTTTGCGGTAGTCGACGAGTTCGTATGCCTTGGCTAACTGGCAACAGAGGACAACAATACCAGCCGAGAGATTAAAAGACCTACGAGCACTCGGAGTTTTCGAACGGCGGATACATCTTTGACGGCGTGCTAGAGAACGATGTATGAAGGCGAAGAAGGAACCACGAGCTCGCGTGTCTCTACGGCGAGCCCAGTATTCAGTAAGTGGTTAGAGCTGGACGGATTCGTTGGGCAGGACATGTTGCTAGAATGCCGGACAACTAACCAGCAAAAATGGTTTTGACATCGAATCCAGTAGGTACAAGACGAAAAGGGGCACAGTGAGCGAGGTGGCAAAACCAGATGAAGCGAGATCTGGCAAGCACTGGGTGCCCGCGGAACTAGAGATCAGCTGCCATGGACCGAAATAGATGGAGAAAGTTTGCTACGCAGGCCTTGTCATAAGACGTAAGGCTAACCAAGTAAGTAAGTAAGTAAATAAGCAAGTAAGTAAGTAAGTAAAATTTGATCGTCGTTCGATCTACTGAACTATTTAACCTGAAGAGCTGACAGGTCTTCTTAAACATCTCTGGTAAAAGTATCAAATTGGCATTTGGACTATAGTACAAAATTCTTGGGTATAACAGGCAAATCAGACCTCTGGATAAAAGTCTTGAATGCAATCTGGCATGTTCGGTTTGAGTCTTTGCTTAATGAGGGCGATTATTACCACGAAAATACACATCGCGCCCCTCGTTTTGGCTACAGACAAGGCTCTTATATATATAGATTCTTCCGAAAAAATTAAGGAATAAAGGTTAATGGTGCAAAACGGGGAACTTCTCGTCATTTCCGTGCGTTGTGACCAATTGATTTGTCGTGCTTTTTTACGTAAGAAAAGATATCTTTTATTCCTTAACAGGGACAACTAAAAGTTTCGTTTTTTAAGAGATTTTACCCACTATGCATTGTTGGGTGTTAGGAAGTCCGCGGAAGTCAAGAACCCTCACAATACATTTTTTTAGAATGGGAATGTCTTAGAGAAACTCTAAAACTGTATCCGATGCCATTTTTAAATCCAATGTGGACGATATTTGGAGTGAATGCGTGGAAAATGGTACACTGCGGTATTTTTGGAACGGAGATGACTTATAGCAACTAAAAATTGATGTCTAAAGTCTTCCATCAGCTGTGAGTCCTTCTCTCCGTTAAATTTGTAACTAGGTAGGCAATCAAACGGATAAGGTTCTAATCGGACTACAATAAACATATTTTTACTTTCTTTTCAATTTCCAGGAAGCCTATGCGTATCGTTGGTTTATTTTCTCTCTTTTCTTGCAAGTTACACAAGACTAGTTATAATCCTAGATGATAACTCCGTTTACAGAGTTCGAGAGACATTTTCAGACCTTATGCCAAGGCATTCATATTGTAGAAATCTAAGGCTATCTACATTATACCGGGTCCGAAAGGTAGCTACTGTACTAATCTTTGCTTTACGAGGCAATTTTCTTTTATGATTAATAATACCATTAATATAATAATCATTTATCCCCGGATACTGCTAACTATCTAATTCTGTGCATAATCTGCACCATTTACATAAATTTACATACATACTGGATGAGGCTGAGAGTAGTAATGAAGATATGTAGAGTTCAATTATTTCATTAATTTGAAAATAAAATCCCTGAAAAGTAGACAAAATAATGTCAACTCTTAATATACCAACGGAATTAATACGCAATTTCACCGCACATAATCGCTACAAGTAATTTCATAATACTTTCATATGCAGAAAATTTGTAGGTTTTCATTATTTTTCTGCAAACACAACCCATCCTATTAATCACCGACCGTCAGTAAGAGCTTAACGGTTTGTTATGTAAATTTTATTATTGTCCAGCGTCAATACCACTAAGATGACAAGCCACTCGATTGCCATTTGTCTGCCATTTGGTATCGCGTTTTATTTTTTTTTTTTTTTTGTGCTGTGATTGTTCTTTTGCACAGCTAAATTAGAAAGCTACCGCACGCAAGTTTCGGGCCACTATTGTCAAAGAACTCGATGATGAATAAGCTAGCTAAATCTGAATGTAAATAATATTCGCCTGTCGGCGTACCGATCCTGGCCACCGCCGGCAGTGGCTCGAGCACGTGACGCTATATTTATACACACTGCCGTCTCAGCCCAACACAGCCGAAAAAGTGACTCATTGCGGATGATTCAAATTAACCACACCAGGCAGGTTCGACCTACGCGAGCATTCGTAACAAGCATAAAATACCATCGCGACGCTACATAAAATCGCATTTCGTGCGGCAAGAGTTGCATAACAGTGCGCTCTGCTGCCAAATCGGTTTCGTCCCAATCTAAAATCTAAATCCCGAGCCGTACGACATTGATAATGATAATGACACGATTTCCTGCGCCATTTTCGGAACAGCGACCGTTTTTTTTTCGTGTAAAAATCCAAATCTTTTAATCCACCTTCCATTTGCAATACAGCAAGAACCTCCTTGCAGCAAACCCATATCAGTGCATCGACTGTCCTTGAGTGTCTGTTAGGCAAACACAGTAGGAAGAAACCCATCGCAAACACCTGTCTCTTGGTAATAAATTGACAAAATGACTTTCGAGTTGATACCGATATTTTTGCTGTGTCAAACTTGAGAAGTGGAGGAGCCCCACGATGAAAGGAAGAGACTATTCGGTTACTCAAGGTCAAACGGTAAAGAAACCTGTGTAAAAACAACGGCTCCTGCTGTTTGGCGAGCTTGGCAAATAATGCCCAATGTCAATAAACTTTTTGTACGTTCGTTTAGGAATCTGATAAAGAAGTGGGAAAGTAAGTAGGGAATACACATTGGTAATTGCCAGTTATCTTGTTTGAAAATTGTTATCTTTGATGCGACAGCTATCTTCCATCAGAGAACTTTTCAAGAAATATAAATGCACGAGAAAAAGAAAACATTAACTAAATGTCTTCGTAGTAAAACACAAAAGTAACTAAATGTGTAAATTATTTAGAAAATTTCAATTTGTTATATTAGACCAATCTTTTGTTTTTGTCTTGACCTTTAATGAGGCATATAATTGAATTTTTATAATAGTAGTTTTTTTACAATTACCGTAGGAGACAGTAGAAGAAAGTAATGAAACGAACATATTGATAGTGTTCCAAACAGAATGGGAACAAGCCGTGAAGCGGAAAGAGCGGAAAATTAGGTAAGCGAGGGTCGTCGATTTCGTGGTGTACAATGGTGATAAAAATAGCACAATCTAATGCGATATCCTGCTGTGATAACGCTTTAATAAAAGTCGGTCCTGGTTCTGGTGCAACCATTATTACTTAACAACAACGGGCCTGAAGGTTTATTAAAATTACAACCTTAACCAGATATGGGTTATTTTGTAAGTAATTTGAAGGTTTTTATCGATCTTGTTGTTTAAACGTACCTACATTCCTACTTCGTATTGTAATGAAATGTCGAGTGGTTAATGCATCTTGTATGTTTTGCCCTAGTTTAATATAGAACGAAAAATCTCTACTGTTTGCATGCCAGAATTGTGTTTCCCGATTTTTAAATTAAATCTTTCCTATAACGCGAAGGTGGAAGGCTGAGAAGCTGAAAAAGGGCTTAATATTAGAAGCATAACGCGTGGAATAATATTACAATCAAATGGAGAGGTTTATTTTTCTTCTGAACGCATTGCTCATTTTAGCTTCTTTCCTGTATGGATGCGCCCTCCTCTTACGTGCACTCATACTGAACATTTTGTTTTCTGTTTGTTAGTAATTTATCAAAGCAGAACGGGATTATATGACTTCATACATTTTAATGTTATGCTCCCTTCCCTATACATATATGCGTAACCACACGTTATGTTTCGTTGCTCTCCAACATGGTCAAGCTTGTGCCTATGCTTTATAGCGTCTATGATGCCCGTGATGGCACCATAATGATGTGGAGTTTGATAAGATCACGCACTTAATGAAGTCTCTGGCTGGGTCTTGAGTTAATTATACTATCGGCTGTAAAAGGCACAGATCGGTTGTTTTACTAGAATCGTTTCATAGTTTCGTTCATTGCAAAGGGTCTAACTTTATAGACCTTGAAATTTGTTTCGTTAACCCGAATTAGCCCAAAGATGCCATACGGCATCACTCGATATATTTTATTTCTCTCGCCATAAAATAAAAACATCTTGATGTTTCCATCACTTGGCAACAGTTTGTCGAAGGCCAATGGATACCGTTTGATACGATAGTCGCTTTTTACTCGTCTGCATATACTTCTTTTTGGCAGAGATTATGATAAATCCTATCCTCGCTACTTACTTCTTAAGATGCGTGTACGCCTCTTTCACAGTTCTATGTCTAACACCAATGATATCGATGTCGTCCGCAAACCCTAGAAGCATGTGAGTATGGTGGTCCCACTTCACAGCACACCTGCCCTTCTAATAGCACCTTCCAAAGTAATGTTGAACAGCAAACATAAGCTGGCACAGCTCATTTCGTTTGAGTGAATCGTACGCTGCCTCAAAATCTATAAACAAATGATGAGCCTGCAAGTTGAATTCCCGGAATTCATCGAGCATCTGTCGCAAGGTGAACATTTAGTCTATCGGGACCTTGCCCTCTCGAAAACCGCACCAGTATCCGCTAACAAAGGTTTCCTGCAACGGCCTCAGTCTTTGAAACAGGATGCGGGAAAGAATTTTGTAGGCAGGATTAAGGGAAGTAATGCTCTGATGATTGCTTCTTTTCAATGCTTGGCCGCATCTGATTTTTCGGTCATGAGGTTCCCCTCCTTGTCTAGTGGTGGGGTACTTTGTGTAAAACTCGGATCTAGTGTATCATCGCACAGTAGTCCAAAAGGGCGAAAAGTGGAAGTTTTTTCCTAGTGTCTTCGGCTTTCATTTTATCATTTATGGTGTTCAACACTTTTGTTCGTATGAATATCCCCCTTAATCGAAAACTGTCAAAGGTTAGTCATCGTTTACTATAATAAAAATAAAAAAATAACTTTTTTGTGTTAGGAAATATAGATATAGTTTCTTCGCCAAAGTTGTAAATATTGTAAAAACAAGCAACTTTGATGAAAAAATAAAATTTCTATCTTTACCGAGTGCTGAACTATAGGGCACATTCTTTAAAACTTCTTTAAAAATTGGTTTTTCATACTTAGCTTTTCTTAGTTGCATTTTACAAGAATACAATGTTCTAGACAATTATTAAAGCTCTCAAAATACACGTTTTTGCAGAAGACCGCAAATCTATTGGATCTTTACTTACTGAGTTATCATATATTCAAGCTTTAAATTTCCATAGATTCACGAGCCCATGGGGTAAAATGAGGCAAGCGGATTTATGAAATCAACACTTCATCTTAAAGCTTAAGTCGAGTACTATAAACTTGTTTGAGCTCCGCTTGTCCCCAACCACCCAAATGAGAGTACGGCAAGCATACGTTTTATGTGTTTCGCGTTCGCTAAAGGCTCAATACACGTCCATTTTTTATGTTCTTAGATAGACACATGGTTTCTTCGGCAAAGTAATAGAAAATATAAAGGTAAACAATTTTCCTAAGGAAATGACATTTCTATCTCTATCGAGTGCAGAGCTATAGAGAGTTTTCTTTGGAAATTCTTTAAAAATAAGTTTTTCATATTTAGCGTATGTTTGTTGCATTTCACAAGAGTATATGGTTCTAGGCGATTGTTGAAGGACTCAAAATACACGTTTTTGCAGAAGGTTGCAAATCTCTAGGATCTTTTCTTACAAAGTTATCGCTTATTTAAGCATTATTTTTCCTCAACTTTACGAACTAAAAGCGATTAGTTTATAAGGAAAGATCCTAGAGATTTGCAGCCTTCTGCAAAAACGTGTATTTTGAGTTTTTGAACAATCGCCTAGAACCATATATTCCTGTAAAATGCAACCAACATAAGCTAAGTAAGAAAAACTAATTGTTAATTGAATTACCGGAAAATATTCTATAGCTTTGCACTCGATAGAGATAGAAATGTCATTTCTTCAGCAAAGTTGTTTGCCTTTATATTTACATTCCTTTATATTTTCCATACCTTTGCCGAAGAAACCATGTATCTATCTACTAACACAAAAAATGGGCGTGTATCGTACCTTTAGCGAACACAAAACACATTAAACGTATGATTGCCGTACTCTCATTTGGGAATTCACACAAGTTTAAAGTACTCAACTCAAGCTTTAAGATACAGCACTGATTTCATAAATCCATTTGCCCCATTTCACCCCATAGGCTCGTGAAGCTACGGAAATTTAGAGCTTGAATACATGATTACTTAGTAAATAAAAGTTCCATAGATTTGCGGTCTTCTGCAAAAACGTGTGTTTTGAGATCTTCGATAATTGCCTAGAACATGGTATTCTTGTCAAATGCAACAAACAAAAGCTAAGAATGAAAAACTAATTTTTAAAGAAATTCCAAAGAATATGCCCTATAGTTCAACACTCGGTAAAGATAGAAATTTTATTTCTTCAGCAAAGTTGCTTGATTGTACAATATTTACAACTTTTCCGAAGAAACTGTCTTCATTTCCTAACACAAAAAAGTTATTTTTTTCATTACAGTAAGCAATGACTATCTTTTGACAGTTTTACATTAAGGGGGATATTCGTACGAACAAAAATGCTGAAGACCATAAATGATAAAATGAAGGCAAAAGACACTAGGAAAAAAGTTCCGCTTTTCGCCCTTTTGGACCACTGTGCATCGGTGTTCACGTTCACCTGTAAGTCTGATGTTCCTCAAGGTAGAAACATGGGACTTTTGCTTTTATTGCTGATAATTAACGATGCCATTTCACTCTGCAAGTTAAATACGCTGACGACCTGAAATTATTTGCTCTAATGCAGTCTGACACTTGCAAGAGTTACTCGATTTTTTTGGTGAATGGCGCAAACCGAACTGACTCATTGTAAGCGTATTTAGCCAAATGCAAGGCGATGAGTTTTTACTGATCGAGTCAGTGACCTTGGCTACTTGCTGGACACAAAACTGACGTTTAACTTGCATAGTGAGCTAATTAGCTCTAAGGCATCACGACACTTGCCCCGCAAATGTCCTGTACTCTAGTAGCTGGCCGCGATGCACCTAAGGTTTGCTTTTTGTATCTAGCATAATTAGCTAACTAGTGACGCCGGCAATCGATTCATGCTAAGCTGATGTGGTAAAATGCATTAGTATCGCAATAAAAAACGGGAGCGAGGAGACACAAAGAGAATCTCTTTTTGTCACATAGGTCTATTTGAAAAATTACTCGGGGATTGTATTCTAGAGAGTGAATTTTGCAGGATTAGGATGCACATTAGCCGAATAATGTTAATATTTGCAACGCAGATACAGTTAAATCTTCAGGAATCTGAAATTAGTCGTCATCGATTCTGCCAATTTCAAAAGCAGTTAATTTGTTTGATTTTTGAAGCAAATAGTCTGTTCATGAAAATATATTCGATGTGATCAGATAGGCAAGAAAAATGCAGTATTTACATTTTTATAAACAGAATCCCGCTTTAGGGCCCAAAAACTACTTCCAAAATTGGGCTCTCTGACTACTAATTTCCCGTTAAGCTAGTAGAACATTAGACCAACCTTGTGTTTTAGTCTTGACCTTGAAATGAGGTCAGGCATATAAATAAATATTTTTTGAAACGGTAGTTCTTTTACAACCAACGAAGGGACAGTAGAAGGAAGTAATGAAATTTTAGAGTGAAGAAAGGGCAGAAAGGTGAGAGGAGGGGTATCAGTAGCTATGCTTAACAAGTAGTCGTTGTGACTCCTACCTTTTGTCCAATGCTGGAAGGTACATGGGTCGAACCAAGGTATAATCTGAGATTATAACCAGATTCGAACCCACAACACCCGCCAGAGCATGTGGTTCACTGGTACTAATGTACCTTTGAACCTTAGAGGTGCTGGACAAAAGGAGACTGCACAACCCCCTTACTAAGTGCACGACGTATCTTCAAACTCCACCATCTGGTGGGTTGGGTTATTTATAGACACAAATTGTGCTTCTTCCTCGATCTATTGTAATCGAACCACCGAATTGAGAAGTTTTAATCTAACTCATTTTACTCACGGGACGACGAAACTGTACAGGCACTTGCGACTTACAAGGCACTGCACGTGACGTTTTCCATCCATTAGCGTGTTAGCCGTCACCTGTCCGCTCTTTCTCCTGCACTCTAAAATTTTCATTATTTTCTTCTACCGTCCCTTCGTCAATTTTAAAAGAACTACCGTTTCAAAAATTATTAGTACATTGTTTACCTTAAGAGATGAAAGATGCTAAATTACCTCACATCGATTAAAAACGTCCTGTACTTAAAGTACACGATCCATAATCCATTGATCCAATCAAAAAAGAAAAGCGAGATTTGCCACGTCATGCTGTTTAGCTGTTGCACTTATTAATTCACTCAACACGCTACGTTCATCAAAAACATAGCACACGGTAGGTATAGAAAATAAGGCAACCTTCACCAGGCATTGCCCTGCTGGCCCCTCTATGATGATGGTAAGGCACGATACCCTCACGTACAAACTGCCAAAGGTTTGTCAAAAGCATGTCGACTTCCCATCCGCTCTGGAGAGCGGGTGGAACTGGCAGCGAATGAATGGTGCTACCTCTAGTTATCAATTAAGGTGAAAGTCTCGGTCCAACTAAGGAGGCGAAACAACAGTGTGTATGGACGAGGGAACACGGCAGCTAGGTAGAGCACGGTTAGCGGACTTAAAAACACCAAAAAGACAAAGGCTTAACGATAAAATTGCTACTGTCAGTACTCTCACAGCTGGAAACCTTTGGCACTGCCCGGCTCGAACCGACCGCGATGCACGCGCGCTGTTACAATGTGAGCCGGCTCCGGTCGGTGCATATGGGTCAGTGGATTGCGAATCAAACGGCAGAAGACCGTGAAGTCGCGAATTCTCATACATTTTTTATGACGAATTAGAGCTCACCGCTGCGCTGGAATCTTTCACGGCTAGCAACAGATGCGAGATTCGTTGATTTAACACCAGATTGCAGCCAGTCAGGTGCCGCCGTTCGATGCCACCGAACTTTCAGGTCGACCCCCCTGCGCCTGCACTTATCACCAAAAGCGGAACGCCCAAAGCGAAAGTAGAAGCGCGGCTTTGATTCTAGATTGGAAAAAGATTTGAGGCGCACCTGACGCGTTCCTATCGGTAAACGCTGAAAAATGTACCGTGGTTTTGTAATTAGATTTGGCGATAGCAGAGGGGGATTGATTGATGTGTGTGTATGTGATGGGATTATTTTCATTTACCGGTGGTATCTGTTTCGCTCTGTTTGTTTTGGCTTGGTTATATAACATTCATTGCTCATATTTTCTATTCTATTTCGAGAAAGTCAGTACTGATCGCGAATGTTTGCTGTAATCACTGTCAGTACTTTTTATTGGATCAAACTGACAGATTCAGTTCTAACCAGTTTCGGTTTTAGATAGTAGAAATACCAGACTGTTAGCATAGGCTGTGTCACAGAACAAGTAATACCTTGTACCCTATCTTCAGAATGTACCATACATACTCTATTGGATTAAGATCCAGGGACTTTGTAGGCCCTTGCATTATTGCGCCACAATAATGTTGGCCCTTGCATTATTATGGCGTTCTGACCATGCCATTGAACCCTAGAGCATGACGCCAGCTACGAAAAAAGTATAAAAATGAATTAACTCGATTTTCAACGGATATTGTTCAAATGATAGTTTGACAGTAGGCGGCATTAGGGTAGATGATCCATTAGTTGCGCCACTAAGCACAATATACCTTCATTTTGCTTGTTTATTGAGGTATATGCTTCAATTAATGATTGTGGGATATAAATTTATGAAATACAAGGTATTTGTCACAAGGCAAGACAATTGCTTTCGTTGTACGAGAAGCTTTATAAAGAAAAAATGAATTTTCCGATTCAATTATATTGTACCAACAGTTGCGCTAATGTTTTCTTAATTAAGTTTGATGTTCCTTTAATTGTGGTATTCCATATACATTGCTAGGTTGCTAAGTGAAAAAGCATCGTAGCAAAACTATAGATGAGCGCCTATAGTTGTGCGCTCCAACTGCGCGTTAGATGTTGGAAAATTGGCATTTTAGCAAATAATGCTTTAATATTAAATGGTGCAGTCTAACTACCAATACTTCTAAAAACCTGTTTTATATAATGAATGTAATTGTTTTATCTACGGTGACGGCATATGCTACGGTGACGAAAATATGCATTAGAGTAAGGAGGGGTAAAAGTACGATGCGGGTAAAAGTGCGATTCAATGATTTATCAGTGCGGATTCCGAGTAAATTGACTACATTGGCATGGATGGGTGAGTACTTTGACAGCTTAAATCCATCATAAACATTTGTTGTTTACGAATCATAGTTGCTGAGTTATGGGTAAAAGTTGTTTTAGAACGGTTTTGATGTAATATTTCGTTGTACGGCAAATACGATATCAACAGGAGGATATTACTTATTCACAAATTGTAGCAGCGTTTTACATCACTCAGATATCTCTCTTGAAATTGCGGTGAGAAGAATTTACAAAATATATGTTGCTTTTCCATAATTTAATCAAACCCCGTCAAGCGCCTAGAGGGGCAAAAGTTCGATTTATTGACGGGGTAAAAGTTCGATTCATGGATCGAGAATCTAACTCATTTTACTGACGGGACGACGACACTATGCAAGTCCTTGCGACTTGTGAGGTACTGCGGGCGACGCTGTTCGTCCGTCAGCGTTATAGCCGCGATTCTCAACGGGGTTGTTCGGGGAAAGGAGTTCTAGTTCTATCACGGAGCGAAAAAATTCGTGTTTCAAACGAAATTTTTATAACAACCTAAAAATATTTTTGTTTCGAAACGAAATTCTATTTGAATCAAGAAAATAACAGTTTCGCTTTTCCATAATTTAATCAAACCCCGTCAAGCGCCTAGCGGAGTAAAGGTGCGATTCACGGACGGGGCAAAAATGTACAGCTTATATACAGCTTTTGACACTATATTACAGATACTAGAAATGGAAGATCTGCAGAAAACTGTGTTCTACAGATGTTGGTCAAAGGAAAACAATGTTTTCCGCTGATGAAACATAAAACAAACGTTTGGGAAAGTTTCGATCTGTCGGAGGCTGCAATACACCAGCGAAAAATAGGAAAGGTGTAAATTGAGAATATTCCTTACCGAAACATACCGCAGATTGACGATAATATGGTTTTGTTAGCTACTGCTGTGCTAATTTCATGGATCCGAGCTTCGCACTTTTGCCCCGCGGAAATCGAACTTTTACCCCGCTAGTGGGGTAAAAGTGCGAATCGGCACTTGTTCAGAAGAATGAAGAATTTATTTTCAATAACACTATTATTCCAGATGATTTATAGTTGAATGTAAAGACATTGAGTTGCTGCATCACTGTAAAATATGTTTTGTTGTTGTTCTTCTTTATATCTCGCGAAAATTGATGACAACTTCAAACATCGCACTTATGCCCCGCCCTACTCTAATAATGAATAGTAGTGCAGCTATTGGTACTACCACTACTACTGGATCAACTACCCTAAATACTATAATTTCGAAGACACCTTACGTTTAAAATAATTTTAATGTATTTAAAACTTGGTGTACATTTCTCCTTTTATTTAAAAGGCATAAATAAATAAATAAATAAATAAATAACGTTCGAAAACATGGATAAATTAAAATTATGGATATGTAATGAATGTGAAATGTACGATTGAAATAAAAATATTTATTGTTACATCCATGTTAAATTTATTCAAATACATTTTGGTTGGAACAACCATATTTTCAAGTTGTTTTGAAAAATTAAGTTAGACTCTTAAATCAACTGTCACATTGTTTGGAACACTAGAATTTTTCTTCTTCGTGAAGGAGCAATACACTAAACGCAAACCATTTTATCAGAATTTCTAACATGAAAAGATAGAAAATCCATTAAACAAACTAAAATATCCAAAGTTCAACATTTTGAAGATGAGGATTTAAGTTTCATCTAATGTCTTATAAAACTTCGTCAACAAAGGTTGTGCGATTTGAAGCTCAAAGTGAAATTTACTTTTTGCTCGTGTTAATTCGCTATCAAGGTCGTCACATTGTGTGCTTAGTGCCTAGTACCAGCAGCTGACACAAGTGCTGCTTTGCGTATAGATTTGAAGTACAGCTAGTTTGTAGGATCAATCTGATACCGCTCGTGTGTGAGTCTTAGGTTAACCCTTTCCAGCGAGTGCAATCAGTTAAATATATTTATTACATTTTTGTTGTTTTTCGACTTGACTATATGCCTAAACCTGGATCTTCCCAAGCCGTAAAAAGTATTACATGGCTCTCAGCCTCTTTCGTCTTATGATCCTTCTGGAATTTTTATAAATGAAACAAGAAAAAAATAAAGACTTCACGTAGAAGCCAACCCCTCGAGTCAAGTTATACTCGCCAGCTTAGGTTGTTTTTCCAGCCCAAAATGTGAGCTTTAAATGTATTACGAATACCTCGGGAGCATGATTAACCCTCTAACGGGCAACACCGTAAAAACGATGCGATCAAGCTAACGACTATTTTATCATGAAAGTACACACAAAAAAACCTTAAGTTCTGATTTTCATGCAAAAATAATTATCTGGAGCAGTGCCAGGTAAGAAAAAGTCTAATTTCTCTTTTTCTTTTTTCATGTCTAACGCTCTGCCCAGATATGTTTTCAATTCAGATATATTACAAAATTAAAACAATGCATGAAATTTACTCATAGAAATTTCTTTTAGGTCAATCATTTTGTTCTAAATGTCCTTTCCCTTAAAAAGTAGAAAAGGGAATATTCGCGCATTAATTATTTTCGGAATTTTTCGGAATGTTTGTTTTTGAAAAATGATAACTTTTGAATGCATGGTCAGAATGTTATGATATTAGTATTAAAATGTCAAGAAATCTGTTCTGAATACATTTTGCATATTGCCAATTAAAAACAAATTTCGTATTCGGCTCTGGAGCTCCAAAAGCGAAGGCCGTCTACAGACGGTCTTACCCGTTAGAGGGTTAAGTTTCAGTCTCGGGCATTGTATGCAAGTTTTCAACGCGGAAATACCGCGTGTACATTGCTGCCCACGTGGAATGTGAAAGTTGAACTAAAGTCAACTTTCTGGATTTTGGAATTTGCCGATTCATAGATTACAACATACAGGGGTATGAAATGGGGAAGGCAAATGAGGAGCGTCCAATATAGCTCTAGCCATCCCAAGCCCCTACCTAGCGCCTCCACGTGGCCATACCCGGTAATGCTCTATTGAGTAGCCAAGCTAGGAGGTGCAATACTGGGTGGTTCCCGGCTACCTAATCTGAAAATCGAGGTTTTGGACAGACGGCGGCTCCCCACGACCTTGTTAATAGATAAACATAAAATAAGTTATTTTAATTATTTTTTTCGTTTTAGCTTATGAAGCAGCTCTTGCTATATAGTGGAAACTTTGGCCAATACGAGTGTTAATACTGCACATGGATATTGGATACCAGAACAAAAAATTAAATTAATTATTAGAAGCACTTATGGAAAACAAAAGGCCGCAACTCTATTCCATTCCAAGAACTGCTGGTGAAATTGTTCTATTTTTACTCATATATACCACATTTCATAAATAAACTAGAATCTGGAAGAGGGAGGGACTATCAGAGCACTTGTTTGAAGCGGTGGGCCTAGGGAGAGTGAGACAGTCAACTTTCTAGGGTTAATCTTGGCCCGATTAACAACACATCGTGGATAATGAGCGGGCTCTTCTCCCCATGATGGTGCTTATCGACTAATTCCCTTTTGGCCCTTCATACAAGAGTTGGGAAGCATGACCAATCGTTGAATATGTTCAACTCTTTTTGACATGATAGGCTCATTGCTATGAACGGATGTTCTACTAAGGCAGGTGGTAGTACCATATATTCATATTCATATTCATTCATAGATTACAACATACAGTCGGTACAGAACGTACAACGTATATATTCTGTCAGATTCGTTTCAGGTTACTTTCGCTGGGTCTGCTCTGCCTAGCCAGTAGCCACGTATGTGTGGGCAAGTTTCGTTTACCATTACGCTTTTTTCGTACCACTAGTTATGAACTGGTTCAATTGCCAATAATATGGCCACTTTGTTGCAATAAGCTAAAAGTTAAAGCAAAACTTAGGTCCTACATTCCGTTTTCGAAACGTTACCTTCTGTTTTTATTCGACAGACTTCGCAGCCAATTGTTAAACCACAGGACAATTGCGGAGCAAGCAAAATGGCCGCTCCCAGAAACAAATAATTTACTCAAAGATCCTATTTCGGTTGCTGGAGGAAAATGTCTTCCTCTATACTTCTCAGGACTACAAACAAATACTAATGAATCGAGAACTATTGTAGAAAATCCGAAACGAACTCCCAAAGGCTAAATTTAATTCACTTGAGAAAATGTGATGCGTTTTCTTTTTTTGAAACTTGGTTCACTTCCAATGTTTATCTCAACTACCGTAATTGATCGAGATATATTCAAGAAAGACGTATAAGTGCGTAGTAAGCAGACATTACTTTTGTAATTATTAGCGAATTAATTAGGTAATCCATGGTAATCAGCATAGTAATTAATGATAATCTCAAGTAATCATTGGTAATCGTGATTAGTTTTTAGTAACCACAAAAGATTGATTACCAAAAATTAATGGTAATCAGTGGTAATCAGAGGTAATCAGAAAAGTAATCAAAAGTAACTTTTTTAAAAAGGAGCGTAGTAATCATTGTTGTTGGAAACCCTTGCGCCCAAGTAATTTAGATCTGTTACTCTTCTTTCCTGCAATAATACAGGAATAGCTCGATATAAGAGAACCTCGTTATAAAACAACCTCGATATAAGACAATTCGATGTAAGACAATTCGATATAAGACAATTTTTGTCTTATATCGAACAAATCTCTTTGACATAGCTGGTAACGACATAGTATCAGAGCTAATTTCCATTCTAATACGGACAAAATGAGCCAATCCGTGCAATTGCCAGTGCATTCAATCTCGCTTACAGCATTTTTGACTTTAACGTTCCATTGCATGTTTTTATGAGAAGACTATCATGATCCTGTGTTCGTTTTATTTTTCAATAAGACAATATTTTGTCAGATGAATTTTATTCAATAAATAATAATAATAATAATTCCAAAATCGGCGTCATGAAGATGTTCATTATTACAAAATAACCCCAAAAATTGGAAAAAATTCACAATTCAAACAATAATAAATAGTTCAAAAAATGTAAACACGCACACAGAGCAAAATTGGCGACCGCTAATACAAATTTTGTTTGGAAAAACTATGTTTCGATATAAGACAATTTCGATAAAAAAACAACTTTTTGAAATTATAAATTGTCTTATATCGAGGTATCCCTGTAACGCTCTTGAGCTGGACAGAAGCAAATGCAACATATTGAACAATCGGTCTAACCTTGGCAAGAGATATTTGAATCTTTTTTGATTTTTTATAACGGTAGTTTCTTTACATTCGACGACGGAACGGTAGAAGAAAGTAATGAAACAAAGGTGTTGATAGTATTGCATGAGAGACAAGACGTGAAGGGAAAAGAGTGGAAAATTAGGTGAGGGAGGGTCATTGAAGCAACGCTTACTAAGTTTGTATAACGTTCCTCTTTACCCTAGTAGCTGGGAGATTCGCGGATTGAAACAAGCTATAATGGGACCCAATTACAAAGGGTTTCCAACAGCAATGATTACTACGCACCTTTGAAAAAAGTTACTTTCGATTACTTTACTGATTACCTCTGATTACCAGTAATCAATCTCTTGTGATTACTATAAATTAATCATGATTACCAATGATTACTTAAGATTATCATTGATTACTCTACTGATTGCCATTGATTACCTAATTAATTTGTAAATTATTACAAAAGTAATCTCTGATTACTACGCACTTGTACGCCTTACTGGAAACCCCTTGCCCAATTATAACCGGACTCGAATCCAACTTTTTCCCCTGGTCCTGTGGATTTGCAGATATCGGTGAACCTTTGAGTCACAGCGGGCTGGATAAAAGTTGGTAAATCGGCTAATGATTCTTAAACTTGTAGCTAATGAATTCTATAATGTAAATACAGTGGTTTACCGATTTTATCTACCCATCCGAAAATTTTTGGTAGATATATTTGGAAAGTTGACAAATTTGGGGAAAAATAAATTGCTCCAAAATAATTTAAATGAACAAAAAATATTGTTATTATTGATCATTTTCTTCAATTATGTAATTTTACGCATAGGGCTCATTTTATTCATTTCAACCAATAGTCATAGTGCATGTCAACTCAGCGATATTATGAAAGAAGACATATCGAAATTAAAAATTGCTCCGATTTTAGTTTAAATTTGTGTACTTATTCCTTTGCAGTAAATTTTAGATGCGTATTTTTATTTGGTCCTTAGGGTTCTCTTTTCTGAGTCAGTGTGGTCCTAAAAGTTACCATTTGTTCCTCCTTTCTTTCTTTAAAAATTCATAACTTTTGATCCATTGAACCAATTTAAATGATGTTAATACCAAATGGAAAGTATTTTAATGAGCTTGCTTTTCAAAAAAAATATTGGACTGAAGCCCACACTTTTTTTATTATTACAAAAACATTCACTTTTTATGTTTCCATGGTGTGTCGACCAAAGAAACTTTTCATTCATTGTCGAGAATACAATGGAGACGCATGGTTTTAGTTTATACTTGTAATAAATAGTGATTTTGATAAAGAAATGCGTCTTTAAAAAATGCCATGCGCGTCAATTTTTTTCTTTTCTCTTTGAAAAAAAAAAGAATATTTCAAAAACTGAAAATGTCACATATCTATTTCTTGATATCGTATGTAAATAACTAGCTTGCCATTTTTTCTGAAAAGCTCATTAATATATTTTTCGTTTGGTAAGAAAATTATTGAAATCGGAAAGATTGAAATGAAAGATTAGAATTTTTTAGGAAAGAAAGGTGATAACCATAGTTCCTAGCGGAGACGGGGTGCGCCCGTTAGCGCTACGGTATAGAAAAATCTCACAAAGAATCATTATGAAATGTTAAAAATATGCGTTACAAAGTAAATGGAAGTAACTTTGTGTATTTGACTTCAGCATTATTATACCCATTCTGTGCATAATTACATACCACAGATGCCACATAGTAAACTATAAAATACAAATTAATATTCTTTGTTATGCATAAATTTATGAAATCTTTCGAATTTTCATGTCGCATGGTTGAAATGACAATTTAAAGAGATGTAGATAAAACCGGGTGCAAAAGGTAGACAAAATCGGGGGTACCTAAAATCGGGTGTAGATTAAACCAGGTGTAGATATAATCGGAATACCACTGTATTAATATTTTCTGCAGGAGTTCACGAGACGATATTACAGATCAGTCGAGTCCGAAGTAGCACCCATCTACCATATTTGGTTGAAATAACTTAGTTACAATCTATATTAGTCATACCTCAGTCATTACAACTACTTTATAACAACTATGCAACTAGGGATAGGTTTTCCACTCTACGGTACGGTACGCATGCTGGAGGTCAATGGTTCGTCGAATTCGAACGTCGTGCGGTACAAGCTAAGCTGTAGCAAACCAGTAGACTGCAGGTTGCATAGTACGCAAGTTTAGCTGCGATAGGATTGTCGAACAATCGACTTCGCCATCAATAACTTTTACTACAAACATTGCTTGATCAATCTTTCGTCGTAGTTCAAAACTTTTAACACCAAGAAAGTGGCAGCGGTCGGGATACTGGGACAAACTCACTGGATCACTTTAATGTATGTCTTGTAATGCAAAATGAAATAATGAAAAATAGTGCGCATAGCAGAAACCCCACGTTACTGCCTTGAGGGATGCCAGAACTATTTGTAAACGCGTTAGAGCAGCATTTTATTCAGTTTTAACTTACGAACTTAGTCTCAGAGTAAATTTCGCTTATGTACTAAGTTGCCTCCCAGTTGGCTTCGAGGTATGACACTGGCCTAATAGCCAGTCGTGGTGTGTTCGAATCTCGACTGGGAGAGGCTGTTAGTCAATAGGATCGTAGCAACTGGCCCTGCAATTGTCCTGCACTCTAACAGTTGACTGCGAAGTCTGTCTTGTGAAAACAAAACGTCAAGTTTCGATAACGGAATGTAGCACCTAGGCTTTGCTTTTTACTCAGTCGCGAGATTATCTTTAACAATATATTATAGTCTATCCGATCGAAAGTCACTTTAAGTCGATATAGATAGCATCAACTTGAACTTTTGGTTCCATTCGAGTAATGCATGTAAAATCGAGAAGATTCGTGCAAATACGTCGACTGGCCATAGATCAGTGGAGATATAGTTTTTTGTTCGAGATAAAACGAAAGTGCTCACAATTATTTTGAATACCTTAGAGGCATTCGAAATAGCTTAGGTTTAGAAAGGCTAGTTATACCACGATAATTCCTTACATTCCGACGATCACCACATTTGAATACCGGAAACATAAAAGACTGTTTGCAAATAGCAGGAAATATGCATTGCTCAAACAAGTAGTTGAATATATATCGCAGAGTATTTGAAATAGGTTGAAAAAAATTATAGGGGAAGTTAGTCAACAACTTTCTCATAAAGTATTCGAAATCTAAGATATTTTCCTAGAAAATAAAGTGAACCTACATCACGTTTTGAAAATAAAAAGGTAATTTTGTAATATATTTTTCAACAAAAATCAATTTTGGGGATGTCAAAGTACCTTTTATTGCAATGATTTTCAGATGATTTTGAACACCGATAAACCAGTTATTCTGTGCCTATAAAAGAAACAGGTGTAGCAACCAGAATGTATCACGACAACAAAATAATAGGACATACACATGTTGCCTCGTACCAGTCAACAAACACACACTCGCTCTCACAATCACTGGTTCTTTTTTTTTTTGTTTGATTATAGTCACTTTAACAGCTTGGGTCATTCGTGACTTCTGCGGGGTTGGGATTTGAACCCGGGTCCTCGGTATGAGAGGTGTGAATGCTAACCACTACACCGGGACTGACCCTAAGCACTTGTTCTTGGTGATGCAGGTATACAATAAAATATGTCTTTGTCGCAAGTCGGCTGATTCAAGACCATACTTTACCAGCAAGTTGAACAAAATGGACAAACAGCAAAAACCTTAAGAAAATGACTAGCTTGCTTTAATCCAAAGTCTGGCGTGCAACGTTACCTTGGTAACAAACTACCAAATACTGCCGCTGCCGACACAGTGTGATATGATTAGGGTTGCTTTGTTGCGTACAATACGTATTGCATACAGCGGTGTGTCTTTTTCGCAGGTAACAACATGGTTGTCATGAAACATCTGTATCCGCGATAAACAGCTACGATATCTTATTATTGATTGTCCTAACTTCCACGCAATAGTGACAAACTTTCATCGTACATTGTCGCAACATTTTGAAGTAGAGACTTTGTTTCTTGTGCGTTCGTAATTTATGATTCCCTGATGATTAGAGATAATATTAAAAAATATGACAATCGAATTATTCCGAAACAACACAATTTCACTTTTTTCATAAACCATTCCTATTCTGGGAACAGAGACAAACAGACGTGGGTAACAATGAGACAGTGCTGTCGTCAAGCTAAATTTATTTATTTTTATTGAATTGCGAATCAATTCGGATGGATTGACTGTAAAAAAATTCTTAAATGTAAGGTAAATGTCAGACGACAGCATGGACCGTTTGTGAATTCATCACGGTACGAAATCGATGACATTCAACTCTCTTGATGTTTTTCAAATGAATTGGTGCTATTCGAGTTTATTCCTGGTCTTGGAGTTAGTTTTAATCGCTTGAATTAGGTTTTACTATGTAATTATGGGTGAATAGAGCAAAATGGACTATTCTTGTATTTCGCACAGTATGGAATGGATGGGATTTGATTCTTCAGATGAACATTTGGAAGCTATTTGAGTTCATTTCACGAGCGGCAAATAAGGTTTTATACTGTTTTATTAGCTGATTTTTAAGGATAAGAAGGCAAGAATAGGAATTTTGTGAGATTCCAAACTAGTGGCTTCAATTAATTGGAATTATCAGTTACCCAATTTCATTTCCACAGGGCTAAATGCACGAACGATTGTCTGGCATGGCTTCCTGCAGAAATTCAGCTGCCTTTGCTCCAGTTTCCTACTTAGCATTAGAGGTCACTATGAAAAGTCTATTCTCCAGAAATACAACTTGCAAAACCGCTACTCGTTCTGCGTTGACAAAGAAAGTACTTTCATCCAAACGGTAAATGACAAGTAAGTAATTAAATGTGAACAATTGACGCACATTCCAACCAATCAATCAATCAATTAACAAGTACACCGATTGAGCTAATTCAAAGTACCATACCCGTGTACCATCGCGACCGTGACAGTGTAAATAACTAACCTTGTTTTATTGCTTCTCCAAAAAGCAAAAGACAAACATCAAACTGAAGAAGAAAAAATCACTACAAAGTACATATACTAGCGTTGTACTGTCTATACCGTTCGAAGGCATTGCACCTTTCACGAAGTTCATGCTTCTGCTGCCCGTCCGCTGTCGATATCGATTGATAATTGCACCGTGCGTCGGTCGGTCGGTCGAGCTGTGCTGGTGTGGGTGTCGGCTGGCTGCCATAACTCAAATACAGTAGTGAATGTAAATGATAACACACAGCTGATTTGATGATTAATTTGAGCTGTATAGCGTGGGCCTGTATAGCCAAGGGACCAGCTCTATACAACACCTGCAGCCAACGTTGTCTGTCGGGGTAAAAATACCGACATAGGTGCTACGTGCCGCTGCTGCAGCCACTTGTGCCGCACGAGGCTCCTCTAATCGATATGAAATCGTAGCCGGCAGGTACTTCTATTTGCTCCGTTTTTTTTTCTTTACTTCCTCGACTTACTACCCAGTGGGGTGTATGAATGTTCAGTTTTTATTTGTTTACTCCTCGCAAAAGCCTGCCGTGTGTGGAATGCACCGTAAACTCTTGGTATGTAGCCTCATACTGTGTCAATAGGGTAGATTACTTTTTTCCCCCTTTACCCTCAAGGCACATTTTTGCAGGATCAAAATGATTAACAAAAATATGCACAATCATCACCATGCTTTTGCATAATTTGCATCTCACTCAAATGAGGAAATATCTCACGCTGCATTAAATCGGAAAGGAACAACATCGCAGCAGGAAAACCGTATTGGTTAGAAGTTGACCTGATAGCCGAGTCCAACAACAAGCTTATCAAGGCTCTAATTGCAGCCGTGCTGTGCTTTGTGAGCGGCGTTTTACACGCATTTAAAAAAAAATCTACAACCGCATTCGCGGCAAGGTTGCGAGCACGATACCGGGACGAGATGCAGCTGTGAACTGTGCTGTGAAATTGTGGATTTGTGCAGATCGAATTTTTGATTAGGATTGAGATATTCAGTGTTGAAACAGGTATACAATAGTTACAGCATTTAATAACAACGATCATAATGCACTGGAAATTTGATTTTTAACGGCCAGCTTAGCTTAGCTGCTTTGGTTCAACGCGATTGTTTTGTTTCATCGAAAATGCATGAAACGCCAAAAAGCGCAATTACGAACGCTCGGGAAAGTTTGCAAGTACCTACAGCAAAAGTGTTTAAAAGCTAGGTCAGCGCAATCACGCACTATGTTTGTTAATGATGACTGAGAGAGTTGAGGGCTGGCAGCTATGTGGGAAAACAGCTCGTTTAATTTGCATTTTTTGCTATTTAGTCATTGAAAAGGATTTGTGTGCTATAGAATTAGTGCATCTATTTATAATATGCGATCGATATACCGGTTGGTTTGTTTTATTGTGTCTGGTTTCTGGTTTCAGGTGTAATGGCCAGTACACGCATTTAGGATGGATGGAGAACGGTAGGCACACAGAATGCATCATTGCATCTTGGATTTTAAAATGGTGTCGGGCAATAATTTTGCCTTCTAAAAGGCATTCTCAAGTCTATGGTAGTGAACGTCCCACCAACTTCACAGTAGTGGGACAACAGATGGGCCATGTATTTGTATTTTGGTTGAGTAAGCTAACAATTTTGATCTACATGAAAATAAAACTTAACAAAGATGTTTAGGGTACGCGGATAAGTCCGGGTTATCTTCATTCCTAAAGCGGGAAAACGTGACAGGACAAATCCCAAAGCATACAGACCAATGAGAATCACATCTGTGAATTTAAAAACTTTTGAAAAAGCCATGGTTCTTCATAACAAATTATCATATTTGAAAAGAAGACCTTTGAACAAATTCCAATTCGCCTACCAAGCAGGAAAATCAACTGAAACTGCACTTCATACGTTGATTTCAAAAATAGGAAAGTGTTTTGACAATAAAGAAATCTCACTTGCAGCTTTCCTTGATATTGAGGGAGCATTTGACAACGCCTCCCACAATTCAATAAATAAAGCCATGGAGAAACGGGGTTTTGACAAGTGCATTTCCAACTGGATACATGCTATGCTAACCAACCGCACAATAACTACAAAACTGGAAGATCTACTTTAACGACAAAACCAACTAGAGGTTGCCCTCAAGGGGGAGTCCTATCTCCTATGCTGTGGTCCCTAGTAGTTGATGATCTTCTGAATAAATTGGCTGACAAAGGCTATGAAGTCACAGGATTCGCTGACGATATAACAATTTTAGTCAAGGGAAAGAATCGAAACCGATCGCAGATTACGGGAAGAAGATGGTCCTAAGACTCGTTCGGGATCACTCCTGTTTTACACCGATGGTTCTAAAACTGGCAAATCTACAGGAGCTGGGGTTACTGGAGCAGGAATCGACATATCAATTCCAATGGGACAGTGGCCCACAGTCTTCCAAGCAGAAATACATGCCATATCAACTTGTACAAACATTTGCTTGACTAGGAAAT
The DNA here is from genome assembly GCF_943734655.1 of Sabethes cyaneus. Classification (NCBI taxonomy): domain Eukaryota; kingdom Metazoa; phylum Arthropoda; class Insecta; order Diptera; family Culicidae; genus Sabethes; species Sabethes cyaneus. Next base: position 74,193,018 of record NC_071355.1, on the reverse strand, counting down.
ACAGACATGCCAATATCTGTATTTTCTCCGATAGTCAAGCTGCTCTAAATGCCTTAAAGGCATACACATGCCAGTCAAGGCTGGTTTGGGAATGCATCCTCTCCCTAAGACAATTAGCTTTAACTAACAATGTTAATTTATACTGGTCATACAGGTATAGAAAAAAATAAGGCCGATCTCTTAGCGAGAACTGGTTCCTCAACTGAAGCCATTCCGCGGGGTGTCTACATCCTGCTTAAAAGCTGACCTCAAAGTCTGGGAATCATCAACGATTGATGCCAACTGGAGAGCTGTTCCAGCATTACGACAATCAAAGCGTTTCATTACGCCATGCAAAAGCACCACACGCAGCAATCAGTTTGAATAAAGTAGATCTGAGTACGCTGATCGGTCTTTTAACCGGACGCTGTCCGAGCCGATATCACCTCAAAATCATAGGTAAGCTGACAGATGATATACGTCGCTTCTGTAATTTTGAGGTCGAGACCTCGGAACATATACTGTGTCAATGCAGCGCACTAATTCAACGAAAACTGCGTGTTCTCGGAGAGGGCGTTCTAACACCTAGCGTGATATGGTCTGCTGAAACAAAAAAAGTACTGAAATTCTTTAAGGAAGTCATACCTTCTTGGGGGGAAATGCAAATTGATGGAGCGACCAACACTCTGACTCATAGTGATGGAACGAACTGATTATGCAAACAGCAAATCGGAGTGTACCACAATAGATCCAACTAATGGTCGCAGGGGCTCAGGCTCCCATAAAAAAAAATTAAAAATCTTAAATCTAGAACAAAACTATAGAAGCATCCCAGACCTTATCAGTCTTCTACTAAAGGCGCATGAAGAAACGTCTCCAAAGCCAAATAATTCTTCGACCAGCGTGAAGATGCGGATGCGGAACCCGTACATTGTCCGATGGTCTACGTGAAGCTCGAAAATCAATACAGGACAGCAGGTCCGGGGCATCTATTTCATTGTTCAGCAGCTTGGCCACAGAAGTTGCTTGTTGAATCCTTTGATGACTCTCTAATGTCTCCAAATCCAAAAACTGGCATCGATCTACGTAGCGGGGAAGATTGTTAGGAAGACGCCAGAGTAGATGTCTCAGGGCGCAACGAACAAATCTTCGTTAAACACGTTCTATTCTGGCTTTCCAACACAGGTTATGAGGATTCCAGATGACACAGGCATGTTCAAGTATTGAGCGTACCAACGCGCTGCACAATGTCTTCAAGTAATGGGGATCTGTGAAGTCACGGGAAATTTTTGTGACGAACCCAAGTTGTTGCGAAGCTCTAGAGATGACAGCAGTAAAATCTTGGTTGAACACGAGCTTGCTCCAAGATCGCAGATCTGATCGACACGTCCGAGAATAGCTCGCTTTATCCGATATTCAATTGAGATGGGTGTATTACATCGGTGGAATGTTATAACCACACATTTGGCAATGCTTATTGTGAGCTTGTTTCTATTACACCAATCAGCAAAGGTGTCCAACAGCGCTTGCGCATCCGGAACCAAGCAGAATGGCAATGGCGTTAAAATACTAGGTGAATAGCAAGGGCCCCAGGTTACTACCTTGTGGAACACCAGAAATATTACTGAATGCACGTGAAACTGTGCACTCCAGCTTGACACGTAAAGTACGGTACTGTAAGATACGAGCTCAACCATGAAGTCAATCTATCAGATACACCGAGTTTAGAGAGCTTGTACAAGAGTATTCCATGATCGACTACTGTGTCGAAAGCGGCCTTAATATCTGTATACACAGCGTCAATTTGAGTTCTACCTGTAAGATGCAGGAACTAGTGAAATCCATCAAGTTCGTCGCCACAGAACGACCTGGTATAAAACCATGCTGGTCAACTGATATATAGTATTTGATACTGATCAGATTTGGTTGGTAAACGGCTGGATAATGCGGAATATAGACCCCATAGTGGTCGTTAGCCTCTTATCCAGCAACTCCGATCCCGACCTCCTCGTGGTACCAGCCGAAATACGAGCAACCTTAGCAGAGATCGGGTAACCAACCCCGGTGGAAACTAAGGTCGTATACTAACCGGGAAGAAGGTATAGAATCTCGGCACTATAAGATGGCAGCCCCTAGGCGACGGAACAAGGACGACGAATGGAGACTCGGTACTTGGAACTGCAGATCGCTAAATTTCGCAGGTTGCGAGCGGGTGCTGATTGAACAGCTGGAACCCCGCAAACTCGGCATCGTAGCTCTGCAGGAAATCTGTCGCAAAGGAGAGAAGGTATGGAAGATCCGTGGCGGAAAGGCCCAGTTTTACCAGAGCGGTGGCGCTACCAACGAACTGGGAACGGGCTTTGTAGTGCTGGGCGGAATGCAGGATCGCGTGATAGATTGGAAGGCGATCAACGAGAGAATGTGTGTATTGAGGATAAAGGGCCATTTCTTCAATTATAGCATCATTAACGTGCACTGCCCGCACGAAGGTAGACCCGACGATGAGAAAGAAGCGTTTTACAGCTGCTCGTCACGGGACATCAAGATCGTCATCGGGGATATGAACGCCCAGGTCGGGAGGGAAGAAATGTATAGACCGGTGGTAGGACCCCATAGCCTGCACACCGACACAAACGATAACGGCCAACGATGTATAAAATTCGCAGCTTCCCGAGGCCTGGTGATCCGAAGCACCTTTTTCCCGCGCAAGGATATCCATAAAGCCACCTGGAGATCACCTGACCAACGTACAATGAACCAAATTACCACGTTCTCATAGAGGGCCGGTTTTTCTCTAACATCACGAACGTGCGCTCCCGTCGGGGTGCGGATATTGATTCTGACAATTACCTAGTAGCAGTACATGTGCGCTCAAAGCTGTCCACCGTATACCGGACACGTCAAAGCCGCCCTCCTCGGCTGAACATCAGGTAGCCAGATAACCCACAAGCTGCCGAGAACTACGCGCGAGTACTGAATGAGGCACTGCATTCTTCCGAGGAGTTAGGTGCTTCAAACCTCGAAGACGGTTGGGACAGAATACGCTCGACCATCGGAGAGGCCGCTACCGCGCCACTAGGTATTAAGCCTCGAAGTACACAAAATGATTGGTTTGATGGGGAATGCCAACAAGCGATGAAGGAGAAAGAAAATGCTTGGAAAAATTATCTAAGTATTGCCACTAGAGAGAACCTGGCCAAGTACCGACGAGCTAGGAACCAGTTGACCACGATCCTGAGGAGGAAAAAACGCCAAAAGAAGGACAGAGATCGTGAAGAATTAGAGCAACCAGGGCCTTTAATTATCACCGAATTTCAAACAAAACAGAAAATCTTTTTTCTTAGCATACATTGTTTTTTATGCCTCTGAGTTTCGTATGTACAACTGCACAGTGATTTTCATCATAGTATACAAGTTCAATATATCGTGAAAATAGAACAGGAGAAAGTGATTTTCAAACCCAGAAGATGATATTCACTTCAGGAAAAAAACAATTTTAAATGCACTAAATGAAAAGAAAAATCTTATGTCCAACAGCTGAACGCAATAGATGCTAAATAACAACATAAATTTTTGTTACTGATTTTCACTGCTCAAACGTGAATATCAGTTTGTTATAATATCACAGGGCGCTGATATTCTATATTCTCGTGCATGAAGTTCATGCTTGCTGTATATAGTTATTATGTACGTTTGATCAAAGCAAGCAGATTTTCAATGCAAGGTAGACTGATAATCCAGAAGTTTGAACGTTATGCTGATGAATATTAACAGCACTGAGAGCAACTATTCCGAGCGAGCTAATGACACGCGCAAGTTTTATGAGAAGGTGAACCAAACTCGGAAGGGCTACACACCGAAACCTGACATGTGTAGGGACGAGGGAGGGAATCGAATTACAAAACAGCTCGAGGTGGTCGACAGGTGGAAGCAGTTCTTCGATGAACACCTCAATGGCGAAGTCACAGAAGGAGGCGGAACGGAAATTAACCTAGGAGCGCCCATGGAAGATAGTAATGTCCTAGCACCTGATCTCCAAGAAGTCAAACGAGAAATCGGGCTGCTGAAGACCAATAAAGCCGCTGGGAAGGACCGCCTACCGGCAGAGCTTTATAAACATGACGGAGAAATGCTAGCAAAGGCTCTACACTAGGTTATTTCGAGGATTTGGGAGGAGGAAAAGCTACCGGAGGAATGGATAGAAGGAGTGGTTTGTCCCATTTACGAAAAGGGTGATGGGCTAGACTGCTGCAACTATCGTGGTATTACGCTGGTAAACGCCGCCTACAATGCACTCTCCCAGATCCTGTTACGCCGGCTGTCACCGATAGCACAAGGTTTGGTAGGGAATTATGAGGCGGGTTTCATGGGGGCTCGCGCAACTACGGACCAAATTTTTACTATCCGACAGATCTTGCAGCAATGTCGGGAGTACAACGTGCCCACGCATCACATCTTTATTGATTTCAAAGAAGCATACGATACAGTCGATCGAGACAAGCTATGGCAGATAATGCACGAATACGGTTTTCCGGAAAAACTGACGCGACTGATCAGAGCTACATTGGATCGAGTGATGTGTTTCGTACGCAACTCTGGGACACTCTCGAGTCCCTTCGAGACGCGGCGAGGGTTGAGACTAGGTGACGGTCTATCCTGCATGCTATTCAACATCGCGCTTGAGGGGGTGATCCGACGAGCGGGCATCGAAACGAGAGGCACGATTTTTACCAAGGGTAGCCAACTTCTAGGCTTTGCAGATGACTTCGATATCAGAGCCAGGAACTTTGCGACGGCGGAGCCAATCTACGCCAGGCTGAAAGCGGAGTCTAGAAGAATTAGGCTAAAAATAAATGCGTCGAAGACCAAATACATGAAAGAAAGAGGCTCAAAGGAAACAAACGCGCGCCTCCCACGGACGGTAACCGTTGACGGCGACGAACTAAAAGTGGTAGAGGAGTTCGTGTATTTGGGATCGCTGGTGACCGCGGACAACAACACTAGTAAGGAGATCCAGCGGCGCATCCAAGCGGGAAATCGGGCCAACTTTGCCCTTCGTAAAACGCTACGATCAGGAAGCATGCGCCGCCGCACAAAGCTTGCAATGTACAAACCCCTTCTTAGACTGGTAGTTCTTTATGGACTTGAATCCGTGACGCTGCTCACGGAGGACATACGCGCCATTGCCGTATTCGAGCGGAAAGTGCTGCGGACAATATTTGGCGGAGTACAAACTAAAAGCGGAGAGTGGCGGAGGCGTATGAATCACGAGTTACAGGCACTGCTTGGGGAGACTGCCATCGTACATCTAGCGAAAGTTAGCAGGCTACGCTGGACCGGACACGTCGTAAGGATGCCGGACGACAGTGCGACGAAAATAGTCCTCTTCACCAACCCCACCGGCACAAGGAACAGGGGGGCCCAACGTGCACGATGGCTCGACCAGGTCGAAAGCGATTTGCGACTTCTGAGACGACTAAGAAATTGGCGACGAGTGACCCAAGACCGAATTGATTGGAAACGAGTGCTTGAAACAGCACGAGCCACCCCGGCTCTATGCTGAAAAAGAAGATGGTGAAAAAAGATTTAATTTATCCCAGCGGAATCCACAGATATTCACTTTTATTGATAATCATTGATGAAACTAGGGTAAAATGCCGTTTATTTTACCAAAACAACAAGAAACAACCATGCTGCGTAAACAAATAGCATGTCGTCGGATTTCTCTTAAAAATCGGTTATTTATCGGAATCCGAAGATATGGAGTTTTACATCTCTCCATATCGAAAAAAGTAGGATAAAATGCCTTTCTTTTGGCAAAATCTGCTAGAATTAAATGCGTACCGTAAACAAGCATCACACCATTGGAATCCATATGAAAATATCTTTCTTTTGACATCAAAAGATTGATTGATTGACCTAGCGGCATTTTGAGATATAGAGATAAAGGACATTTTTTCGCAAAAATCTCCACTGTGCAATGATTGAAGACGCTCACAATCTTGAATGGCCTATACAGTTCAGTAAAGTTTTAAATCATCTTCGTAAATAAGTTTAGTACTTCTCGAGCAACAGGATGGCGTAATTAAAGAATAGAATGAAAAACATTTGGCCCAGGTGACTTCCTTGTGGGATTCCAGATATATGAAAAAAGTCTCGATGCACAGAAATGATTTTTAAATTGCAATGCTCTACCAGAGAGGTGCGATTTTACCCATAAAACGAATTCCCCGGAAGCTTCAAGTGAAGAAAGTTTACGAGGCAGTTATATATTATTCCCAAATGCTTTACTTCTGGGAACATTTGTATCTCTGTCCCACCGAGTTGTAATTCCGAAATGGTATATTTCCTACTGCGTGTAAAAGAACCAAATTTCAAGTCAAATTTCCCTCTAATGAGAATTACTCATCGTCTGCGAAAGCAATCACAGCACCTCAAAGCGTTTGGCAGTCAGGCTTTCGAGTAGATCATCAACGACTAGCGATCACAGTAAGGGCGAAAGTATCCCCACTTTGAGGACATTCTTTAGCTGTTTTTTTCTCGTTTGGAACATACCTCCACAAACTGGCTTGCATCGCTTGAATCCAGCTAATTATTTTGTGATCAACCCCGCGCTTTCCCATTGCCTTTTCAACTGAATAATGTGAAGTATTGACAAATGCTCTTTCAATATCAAGAAATGCTGCTAATGATACTTCTTTAGTTAAGTTGCAATAGAGCTTTAATTTTTTCCACCAATATCTGCAGTGCGTCTTTTGTAGATTTATATTTTGATAAGCGAATTGAAGTTCACTTAAAAAATTAGTTATTAGATACTTTGTTTCTATTCATTGGTCAATTAATTTTCCCATTACTTTCAAAAACATGGACGTTAAACTAGTTGGTCTGAATGGCTTTGGAAGTGTCTTGTCGCGCCATCCATTTTTTGATATAAATATAACAGTCGTTTTCCTCCAACTGTTAGAAATATGGTTTAGTATTAACGGGAAACTAGCAGTCATCAACTTTTCGTCGGAGAGTCCAATTTTAAAAGCAGTTTTTAAGCCCAAAAGCGGAGTTTCGTTCGTAAAATTGAATATACTACATTCTTCTTGGGAATCTGAACACTTCAAATATATTTTCATGAACAGAATTTTTGTTTCAAACAAAAAAACTGTTTTTGAAATTGGCAGAATCGATGACGACTAATTTCACCTTAAGCTCATTAAGCAGTATTAAGCTTGAACGACAAACCACATCGATTAGGGGATCAACAAGCTGTTTACACTTTGAAAGCATGATTGGCACAATTCCATCCATCCCTGGGGAAGGAATCAAACAATTGACCCATTTCAGTGTCAATCTCGGGAATGGGTTTCCAGCGAGGACCTTCGGCAACATTGCTAAGATAGATACCTAAGTTTTCAACTTGTTCGCACATTTGCTTCCAGCTGTTTTTACGTGATTTTCTAATTTTCCTGTTGTACTCAGTTAGGGACTTTCTGTATTGTTCCCAACATCCGCATCTCGATAACTTTGCTCCTCTGAAAAGTTTTCTCGCGGATTTCTTTAGTACTTCTAGAGATTTGTTCCATCAAGGTGCGTCTTTGCTAGTTGATCTCAGTTGGTTTTCCTATGATCCCTGTATCTTTCCGGTTGTATATCACCTACGTGATAGTTGAATCGTATTTTCTTATGAACTTTTTGTTTTATTTTGTTATAGAATTTATTGCTGCACAGAGTGAGGTCTAGAACTACTTAATGTACTGCAAAGGTCAAGTCTTAAAGCTGTTTATACCCAAGGCTTTGCTTTTAGCCATTGAACGACATGCGACAACAGTTTCTAAGGAAGCTGCAATTTCGGAAGAGCCTCCGATATAAAAGCAACTACTTGTGTTGAAAGAACAACATCCACGTGGTTGTCAACAGTCTTGAAATTAAGAGTTTTTGGACCCTTTTTCATATATCGAAGTAAATAAGTTACTCCAAAGCTAAGACCAAAACTAGGGTTAATTTTTTGTGATTTCGAACTAATGTGGAGAATTTACTACTGATTGATCATTTCGGAACCGGTTTCTGCGGTTTAATTGTCTGATTGTTATCTGAATTCTGGTACTATCTTTGATTTTGAGAATCCAGTTCCGAAATGATGGTGCAAAGAACTTCAAATTGTTTAGAGATGGCTCACTGAGCCAATTCCAAAAACTTTGATATTACTGATACTTTGATAGTGCTTTGAATCTATTCTGCAATAGCAAAACCACTTCTTTCCATTATATGAAAAAAGTCTGCTACCTAGGCAAATGGATTTCAAGAGTGATAATACCCACATTACGAATATTTTGTAAATTGCTATACAACCAGTTCACAATTATGGGTAACACGAAATAAATAGCACATAATTGTAATAATTTCAATCATGTTTTTCCCAACACAGTAATTTTCGTTATGGGACTTATATGCAGGTACCGGCAGCATAACCTCCCTAGAAATGAGCTCAAGTGCCCAAGGAATATGGTATCCCTAAAAAATGTAATTTTCCTCACAGTAAAATTCGCAGCTTGAGACAGGGAAAACCTACGAAAACAAATAAGACACCAACACAAAACCCCACTAAATCCGCTGTCTTCCAAGCTAGCAATATGTTTGGTCCCTGCTACTCTGATGACGTACTTCAGTGAGTTGGCTCACAGCAAACAAATTAGCGTTCCTGCAATCGAATTTGACCATAATTTATACCATCCAGCCGTAAGGCAGGCGTTGCGATTTGACATTGCTCCCATGGATCTCGACGTAACTTCAATCCCAATCCCTCAAGGTTACTAACTCGGCAGATCGATATTCTATTTGCGTTTGGTTTCTACGGATAAATGGCCGGAAAGCTAAAGGCCTACCAACACACAGGGGATGGATTGCAGTGCTTGCATGTAGCTTGTTCCCCATTTCTATTCGTCCGTACAAAGGCGGCTGACCATTTTTCCACTTTACGGTTGCTGACACCCAATCCGACGATGGGAAGAGGGTATAGATCTTAGAATACAGTATGCTACAGTACCTGGTAGGTTCTTGCCCAGCTGCGAATGTACTTCCTCGCCGGATTCCGCCATATTTCCACCTTAGGTTTGCCGGATTCCCGATGACTTCACAAAAATAGTATTATACCTTCTTGGTTGGTTGGCTGACAACGGTGTTGGCAAGCGCTACGTACGATACGATGCGATGGTGATTGTGTTGGGGCTGAGGTCGTGCGAGAGAATCGTTTTCTTGTTATTTTTTAGTACACCGTTCTTAGCCGCAAACTTGAAAAAATGGATAAAATTGCGATTTGCGAAAGGGTTGCGACCGATCGGAGGAGTTTCCTCACTTTCTTCACTTCTGACTTTCGGAAACAAGTTCACTGCTCGGGTTTAAAGAATGCAATTCCAAAAACTTTATCAATTGAAAATTTTCTTCATGAATCACGCACTGCACAAAAACGAAGGTTATCCAGCAGCTTTCTCCTTGCTAGGGGGGCAAGGGAACAAGATTCGATGGCAAAAAAACGGTACACACCCGGGTTCACACGCGATTTTCACCTTGGGGAAAATTTTTTCCTCCACAGGCGTGGACAAAAGCACAGACTGACAATGCACAGATCCGAAATATAACACGGAAAATACTACGCACACACGGTCCACGGCGACAATGACAACGGGGGCGGCCTTCAACGAATAATGAACCTTTTTTCGCTACTTGCTTGCTATAGGCTTCTCCGTACGGTGAAGTACATATAAGTAAGCTTCAGTGACGTGACTTTCTGGCGATGCGATGATCTACTCACAACTGCGGGCACTGATCGGTGCTGTTAGACCAAAAAGTTCACACGAATGCAGGTAAAACTGTACTAAAAGACATGGAAGAAGCAAACGTCACGATGGAAAAGAGCTTTTAGGGGAATACCAGTGTTGCAAGCGTATACGTCAAATTGCGGAAGAGCTGGGGGCAATGAGGTTTAAAAAGGTGTGGCAGATGAAGACATTTGATGCAAAGGGCTGAAATGACGTCATATTTTCGTTGCTCACATAAAAAAGGCGGCAAACGCAAACACTGAGAAAAAACCCGAATTAATCCACCTAGCGGCGTGACTTAGCCTTTCTACTGTCACAATCATCATTATTTAATTTCTCAGGAACATCTATAATTAACTTGACTATATTTTTAAATATCCGTTCCGTATTCCTTAAAATCCTTATTTACCAGTAAAATTCACAACGTATTGCATTGCGTAGAATAATTATATTTTCTTTCCTTGGATGCGTAAATACTTGTAAGCGTCATTTATGTTACTTGATTATTTAGTTTTATAATCAGTCGGCCTTAACTTTCGGGCTTCAGAGCCACATGCGAAATTTGTTTTGAATTGACAATATGAAATATGTGTTCATAGCAGATTTTTTGATATTTTAATATTAATACCAAAGTTAGCATCTTTGAAAAACAAGAGTTCAGAAAAATTATTATATACATCACTTTTGAAGAAAAAGGATTTCGACAACAAAATGATTAAGCTCAAAATTTTAGTACTAGTTTGCTTGGCTTCAATTGTGCAATATGTCTGAATCAGAAAAAATAACTGAATAGAGCATTAGATATGAAAAAGAGAAATAGAACTTTTTCTTAGCTGGCGCTCCTTCAGATATTTATTTTTGCATGGAAATCAAAACTTAAGCTTCATTTGAATGTATTTCATGAAAAAAAGTCATTAGCTTGATCGCATCGTTTTTACAATGTTAGTGGGTTACGAAAACAAGACGAGGTCGAAAAATAGTGCAAAAGCTGCGCCACAAACATGCTTGAGAATGGGAAATATAATGGATATGATTTCCAGTGCTTGTCATTTTTGATTTATTTATTAAAACATGATACATGACATAAGACATCTGTCCTTTAAAATGTCACTAACGAAAACAAATCTTACAAAATTACCACCGCGCAACATTTACTTCCTATTTTTCATGTAACATTTCTAAGCTCTAGTATCTATTGATTGAAAAGAGCATCCATTGATGCGCAAAATTTGTTTGAAATTTGTATAAATTTATTTGGAAAAATCAACCCACTAGTATTTTTAATCCTATACACCACTACATGCTTAAATTAACTGCTTTTCTTCACTTTTTGCTTTTTTTTGTACAATTGTGAGTAACAACAAGTGAAGAAAATTACAATTGAAATCTGAAATCAAAGAAAAGAAAAACTTTTCGATTGAATCCCACTATTTAATATTTATTTGTAACAGACACGTAGTTCGCCTACGACGTGCAGGCTTCATCAGTGTCTTATTTCAAAGCGTATACGTATCTGTCGCGAATAAATATTAAATAGTGAAATTTAGTCGGTAAAAGTTTTATCTTTTCCTTAAATTCACAGTTCGTATTCCACTAAGAGGCTTCAAAAACTTCAGACAATTGGCATGTTTCTCACTTCTCTTGAATTTCAATGCAAATTTAAAAATTGCAAATTGTCATCATATACACACATACATACATACATACATACATACATACATACATACATACATACATACATACATACATACATACATACATACATACATACATACATACATACATACATACATACATATATACACACATACATCACACACATTGAATACAATCAACATTTGATTGATATGTTTTGATTTCAAACGTTTTAACGGTTTAATATACGGTGCTTAAGTGTTAAAGATTGAATAACTTTTGAATGAACTGTCCGATTTTAAATAACTCGGTTTCGTTTGATAGATCTCAGCAGTAATTTTCAAATAATAATAAAATGCGTGATGTTTTTCATTGAATTAATGCTTATATGTTACAAAAATATGTTTTAAATACTATTTTTTCACATTTCTTTATGTAACTTTCAAACTACAAGTCCAATCGTCATGAAATTTGAAAGTTAAGGGTTTGCAAGGCTCCTCTTTTATATGCAATCAATTTTGTTCAAATCGGTTAAGGGACCTATGAGATAATGAAGTCCCATATTTTTCGTATTTTTATACATAACTTTTGAACTAAAAGTCCGATCAAAATGAAATTCAATAGCGACCTATGGGACACCTAAACCTTTCATTTGATACTATGAACATTAAAATCGGTCCAGCCATCTCCGAGAAAAGTGAGTGAGATTGAAAGCGTTACATACACACACACACACACACACACACACACACACACACACACACACACACACACACACACACACACAAACACACACACACAAACACACACACACACACACACACACACACACACACACACACAAACACACACACACACAAACACACACACACACACACACACACACACACACACACACACACACACACACACACACACACACACACACACACACACACACACACACACACACACACACACACACACACACACACACACACACACACACACACACACACACACACACACACACAGAAAATGCTCAGTTTTCAAAACTGAGTCGAATGGTATATGACATTCGGCCCGCAGGACCTTCTTTCCATTTCCGGTTTTCCAAGTGATTTCTATACCTTTATACTATATATTTATATAGTAGAAAGGCAAAACCATGGTAACGCGAAACATGTACCCATGGCTATCTTAACTATATTGCCAATTATTGCAATATTGTAATGATTACCATGATTTTTGTCAACTTGAGAAGATTCGTAGCTAAAAATACTCTAACAACGAGCAAAACATTAACTATTTCCATGGAATGGTATGGAATGGAATGGACTTTATTTTCTTGCTTCTAGAAACAATATTTTTGCAGCCACATATAACAATATGGAATTGTCAACCAGACCATAAAATTGGTAGAGTAACCAACCTATTTTGGACCCCCTCAGCAGCTGCACATAATTTGGACACTTACAGCAAAATCAAATGCAAGTGTCCAAATTAGCAGCTGTACATAATTTGGACACTTACAGCAAAATCAAATGCAAGTGTCCAAATTATGTACAGCTGCTGATGGGGTCCAAAATAGGTTGGTTACCCTAATTGACTACCTGTAAGAATATCATGGCAGCTTTAACATATTTAGGATTACTGTAAACGGAAAAGTTTAGTGGTTTTCAACCAACCATGAAAACATCTCTAGATTACTATTTTATGGTAATGTTACCCTTTTTCTGTCATTATAAGCCGCCATAACGAGAAATACGAAATTCGCGTTTTGTAATAAGAAGTGCTTGTTTTGTTCAACATTTTGATACGATTTGGTAAAGGTGCGTTTAGATTGGTAACATGTGGCATGCAACTTTTTCCAAACTGTTGCGGTATGTTTCCAAGCAACATAGCAACGTATAACAAATATTCAGGTGGCGACAGAAGCAACGCTTAGCAACAACTAGTAACATGTCGCATTCCGCATGTTGCATTCCACATGTTGCCAAGAAATTGCCCAGTCTAAACGCACCTTAAGTATCTGGACATTTTATATAAAGGAAGTGGAATGTTTATGTTAACGTGGAATCTCGAGAAAAATTGGTAATAGTTATATATTTTAGTGAATCACCATTGGCGGAACCAGCGCTTGTTTCGACATAGGAGAATTTATGGCCCACACGGAACTTTTCCCCCTACGTCGGTAGAATTTTCGATGGTGCCAATCGACGTTTACAGATCATTAATAATGTTTGGTGCAATAAAAAATTTTACCGAACGTTTTGCTGTTTAGATTTCGGTAAAATTTTACCGAACCGATTAAATGTGTATGAGTGAGCAAAAATGTTCACTGTGGAGAAATTTTTTGCACAGGAGTGTAATATGGTGCAAATAGCGCTATATTTAAGTCAATTTAACGGGAAACTAGCAGTCATTAACTTTTTGTCGGAAAGCCCAATTTCGGAAGCAGTTTTTCGGCCTAAAAGCGGGATTCTGTTTATAAAAATGTAAATACTGCATTCTTCTTGCCAATCTGAACACAGCGAATTTATTTTCATAAACAGAGTTTTGTTTCAAACTTTTTTGCTCTTGAAATTGGCAGAATCGATGACGACTAATTTCACCTTAAACTCATTTTGTCTCCCAGTTAATTTATTGACTAATTTTACTTTAGCGTAGAGCAGACTCACTTGTTTTATATGACTACCAGCCCTATCGCAATTTCTCTTTTTTTTTAGTACCAGTGACAGTGTCTGTCATTCTGTCCAAACAATGCGGTTGTGTGTGTAGAAGAGAGAAGATTAAAAACATCAGCTCATCTCATTCATGAAAATACAAGAGTACCGTTCCTTTATCACAATCCTCCACAAACACACTTTCAATCGTTGTATGGGATGCTTGTGTTGCGGCAGAGCTAAGCTAACCATTCCGATTGGAATGCAACCGCATCTGCCTGCAGCAGTCAGTCGTGTTTCGGTCGGAGTTGGACGTAGCGGTAGCAGAATCAAGCAGAAGTCGACGTGTCACGTCTCAATTGTACCTTAGGTAGGTTGACTAATATTTGCTTCTATTACTATAGATTATTATTACCTGTTTCATTCATAAAAATGTTCATTTCTTCTTGCGCATTACTCCTGACATAACAGCACCTCACGTTGGCTGCGAGAATTGTACGGCATCAGGATATTTTGGAGAGTACAAACTTATTCATTCATCCGCTCTTGCTATAGCATAATAAACGATGACGTCATCAGGAGAGGTTTTTATTGTCTCAGCCGCCAGGACACCGATTGGTAAGTGGATTTTACCACGTGTGTTAAACACATAATCTGTTAAACTAGAAGGATGTAAATTATGTGACAATTTCACTCAACTTCATGAGAGATTCAATAATCCCGTTGAACACCTTATTAAAGGCTTGTTTGTGGTTCAGCTTCGTTGCGCAAACAATATTTTATAAGCACGTTGTCGCTGGTTCACATTTCAGTTAGACAAACTGGAAATGGATACACATCTTTACATTCGTCAGAGAAGCGCTAATTTACATTGGAAAAGATCGTATGAATTTACATGAAGCGTAAGATGTGCTTGCAGTGGACCGTAAATGGCGGTCAAATAGATCTTGGAAATTCGATATGTAAACTGAATATCTAATGCACAAGATAAATTTTTATGGGATGTAGACAATTGAATATGGTGCTGTCAAAGCGATTTTACGCAGGTTTATCTTGTTTTGTTTTGTTTATGATGTAACAAGACCCGCGAAAAAGACATATTACGTATTACGAAAACACTAATGTGAGAAACACATCAATAATGATTTACAACTTCTAAGATGTTTGCGTAATTAACTGAAATTATTTCATTCTTGATTAAACTTGTTTTCTGAGGAAACACTGTTAAATACCAAACTAACAATATTCGCCAACATTTTGTTAGATTTTGTAGGTAAATCGCTTGCAATAAGTAGATTAATATTATCGCGAAATTCCTTCAAAAGTGAAGTTAAAATCGTAGTTGGCTTACAAAACAAAGTCTGTGTGTAATACACTGCTGATTAGTGAGTCAAGGGGATCGAACTGACTTTAACAATTTCTCAGTTTTTTATCAAGTTATATTATAGTGTATGTTCAATTATACAAGTGGTGACTTTTCAACACTATTAAAATTGCGCTGCGTACTATAATTACGATTTGTTGGCTCAAGTTTTTTGAATTTCGACGTAGAACTGCGTCTTACGGGAAGGTAAAGTTTGTAAAATCAAAATCTAAAAAGTGAAAAAGTCACCGGGTTTAACTTTTTTTTACTGAATTAACCAGATTTTGCTAACAGCTTGTTTATGGTTCCGCAATAATAAAACAAAGCACGATGGTCATGAAAAGTGCTCATGAATATCAATGAATTTTTCTTTTATCTGAACTCTACGTTGCCCAACTATATTACTGTCTAAATTCAACTCAATTCAAATCATTACTTCTGATCTTAATTACCAGACATAAACATTTGATTTGTAAAGATTTCATAGTTGGCACGCGCGATATATGACATATTGTACTATATCTCTTCCAAATCCTTTGAATAAATCCAAATTCATTCCTTTAGTACTGCTATTTTACTAAACATATAACCCCATGCAAAGTAATCCAATGGGTTAAGATTTGGACGTCATTTAAACCGACCTGTCCTGTCAGCCACTTTTGGTAAGGTCAACCAACACTGAACTCGAAAGATTTGGAAAGCGGAACTCTCTACCATTGGTTCCGTTCTTATAAAGCTGGATCATTACTATTGGTGATCCAATACATTCTGTGCTACTTCAGGTATTCCCCAGGGGAGTAATCTCGAACCGCTCATATTTCTGCTCTATTTCAACGATCCGAACCTCGTGCTCGGAGGACCACGATTATCATATGCCGGATTATCACTGCCTCGCACTCTAACACCAGCTCGATACCTTCGCCAACTGGTGTACATTAAACAGAATGGTGTGGATCCCTCGAAGTGTTCTGTGATGTCCTTCTCACGAAAAAAAGATGTGGACGTAAGACCGTCAGTGTACATACAGAAAAACAAGTGCAATGATCCAGTTAATTAGACAAAATAACAGATGTGCAACAAAAACAATTTTAACGACAAGTAATTTCTACGAGACACACAGTTATGAAATACACAGAAATACACAGTTGAAACGTTGAAAAGATTATAAAATCTGTTCTACTATCAATAGACTGACAGCCAATTAAAACGAGAATATTAAATTCTACAGTCGACAAAACAAATTCATGATGTTATTTTCGTCAACAAATTCTCTTCGATTCCGGGATTCATCTTCAGGATTGCCAAAACTGCTTAAGAGCATTATACTGCTGTTCTGTTCCGATCGGCTCTGGAGTGTTGTTCATGTTCTGCGAACCAATCAAATCTGTTCAACGTCGCTTGCCATAGCGAAATCCTTAACACTTACCGAGTTACGAAAACCGATGTCAGCTGATCCACCCGGATACTCTCTCCACACGGAAGGATATGTCCAGAAGCCGTTAGTCGCCGACACTCTGGAAGGGAAAATAGACTGTCCGTATATTCTTGAGCAATTCGTACCGCCTAGACTTCGTCGAAACAGTGTTATGCTGAGGAAGAGGATGTCATATCATCGTAGAGCAAGTACAGAGCCTTTAGCGGTCTCCAGAGGGCGTTCAACAGAATAGCATCAATTTTTGATTTTTACCTATCACCCCAAATCCTACGTGAGCGATTTCTTCAGTCGACATACTTACTTATTAACTTACTTACTTAATTAGCTTGCTAATCTAAGACCTAGCCTGATAAACAAAATTTCTCCAATTTACTCGGTTCTGGGCTTCCGGTCTCCATTTTTTTGGATACTGAGTACCCTTCATCAGATCTTGTTCCACCTGGTCTAACAATCTTGCTCACTGCTTCGCTGGTAGATTTGAAGCAAAACGCCATTCTTGCAAGGCAGTTGTCCGGTATTTTAGCAATCGTGTCTTGTCTTGCACATCGTGTCCGCCTTGCTTTAGCCACCTTTGGAATACCAGCTCGTCTCCTTCCGCCAGTACAGCTTCGAGTGAATGCGCGTAGTTTATGGCAACGTCTGGTTTCAGCCGCATGAGATTTAACCGAGTTTTGAGCTCATCCTTACCATCACTAGGCAGTGATCCAAGTCACCATTAGCGCTTCGATAGGATGTGATGTCAATGATGTCCAAAAAGTGCGGACAGTCGATCATCGGCCCCCCCCGTTCCAGATGCCACCGAGCGAGAAGGCAGATGCAGAGGGCTTGAAGCGAGGCGGATGTCGAAGCGCGTGGGGTTGAGCTTAGATCGGCCAGGTTGCGTTCAACAAAGAGGCTAAACGTAGCAAGAAATTCTGTTTTCTGGAGCTACGCCGTGACGCGGATTCAAACCCATGGGGTGGTGCTTAGGGCTGGTACCGAATGGTCGAAATCCAATTGGCCGAATTCCAGCAACAGTCATAGAAGGCCGAATCATGAATGGCCGAATCACGAAAGCCCGAATCACGAATAGCCGAATAACGAAAGACCGAACTTTCCCAGAATGCTTAATTGCCTGGAAGTATGCGAATTTCCAGATGAATGGAAAATCCAAAGACTGGTATTGCTACTAAAACCGGGGAAACCACCAGGTGATCCCTCATCGTACAGACCAATTTGCCTACTTGACACGTTAGGCAAGCTTCAAGAGCTAGGTAATCTTAAACAGGTTGACGCCTGTTGTGGAAAATGATACCGGGTAGGTCAAGGACCCAGTTTGGCTTCCTTCCGCGATCGATTCTTGAGGCTCTAGCTGTCCACTTGGGTTGAGATCACAGGCTTCGCCGACGATATCGTCCTAACAGTGGTAGGTGAGAGGTAAAAATGCTGGCATCAGACGCCATATGCATAATAGAGGGATAGACGGCTGGTATTAATCTACGATTGGCACACCATAAGAAGGACACAGTGATGGTCAGTAACCGCAAGGCGGCCCTAGAGGCCAAAATTATCGTAGGAGGACAAACGTAGTGTGAACTATCTGGGTGTTATGGCGGACAATAGGCTGAACAGCCACGTGGATTATGCTTGTGGTAAAGCATTAACAGCGGTTACTGCGCTGTCCATGATTGCCGAGCGGCTATGGACCTAGCAGCAGTAAGAGACGCCTGAGAGTCAGCGTTGCCTTGGCGGTGCTGAGGTATGGTGCACCGGCATGGGGCCCGGCTTTGGGTAGTAAGCGCAATCAGGCACATCTGCACAAAGTGTTCAGGCTGAAGGTGCTACGCGTAACGTGCGGGTATCGTATCATATCGTTGGATGCGATCGGGGTTATTGCGGCCATGATCCCCATATGCATACTTCTAGCTGATAACATCGAGTGCCATAGGTAGAAAAACGTCAGGGGCGCTCGGGACAGAGTTAGGCTAGACTTTACTAGGCGGTGACAGGCGGAAGGAACCACGCTGAATACGGCAGGTGGACCCATAGGCTGATACAGAACATCTCGTCCTGGATCGGTAGAAGACATGGTGAGGTAAACCTCTACCTTTTGATTTTTTGATTTCAATGGTTGAATTTAAGGCGAGTATACTAGAGATATCTCAGATTTGCAATCAGTTAAACGCAAATGAGCTAGTTTTAGTAAAGCAATTAAATACAAAAACGAAAAGACTATTTTAGCTATTAGTATTAATTGCCGGTCTTGCCCATCTGTTTTTTATTGTCGTTTTATTTAACTTTTCAATTATCAATCAATGCAGCACTAAAACGTGTGCACGTCATTTGTATTTACTTTGCAATTGAATCTTATCATATCGCTGATATCTGTCCAAATCGTCCAAACAGACGAGTAATTTTGAACTGGCAAGGTCATTCAGCTGTGAATTGTTTATACCGTGATAAACAGCATAAACAAAGTTATAAGTACGTATATTATGTAACCCTGCTCAAGATATTGCACTTTTTCAATCAACTGTATCAGTAATCACTGCTAAACAATATTTAGCTTCTTATATCGCCGCATCATAAATCTTTTGCGTAATACCCCCTGCCGATAACAAAACAAATATCAGACGGTTGATAATCTGCAGCGAAATAAAACGTTGCGTTGTTTGGTTCCATTATTTTACCAAGAGAAGCAGAAGCATTATTTATTTCGCACAAGTTAGGCAATAAATTAACTGACGAATTCCCGCACAATCATTACGATTATGAATATGGTTATTTTTAGTTAATTTATTAGTAAAGAGATAAAATTTATACATTTGAGACTGTAATTTCGCTCTAGAGTAGCCAACGTATTTTCGACCCCATCAGCAGCTATACATAATTTGGACACTTACAGCCAAATCAAATGGAAGTGTCCAAATTATGTACAGCTGCTCATGGGGTCCAAAATAGCTTGGGTATCCTATAATAGGTTCAAATAGGTTTTGGTCGGAACTTTAGACATGGTACTTGCAAGAAATAGATGCCGACATGTTCTTCAGCTCTTTCATGGCTTTTCCGTTTTGGCCACTAAGTTATTAGCGTGGATCCTCCGCAAGAGGTTAGTCCAAAAAATTTCTACCGGTTGCTGCTAGGGGACGTTGAGAAGGGGTAGTCTTCGTTAATTTTAAGTTTTTTGAACTCTTCTTATTGTATTCGTAGAGGCGAACCAGCCGCAGGCTGAAAACCTCTCAAATATAGAATAAAAAAAATTGTATTCGTATCTTTGTATTCTTCAGGCAACTTCCTTGGCGCCATATCATCGCTCAGCGCAGCTGAGCTGGGCGGCGTTGTAGTGAAAGAGGTCATCGCACGGGCAAACGTTCCAGCAGCCGACGTTGATGAAGTTATTCTTGGTCAATCGCTGACAGCCGGTCAGGGTCAAAATCCGGCCCGGCAGGCTTCTCTCGCAGCCGGTGTACCGAAAGAAGTCCCCGCCTTCCTGATTAACATGTTGTGCGGTTCGGGGCTGAAAACAGTCTCACTGGGCTACCAGGCGATCCGATCCGGAGACGCCAGCATAGTAGTCGCCGGTGGCCAAGAGAGCATGTCGAAGGCACCGCATGCATTGCATCTGCGCGGGGGTACCAAAATGGGTGAGGCAAAAATGACCGACACCATGCTGAGCGATGGATTGACGGATTTTTTCCACGACATCCACATGGGAGTGACCGCCGAGAATGTTGCCAAGGAATGTGGCATCACTAGAGAACAGCAAGATGCATCTGCTGTCGAAAGCCAAAGGCGGGCTGCCGAGGCCACACAGAAGGGATACTTCAAAGATGAGATTGTTGCCGTTCAGGTTCCTGGAAGAAAGGAAACGGTCACTTTCGATAAGGACGAGTTTCCCAAACCGGGAACTACGCTGGAAGGCCTAGCCAAGCTGAAGCCTTGCTTTATCAAAGACGGTACTGTTACACCAGGAAACGCCTCCGGCGTAAATGACTCTGCTGCAGCTGTGCTGCTCATGTCTGGCGAGGAGGTGAAGAAACGTGGAGCTAAACCATTAGCGAAAGTTGTTGCGTTTGCTCAGACAGGTATATGTCCGAAGACGATGGGCGCGGCACCGATCAGTGCGGTACAAAAAGTGGTATGTCTCACGATAAAATAACAAAATTTAAGTTTTTTAACGTTTCATAATGTTAGTTGTCGAAAGCCGGATGGAAGGTAGGAGACGTTGATCTTTTTGAATTGAATGAGGCTTTTGCTGCCCAAGCGATAGCGGTCAACAATGGTCTAGGAGTTGATCCGAAAAAAGTCAACATTAATGGTGGAGCTATCGCTCTGGGCCATCCGATCGGGGCATCAGGTATGAATAATTCAATTGGATAAGCTATAACGCTATAGTATAATTGGATATTTTTAGGATGTCGCGTTTTGGTTACCTTGTTGTATGCTCTAAAGAGGACCGGTGGAAAGAAAGGCGTGGCTTCGCTCTGCATCGGTGGTGGAATGGGCGTAGCTTTGGCCGTTGAAATGGTTTAGTATTGGTTTCATGTATTCGCTAGTATGGTATTGAAAGTGTGTAGTATGCATAACCATATCGTTGGCCAGTACTTATGATTAACCCCCTACTTACGATGAATCAAAGTAACATACAAAGTATTTTACCATTTATGCGTGGTGTTCCACAATAGTATTTTCGAAGTATTTCTGTGGTGGAACAAATGACAATAAAGTAAACTTTGTACTTAAAATCATACAATATTCTGAAGAATAAAATTTTTCTACGAATTATGGAAAGAACGGTATTTTTCTTTTCTCATGGTTTTACTCGGATGGACTGTAACAGTTGCTTCAAGCGAACCTCGAACAGTGACATTTTTATCTTAAGTTCACTTACGAATGCTTTATTAGCAATGTCTGAGTTCGAAAACAGACAATGAAGCCTGCAAGACGTAGGAGAAATGCGTATGTGTTGTGAATAACACTATTAATGGAATTTAATCTTGAAAAAGTTTTTCTTTCGTTTAATTTTGAGACTCGACCGAACTAGTGCAGGAGAAGGGGATGTAACCGTTGCTGTGAGGCGATATGTTAAGTGCCGCCTACTGTCGAGCTTCAGTTTGAAAGCTATCGAGCCCATTAGGGTGGAGTTCAGCGCGTCGATGGGACCAATCAACATCATAGCGGCCGGCTACTGTCCTAAACAAAGCAGAGCACGGGACGGGCTCATTTACGATCCGATTTGGTCAGCTGACTCAACGGCGGATGAAGTACATCGTTGCCGTTGACCTTGATGCTCGGTATGAAATGTGTGACATCCGAAGAAAAAATCAGAATAGGACCATTCCGGCGGAAGATTTCGAAGCCGACCATAGAAACAATTTGGCGCTGGACTGTGACCAGAATCTTAACAGTTTCCTCTATCAAAAGTAGTCTTGATGTACATCAAGAGGTTCAGTCTTCGACTGTTCCTGATTGATCTGTCCATCAGGCTGCTCCATTTCAGAAACGTTTCGCTTTCTACGCTTGCTAGCGTTCGGTAGCGGTCGGTTTTTGGGATTTGGTACCGAATTCTCATTACAAATAGTACGCACTAACTGTTTGGTCCCGGGCTTGGGTGTTGGCGGTGCGGCTCTCTGCTCTATAGTTTCTGTCGACTAGTGCGAATGTTTAGGTCGCGCTGCGCTTATTTTATTATGTAGACATATCTTGCAAAAACTATCTAAGCATTTCCACGAGACAAAATTTGGCCAAGAATTAACTAGGGAGGAAGTTGATCACGATCCTGAGAAGGAAAAAGTGCCAGAAGGGGGACAGAGATCGTGAGAAACTGGAACAACTACTCCGGGCTAATGAAACGCGCAAGTTCTACGAGAAGGTGAAACAAACCCGTAAGGGCTACACACCTAAACCTGACATGTGTAGGGACGAGGGAGGGGATCTAATCACAAACGAGCGCGAGGTAGTCGACAGGTGTAAGCAGTATTTCGATGAGCACGTCAATGGCGATATAGCTGAAGGAGACCTAGGGGTGCCTATAAACGACAACAGCGCGCCGGCTCTTGATCTCGGAGAGATCCGACGAGAAATTCGTCAGCTGAAGAATAATAGAGGCGCCGGAAAGGACCGACTCCCGGCAGAACTCTACAAAAATGGCCGAGAACCGCTAGCAACAGCAGTTCATTGGATAATTGTTAGGATTTGGGAGGAGAAGAAACTACCGGAGGAGTGGACGGAAGGTGTAGTCTGTCCTATCTACAAAAAGGGCGACCGGCTAGATTGCTGTAATTACCGCGGCATCACATTGGTCAACGCCGCCTACAAGGTGCTCTCCCAGTTTTTGTTACGTCGTCTATCCCCAATAGCAAGATAATTTGTAGGACAGTATCAGATGAGCTTTATAGGAGCACATGCGACTGCGGATGAAATTTTTATTCTCCGACAAATCCTCCAGAAATGTAGGGACTACGGCGCCCACAGATCATATTTTCGTGGATTTCAGGGCAGCATATGGTACAGTGGAACGCGAACCGCCATGGCAGATAATGCACGAGTACGGGTTTCGGACAAACTGACGCGGCTGATCAGAGGCTACCCTGGATCGAGTGATGTGCTACAGGCTCATTTCGGGGACACTCTCTAGTCCTTTCGAATTGCGCAGAGAGTTGTGACAAGGGCATGGACTGTCCTGAATGTTATTCAATATCACTATTTAAAGTGTGATCCGGTGAGCGGGCATCGAAACGAGAGGAACGATCTTAAGCAAGAGTAGCCAATTCTTAGCCTTTGCAGACAATCTCGTCATCATTATTAAAACCCTTTGGACGACGGAGACAATATACGCCAGACTAAAAACGGAGGCTAGGACAAATCAATGTGTCGAAAACCAAATATACAGTAGGAAGAGGTCCAGAGAAAACAATGTTTGTCTCGCACGCACAATGACTATTGACGATGATGAACTGGAAGTAGTTAATATTTGGGATCTCTGGTCATCGCTGACAATAATATGAGTAAGGATGTTCAAGGACGCATTACAGCTGGAAATCGAGCCGTTTTGATCATTTTTGGCGAAGTACAAACGGATAGCGGAGAGTGGCCTAGGCGTATGAACCACGAGTTGCAGAGATTCCCATCGGATTTTGGACTATTAAGAGAAGTTTCTATCATATACCTGCCGAAAGTCGGGAGACTACGGTGGGTCGGTCACGTCGTAAGAATGCCGGACGACTCTCCAGTAAAATCCGTTCTCGTCAAGAATCCCACCGGCATCAGGAATAGAGGGGCCCAACGTGCTAGATGGCTCGACCAGGTTGAAGCCGACTTGCGTGTGTCAAGACGCTCAACGAATTGGCGACGAGTATCCCAAAACCGAGTACAGTGGAGGGGAATTCTTGATACAGCAAGAGCCAACCCGGATATCGGTTGGTAGAAGTAAGTAAGCGTTCTGTAGTCTCAAGGTTACCGTGTCTGCTTTGACAAGCGAATGGTCATGGGTTCGAATCTTAGAAGAATCAGGCCATTCGATGTCAAAGTGACTTTAGCATAGTATTATTCTCAGCCCCTCATCACCCTTCCTTCATGCTGAATTCTATATTATCCCGATATGGCCTATTGACAAATAAATAAACAAATAGAGAGTGCAAAAATGAGACGCTTATAGTAAAATGCACTGGTTTTGCCATGCCAGGAATGGCTTTAATTGGGGACTACGCGCTGTCATGTGGAACGAGGTGGGTAATATAGAGAAAAGCATTGAAGGAAGGGTACTCAATTACACACAATCACGCATAAAATTCAATAAGCATATCCCTCAATCAATAGCGATTATAGCAAAAATAAATGCAGTGCGGGTTATACCTACTTAGGCAAACTCCCGGGCGATATCACAATCACCCTTACTCTGCGAGGCGAGTGACGTGACTATTTTGGAGTCGCCGGGAATCAGGTGACAATTGTCACCTAGGTGACTCGCTTTGTCACCTAGGTGCCACGGTTTGTCACCTAGGTGACTCGACTCGCCGTGGCGAGTCACGGCGAGTGACAACTGTCGGTGAATAGATCAACAATACTGGTCGCAGTAATGAGTCCATACAGGAAAAAAGCAACCGTTCACTCAGCGATTATAGCAAAAAGAAATGCAGTGCAGCTGCAGGTTGTACAACAAACACCCGGACGCTATCACAATAGATTAACGATACTGGTCGCAGTAACAGGTCCATACAGGAAAAAAAACTGTCCCACCTTCTACTGCAAACCACTCCCAACAAACATTTTTGTTCAAGAATAGCTTATTCAACTAATGTACAGCTAGTTCCCGTGGAACAAGTGCTTGATAAGCTATTATACAACAAGAATGTTACCTGGGCTGGCATGACACATAGAAGAAAATTCTTCAAAAACCATCGTCCTACACATTTTGCTTGCACACTAACGCTCTCTATTATGCATTTTGCGGAGTAGCTTGCATTTGCAGGATTTCATACTGTATATAGGTTTTTATACATTTGCAGGGTTTTTTTATACTGTATGGTTTGTCACATTTGTATGGTTTTATGCTGGAAACCCGAAGCAACACTCGAGCGCCGCGGTGTGGCCATGTTGCGAAACATCCTTTTTTGAAAAATAAGTGATTTTTGAATGGACGATGGAATTAACGCGAGTGTCTCGTCTGTTTGTCTGTGTGCTAACGAAAACCGAAACGGAATCTCGAGCTCAGTTTTGAGTCCTAGTTCAATTTAAGTCCAAGTTCAAGCTCAATAGTTAATTCCAGTTCCAAGTACAATTTCGAATTCAATTTTTAAGCGTAATGGTGTAATTTCAAGTAAAATGTCGTGTCTAATTCAAATCCGATTTTAGTTTCGTTCCGATTTTAAGATCAATTTCAAATGCATTTTAAACTCGAATCTTCAAGACCAATCTCTTGTCTCATTTGGTTTTCCTGTTTTATGGCAGCCTTCAAGTCAAAAATGTGACAAATCCAAGTTCAGTTTCATATAAAATTCATACCGAAATTAAAGTTCAAGTCCGAAATTCAAATACAAATTTCAACACGAGGAATCGAGTAGTATATTTTTATCGTGGATCTTTTTTTTCGAGCAGTTCTTGCTGCTATATAATTTTCAAAAATATATGGCACCCTTAGCTGACTGTCAAAGTTATTCATTCATTTTCATCGCCGTCATTAATGATAAATTTTGTCGCGTATTTATCAGTCGGTCTGATTTTTGACACGTACTGTTTGTTTTTGCAGCAAGAAATCTAGTTTTACTGCATTTTTAAATGTAAATTCGCTTTTAAATTACGGTTTATCGAAATGTTCATCTTGTGAAAACATAACTAGTTGGTGTGCTTACGGTAAATAGTGTTTATTTTTATGGCAAGCAAAGTTTACCATCACGGCAGCAGCGGTAGATGCAACAGGAAGAGAAAAATGGAAGCATCCGGCTTTTCTCTTGCGGTGGTGTTATTTCTGTCGATAACTAGCGGTATTGCCACGAATACCAACTCCGGTGGTCCACAAATGATCAAGTTGCTGGAAGAGGAAGCTTGCACGCAACTTCGGGATCTGTGCTCGAGTGTGCCAAACGGTGCGGAAGATCTGAAAGCTTTGGAGTGCGTTCAGAATTTACCCCGGGAGCAACTGGAAGCGCTGACCGACCCCTGCCAGCAGCTTATCTGGAGCCACACGCTGGAGTTGATGGACGATCGGAACATTCAACGGCTGGTGCATAAGGGTAAATATATTTTCAACTTATGTGAAGGTTTGGTGAAATAAAAAGAAATACTTCCAGGCTGTCCAAAACATTTTGACAAATTCGACTGCACGGTTAAAGCGGAACCGGGACAATATTTGTCTTGCGTAATCGACCAGCGAGATCTGGTCAAAGGAAACGGATGTCGAGAATATATTCAGCGGCTTGAGTATGTTGCCTTTTCCGATTATCGGTTGATAGGACGTTTTCTTAAGGACTGTAAAAGAGACATTGAATCACTGAACTGCGGAAGGATTGGCAGTGACAAAGTTTCCCAAGGGGAAACTATATCCTGTCTTCAGAATCATTTGGACAATTTAAACGGTGAATGTAAGCGGGGTGTTTTGCATCTGTCGGAAATTCAAACCGACGACCTGAAGCTGGATCGACAGCTATTTCTATCGTGCGCTGTTGACGCAATTCGTTTCTGTCCATCAATTCCGCCTGGTTCGCAACTGGTGCTGAAATGTTTGATGAAAAATCGAAATGATGTCGGAATGACGGAACACTGTCAAAAGCAGCTTTTACGAAGAGAGCGACTAATCGCGCACGATTATAAACTGAGCAAAGGGTTGACTCGGGCTTGTAAGGAGGACATTAAGCAGTATCATTGTCGGCGCGGTGTTTCAGATGACAAGGACGTTCGATTGGCGCAGATTCTGCTTTGCTTGGAAGCAATACAGAAGAATAACTCGAAGTTGAGCCACGATTGCGTATCGGAGATCAACGACCATCGTCGAATGCTAATGGAAGACTACAAACTTTCGCCGGAGATTCTCACGGGATGCGCGGATGACATCGACAAGTTTTGCAGTAATCTGGACGCGGGTGGGAAAACCATCCACTGCCTGATGGATCATGCCAGACCGAAAAAGAAGAAGGAACGAAGGGTGACGGACACCTGCCAGAGAGCGCTGGAATCGCTGGTCAAAGTTGCCGATGTTGGCGAGGACTGGCGTGTCGATCCGGTGCTGCGGAAAGCTTGCAAGCCGGTCGTGGACGTTGCCTGTAGTGACACCGAAGGTGGAGACGCTCGGGTTATGTCGTGTTTGATGGAAAAATTGGGAACAAACTTCATGAATGCAGAATGCGAGTCGGCTTTGCTGCAGATTGAGTACTTTGTTGCCAGAGATTTCAAGCTAGATCCGCAGCTGTACAGGTTGTGCTTTGAAATACGTTATTAAAAATGATATTGGTATCGAAAATTAACAATTTTTCTCTTTTAGAAATTGCAAAGACGATGCCATTCGGTTCTGTAAGGCAAAGAAAACCTGGGCTGATTTGGATAATGCTCAAATGGATCCGGACCGCGGTCCGTTGATTCTGCCGTGCTTGCATCGGTATGCGTACCACCCGGAAAAGGATATGCAACTCAAACAGGAGTGTTTCCAGGAAGTAAAACGGGTCATGCGACAGCGGGCTCGCTCGGTCGATCTGATTCCTGAAGTCGAGGACGAATGTATTGACGATTTGGCCTTCTTCTGCTCGGACAAGACCGGCAAAGGAGAGGAGATGCTCTGTCTGCAAGAGAATCTAGAAAAGCTACAGCAGAAATGTAAAGATGCCGTCAGCAGCTACACCGAAGAAGAAGCAGCTCATGTAGAATTAAATCCGGTAATAATGGCTGTTTGTGGTGATGCCATGCAAAAACACTGCGCAGAAATCCTGAAAACTGGTAAAGACGAAGGCGATGTGATGGAGTGTCTGATTTCATACAAGAACGATCCAGATATGCGTAACGATGTCAAGTGTCGTTCGGCTATCGAACACTTCCAGATTATTTCCTTGAAAAACTATCACTTTACGTACAAATTCAAGGAAGCCTGTCGTCCTTATGTGACCCGATTCTGTCCCCACAGCAACACCAAGTATGATGTAGTCGCTTGCCTAAGTGAAATCATGCGAAACGACACCATCAAGGGCGCTAAGCATTCTGTTCCGAAGGAATGTCGCCAGCAGGTTCGGGCTCAGCTCTATCAACAACGAGAAAATATTGACTTCGATCCCAAGCTGAAAGCTGCCTGCCGGGAAGAGATCATCGCGTATTGCTTCAACATACCTCACGGATCCGGACAGGTGAATAGGAACAATGCAAGTGTGATTTGTCTCTATTTCATTTAGTGTTTTGGTTTAATTAAGTTGAGATATTTTAGGGTGATGCAATTTTTTTCATTTTCTGTTCTCTGGTTTCTCAAAAATAGCTTATTTATATTATTCCACTGTTTCGTTTTGTCAGGTTTTGGAATGCCTTCAAACTCACAACGGCAAACTGGGTCCACAGTGCGAGCACATGTTGTTCGCAATCAAAAAATCCGAACTGACCGATAGCGCAACCGATTATGTGTTACTGAATACCTGCAGAGAGATGATTCGTCAGTACTGCCATGATACCGACCCGGCCGCTATGCTGGGATGTTTGAAGATACACAAGGACGAGAATCTGTTCGATAGCAAGTGCCACCTGGTGGTAGTGAATCGTATGATTGAGCAAAACATGGACTATCGTTTTAATCCAACACTGCAGACGGCCTGCTCGAAAGACATTGCCGATCATTGTACGGAAATAGTAGCTGGTGCCCAAGCCAACGAGGAACTTAACGGGAAAGTAATAGGGTGCTTGAAAATCAAATTCCGTGAAGGAAAACTGCACACTGATTGTGAAAAACAGATGACCGAAGTGTTACACGAGCAAGCGCTCAACTATAAGTTGAATCCCCTGCTGCAAAGTGTGTGCCAGGATGAGATTCAGGTTTTGTGCGGTTCCACAATAGACGCAGGGGCGGTGGAAGATCACGGAAAGGTTGAAGAATGTCTCAAACAGGCATTTATTGACAAAAAGTTGATTAACCGCGCATGTAAGGTAGAGGTCGCCGAACTAATCCAGGAAGGTAAAGCCGATATCTACGCTGATCCGATGTTGCAGCGAGCTTGTGCTGTAGATTTGCTCAAATATTGTTCGAACGTACAAAGCGGAAACGGAAGGCGTAAGTTGTGGTGTTTCCCAATCAACCTAAATTCATTTTAAGTTATGATCGATACTTTTTTAGTGTTGAAATGCCTGGAAGTAATTTTACAGGACGAATCGAAAGCATTGGACGACGATTGTAAAAACACGCTGCTCAAAAGAATGGAAATGTTCCGAAATGCTGCTGTGGTAAGCCCAAACAATATTCAACCTCATTATACTAGTGGTGTTCCATAATTGCCCTCCTCAAAAACAGGTCATTCCCCAGCCGGAAAGCCTCAGCCAGCTGTACAACCAGATGGCAGAGTCGCCAATACGGTACTCCGTCGCACTGCTAATGTTGAGCTTCTTGAGTTTTATTTTCATCATCGGGCTGATGCTCGGTCGTGTCACACGACGGACAATAGCCCAGAAGAATAAATAGTCACGACAATGGCGGTGGCGGTGCTGGTGCTGGTGCTGTCGGTCGCTGCTCCGGCCGCAACGCAGGCTCCCCTCCAAGCTGGTCGCTTATCTGTAAGTAGAACATGAATTTGCACTTGATTTTTTCAAAATTTGAATGAGCGAAACATGGTGGCAAAGCAAAAATTGGTTGAAGAAGAAACAGATGCTGAGAGCGTGTGTGAATAACCATCCAACCCTCAACGCAAGTCTGCAGCAGCTATACGTGTCTGTGTTATAAACGTTTTTATTGCCTAACATTAAGGATATTTTTTAATAAGTTTTTGAAAGCTTCGCGTATACTGATTCCTCTTCCAAAAGTCCCGATCAATTACAAGCGCTCGTGAGGAAGTTGTAGAACGTACTGTGTAAAATATACAATTTAGTTAGGTTGATTTGAATGGGAAACGTCATAATTTGTTTTCGATTCATATACCACTAATAACACTGACTATATGCTAAATCAATCAAAAACAATAACACTAATTTAAAGAGTGATTATGAGCATCTAGTGATGTAGGACACGAGAGACATGCAAAATATCATAGGAGACATTTTATATGTAGTTTTAAATTATCATTCTGAGGAGTGAAATAAAAAGTTGCATAAAAGAAAGGACGTGAATTTTACCTAGACACCATAAAGAGTGAACATGTGCATCTGTTGAAAATTAGCGAGACACCATTGGAAATTAAGCGTCGATGACACTGGACGAGTTTGTAAGCTGCTAGTCAGCGATCTCACGAGTGGGCGAGTTAGCGAATGCGCGAGTCATGATGACACACAAATCGGCAAGTAAGCTAGTATGCGAGGGGTTTTGATAAATCTAAAACGTATTAGGCAGCGATGCCGGTCATACAAACAAATCGTTGCTAGATAAACGATCAAGTTTAACGTAGACAATGTACAATTTACATAAGAGTTATCTTATGTTATTTAATTCTAACTTCTTCATAGATGTTTAATTGATAAATATGAAGTATTACGAGGAATTACTTCAATTAATTCACATTGCATTTACAATTTCAAAATTAGTAAAAATATTTGGCATTTCTGGTGCTATAAAATTAATAATTTAAAAACCCCCTCGCTGCGTCGCTAGTTACTCGCAACTATGATGCCACACAGCTAGTGTGCTAGCCAACAAGCGCACACGCCATCGAGTAGCGAGTAAAGTTGAGCAGCATTCAACTTTACTCGCTACTAGCAAACAATCTGCTAGTCAGCTAGTGTGTATGATGACACATGGCGAGTTCACGATCTCCTCGCCAACTCGCTTACTAGCAACCTAAAAACTCGCCCAGTGTCATCGACGCTTTAGGAATCCTCTTCCAGGTACTTCATATCGTAGCAAAATTGCGCTTTTCTCTCTGTTTCTGATTAGAGAATTCAACTCTATTTTTATCACCTTCTCAGATTCCGTAGTTAGTGGTCTTTAGCTTCTTATCCAAAGCTGCTATTCCTACTTGCTCGTGGTACCAGCCGGAATACGATGAAATAAGGACATGAAATGGACACTTGCTACCTCGAACTGCAGATCGCTAAATTTCGTGGGTGACGACAGGGCGCTGCTCGATTAGTTAAGCAAAGCAAAGCCTAGATGCTAGAAGCCTAGATGCACACGAGAATTCGTCGAACCTAAAAACATCGGGAGAACTAGCAGAAGACGACATAAATGGTCTCTCCCTCTGTGACGGCCGTCCCTGTGAAAGAATCGATAAACCTCTTAAAAGACTGCCTATTAAAACAACATGGGAACAATGCATGGATAAAAAAGGTGGGGTGGTAACTTGAACACGTTTGTATGTGGAGGAGAATTATATCCAACTACTACCTACAAACAGTTGAAAGGTGCACTAATGGGCAATCCACTATCACCTTTCTTATGTGAACAGTTCACGGCTTTGAAAGTTTAGCTGAAACAAAACCAGTTACTCCCGAAAAGATGGTGGCGATACGTCGACCACGTTTTCAGCATAATCAAACAAGGAAAACTAGAAACCATTCTAGCAGCCACAAACAGCACGTACAAGAATATAAACTTCACATACGAAATAGAAAAAGAAGAAAAATTTCCTTTCTCGGACATATTGGTAATTAGCCAAAAGGAAAGTGCATAAACCTTTTTTTTTTTCATGTGTGGACTCATTACTGCGACCAGTATAGTTGATCAATGCATAAACCTTAGAATTTGAAGTATATAGAAAACTCACCAACACTAAACGCGTTATATCTAGTTCATCTAACCATTCGCATAGGATGGAAATATTACCGTTGAATGAGCTACGGAAACAAAAATATATAAATACATTTTAGAAATTGCATAACTGAACGGATGCAAAGAAAGGACTAGCCAGAACATTATTTCCAAGAAAAGAAGAGACGCATACAATAACTCACTAATAACACTAACAGCAATACCACCAGAACTAAAGAGAGTGGTAGTAGAATACGACGAAAACATGACACGCCTTCTTCATCGAAAAATGATGAAATTCAGAATCCACTTAGTCTAAGCCAGCCGAAACAACCAGCTCAAAAGTAAGTTGGGATCAACTAAAGACCCGATCGAGGAACGTAAAAAATCAGGGATTAATGAAATCAGTTTCTCTTTACCCACATTGCGAAAAGGTTTACACCAGCCAGATGAGAAGAATTCTGGAAACACGTACAAAAGAACACTTGGCAGAGGTAGTAGCGTAAGCATCAAGGGATATCGAGAAGGGTTTGACACACCATTTTAGATAAAAAGTGGTTGAGCATATCTTTAATGATAACCATCCGTTAACCATCAACGACACAAAAATAATAAACAACTGCTCAGCATGGAAGTTGGATATGGTGGAAAGTTTGGTGAAGATCAAGAGATGGTCAAGAGATACTCCTCCACTTTACTACACAAGACCCTGGAAGCGATTATTCTTGGTTTTTCAAGTACCTATGTGTTTTGGATACCCACACAGACACACTTACACGAAACAACAACAATAACTTCCAGCAAGAAACCAGTTGACCACGATCCTGAGGAGTAAAAAGCGCCATAAGGAGTACAGAGATCGTGAAGAATAACTGCACCAAACTAGGCTACACACTACACTAGGAGTACCCCTGGACGATAGTAATGACCCAGCACCTGATCTCCAAGAAGTCAAAAGAGAAATCGAGTTGCTAAAGACCAATAAAGTCGCTGGTATGGACCGCCTACCTGCAGAGCTTTATAACTATGGCCGAGAAACGCTGACAACGGCTCTACACTGTGTAATTTCCAAGATTTGGGAGGAGGAGAAACTACCGGAGGAATGTATTTTTTTTTAACGAGTAGGGAAATCTGCTATCAGACACCTGAGAAGACAACTCAGGGAGTGGGGTTTGGTGTCCCGACCCCCCTACTGGGGCGTGAGGATCCAGACCCACTAAAACCCTACTCGAGTCTCCAGCCTCAATCCCCCCTGGAACCACCTTATCGGTATTACTTCAGGGAGGGGCTATTATGCTTAACGCACGCTCTTAGATAACTACTGGACTATGGTAGTTAGGCTGTTTATTCGCCGTTGATCGGCTTTCCAGCGGTTTTGTAGCTCAAGTACGATCTGGGTAGCAGCCGCATTGGCCGCACCCCAGACGTCCGAGCTAGAACACATCCTTTGGACTAAGTTATCCGGAGTAGTGTCCTGTCCGCTAACTGCCATCATGTTGCTTCTCACGCCCGCGAAACGAGGGCATATGAAGAAAGCACGTCCGCGCATTCGGGACACTCGGGGGACTCCGCATGCCCAAATTTGTGCAGATACTGTCTAAAACAACCATGCCCTGACAGAATCTGTGTCAGGTGGAAGTTGACTTCGCCATGACGCCTGTTGACCCATCCGGATAGTTCCGGGATAAGTCTATGTGTCCACCGGCCTTTTGTGGAATCAGACCATGCCCGCTGCCATGTGATCATCGAGGCCGATCTTGTGGTACTCCGTATGCCTCTAGTTCCACGTTGGTTGAAGCACTCTACGTCCTCGCTGATGATGATACCAATAGGCATCATACCCGCTAAGACGCAGATTGCGTCATGTGAAACTGTGCGGTACGCACTCGCCACTCTTAAGCACATGAGACGATAGGTGCTTTCCAGCTTGGCTAGATAGCTTTTGGTACCTAACGCCGATGACCACACCGGCCCGCCATACCTGAGTATGGACTGGACCACGTTGGCTAAAAGCCTTCGCTTGCTGCCATATACCGCAGAGCTATTAGACATCATACGAGACAATGCCGAAATAGCTGTGGAAGCCTTCTTGCAGGCATAGTCGACGTGGCTCCCGAACTTGAGCTTGTCATCGACCATGACTCCAAGGAGTTTTAAGAACCGCATTGACGAAATAGTGCAGTCCCCGACACTGATATTTGCTTGCTGCACCGACTTGCGGTTGTTAACCACGATAACCTCCGTTTTATGATGCGCTAGGTCCAGTTTCCTGGATCGCATCCAATCTTCAACAATGCTTATGGAGTGGGCAGCCGTCAACTCAACCTCTCTGATAGATTCACCGTAGACTTCCAAGGTGATATCGTCCGCAAAGCCGACAATCGCCACCCCTACCGGAAGCTTTAGCTTCAACACCTCGTCTTACATGACGTTCCACAACACCGGGCCCAGTATGGAACCTTGCGGAACCCCTGAGGTGATTGGAACGCATTTCTGACCCTCCTCCGTGTTGTAGCATAGCACACGATTCTGGAAATAATTTTCCAGAATTCTGTACAGCGACACCGGCACTTGGACGTTCCGAAGCGAGCTGGCTATGGAGTCCCAGCTAGCGCTATTAAACACATTTCTCACGTCGAGCGTGACAACTGCGCAATAACGAATACCTGTCCTTTTGGGCTGGATTGCCACCTCGGCTGTCTTAGTGACAGGCAAGATGGCATCCACCGTAGATTTGCCTTTTCGGAAGCCGAATTGGTTCCTTGACAGACCGTTTGTACCCTCCGTGTACTGTACGAGTCTGTTAAGGATAACCCTCTCCAGCACCTTGCCGGCAGTATCGAGTAGACAGATCGGCCTATATGACGAGGGGACACCCGGAGGTCTTCCCGGCTTCGGCAATAGGACCAGGTTCTGTCGCTTCCATCTGTCCGGGAAGTGGCCAGCTTCCAGGCATCTATTCATTACTGCCCCGAATAATTCGGGAGCCTCTAAAATAGCCGCTTTAATGGCCATATTCGGGATACCGTCTGGCCCCGGTGCCTTGCTCACCTTTAGGGATTTAGCAATATCAATGAGTTCCTCGTTCGTAACCGTCACTTCCTCCCCGACCTCCAAACCGCCGTCGCCCACGTTACTTTGGATGTTCGGCTGGGAGGCCGACCATCCTACGCTATGGTCTGAGATACTGGAACGTCGGCCGTGGGACGACTCAGCGGCCTGGGGACAGGGCCTTGGCTCGTGGCGCGGAAAGAGGCCCTCGATGATCCGCTCCAGCATCTCTGGCGATTGCTCTGCGGGCGCCATCACACCCTTGGTCTTTGCCATTACGACTCTGTAGGCATCACCCCACGGGTTCGCATTGGCACTAGCACATAACCTTTCAAAGCAGGCTCGTTTACTAGCTTTTATCCCGCTCTTAAGCGCTGTGCGTGCAGCAACAAGTGCTACTCGACATTCAGCCCTGCTTTCATCCGAACGAGCTCTTTGCATAATTCTCCTCGCACGAAAGCACGCTCCGCGGAGTTCCGCAATTTCATCTGTCCACCAGTAAGCCGGTGACCTGCCATACCTAGGACGACCTTTCCTAAGCATGGTAGCGTCACATGCTCGCGACAGTACCTCAACCAAATGATCAGCGTTCGGATCGGGCATACCGCGATCACCGCACTCTCTCCGGATCGCTTCCACAAATACTTCGGGATCGAAGTATGATGTCTTCCATCCACGGGTGGTTGGAGTGTTGGCCCTACTCGCCGCCTGCCGCCTCGTTATCTGACCGACACCATAGCGGACCGCCTGGTGGTCACTGTGAGTGTAGCCATTATCTACCCGCCAGTCTCCTATCAGACCAGGACTGCCGAAAGTCACGTCGATGATAGACTCCGCACCGTTCCTACTAAAGGTACTTGTGTTGCCGACGTTGGCCAGATCTACGTTGAGCTTTGCCAGAGCTTCAAGCAGAATCCGACCCCTATGGTTCGTGCGACGACTTCCCCACTCTACCGCCCAAGCGTTAAAGTCGCCCGCCACAACCACCGGCCTTAAACCAGTCAGCACAACTGATACTCGGTCTACCATCCGCGTAAACTGCTCGATAGACCAATTCGGCGGAGCATAACAACTGCAGTAAAACACTCCACCCACTTTGGCAACCGCAAATCCCTCGTCTGCAGTTGACACAACCTCCTGAACCGGGAACCTGCTTGTCGTCCATATAGCCGCCGTCGCAGACCTATCCGAGACCCAGTTGCCGTTTCCGGCAGAGACGCGATATGGATGCGAGACTATGGCAATGTCCATTGCTGACTCAGAAACTGCTTGGTGTAACTGCTGCTGAGCCGTGCTGTAGTGGTTCAGGTTGAGTTGTGTCACTTGCACTATGAACGTGGCTTAGTCGCCGGCACACCGGCCGGGCACCTTGGACCTCCCGTTACGTGCTTTGCGTCCCGTTTACCGGTACAGATCAGGCACTTGGGAGGCTCCGCGCAGTCCTTTGCTTTATGGCCAGCACTGCCACTGCCACTGTGCTCGAAACACCGGAAGCAAGCTTCCGACTGCTTGGACACGCTCAGTGGGCATACCGACCACCCCACTTTTAGCCTAGCAGCTTTCAGGGCTTTGTTTCCGTCAGTCAGCGGAAGTCGTATGGTGGCTACCTGGGTCCCGGCCGGACCCTTGCGTAGGCGAACCGCCTCGGTTGCCACCACCACTCCACTTTGCTCTTTGAGAGCTTGTACGACCTCACGCACTTCGGTGATCTCGTCCAGGTTCTTAAGCTGGAGAGTCACTTCTGGTGTGAGAGCACGTACCTGCACTCCGTCCCCGAGCACTCCTTCCGCTATGGACTTATATGCGGAACTCTTCTTTGTGGCGTCCTTCTTTAACTCGAGGATCATATCGCCCGTGCGTGAGCGGCGGATGCTCCGTACGTCCGCGCCCAGATCCTTGAGTAGGGCGTCTCCTCTCATGGCCTTCAGAACCTCCGAGTATTTCGACCCGTCGGTTTTCAGGATAAGAGCGTCGCCCTTCTTCGCTCGCTTTCTTGCCGGTTTAGGTGGAGCAGTTTTTTTACTGGAGCCTCCTCCGCCTTTTCTCTTGGCCCTAACCTCGGTCCACGGGCCACCTGTCTTGGAGCTTCCCGCTGGTTCATCGATTAGCTCTGCCAACCCGCTAGCCTGAGGGCTTTTACCGATCAGGCGTTTTTTCGGTCCGCCAGGGGTGCTATCCCCCGGGGACGGTCTCGGGCGCTTGGCGGATGCCTACCGCTGCTGGTAGCGCTTTCCGTAGCCTCCTGGGCCGCGTTACGACACTCCGTCAACGGGCGGAGAAATTGCCGCGACCTGACGTAAACTCAATTATTACATCGAGCTGCTGTGACGCTGCTACCACTTTAGGTACAGCGTCTCTATTTTTCTCCATCGCCCAGATAAGCGCTGGGCCGTTCATCGCTGTGTCCGGCGTGGTAGGCATACCGCTGCCTTTGCCACCCACACTAGCGCTCCTAGTTGCATCCTTCTCCACCCTTGGTGGAGAACGCTGGATGCCTCCTCTAGCGAACGGGTTTTCCACCGTATCTACACTTGTTGTATTTTTGATTTTGTTTTCCATAAGAATCCCACGAGTTGAGGGGAAAGAAAAGTCCGCCACATCAGAGCCCCTCATGTTGAGTCATGAGTTTACACTCAGCCTTCGCATGAGTGCCCCCTTCTCTGTCCGCATACGACCCTAGTTTCCACCGGTTGTCCGATTTCCACTAAGGAGCGTATCCCGGATGGTACCACGAGGAGGTAGAGATAGGAGTTGCTAAATAAGAGGCTGTGGAACTTCGTGGTAGTTCTGGAGCGCATTATTCAACCATTTACCATCCCGGAGGAATGTATGGAAAGAGTGGTTCGTCCCAGCTGCAAAGCGAGTGATCGGCTCGACTGCTGCAACTATCGCGGCATAACGCTGGTGAACGCCGCCTACAGGGTACTCTCCCGGATCCGGTTACTTCGGTTGTCACCGATAGCACAAGGTTTAGTAAGAAATTATACAAGGAAGAGACTTAAAGGCAACATAGAATAATTCGTGTATTTATGATCGCTTGTCACAACAACACTAGTAAGCAGATCCAATTAGGTATTCAAGCGGGAAGTCAAACCTACTTTGGTCTTCTCAAGAACTTTGGCTACGATCAAGAAGTATAAACCATTGTACGAAGGTGACAATGTACAAAACCCTTATCAGACCGGTAGCTCTTCATGGACTTGAAGTCATGACACTGTTCACGGAGGACATATACGCTCTTGCCGTGTTCGAACGGAATGTGCTGCGGATGATATTTGGTGGATTACAAACTGAAAGCAGAGAGTGGCGGTGGCGTATGAATCACTAGCTACAGTCACTGCTTCAAGAGATTCCTATCGTACATCTGGCGAAAGTCGGTGCGCCAGACAACAACGTCGTAAGGATACAGGACGACAGTGTGACGAAAACATGCCTCTTCAACAACCCCACCGACAAACGGAACAGAGGGGCTCATCGTGCAAGATGGCTCGACTAGGTCGAAAGTGATTTGCGACTTCTGAGACGACTGGGAAATTGGCGACGAGTGGCCCAAGATCGAGTTGAAACGTGTTCGCCGCGAAAGCCCCTTGTAGCGTTAGCGCAACAAACGGTAACCGATGCGATGCGCTAATCCCAACTGTTGATCCAAAAAACTCAAACGTCAACAAAGATGACGGCAGAAATTGAATAACATGTACAGTAAGTTTTACATGCAAACAAATAGAGGTCCAGTCAATCTATCTGTTTTGCTGACGACGTTGCTATCGGCAGAACATTTGAGGCGGTGAAAGATCTGTACACCAGACTAAAACGCGAAGCAGAGAAGATTAGATTGAAGATAAATACGTCTAAAACGTAGTATATGCTGGCGGGCGGGACCGAGCGCGACAGGGCCCGCTTGGGCAGTACCGTGGGAATCGACGGGGATGAGTTTGAGGTAGTCGACGAGTTCGTATACCTTGGCTCACTGGCAACAGAGGACAACAATACCGGCCGTGAGATTAAAAGGCGTATTATCAGCGGAAGTTGGGCCTACTACGGACTCCACAAACACTTGCGGTCGAACAATCTGAGCCCCCGTACAAAGTGCAGACTGTACAAAACGCTAATTAGACCGGTTGTCCTTCACGGCATACGTTGGGCAGGACATGTTGGGTTTCGCATCGAATCCGGTAGGAACAAGACGAAGGGGGGCACAGCGAGACGATGATGAGGAGAAAAGTGTACAGAGCATGCCCAATAGTCAAAAAAGTGAGCAACGAACTGCAGACTGGGTGAAGTGAACCGGCATCGCAGAGATTTCCGGTGAGGATATCGCTGGGAAGACATTTACACCACCGACTCTGAACGACGATCAACTAGATGCTGCAATTTCGAGTAATGCGCAAGAAGTACACCCCTTTTCTACACCGGTGGGTACTCCTGCAGCTGTTGTTCCTCATAACGCCGTTCATAACTACGGAATTAGAGGACAAATCAATTCCGAGAAGCGTTCAAAATCGCACAATTGAAAATCCCGAAGATTCTACAGCTGGCATAGTAAGAAATTGACCAAACTCGTGTTTTAGTCTTTGACCTTGAAATGCGGTGAGGCATTAATATCAATATTTTTTTGAAACGATGGTTTTTACAATTGATGGAGGAACGGTAGGGGAAAGTAATGAAAATCTTTTGGGCGCTGGACGCCTCTATGGTTCAAAGGTACACCGGTACCAGCGAGCCACACGCCCTGGCAGGTGTTGTGGGTTCCAATTCGGTTATAATCTCTGATTATAGCTTGGTTCGACCCATGCACCTTCCAGCATTGGACAAAAGATAGGAGTCACAACGACAACTTGTTAAGCGTAGCTACCTATTACTCCCCCTTCGTTTCCTTGACATGTTTCAATAATCTTACTTCAACTCGCTTGTGGCCTTATTGTTCAGTTTCGTTCAGTAGTTTAGTAGTTATTACAATTTGAAATCTTTCATTCAAACGTTACTTCACAAACTATAGTTTGTGGTATGGTTGAGGAAGACTACTTTCGAATTGCTTGGAAGGTACCTAGTTACTTCTCAATTCATACAGTTGTGCCGCAATTATCGATGCATAACACTCCTCAACTTTTTCAAAATTTTCTTCCGCATCCTGTTTCATCGACTGAGGTAGTTGCAGGAAAACTTTGTTGGCGAATTTCTTTGTGGTATTCGGTATATAAATTTCGAAACTGCTTAGCGGGTGTGCCATTTGTTTACAGACTTTAAGGCAGCGTGCGATGCAGTAAAGCGAAATGAGTTGTGCCGCAATATGGTTAAGCTTTTGATAGAATTTCTTCATACC
This sequence comes from Sabethes cyaneus, assembly GCF_943734655.1. Classification (NCBI taxonomy): domain Eukaryota; kingdom Metazoa; phylum Arthropoda; class Insecta; order Diptera; family Culicidae; genus Sabethes; species Sabethes cyaneus. The sequence continues at coordinate 74,152,453 of NC_071355.1, read as the reverse complement.
ATGAAAGAATTTCTTCTGCTTCTAGCGTCGCTTCTTTTCCTGTTTTCTGGAAGAGCCGGCAGTAGGTTGTCCTTGTTTCTTTTTTTATCGCATTCTGACAGGTAGCGCTAAAAATAAACATTAAAAAAAAAAGCAGAGACTAGGAGAATAGGACTAAAATAAAAATTAATGTGTCGAAAGTATGGTTTGTTTTTGAATATTTTTATTCCAAATTCAATAATCCATTGATCTTATGCAATAGTATTACTAACTCTATCAAACACTTCAGCAGCTGGATATCAGTTTTTTACGATGAAGCATTTTCTTAAATAATGTCTGTAATTGTACAGATTCCCTTCAGTTTTCGAACATGCGTGGTCTTTTAGTAGTTTGAGTTGAACAAAACAAGACGATTGTTCGAAAATCGTATTAAATGTACTTAAGGAGTTAATTTTAAAGTCGAGCAACGCTACAGTTTTGTTTGTCTAAACATTATTACATTACATACAAATGTCGTCGGAGCTAGCATTATGATAAGTTCCGATCTACAACCAATATTAGAACATTCATATGTATATATTAATTGGCTTTCCCCAGCTTACTTTGAAACAATACTGCGCTGTTTATTTTTTTTGGTATATTGTGTCTATTATACACCTAATAGTAAACTTGCCATTGTACAGTTTCTACATTTATAAAAGAATATCAGGCATCATGGCATTCTAACATCTTACTAGCAGCGTCCTTGTCCGACAGTGTTGTGTGCTGCCAAAGCCGAATCAACGGGGATTGGTTTGTGAACTAAAGCTAAGCTAGAATATGTTTTTGACATATCATTATTGAGCCTTCATTGAAGCTTCGTTTCGTTTTGATTAAGTGGTGAATTAGGTGCGGATTTAGTTTTTTTTTGTATCCCTTGTTGATACTATTTACCGCCTATAAGTGCAGAACAAAATTTTTATTCACTACATATGTTAGGGCAGAAATATTGGAACTTCTCCTTTCTGCGCTGTGAGCTGATAAATATTAGTTTTAATATAAATTAGGCTAGTTCCTTTTTTTCTTTTTCTGATGTTATGTTAACTTGTTTCTTTGAACAACCGCGGTTAAGGAGGAATCTTACTATGTACTGATATTTTCTCCACTACGGATCTCTGCATCTACTTGCCAATAGAGTGTGCTGTCTACGATTCGATACTAAATTCAGCAAAAATCGTCAATCGTAATCACTATTGTGCTACTTTATTTATTTAGTGAGCATCTTAAGAGTTTTTAAAGACGAATAGTTTTTTCTTATTTGTTAGTTCATTATTACAACCAAATACGGCCATAAAAATAACAAAACTCATGTTTGTATTGGTTTCCTCGAAATCCAGTCGAAAAAATAGCACTTATCCAATGTAAAACGGTGATTCAGATCTTTACCTAAATATTACACGTGCTGTTTATATTGACAAGACAGTTTAATTTTAAATAATTATTCTACGGCGTGATCTTGATTCTGAAGAGCCTTCTCAGTATTTTTGTTTACCAGTTAACAGAAGACCACAGATAGTTTCCAAAAGTGTTATTTTAGATTTATATTTCACATTAATGCATAAGGACTAAATGAGTCTATATAATGCTACACAATTAATTTTCAACAAACAAAGTTTTTTAATTTAAATATTTACGTAATTAGTTTTAAGACATTGTCGGAACAAACATCTTGTTTATAGGTGTTCATACTGATTATACATATAAACATGAGATACATTTCGAAGGTCCACTGTAAAATTTAAGTAATAGCAGTGTTGCTTTATATCACAATAACATTTCATTCTCCAATCTTAGGACTTGAAATCAATACTAGCGTGCTGTACGATTCATTGAAATTAGAATTGGTCATGTTCTCCAGTATGCTTGCTACAATAGCTGTATTCAACCAAAACGGATGTTCCTTTTCTGAATCGCATTTTACTTCCACCACAACTTGGATTCAATATAAAATATCTCCAAAGCTTCACGCCTAGAAGTATTTTAGCTTCATTAAACATTAATAGTCGTGAGCACACAGCCGTCATAAGTTCACTTTGGCGGCCTTTCGTTGGCTTTCCAGTTTCAGTTCCAGCATGGTGTAAGGAACGACCGAGATCACCAGCAGGATAGCCAAGATGATAATCTTCGGTGCTTCGCAAAGCATTCCGTGTCCGGCGAAGGTAATTCCCAGTCCAAGAAACCGTAGTGCCTGCAATGGTGATTGGACCTCCGCTACTTTTGTACTATGCGTAAGAGTGACCAGGGCAGTAAGGAGCGTTTCCCAAACTGCATTGCACACACCCCAGGCTGCCGGGATCACGTAGAGTACGGCACTGTCATCCTTCGAAGGTTTCCAGCGCAGCAAAACCAGCAGCAGACATGCGTGGAAAATGCATCCGGCAACTGAAATTAGATGAAAATCAGATCAAAATTGTTATGCAGTGCTAAAATGGAACTTACTAATAACGACGACCCGTTTGGTGTGTCTTAGCAGCATGCTCAAGGTGCACGCCGCGATTAATTGCATTATCCCCATACCAATCATCGCTCCTGCTACGCTGTTTGGACCCAGTTCACAGGATACAAATGCCTGCAAAAATATATAAAATTTAAAAGATATAAGCTATTAGGCATTTTGCAAAGATACAAAGTAAACTTAAATATTCCAAATGACGTGAGCATTAATCAAAACAATACGCATTGAATCATTTCGATATATCTAAATAATCGGAACTCGATGGAATCCTCCAGCTACTGAACTTACTGTTCCTTCATTTTGTTTTTTCAATATGCCATTGGGGTCCAGAGTTTTTTGCCATTGGGGCCCAGAGTTTTTTGCCAGTGTGGAAAAAATCTTATCTGGTTCCTATTTTCAGATCTGGTAAAAAATTTTACATCCGTAATTATCGTGATAGTGTACTTATATTTTGCACCTCAAAACTTTTTGAGGTAATAGTAATTGATAAAGTGTTGTGATTCTATAAATGCCGCTCGACGGTACAAATCTACTTGAATTTTCTGTTATTCTTAGTTATTTTCTGCAAGCAATGTACAACGGTAGCCAGTCTTGTACATTTTTAATAGAGCATTTGACCTTTTATATCACATTTATAACAAACTTTGATAGAAATATCTACTAAAGCTACAATTATGTAATAATTTTGTTAGTATCATCTGATCAGGATTTGATCAACCGTAACCTAAACGTATGATTCAGAGGAAAATAATCAAATTCTATTAACCGTCCCAATGGCTGTCCCTCATAGCTATCATTTAGGACCTCTACTCTTTATTCTGTTTGTGGAAGAGTTATCTTTCATCCTTAAGAAGCTTAAAATAAATTTACGCCAAAGATATTAAACTTTTTAAAGAATAAAAACAAGCTGAAAACAAGCTGTTTCAAAAATGAGATACTGCTGATCAGCAATATATGGGAAACTGCAACTTTTCCGGTGGACTGGTTGCAGGGTATATTAGTCAAAGTCAAAGAAATCGTCAAAGTGCGCACTTAGGCATAGAGGAGTTCCAGGTCACTTAGTCGGGTTGTTGACGAAAAACTGTCTTGGGGACATGAGAAAGCCAAAGGCGGGTGATAGTCGGCAGTGTAAGTTTCTGATTTCATTCTTTTATTCTAACGGACTGGTGGACAAGGATCAATAAGTAGGTGAGACCTTTTCATATGACGTATCTTGAGCCCTTTCTTTAGAGTTATCTCAGACTTCTCAGCATCGGCAAATGAAGTGTGTTCGGTGCTGTGCGAGCCTTTTTGAGCATTTCTGCAACCGCCCCTCCCGGTTGGCTTTGAGGTACGGGGCTGGTCTAGCAAGCAGTTGTCGTATGTTCGAATCTCGGCTGGGAGAGGCTGTTAGAGTCAATAGGATCATAACATTAGCCCCACAATTGTCCTGTTTTCTCAACACCTGGCTGCGAGTCTGTTGAAAACAGAAGGTCCGGTTTCGAAAACGAAATGTTGCACCTTTGCTGTTTTATGCAAAAGTGCATTTGAAGCGCTCTTTTAAAGACCACTTGATTTTATTAGCAATTTATACGTGAGGCATGTTGAGGGTTCATGGGGAGTCTCCCATTAATAGAAGTACTCGTCAGCCCCTTTTTCGTGTTTATCGTCCGTATGATTCTTCCCGCACTTACCGTACCGTGCCTTATCGCAACAATTCAGATGACCGCATGATTCAACTGCAATTAAGGAGAGTTTGTTGTCCGCGGCACAAAAATGCGCAAAGGTTGCTAGGTAAAACAGAATCGAAATTTGGGAACCCTTGTCTAGTGATACTCTAGGCAAATGCTTGCAGTTAACAATCTATGACGTTTGGGTATTTGAATTCATAAACCGGCCAATCCCAAAGTTCAGAAGGCCCTTGACGATCTAACTAGAATTACTGACCACTTTGGCAATCTCCTTAACACTGGCAGGAATGTACACGTGGTATTAACGCATAAAAATCTTATCTGCTTTCCTTGCTCGAGGCTTAAGGCAGTAACACGTAGTTAGGCCGGATTTTTAGAACCTCGGTCACGGCTTAGTGCTTAGTTAGATTCCGAGAAATCTGCGATACATTCAATGCTTCCATTTTGGGTTGTAGCAACTTACATTTTAGGGTTGCCTTCTGTAAGTTAGGTTAATATCTCATCACTGTTTTTAACTTGCAAGTCGTTACATATCTATCGGAATGATGAAACAAGAAGTAGAAATTGGCTATAACAGGCTTCTTTCCTTCTTCATAATGTACTTTGTTTTAGTAAAGTTTATGATAGGCCCAATTCTTCCATTGTCGTTTTTAAGAGACTTGAAAGACGCTTCCACTGCTCTACGGTTAACACCGTAGATATTAATCCTGTCCGCAATATCTACACTCAAAAAAATTGACACGTCGCATCCACGTGAAAAATCATGTAAACTTCTGTACAGCAACTTACATGAACTTCATGTACTAGTTTATGAGAAAGTTGATAAAATTTACCGGGATCGCACGTAAACTAGTCAGTATGAGTGCGAGTTACCAACAATTCACGTGAATGTTACATAAAAAGTGCGATGGATGAGAATTACCTGTGTTTTCACGTAAACTTGACGTGTCGATTTTTTTTGAGTGTAGGAGCTTGTAAAGTTTCGCAATGATGGATCCCTCTTCTTCGCACGCCATGTTGAACAGTGGTTTCAACAGTCTGTCACCTTGTTTAAAACCTTTCAACTTCACAAATAAATCTGATATGTTAATATGATATTTTCCGTCATAATCCACCATAAATTATTTCGCTTTACTGAATCGTACGTTGTCTTGAAGTCTAAAGGGTGTTATCATCTTTAGATAAACAGAAAACTCTTTGAAGAAAATGTCACAAAAAATATTACCACGCAGATTTTGCTTCAACACTGGCACCATCTATGATCGACATTCCCAAATATTAACTTTCAACAGGAGTATCCTTTGGACAAGCAAGTATTTTTTAAGTGGCCCTTTCCTCCTTTTATTAAAAAGCACCACGCAGACATTCCGAACCAGCACTAAATTTGAAATGACTTACTACAGCTTGCGAAGAATAAGACAGTGAGGGTTATGTCAATTACTGTGGTTTTCGTTTTGAAGGATTATGTGAATGACTTATTTAACCCATATAGGAGGTGCGATGAAAGGTGTACTATCACGTCTATTCTTGTTTACGGCCGTATCCCGCTTTCGTACGAACGGATACTTTCGTACGAATTCGAAAATTGTATCTTCGTTTTCGTACGAATGCATTCGTATGCGATTCGAATGCGAAAAAGTTTTGTCGTGCGAGCGAAAAGCTTGGAGCTTACCAAGCTTTAAGGCGAGATGTCAAATCACGAAAAGCAAGCCCCTGATGGCGAGCCATGTTTACATAACTGAAATCTCAACGCGGTTGCAGTATGTTAAACTTGTAGTTAAACGTAATAAATAATAAATATTTTCGTTAAATATACGTAGTACAGAATGGCAGATAGCACAAATAGCTCAAAAGTGTAATTTTCCAAGCTAAAATTTTGTGTTGCCCCAAATAGTTACTAATTACTGTCAAACCTTGCCTTAAATTTTTGGCACGTCATAGACCTGGATGAAGTTTGTTGAAATCAAACCAAAACAAACAGCTGACTGATAGTTTTCTTGCTTGTTGAAATTGATGAGTGCTGTTTGCTGAAGGTTAGTATTTACTAGTTTTTCTAGGTCTCTGCAATCGGTAATAGGTATGCAACTATAGTGATATGTTTTGCAATAAATTTTCAGATAAAGCAACCCTACGGACGAGAAAATCGATCTGTCGCGACGGAAATCGTGCTTCTTTCTGAGACATGCTATCGTAGCAGTGGAACTGGAAAGTGATCTAGCAATCGTAATCGTTCTAAATTTGATGAGTTCACGAGTGGCTTCCGCTAATGGTTCGATTGTTGGCACATTTCTTTATTTGACAATTTAATCGCATTATCGTGCCTCGGTAGCTAACCCTGGAATTGATAGGTAATGGTAGTAATCGAAGTGATTCCAACCACCTACACCTACGCCCACAAGGTGTGCTGCTGTAACGGAACTACCAGCGTTGCACAGATTACACGAAAATGCTGGATCTTGATAATTGACCGATTACCGATCAAATTGGATACCATCATGTCGAAAAATAGAGCAGTTCTAGCGTCCGGTGAGAGTTGGAAAACGACGAACGAAGGGCTGAAAAGGATTTTATGGAACGGAAAGATATTTTACGAATATTAATAACAACTGGATTCACGACTTTTCTCGATTGTAGTGTGGACCCAGTCTTGTATACGATTTGCGTTTCAAAAATTACGGTAGTCTCCTTTGTTTTGGCCTTCGTTATGATGTTGGCTTTCATGTATAAACGTAACGAACCTTTCCGCACCCGATGATTTTATTCTCGTTTGGCTAGAACGTGCTGGACCAATATTCTCACGAAATGGACGAAACTCTTGGACAAAAAGGTGCCTGTATTTTGAACTTTTTTCATTGCCAATGGAATTCTTTCTGCCTAAATTTGGCAACGTTTACGTTACAGCAGTATGCTGCAGCACGCTGGGAGGATAACGTAAGTATTTTATCTCTCCTGAAAAAAACTATAATACAATTTTATTTTTTGTTCTTACAGGCTACAACTCCTAATGTAAGACTACATTATGCATCTCTGCCACGACGTGACGGTATTTCGGAAAGAACCGAAAGCAATACTGCCATTTTCGCCAAAAACGTCCCTGCTCCATACCTTGTCCAGACTGTATGTCGCATGTCGCAAAAAATTGCCCACCGTGTTGCCGCGCAATCTTCGAGTAGATTTCTGGGAAAACCAAATCTCGGGTACTTTTCCATTTAGACGTATCTGCAAATGAGAGATTCTCTTCGTGTCTTCTCTTTTCCGCTTTTTACGACGATACTAATGTATTGAAAACAAAATTTTCAAAGCATTTGGCTAGCTAGTGACTCCAGCAACCGATTCATGCAAAGCTGATGTGTCAAAATGCATTAGTATCGCCGTAAACGGCGGAAGAGAGGAGACACGAAGAGAATCTCTCATTTGTAGATACGTCGAAATGAAAAAGTACCCGAGAAATGTGATCATCTTAAACACAGTGCTCCGCATGATACAAAACATACACAACGCCAAACATCAGCAGTAGCAAGCAAGACATCCAGCTTCTCCGATAATAAAAAGAAAAACAAAATACAGACCGAAAATAAAAAGCATGGTAAATAAAATTTGAGACTTTTTGTTAGAATGTTTAGTATTGATTTCATTACTTTTACCTTTTTACTATTTAGTATGCAGAGCAACGTTGGAATTTTTTTGAAATGATGGTAGTAAGTGTGCTGGATGTTGCTCAGAACGCAAAGCTAGCATGAAGGTTGAAACAAATCCACAAGGTCGAATAATCTGAGCCTCAGTACAAAGTGCACTTTGATACATAACGCTAATTAATTTAAATTAAATTAAAGAGGAGGGAGGATAACCTCTATGAGCAAGAAATGTGGCCATTGAGAGAACCTGCAGGCGCTGTTCGCGAACGTTGAGGCTAAAAAATCAAATCTAAAGGCAAATGGATAGAATGTTTGGTTTCATAGTGACAATGCATATATATAGTTCCATATATTTATGATTATATTCATTGACAGGATGTGAGCAAAACTTTAATAATAATAGCGTGCATAGAACACTAATGATGAGATGCGAGAATTTAAATTGAAATGCTGCGCTTACTTCGGGCTTAAACTAGGGGATGACCATTAGTTTTCGGAAATGCTCGAAAATCGGTAGATATATTTGAGAGGCAGCAGCTTCCGTCGCGGAATGGACATCGGACACAGCGGCGGCTTCGTGCTGTCATCCTGCACAAATCTCGTTTTTGTGAATAATGTCAAGCGACCTGGGGTGACATTGCGCATCTCGTTTCGAGTGATTTTGGTTCGTTTCGACCACGTTAAACAAATGGGCATCTCGAACCAAAATCACTCGAAACGAGAATCGCAATGTCACCCCTGATGTTTGAAATGATTTAGCCGGTTTGGCGTGCTGGATCCATATAGTCCTCGAGGCAAAAAACTGACTGTTGTGCTATTATGCGGCTTTTATTCCACTTAAATACTCTCTTGCATTTACTCTCTCTCTCTCTCTCTCTCTCTCTCTCACACACACACACACACACACACACACACACACACACACACACACACACACACACACACACACACACACACACACACACACACACACACACACACACAAACACACACACACACACACACACACACACACACACACACACACACACACACACACACACACACACTCACTCACACTCACTCACACTCACTCACTCACTCTCTCTCTCTCTCTCTCTCTCTCTCTCTCTCTCTCTCTCTCTCTCTCTCTCTCTCTCTCTCTCTCTCTCTCTCTCTCTCTCTCTCTCTCTCTCTCTCTCTCTCTCTCGCTCGCTCTCTCTCTCGCTCTCTCTCACTCTCCTATCTTTGTGGAACATATGACAACTTACAAATTATTAATTTTAAATTCAATCAACTCTTTTTTGGCCTTCAACTTTTCCATGGCAATTTTTTCCATGGCCAAATTATGGCGGCGTTGCTCGTGGAGCTGCTGAGTCTTGATAGCCTGTAATTCTTTGAGTTGCTTTGAAATTTGCTTGTTATAATATGCCAAATCGTCGACTTTCTTTGCATTTGACTGCAAAATACTCAGCAACTCTGAGTGAAACTTTGCTTGGTTATCTACTTGCTCGCCCAACAAATCTAGTGCTGCTGGTGCAGCTCTTTTTCTTTTCCGGGTAGGCTCTTCTAGCTGTGCTTCTAGCTCAGCACCTCCGTCAGTATCGTGGCCAAGGTCATCATCACTGTTATTTAATACACCGAAGGATGAACAATCGTTGATTCCAATAACAGCAGCGGTTAGCCCAGCCAGGTTTACCACTCTGTCTTCAAGGGGTGTGAGCTCTATTAACCTGTTGGGCCCACCACCAGTAACCTGCTGCTCTCGCTTGTTATGGGCAAGTTTCCTCTTTAAATTTGATTTCCAGTCGAACCACACCTACAATAATCAACTTCCGATTATTTATATCGTTACTTATCATTTCCATAATTCTCGGGTACTTTTTCAAAAGGACCTAGGTAACATTGAGACTCTCTTTCGATTATTGCATTAAATACATTTCAAAGCAAACCTACTTAACGCTTAGCTTACTACAGACACCTGCAACCGATTCATGCAAAGCTGATATGTTAAAGTGCATCTGTATAGCCGTAATAAGCGGAAGAGAGGAGACCGGAAGAGAAACTCACATTCTTACTAAACGTCTTTTTGAGAAAAATCCGATACATACATTCAAATTCTGATACATACTTTTTTCCAACCCGCAGGATCTTTTTTTGGGGATCCAATGCTATTAAGCTCTATAGCCGCATTCTCCCAAAAAGGCGTGACGTTGAATTTGGTAAACCCTTTCGCAATATCTGGTTGACTTTTCAACAGATCAACCAGCCTGGCGTACTGGTTCTTACTGGTGCTTTTACTTTTCAATCTTTTTGCCCTGAAAATAATGATTTGAATTATGCAAAACTCATACTGCGCTCATCTTCTTTAAATTGAGTACACATTTATTACAGACCTGCTTATCAAGTTTGATACTTACATGACTATGTAAATTAAACCAGAGACCACACTTCTTCACAGAAAAATGAATATTTACTAGTAGTACACTATAGTACAGTAAACTTAGCAAATGCGCACCAATTTTGTTTAATTTGTACCAAAAACATTAAGTCAAGAAGAATGGTAACTATGCAAAAAGTTGAGAGGCAGTTACAATGCTCTCAGAGAGGAAATTGAATTAACTTATTTATGCTAGCGTTTATAGGGTAACCAAACTAATTTTGGATTCCATCTGCAGCTGTACATAATTAGCACGCTTCCATTTGATTTTGCTGCAAGGGTCCAAATTATGTACAGCTGCTGATGGGGTCTAAAATACGTTGATTTCCCTATTACAGTTTACAGAATACAGACGTACACAAACTGGTATTCAAAGCATTGCCGATCTTGTACGGCTTACGGCAGTTTTGAAAAATTGTCGAAAATATTACTATTTTTTACACCTTTTAACAAACTTACAGCTTTTAGGTGGCAGCACGGTATCGTCGCCGAATAAACTCCAAAATAGCAAAGAAGTCTTCTTAATGAGATGTTTTCGTTTGTATTCTGCTTTAAGCCGGAATCACATTGACCGTTAGCAATCGTCAACGGTAGTGTACGGAACGGAAAGTCATTGAAGGTCGCATGCATTTTCAATGTGCGTACTCGTACTCGGTAGTCGGTACTCGTGTGAATGCAAGGCGTCTTGCTGGAAACCCCTTGCAAGGCGTGCATTTGAAAATGCATGCGACTGTCTTTTCGTTCTGTTACGTTGCCGCTGGCGATTGATGTAATTGGTGGACGCGGACGGAAAATGTGATTCGACCTTCAGGCACAGTACAAGCTCACTCTGTTAAGACCCAGACACAATGCATACGGACTTTACTACGTTGCGGCAATTTAACAGTTTTCCATGGGTTTTCTGTCAAATATCCGCACCGTAGTAAAATCCGTATGCACTGTGTTTGGACTTTAAATAAACAAATTTTGAAAACTTTGCTTAGCGGTTGTGACCAAATCTAGCTCGACCAGAAGTGATTCTAATAAAAACTATTTGCAAATAATTGAAAGTTTATAAAAATGGATTCTATAATGTTGGGCTACATTGCTGCCAGCGAAGAAAAGGAGTTAGCAAGGAAACGCAGGAACTTTCTTCGAAAAAAGTGCAATATTATGGAAATGTCAACAACAGAGTAAAATCTCAAAACAAAAGTATAAACCAGATTTCTTTTAATTTATGTTCGAATTATAGGTTCAAGAAGAATTTTCGTATAAATAAGGCTGCTTTCGAATATATCATTGAAGAAATAAAAAATGAATTTCCGGATCAAAAGCAAGGCGGATTGTCTATCGTAGACAAACTTGCTGCTTGCTTAAGATTTTTTGCGGAGGGAAGCTACCAGCACGGAACGGGCAAAGACTACGATGTAGTTATTGCCCAGTCCACATTTTCCAAAGTTTTAAATGAAATGGTTACAATCTTAGAACGGAAACTTTGCCCTAAATGGGTCAACATGACGATGACGGATAGCGAGATGACGCAAGCAAAACGGTATTTTTATGAAAAGTCGGGAATATCGGGCGTCATCATGTGCGTTGACGGTTCGCACATCAAAATTATCCCACCGAAGGAAAACCGTAATTTATATTACAACCGTAAAGGATTCTACAGTCTTAATGTAATGCTTGTAAGTATTAAAATTTGAATTCAAAACAGCTATACCACAGACAAACTGACATTACATTTGTTTTTCATTCTTCGTACCGATTAATCCATCATTTCAAATTTGGGATTAGTTGGGAAAGTCCCCGTTTTGGTCAAAGTGGCGCTTTTTAACGAAAGAAGGTACCTTATTGGCATCTCTATATCCACCCCATCGGCAGGCAACCATGTTTTCGCCGCCAACATCTCGTGTGTGCGAAAATGAGATAGCATGTCAGCACTGCGTTTCACTCAACTGCCAGCAGTCTGATTTGGGCCCGCTGTCAAATTTTGAGCCCCGGACATGCTGTCGCTGACGTTTACTGCAGCTCAATATAGAGATGTCAATGGGGTGTCTATATCAATTTGCAATGAATGACAGCGTCAGGATGTTCTTGGCTCAAAATTTGACAGCGGGCCCAAATCAGACTGCTGGCAGTTGAGTGAAACGCAGTGGTAAAGTGCTATTTCATTTTCGCACGCACGAGATGTCGGTGCCGAAACATGGTTGCCTGCCGATGGGGTGAAAGAAGGGGATAGCACCATCTATGAACGACATTTCCAAATATCAAATAGCAATAGGACTATCCCTCAAACTATTAGCAAGTGGTTTTTATGGGGTATTCCCCTTCTTTCGTCAAAAACGCCCCATCGGCAGGCAACTATGTTTTCGCCACCGACATCTCGTGCGTGCGAAAATGAAATAGCACTTCACTACTGCGTTTCACTCAACTGCCAGTACAGTGGACCCCCGTTCGTTTGAACGATTCCTCATGCAAACTAACGGGGTTACTTTTTAATTTGAACAACTGGTAACCCGAAATATGCTGAAACCTGTGTGAACTGGCCGCCCTACTCTTTGTTATTGTTTTGGTGGTTTGTTTTAGTTGGCAGTTGCAAGTGCGAATATTGCATTTTCCGATCGGATTTCTATCCTAATCGTTAGGAAGACGAAATGTGAAACCGATTAAACACGCTAGGTCAGTACAAAAAAACCGTGTTTATGTGCATTGTCTGCATAAGCAAATGATGTCATGTTGAGAATGACATTTGAACCATTTTTAATTTGCACGTCGTGCAAACCAACGGGGTTCAAATTAAAAAGTGTTCAGATTAAAAATGGTCAAACGAACGGGGGTCCACGGTAGTCTGATTTGGGTCCGCTGTCAAATTTTGAGCCCAGGACATGCTGTCGTTGACGTTTACTGCAGCTCGATATAGAGATGTCGATGGGGTGGTCAAAAAGCACCACTCCCAAGTAACATTTTTGTCGTATAATAACCTTTTAAATTATTGTACAGCTGATTCCCTTGGAACAAGTGCTTAATAAGCTATTAAACAACAAAAATGTTACTTGGGCTTTGACCAAAACGGAGACATTCCCAACTAAGCCCAAATTTGAAATGACGACTTAATCCGTGCGATGAATAGAAAACGAATGTTATGTCTGTTTGTCTGTGGTACTAGTGTTCAGACAAAATGTCGACTAACATTTGAAAGGGGTGGATAAGCCAACTGTCAAACAGAACGTGTGAGAGTTATTTTTTCCTGGAGCAGCATAGGAAAATGAACTCTCACTCGTTTTGTTTGACAGTTGGCTTATCCGCCCCTTTCAAATGTTAGTCGACAAATATGTGGTACGATCAGTTTTGTTGATTTTTCTTCCAAGTATTATGTCTGTTTGTCTGTGGCTATACCGTGAGGTTCCCTATACCTTATACCAGTGGTGCCCAGGCAAAGGCATGGTACGGGCCAAATCTGATCGTCCCATGAGTGCCGCGGGCCGCAACGACCTCTGACTATTTCTGCGCATAACAAAATATAAAATATGCGGCAGCGAAAACCATTTAGGAATCACCATCGGAATGGAATTTAGGAAAGGTTTGAGCCGGAAAGCATCCACAACATGCACGAGTCATTAGAACTAAACTGAGTGACCCCTGTGTCATTTACTCATAAGTCCACAGTCCCTCAAATCAGTCCGTCGGCCGCACGAAATATTACGAAGGGCCGTATGCGGCCCGCGGGCCGCAGTTTGGCCATCACTGCCTTATACGATTTCCTCATCATGACTCTAGAACTAATCAAGCAAATCGAACCAAATTTGGCATGTGAGGGATTTGGAGCTAAAATTTTTTTCTATGGTATACTGAGACCTCTCTCTCCTCTCCCATACAAATAAAACACAAATTTCTGCATAACTCGAGACTGCATAACTAATCAAGCAAATTGAGCCAAGTTTGGCATGTGGAGGATTTAACAGGCATGAATTTTTTTTATGATTTGAGACCTCTCACCCCTGTGGTGGTGGGGGCAGACTGATACAAATGAAACAAAAATTGCTGCGTAACTTAAAAACTAATCGAATTCGAGAAATTTTAGACTTTTCCATAAAACAGTCAATAACAAGACCACCAGAAACTATCTATAGTAACACTATATGATTCAGGGCAAGACGACCGCATGCCGCGAGTGTTGGCTGCAACCTGCCGTCGTCAGCACCGGCCACTGCGGGGAGTAGCCGCCAGGATTTATGTACAGCACAGTTTTGGCAATACGAAGTTTGTCGGGTCAGCTAGTACATATAAAATATTTTTTTTCAGATGTGTGATCATACCCAACGAATTAGATTTGTAGATGCCAGATATCAAGGGTCAAACCATGATTCTCATATCTGGGGATTAAGCTCAGCACGTGCACAGTTGCGAGATATGCATAGACATGGCAATGCAGGCGTCAGAATTTTGGGTAAGACCAATACTCTGTTTATTCAACTTAGTTTAAAAAAAACTCTTAGTTAAACTAAGAGCTAGTTAGTTAGCTAAAGCTGGTTCATGACTGGTTAAAAATGAATTTTCCAGTCACCAGGATCAAACCAGAGTATACAGTCAACCAAAAAAGTATTCGGACAGCAGCGCATAAAATTTTCTTTTAGCAATTTTGCACAGTATTTTTGCAAAGAATGGTAACACATATTTTTTAAAACAATGTTTAACTAAAGCATATTTATATGCACAACAAAAATTCGGGGAAAAGCTTTCCGTTTTGAAGATAGGGTACATATAGTTTGAATTCCTCAAAAATGCAGCCAAAAAAGTATTCGGACAGTTAACTATTAGTTGAAACAAATGTCCTTTCTCGCTCAACTACTACCTTGTAGGACCATTTATATTCTTGATGACCTGTTTTAATATGTTTGGGATAAAATTAACAATTTTTCAAATATCCCTCTGTGAATTGCTGACCATTTTTTTACAAGAGCTCGGTTTAAGTCATTGTGATAAGAAATCGAATGATTTCTCATTTAGAAATGAGATTAGCTAAAAAGATGTTCAAAAGAGTTCAAATCTAGACTGAATACTGATGTTTCGATAGCTTTAGAACAATTATATGGTCCCTACCGCTTACAATTATCGACAGTATGTTTAGATTCAACATCCCGGTACAATATGTATGTACCACACAATTACAATTTTGCTTTAATTTCACCTAAAATTATTCAGATAGTTGAGTTTACATTTAGTTCTATCCAAAAATATATATCTTTGGTGCCTCGGAGCTTTCCAAGCACCCCAACAAGGTATGACATCAACAACCCTTATGCAAGAATAACTAAAAGAGAAGGGTTACAAGCGAAAAATCACTCGTCAGCAAGTAAACGAGCAATGCGGTTAGTGTCATACCTTGTTGGGATGCTTGGAAAGCTCCGAGGTAGCAAAGATATATATTTTTGGATAGAACTAAGTGTAAACTCAATTATCTGAACAACTTTAGGTGAAATTAAAGCAAAATTGTAATTGTGCGGTACATACATATTGTACCGGGATGTTGAAACTAAACATACTGTCGAAAATTGTAAGCGGTAGGCACCATACAATTGTCCTAGAGCTATCGAAACATCAGCATTCAATCTAGATTTGAACCCTTTTGAACATCTTTTTAGATAATTTTATTTCTAAATGAGAAATCATTCGATTTCTTATCACAATGACTTAAACCGAGCTCTTGTAAAAAAATGGTCAGCAATTCACAGAGGGATATTTGAAAAATTGTTAATTTTATCCCAAACAGATTAAAACAGGTCACCAAGGTTGTAAATGGTCCTACGAGGTAGTAGATGAGCGAGAAAGGACATTTGTTTCAGCTAATAGTTAACTGTCCGAATACTTTTTTGGCTGCATTTTTGAGGAATTCAAACTATATGTACCCTATCTTCAAAACGGAAAGCTTTTCCCCGAATTTTTGTTGTGCATCTAAATATGCTTTAGTTAAACATTGTTTTAAAAAATATGTGTTACCATTCTTTGCAAAAATACTGTGCAAAATTACTAAAAGAAAATTTTATGCGCTGCTGTCCGAATACTTTTTTGGTTGACTGTACGGCGTAACGCGACTCGCCCGTGCTGTTTTATTTTTCTAGGTGATGCTGGATACCCCTCAGAACCATGGCTACTAACGCCATTTCGAGCTCCGGAACAAGGAAGTCCAGAAAGTGATTTTAATACAAGGCACAGTCTGGCTAGAGGTATCATAGAAAGAACAATTGGAGTTTTGAAAAATCGATTCCGTTGTATCCTTGGAGCTCGTCAACTCCATTACTCTCCCTCCAAAGCAGCACGAATAGTCAATGTGTGCAGTGCGTTGCATAATATTTGTTTACATTTTGAAAATATGCTAGATGTTTAACTACCATTGTTGCATCGGGTAACAGGGAGTCAGGGTTCGATTCCGGAGATGGAGCTTAAGAAATGGAAGAGTTAACTAAAGCCTATAACGTTCCTTTTTCAAAATTCGTACTCGCGAAGTCGATTTGGTAGCCAGCTGTAGCAAAAAAAAATAAGAGAAAAGAATAAATAAAGAAATATGAATACACTCGAGTCTTTTTTTCCACGGTTTGTTTTTTTCGATTACTCAAGAACGGTGCAATTTAGGGACCATTTACAAAATACGTGACGAATGTCTGGCCTCTCCCAAACGTATTGAGAAATAAATGAATGGTCCCTAAATAGCCCCGTTCTCAATATACGAAAAAACAAACCGTGTAAAAAAAGTACTTGAGTGTATAAAAATTTGACATTTTCAATAAATTATACATGTTGCATTAAAGCTGGATTTTATTTGAAAACTGGAAAGTGTACTGTTTTGCGACATTTATTAAAAATATTTTCAATGTACAATTATGGCAAAAACAAAACTAAAAATTAAATAGGTTTGAATACAAAGAACTAAAAATTAGCACTTTTAGGCAAATTACAAACTGCAATCCAAAAATACATTTTTGGAGTCTGCCTTCGCCGTTCTGCTGCACCTAGAACATTTAAAATAACATTTAAATTTTTCTGCTGAACTGTGCCCATTTTTCATTTCATACTTACATGACCGGTTAAAAATCCAAAAAACCTGCAATATTTTATCTTCAGCAAAAGTCCCTCCCATGGGTAGGTGGTTTGACGCGTACTTCGGCCAAACGACCTAAAAATTCTTAGTTCCGCATGTAGAATGTTTATAGTTTAAGTTGGATATATGTGTAGTATGTAGTATTGCATAATTTAGCTTTATGTGTAGCATGTGTCTCGTAAAGCGGAATGGAGCGAAATCGAACGGATTTGATTTTAAATTCAATCCGTTTGGGCCGAAGCACCGGGAGGGCTTACTCGGTTCCCTAGATGAATTGCTGGTATGCACAGAAATTTCTCTAGAAAACTGAAACCAAATCCTACCCACCATTCATGAGATTTTGACTTACTCATGAAAATTAAAATGTATCGCTAGTTAGAACGAACGAGTGTTCAAAAATGATGTGATGTCTTTATTTGCGTAGTCGAGACATTTTCTATGAGATTGCCATAGAATTTGTGGCTGTTATGCGATTATGGACAGCACAGCACTGAAAATATACACACACGTACATGTATACATGTGTATGCATGTATGAGTGTGCATGGGTGTATAGGTACGAATGAATATATGTTTGAGTGTTCTATGATGAGTCGGAAATTCTTATACCTATGCTGCCAAATTACAATTATTAATGGGCAGGAAGTTATAGTCAGTAGCTGTGTTTCCTGTATCAGTTTCCTATGCTATTACTATTATTACTAATATTGCTATCGTTGCTGTTACTGTCACCTCTATTGTATTGTTTTGGATGTAATTATAATTTTTTTTTTTTTTTTTTTTTTTTTTTTTTTTATTTCCCTCCTTTATTAGAATGATTTGCATGTCTTGTGACTAACCGCGTTAACGGTGTTCAACTAACAACATAAAATGATCATGTATGACGCTGTTTGTCTCCCAAGGGCCTTCCTAATGCTGATGAGCCTCTGTCGGAGAGTCCATCAAGTCGAACGGTGGCAACTCACCGGCGGCCTTCTCCTCTCCATTCTTGCGGCTGTCGTCGCGGTCGGACTTAGTGGATCACTCGAAAAGATTTATAGCCTCGATATATATCTTGTTCTGTCCATTGCCCAATGCTGGCAGACTTCAACTGAAATTCCATTTCTAACTAAATCTTTTTAGAGTTAAAACTTCTTCAAGTAAAAACAGGTATTCGATTCTCTGGCTGATTCAAGCGATAGCGAAGGGCTGTCCTCAATCATTTCCACTTCCTAAAATGGGGTCATAGTACATAATATATGGCCGTGGTATGAGGATTATTTTTCGATTCAATACCATCCTCACAGAATTATCAACGTCGTTAACATCTTATTAAGTCTTGCTTTAGTGACAGCTTGCACTTAAGACCTAACACGGCATATATACATATCTCCAAGTGAAGTTCTTTTTGATCCACCTCATCCCTTCTTAGTTACAGAATCATTTCAATTGACCACGGTCTGAAGAGCATACCGACAAATCGGTTGACTACCGCTACAAATATTCAATTAATGCCACCGGGAATAATACGAGCGAGTCCCATTACATCGCATCTGCTCTATTTTTCGGAAGTTCAAGTAGTTTTTCGATAGTTCTGAGCGATAATATTGCTCTTGAATAATATTCCGCACAAAATATTCGAAAATTTACGCCATCAGCTACAATACTGCAAAGATGGGAGATAAAGAGGCGGCTGTGGCTTTTAATGAGCATAGGTTGTGGAACAGCACTGGGTCAATCGTGATGACATGGGTATTTGGGAGATGAGTAGCGTCCAGCCTAGCGAGTAGTTAGTCGGTAGTAGCATAGGTGATGGACAGACATAGAATTCTCGTGATATTACTAACTTGAAAATTGCAATCAACATGTTGACTAAAAAATTCCTCTTTTCTTTTCTTTTCTTTTCTTTTCTGCCTGATCTCTATCGCTTCTTCTCACGGCAACAATAATGTTGCTGTGAGGGGAGGCAAGAGACCAGCCACAGATGACCACACTGGTGACAACGATGGAGAGGACGGCCGGCGTGGAGCCTGCTTCAGGTTTAATCAAGATTGACTACGAACAAGATGAGGAAACAAACAAAGGAAGGAGAAAACAAGATAAGTACAAGCCATCTTATGCTATATTGACCAAGCACACAATTATATCAAGCCAAGTTCTGTCACTCTTCTTCCGCCCATTAATCCATAATCACCAATACATTATGGAGCTAGCGTAATCCGCACGGATTCTTTTAACATTATCACAACCACCTTATCTCAGCCCTGGACAGACTTGGCTCTAACTGCCCCACCTTGTGCTGCAAACAGAAACAGAAACAGAAACAGAATATTTTATCTTCAGCAAAAGTAGCCAACTCCTAGCTTTCGCAGACGACCACATCATTACTAGTATGCTTGGGACGGAAGAGGCAATCTACGTGAGACTAAAAACGAAGGATGGTGTTACAAATCAATGCGTCCAACACCAGATATGTGGTAGGAAGAGGATCCAGAGAAAGCAACGTCGCACAGTATTTTGATAGAGGAAGAGATTTGGGTTGCTGATTGTCAGCGGATTGCCTCGAAGCCATCGGAGTATCTCCTCATGCAGCCAAGTTTTAGGCACTTCGTGTTCCTTCGTTCCGCCAAACATCGTTGAGTATCACCGCGGCTGAGTTATGAATACATATCGCATTAAATTTGCAACTGGAGAGTGTTTTGAGACTTTTATTAAAAAATATATTTTAGCATGTTTTATATTTTTTTAGTTTTGGTCTCTATTTCGCGATACATTGGTGTACTGTTTAGGTTAACTCGTTGATTGTCCTTCATCTACCAAGCCGCAAGTCTCGCAATAACATGCAGTTTAGTCGAAAGCAAAAGTTTATCACAGATCTTAGCCCCAGCGGACTGCGTTCATTCTCCACGGAGAGTAGAAAAATAGGACAGATCTCTCGGTTGTAGAATGACTTAGTTTCACTCATAAGATCCCAGTCGGTGTCATTGATCATCACCAATATACTGGGCTGCACGGTGTATCCCTGGAGGAAGACACTTGGATCACCGGTAAGCAAATTGTCTCGAAGCCATCGCAGCATCTTCTCAAATAGCAGTCTCTAAGACATCTAGTGGCACCTTACGTTCCTCCACTCCACCAAACATCGTTTCAGCACCGCTGTTAAACTCCCCGATGATGGCGGCTTCGGGTGAGCTAACTTCCTCGTTGATGGAATGGTTCAAGGCACTGATGTTGTTGCTGCTGCGATAACATTCCACTTCAAAATCAAATAGTTTCCTACAACCGAAAACTTATCAGCAAAATGATTTCATATTTCACCGGCTGACCGGCTACCATAAGCCGTACGCGACATTTCTACTTACATTCAATTTCAAAGAATTCCTTCGCCGTTTTGCTTCACCTAGGGAATCAAAAATATCCTCTGGTGAATATAATGGAATTTCTATTTCATCATTTCATACTTACATGACCGGTTAAGATCAAAAATTCAAAAAACCTGCAACTTTTTTTTGCACAAACAAATCATTCGACAGGCGATTCGCAACTTTTGACTGACGTTTAACATTCGAATGAAAATCGCCGTACGAACGAAAACGGGAATGGTACGTTCGTTCGTAAGTATGGATGTTCGAAAGTTCGAATGGCAAAAGCAGGTTCGTACGAAAACAAAAATACGGATCCGCAATACTTTCGTACGAATACGGTTCGTACGAAAACAAGAATAAAGGTGTATAGATTACACCGTTGACCTCGTCAAAGCCGGCGTTACAGCACGCGAGGTCCTGTGCCGATTAAGCAGCGAGGCCCTTTTTTGTATCCCAAAAGAGCATTGAGTTGAAAGGCCACTGACAGTCTTAATGATCGTCTTTTGGGGCAGACTTCGATTGCTGTACTGAGTTTACGGACTGTTCATACCCATTGATTAAATTAAGCTAGATAGTTGGAATGCTGTGCCCCAATATACTATCGTTAGTAAAATCGATGACCTTTTAGGATTTTGCTTCTATGCTCTATGCTAAAATAAGAACGATGAAGTTATGTCTTGATAAAGCAAGATCCCCGCAATTGCAGAGCAGATGCGCTGTACTTTCAAGTTCAGAATTACAAAACCGGTAAGTGTCTGTATCATCTGATACCACTTTACACTCTACATTTGAATAAAGGAAAGAAGGAAAGGAAACAATGGAAATCATGCCAATATTTCTGAACAACCGATTGTATTGTATATAGCAAAATTTTCAACATTTATCTCTGTTTATCACCAAAACGCGAGGCTCCGTTCCACTGCACGTGTTTGTCGGCCTAAAAGCCGGCTCTGGACCTCGTCACTCTCTGGTGTGCGAGACGAATAAACCGTATTTGTATGCATTCTACGCGTAAATTCAAAGAATGTTGAATATTCGATAAATATTATTTAAACAGTCGAGGGCTCAAATTGCTACACTGTGGTACACCGGCTGCATTACCCGGATGCATTTTACCGACCGGATAAGATGGTAGTCATCGAGTCATTTCGTCAGATACTCCTAGGCGTTCTAATTTACATAACTGAATTACGTGAACACCAGCAAGTCGGTGGTAACTGAACGGCCTGTCATATATCCATGTTGTTCCGGAGAAATATAATTTTTCATTTTACTAGAGAGCACATTGCCCACAATGATCTCAAAGAGTCGAAAGTTTTGTTATATCTCGGTAGTTTCTTGGGTTGCGCTTATCTATCTATATATATAAAAATGAAATGCTGTTCGTGTGTCCGGTATAGACTCGCAAACCACTCGACGGATTTTGATGAAACTTGGCATACACATTGCGTATGATGTGAGGAATGTTGTTAGCATGGTTTGAGGCCCCTCCCCCCATTAGAAAGGGGGGCTCCCACACAAATGAAACACAAATTTCTGCATAACTCGGAAACTAATGAAGCAAATGGAACCAAATTTTGCACATAAAGGTTTTTAGTGGCAGATTTTTTTTCTATGGTGGATTGAGACCCTTGCTTCCTCTAAGAGGGGGGGCTTCCATACAAATAAAACACAAATTTCCTCATTACTTGACTAATTATCAAGCAAATGGAACCAAATTTGGCATGTGGGGGTTTCTAAAGACAGGATATTTTTCTTTGGTTGTTTGAGACCCCTTCTTCTCTAGAAGGGGGGGCTCCCATACACATGAAACACGAATTTCTTTATAACTCGGGAACTAATTAAGCAAATGGAACCAAATTTAGCATGTGAAGGATTTTGGAGGCAGAAATTTTTTCTATGGTAGATTGAGAACCCTCCTTCCTCTAAGAGGGGGGGCTCTCATACAAATAAAATCAAAATTTTCTCATAACTTGACTATTAATCAAGCAAGTAGAACCAAATTTGTCATGTGGGGGTTTCTAAAGACAGGATTTTTTTCTATGGTTGTTTGAGACCCCTCCCCCTCTAGAAGGGGGGCTCCCATACAAATGAAACACAAATTTCTTTATAACTCGGGAACTAATGAAGCAAATGGAACCAAATTTGGCATATGAAGGTTTTTGGAGGCAGAATTTTTTCTATGGAAGATTGAGAACTCTCCTTCCTCTAAGAGGGGGGGGGGGCTCCCAAACAAATAAAACCAAAATTTCCTCATAACTTGACTATTAATCAAGCAAATGGAACCAAATTTGGCATGTGGGGGTTTCTAAAGACAGGATTTTTTTCTACGATTGTTTGAAACCCCTCCTCCTCTAGAAGGGGGGGCTCCCATACAAATGAAACACAAATTTCTTTATAACTCGGGAACTAATTAAGCAAATAGAACCAAATTTAGCATGTGAAGGATTTTGGAGGCAGAAATTTTTTCTATGGTAGATTGAGAACCCTCCTTCCTCTAAGAGGGGGGGTTCCCATACAAATAAAATCAAAATTTTCTCATAACTTGACTGTTAATCAAGCAAGTAGAACCAAATTTGGCATGTGGGGGTTTCTAAAGACAGGATTTTTTTCTATGGTTGTTTGAGACCCCTCCCCCTCTAGAAGGGGGCTCCCATACAAATGAAACACAAATTTCTTTATAACTCGGGAACTAAGCAAGCAAATGGAACCAAATTTGGCATGTGAAGGTTTCTGGAGGTAGAATTTTTTTTCTATGGTAGATTGAGAAACCTCCTTCTTCTAAGAGGGGGGCCCATACAAATAAAACACAAATTTCCCCATAACTCGACTATTAATCAAGCAAATGAATTTGGGGTTACTGGAGGCAAATTTTTTTTCTATGGCGTATTGAGATTCCTCTCTCCTCTGGAAGGGGGGTGGGCTCTCATACAAATTAAACAGAATTTTTTGCAATATTCAAAAAGTAATCGAAGTCGCGAGTGTTGCCGTCCATACTAAAATATAAGATAAATTTGGAACAAAATTGTTAAGAATAAATCGGTGAAGCCTAGATAATAGGTCAAATTAAATAAAAGTAAGATACTTATTTTTTTAAGTAAGTACTTATTTTAAAAACAAAATTGAAGAGAAAACACATTGTTGAAATGAAAATATGAAGAAAATAATGTTGAGATTTCATTAAGTTTATGGTTTCTGACCAGTTTTCAACTGATTTCAATCGAACTGCACTGATATTTTATTACGATTTTGCCAACATTACCATTTTAAGGGTTGGTACTAAAACCCAAATCGTAACGTTGGACTTGCTGCTCGAGTCACAAATTCTGACGCGTTGGATTAGAAATTTGCGGCATGATTTAGAATATCTTGGGCATTGGCGTAACTAGGGGGGGGCTAGGGGGGGCTAAGCCCCCCCTAGAAGACATTTAGCCCCCCCTAGAAAAATTAAGCTGGACTTTTAAATTTAAGAAAAAACTATAGTTAGATAACTTTACATGATAAAAACTTGAGAGTAATTTTTATATGCATCACAACTTAAAGTTCCTATGCATCAATGTACATTTAATTTTAATATGCCAAGGAAATAAAATGGTCGAAAAAATGCCGGGGGCTATAGCCCCCCCTAGAAATGAACGCTAGTTCCGCCAATGATCTTGGGTTGTCAAAAAGAAAGCTCTTGGTTGCAAGATTACAATTAATCAAATCTTCAGGATTATGCATGTACCCTAGAGTGTCCCAAAATAGCACTATGTCAGAAAACCCGGGAGCTCAACCCTCAAATGATAGCTTAGGGTGTCACAACAAAATTTTTATATGACGTCAACATTAGTTACCGCGATTTAGGGGTCGCACATTTGAGTTTAATTAAAAAATGGCATTTTTCAAGAGTAAATTCGAAAAAATATTTTTAGAAATGTTAAAGTAGGTGAAACAAGGTACTTAACTATTTTTTTACAATCATTGGGATCTGATACATTCCTAAAAAAGTTATGGTGGCATGTCTGGAGTCATATTTGGTTACAAAAATTTATTGAATTCGGGGAAAATTTAAAATTTTCGAATTTTTATTTAAATAAACGTCAAAACAGGGTATCGAACAGGGTCTCAGACCAACGTAGCTATACTGTATAGATGGGAAATTTTATGACGAACAACTTTGCCGAAGAAAGTAGGGACGTATATTTAAATCTCGCTGAGATATTTACCGTTTTCTGAAGGCGGAACAAAACACATTTCTGTAATTTTCTAATTTTAGCAGTTTCATGTGAAAGAGGTAAATGAAAAAACTTGAACTATTTACTCTAAACGTCATTTACGGTTTTGATAAGAGGAAACATGCACCTTCCAAAGAATTTGGCACCATTTGGGCTCAAGAATCACTTTTAAAAATGGCGTATTTATTTTAATAGGTACTATGTTTGAGAAATTGTATCTCCTGAAACCAGGTTTGCTCCATAATGAAGCCTAAGCGTGAGTTTTTGAAAATTGAGTTTTAAACATGAAAAAATAAACACTGAAAAAAAATCACTATGTTCTAAAGTCAGGAAAAAATGTAAAATTAAAATATACAGGAAATGGTAACTTCGAATTTTTTTTTGGAAAAATAGTGGTGATTTGATGCATTTTGAAACTTTTTCTGAAATGGTGCAACATTTATCAAAGGATTTTGTAGAACAACGACTTTTATGAATATTTTGTAACTTAAGATTATTATTATATTTCTTATTGTTATTCTTATATTTTTCGTTATACATACATGTAATTTGAATTTGAAGAACAACTTCGTATGTGCTTGACAACACGGGTTCAAAATAATAATTAATTCTAAATGCAGCCGTATTTAAGATATTTGACAAAAATAGTTTAATATATTTTATTTTTTTATTTTAAACGTGCCCTTTTCATATGTTATCCGTGTTATATTACCAAGTTAGCAACTAGAATAAATATTACCTTTCAATTTGTCTGAATACACCTTGCTGATTCTACCATCTACTGATAGTACATAAAGGGTCAAAAAAAATTTCAGTGTTTATTTTTTCAGGTTTAAAAATCAATTTTTTAAAACTCACGCTTAGCCATCATTTTGAAGCGACCCTAGTTTCGGGAGATACGATTTTTCAAACATAATACCTATTATAATAAATACGCCCTTTTTTAAAGTGATTCTTGAGCTTAAATGGTGCTAAATTCTGTGGAAGGTGCATATTTCTTCCTATCAAATACGTAGGTAACGCTTAGAATAAATACTTCAAGTTTTATTATTTACCTTTATCACGTGGAACTACAAAAATTTGAAAATTGCGAAAATATGTTTGGTGCCGTTTTCAGAAAAACGTGAATACCTCAGCGAGATTTGAACATACGTCCTTACTTTCTTCGGCAAAGTTGTTCGTCATAAAATTTTCCATCTATACAGTTTACGTACGTTACTCTGAGATACTGTTCGATACCCAGTTTTGACGTTTATTTAAATGAAATTTCGAAAATTTTAAATTTTTGCCAAATTCAATAAAATTTTGTAACCAAATATGACTCCAGACATGCCACCATAACTTTTTTATGAATGTATCAGATCCCAATGATTGTGAAAAAAATAGTTAAGTTCCTTTTTTCACCTACTTTAACATTTCTAAAAATATTTTTCTGAATTTACTCCTGAAAAATGCTATTTTTCCATAAAACTCAAATGTGCGACCCCTAAATCGCGGCAACCAATGTTGACGTCATATAAAAGTTTTGTTGTGACACCCTAAGCTATCATTTGAGGGGTGAGCCCCCGGGTTTTTTGACATAGTGCTATTTTGGGACACTCTAATGTACCCCCTTTTTAGAATGGCGCGCGCCGGGTCCTCTAGTCACCTTATGGTTATGGGAGTTATGTCGAACATTCGTTTCAACACGGGGGACATATGATTTATACAGCATAGCGTTATGGTTCGATATGCTTCGCTACTTCTGCGGAAGGATTGTTTCGTTTTGATCATGCGTGAACGGCATAATAAACGCTGATTCCCAGACTGGATCGGAGATATAGGTCGAAAGTGCCGTAAAATCACAGAACAGAAGTGGAAGTCCGAACGATTCGACGATCAAAACTGGTAGCAGAGTCTTTTTTGTTTTTATTTTTCTTTGGGAAGGATTTCACATAGAAGCAAATAACAGCAATATAAGCAGAACGCTCGCTGTCAATCGCATAGCAGCTGTTTTCGTGGAAAAAAGTGACTCGCTACCGCCAGGTTCGCTAGTATCTGTAGAAAGTAGCATGTACGTGTTTGGATTTCTACTTCCACTTCTGTTCTGTAGTAAAATGCAAGCTTGGTCCAAGGATGCGTGACGCTGGAATAGCGAAAACTGGAGTAGATGTCTTCAGTATGAGGGCTGGATCGTGAAGATCCATTGGCAATAGCAAAACAGCGGCATTATGTACGCATAAACTAGCAGCTTCCGTGTAAAAAGCCAAATCTAGAATTCGACGTAGATTATTATGAATTGCATTCTCCTGTATTGGGAAAATTCCTGTCCTTGGGCATCACCTCTGCACGTTGTTAGCGGAATATCTTTGTTCCGTAATGGCAGGATAACAAATCCGGCTAAAACAGCACGGAATAATCCTGTTCGTTCAGGAAAGGCGGCAATCATATTTCCAAATATTCATTCACGTTGAAGGTCCCGGTTGCAAAGAAAATGTTGCTATTGATACCTGAGGTATAAACAGCCTGCCAGTCCAGATATGTCTTGGTGAAGTTCAACAGTTTTTTATGCTTGATATTATCTGCCATATTTTCTCTTCCGGTTGCCTTATAAAACTCCTGCTCTGCACCTTGCTTTGACTGAGGAGTAAATGTCAAAATTAGACATCATCCGCTATGTGCAACCTTTGAAAGTTTGTTCTATTTGTGTAGTTTAAAATTTTTTTTAAAGAGTTTTTGCAAATTAAAACAACGGAACGCTAATCGATTGATCAGCGATATCTAACGAAAAAGCCATAGCATCATTCATTTAAATATTTGTTTTGGGATTATTGTTTTTGTATATTACGCTTGATAATGAGAAGAGTTCAATTATAGGCGCGTCAATCTTGAAGAAGATTCAAGAAAACGAAAAAAAATTGTTTGCGAAAATTTGCATAGCAAAACATGTTTTCTAAATGTTCCATGTATTTTTCTCCTGTGATACAACAGTCAATTAACAATATTTTTCAGGCCATCTTTACACAATTTCACTACACCAAATCAATAAAACTTTTTTTCCCCGGCAGCTTGTCGCAAACTTTAGCCAAAACCATAACTGGCAAACTTTTCTTGTTCAACCGTAGGCAGAAGATTTTGTTTTCGCCCATACATTGAATTATTGTCCATTTTCGCGTTCGCCGCGTACAATTCCACTTGAAAGTTAAACCAACAGTAACACAATTATGTTATTTTATCTCACACTTACCTTCATGAAATCCGCCAGCATATATCCCTGCTCAGTTCCAATAAAGTATGCCATCGGTCCGGCGAACAGCAGCGTGTCGGACATTTTTCGAATCGAATCAAATTTAACATTATGCTCGATGTCCGCTGTGAATCCGGTCAAAGTTAAAGCTATCACACCGAAGATAAGATATATTCCCATCAGTGGCACGGTGCCGCTGTAGCTTTGCAAACTAAACGTACTGAGGGCGCTGTTATTTAGCGGAATATTCCGATCCCAAACAGGACACAAATGTGATCCACAAATTCGTTCACCATGATCATTGGTTTGGAAGGTGCTATAAGGAAATCGATCCAACTGGAAACCGTCATCTTCCTCCCTGTTTTCATGATGTATTCGAATGTTGTATAGAAAGAACAAGGTTTCTCGAAAACTTGGCATCTCCGGTGCGGTTACTTTTGTTGTTGGATTGGGATCTGAAGGTTTGTAGTCGGTTGAAGTGGTACCAAATTCAATGGACGGTTGATGGTATGCTATACTGTTGGACGCTAAAGTTGATGGTGCAGTGTTATTATACTGAGCTGAGATAGACCCCGAAGCATTCACAGTAGAGAGAGTCGTTATGTAGTAGCATCCTGCTCGATTAGATGAGGCACAAGTTAGAATGAATGCAGCTACCAATGTTCCAATGATCATGCCAAAATCTCCAGCTGCCTTATACCATCTGCAAAACCGTCGAATGGTTTCATCCTTGCTGCACAATAACCTATGATCATCGTAACTGTCAGCATTGATACCAGCCATGCTAGTTCCTCCACACTCCGGTTGAGAACAGCTTAACTTTCCAGCCATTGAAACAACCAATGTTTGCTTACATATAACCGATGGACCCAACACCAGGCCCAGAATTAGATATCCAGGAATCAATGACACCAACACCGGATAGATATGAGTGGCTAAGAAAACACATAGACTACCGTAGACCAAAGCTAACACAATCGAGTATCCAAATCTGCGCAAAACTTTCGTCGTCACTAAACACATCGCGGCCGTCATCAGGCAGCACATGCTCAGCAGAGCAGACCCAATGTCTGGTCCCATCGCAAGCCATGTTTCCTGCTGAAACCAGGTAGAATTTGACCCCTGTAGTCCTATCAAGGGTATGAGCGCGGCACACATCAGTCCGTGAGCAATGGTGAGAAATACAAAGGTTTTCGTAACTTTTGATCGCACGTGCGCCGGAATTTTATGACGACACCCGTAACTGCGGTTGTTCACCGTAAGCAAACGTCGTACCGAGGTGGCACCTATCGAACTATTGCCGGAATCACGTCGTCGATTTCCGAGGGTGGAACTTTGAAAGGGAAACCCGCCGGCGATGGTAGGCGCCACAATCAAACGATGACTGCGCGATGAGGCAGGCGATGAATAGTTGTTGAGGTATTGCTGTGGGAGAAAAATGTTCCTTTCTAAAAGGGTGATCATCATATTTTAGGAAAACCGAATTACCTCTATCATTGGATCATCCCAGATGTGATGTGCCTGGCCGGAACTGCGGGTTCGCATTACCTTCCGTCCGATGGGAGGATGTTTCTGCTGGAATAAACTCTTGACGGCGGCAATCTGCAAATGGAAGATAGCGTGTTTAGATACTTTGATAAAAAAATAGTTGTAAAGTAAGTGTCAATAAGTGTTGCTAAACAGAGCAGGGATTTTACGGAAAATTTCAATTAACGATTACCCTGCCACCTGGTGGTGAATCCACCTGCGTATCGCCAATCATAGCAAATCTGTCGTGCACAGCAAAATATTGACAGCGTTATCAGTTGACTTGCAGTAATCATGGGGAAAACAGTCAAGCAACGCTCGATGTTTTGACGTAGGACTACGTCTTACGGCAAGT
Organism: Sabethes cyaneus; assembly: GCF_943734655.1. NCBI lineage: Eukaryota > Metazoa > Arthropoda > Insecta > Diptera > Culicidae > Sabethes > Sabethes cyaneus. The sequence goes on along the minus strand of NC_071355.1, from coordinate 74,122,509 downwards.
TTTAACATAGGGTGTCATTCCAAAATATCGAAAAATGCGAGCGTCATGAAAAATGATAGGTTTTGAGCGCTAATAGCTCAACGGTTTTCCGATCGATTTGTAATATTCTTGCACCAATCGATCGGAAAATCTTCTAAGAATTGACCCAAATGAAGAAAAGTATGGATTCTTGATGTTGAACTATTGAAAAATTGAAAATAATGAACTTATGTTTTACCAGAATTCTCGCTTCGTGATTGGTTGTTGGAAATGACGTCATCAAAGTAGAAACGCGTTTGCACGCTTCGGCTTATAATTCAGTAAATTTTCAATAGATTTCCAAGATATTTACACCAATTGATCGAAAAATCGATTTGGAAAATATTGAAAATATAGAACTATAGATTTTTAATGCGCGTCATTGAAAAATTGAAAATAACTCTAACTCGGTCGTATTAGAAATTGTCGTTTTGTAATTGGTTGGAATTTCTAATTATTATCGAACAAGTCTTGGTACAATTCAGGAATCACCGAGAAAGTTGATGGAAAGTTTTATTTAATTCTACTATAACAAAGTTACAAGAGAACTAAATGGAATCCTACCCTTTCTCGTTGATTCCTAATTGGCTTGAAAATTCCTTATTGAGATGTACCACCAACGGCAATACTAGCGGTGACGCAGTCGTGCACGTCTGCAGTTCCCAGTCGGTCGTATTCATTGGCTGCTGAGCAAAGGAAAGTATGCTGAGCGTGTGTTGGAGCTGGAGTACTCGCTTTTGCTGCTGTGATGGAATATCTGGCTGCCGAAGTTCTGGAATTGGCAGAAAATATGCTGCTCGCGACAACGAAACGACCAGTATTATCCCACGTCACTTGCAGTTGACCACCTGGACTGGTATTTCATGGTGACTCAGGACCATACACGACCGGCTATGTCTATCGTATAGCTGCTGAGGCTTTCTGGCTGGTCCGTTGCAACAAACCGTGCCTGATTAGCAGTTATCGGTACTCCAATTTACCGACAAGAGAATTATGTTAGGCGCTTTAGTGCAAGTTTATTGCAAGCTAGAGTTATGATAATCAAACAATCGGTCCTTTTGAGGATCACACAACAATTGAAGAGTTTATTATATACATTTTTATCCGGGTTGTTGAAGGAGACCGAATGCCATTGTTTCTTATCAAGTATCGCTACTGGCTGAAGATTGAAATCCTTGATTTTCCTAATCCCATGGTCCAGCAGGTCCTTGCCCACGTTACAATTCTATATTTTGTTACGTTCCTCTAGTGGTTTTCATGACCAATTTTATAAAACCACTAATAAAACTATGAGCTCCACCATTTTCTGATGACCGCTATAAAGCGCCTTCCGAACAACTCTTCAGAAAGTTTTTATGATTCCTTCAAGAATCAGGTTATAAGTTCAAGTAGTCGTATCATGCTCTGCTGAAAGCAGCAATAAAACCGATTCAGCTTTCGCTGCTTGACAGCCACCACCATAACTTAATAAAGCTTTTCGTTTTTTGCTCTGATAAAAAGCTAAATCAGTCTGCCAGCTTTGTCAACTTGAAAATGCATCCGTGAGGAAAAAAGTTCAGATCATCCTGATCGATTTGGTTTATAGCGACCATAATGAAATATGGAATGTTTAATAAATTTTGAGCAATCTCCGTTGGTTTGCAGCATATGTGCATTAAATTTTATCGTGCATATTGCTATGATAGCTGGATGAAATCAACGCGCCATTGAAATTATGTCATTTTCGGAACCTGGTTGTTTTAACAAAATAAATATACTCAGTTAGTCAATCTCAAAGCCGATTGATAATAACTTTCTTTCTGCAAAACACTTTGCTTTGAAGAATTTTTGTTTGCGAGCTAAAACAAAATACTAGAATATGGTAATATGGTTTCGCATAAAAAGTGGATTTTGGTGTTGAGCTCTAATATTCTTCATCTTTGTAATAGCAGCAATAAATCTGTTTGGGCAGGGTGTTACCGTTTTAAAAACTCTATAAAACTAACAGATTTATTGCAGTTTGACAAGCAACCATAAAAAGATAGATTTTGACTGGTACGCCATATTGTATTACTTCACCACACTTATGGTAATTTTATAAGAGACGCAATGCAGCCAACTAGTTTTATCGTGGTATTATAAGCAACCATTATAAATTTGCTTTATTAACAGTTTTATTATGGTTTTATAGCTAGCTACAAGTGTGTTTGACTCGTATCCTCTTGGTATTGCCTAATACCATATTAAAACCAGAAGTAATGATTATACCGCAATAAAACCTTCATAAAATTCAAGTAAAACCAAGTGGCTTCAGAATTGTTACTTGGGTAATGGCTAGGTAGTATTACGTCAATCTTAACTACGTGGACAGAAACGTATGCACGGCACTCCCTAGTTAACATCCGGTTTGTTTGGTTGATATTCGAGAAAACAACGTATAAGTTCATTTGGGTAGATTTTTAGGATCTTGTTCATGGATGAACATGTGCTGAAAATTGTGCTGAACGTGACCTTGACGAGTCCTCAATAGGTCCTCTGACCGACTAACTATAACGGGTGGCAACTAAAATTTTGGAATTTTTTCGCGGCCCTTATGCTCAACAACAAACGAGATCAGAGAGAAATAAGAGTATGTATGTGGTAGCTCTCTCTCTCCTCTTATTGTTAATATTTTTTGTATTGTTTATGCTTGCCCAGTTTTGCTGAAAATGGTGTCGAAACAAGAAGCACTTCGGGAGCGCGTTGTACACTTCTACGAACTGCAACAGAAATCTCGGCAAAAAGTATACGGTACAACATTTAAAAAGCAAATATGTTGCGGCTTCGACTATTTACCATATCCTCAGATGCCAAACAACTATTCGCAAGCAAGATAGTGGAAGATTAGCCAAAATTATGGACGCAGAAGGCCATCGTTCTCTTTCTCGTTTCTTGAACAACAAGCCCTCTGGTTTGGCTATCAATTAAGCTGCACTAGACGAATGTTTGAAGAAAATTTTGAACCCATTTCTACAAAAACAACATGCAGATGGACAATACGTGTTTTAGCCCGAAGGACCATCATCGCATTACGCCAAAAAAAAAAAAAACAATCGTTCCTGAATACCCATTCGATCCCATTTTTACCCAAAAACCACGACCCGAAAAATCTGTCTCAGTGCGCCCAATCGAAGATTTCTTCGAGACTTTGAGTTCCTTGGGGTACAAAAATAACTTGAGAGCCACGAATTGCAAACAGTTGATTGGTAGAATCAAGAGATGCGTTCGCAAAGTTGACATAACGGCTGTACAACGCTCCTGTTTCGACGTCAAACGAAAGCTTCGCCGAACAACCGATTACGGACCGTTTTCAAATGTGCACTATTTTTTTCAACAATGGAAAATGTATCTTTAATTTCGGTAATCCAGATCTTCTTTGTGTATCTTTGTCTTTTTTTGACAGCTTGAGAAAAGAATTCCAAAATTTTAGTTGTCACCCGTTCAGAAAGAAAATATCGGCAACCTATCTTTATTGATTTCAAAGCAGCATACGATACAGTATACGATAGAGACCAACTGTGGCAGATTATGCACGAACACAGCTGATCGACTTATCCTGCACACTTTTCAATACCGCTCTTGGTGAGGTAATCTGACGAGTGGGCATCGAAGTGAGAAGTTGATGGAACTGGAACAAAAACGATTAAAATGCCGTTGTAGACCGGTAATTGACCGGTGTTGAAACTGCTGTATACTTAGCTCGTCGATGCGGTAAAAAGCGGCTATTGCGCATGATAAGAGATCCGGCCTGTATTTCAAGGCTTCTCAGCATTGTTAGAGAGGCTTACAAACCGGAGACAAAGTTTACATCCCGACGAACCTGCGCGAAGGAGTCCAGGTTAACGAGTCTACAGCGTAGATCGTTTCTTGGCAGTAAAAAATTAGTTTTGGTAGTTAGAATTCCAAATTGAAACGCTATACCCTAGATTAGAGCGAATTCGTATATTCTAATCTAATCTTTAGGCCATTGTGAGTGCAGTGAATTAAAAATGAAATACAATAGCCACTTTATTTTTATTGACTCGCTCCTTCAATTCTCCGCCATAAACTTAGTAAATTCAAAGCTAATTTGCAAATAAAATGCCCACCCTTTATCGAAACGCGAGGAACGATCTGCGGCAAAAGTAGCCAACTACTAGCCTTCGCAGACGACCTTGACATCGTTACTAGCAAGTTTGGGACTGCGGAGACAATCGACGCCAGACTACAAGCAGAGGCTGGGACGACTGTGCAGTAGAATCTGTTCTCTTAAAGGATCCCACCGTTACCAGTAACAGAGGGGTTAGATGGCTGGACCAAGTTGAAGCCGACTTGCGGGTTTCGTGACACTCAAAGAATTGACTACAAGTAGCCCAGGAAGGAGAACAGTGGAGAGAAATTCCTACTCTAGGTCGTTTGCCAAACAGGAATCAAAGACCCTTAAGTAGGAATCAAAGTAGATGAGGAATATTGAACGCCCGAGAGGACTACTTTATGGGATACATGCATGAGCAGTGAATGAAGGACGTCAATATTCACTTTTTGGAGGTGTCTGGAAAGCAACGGGCCTTCTATGCCAAGCTTATCCGGTTTGACAATGCAAATGTAATGGTTCAATTTATCAATAATTGCCGAAAGATCAGTGTTAATAATACATGAAAGGTAGGGGCTCAAAAGAGACGAACACGTGCCATCCACGGACGACAATAGTTGACGCCGACGAACTAGAAGCCGTAGATGAGTTCGTATGTCACGGATCGCTGATTACCTCGGATAACAACACAAGTTAGGGGATCCAGTGTCATTCCGGCCCTATGCTGAGAACGACGACAGCAAGATCAGATCGAAAAAAATAATACTGACGTTAAAAAATCGTGCTCCAGCGAGACAATACACAACACAAGTATTCTATATTCTATTACATTCTTGTATTCAGCTTGTAGTCTTGGTTCGACATCCGGAAAATTAAATTATTATGGTAGCTAGTTCGCAGTCCGGAGTGCGACTGAATTAAAAAAACCCGAATTAATCCACCTAGCGGCGTGACCTAGCCTTTCTACTGCCATAATAATCATTATTTAATTTCTCAGGAACCTCTAAGTATAATTAACTTGACTATATTTTTAACTATCCGTTCCGTATTCCTCAAAATCCTTATTTGCCAGTAAAATTACCAACGTATTGCGTAGAATAATTAAATTTTCTTTTCTTGGGTGCGTAAATACTTGTAAAACCTTATTTAATTTTATAATCGGTCGGTCTTAACTTTGGGCTTCAGAGTCATATACGAAACTTGTTTTGAATTGACAATATGAAATATGTGTTCATAACAGATTTTTTGATAATTAATTAATACCATGCGTTCAAAAGTTAGCATCTTTGAAAAACAAGAGTTCAGAAAAATTATTATTATACTTCGCTTTTGAAGACAAAGGATATCGACAACAAAATGATTAATCTCAAAATTTTACTATTAATTTGCTTGGCTTCAATTTTGCGATATATCTGAATTAGAAAAAATAACTGAATAGAGCATTAGATATGAAAAAGAGAAATTGAACTTTTTCTTAGCTGGCGCTCCTTCAGATAATTATTTTTGCATGAAAATCAAAACTTAAGCTTCTTTTGAATGTACTTTCATGAAAAGATAGTCATTAGCTTGATCGCATCGTTTTTACAATGTTAGAGGGTTAGGAAAACAAGATGAGGTCAAAAAATAGTGCAAGCTGCGCCTTAAACATGCTTGAGAATAGGAAATATGATCGATATGATTTCCAGTGCTTGTCATTTTTGATTTATTTGTTGAAACATGATACATGACATAAGACATCTGTCCTTTAAAATGTCATTAACGAAAACAAATCTTACAAAATTACTACCGTGCAACGTTTACTTCCTATTTTTCATATAACATTTCTAAGCTCTAGTATCTATTGATTAAAAAGACCTACATGCTTAAATTAACTGCTTTTCTTCGCTGTTTGCTTTTCTTGTACAATTGTGAGTAACAGCAAGTGAACAAAATGACAATTGAAATCTGAAATCAAAGAAAAGAAAAAGCTTTCCGATTGAATCCCACTATTTAATATTTATTTGCAACAGATACGTAGTTCGCCTACGACGTGCAGGCTTCATCAGTGTCTTATTTCAAAGCGTATACGTATCTGTCGCGAATAAATATTAAATAGTGGAATTTAGTCGGTAAAAGTTTTTTCTTTTCTTTAATTTCAAATTTCGTATTCCACTAAGAGGCTTCAAAAACTTTAGACAATTGATTCAGAAAAGTGAAAAACATCTTTTCTTGAATTTCAATGCAAATTTAAAAATTGCAAATTGTCATCCCAAGTAACAATTTGAGTTTTATTACACTCTTATGATAGCATTCAAGACCACAATTGGTCATGAAAACCACCATAAGAGTACAATCAAACTCACATTGTTGCTTGGGATCACATACACACATACATACATACATACATATATACATACATACATACATACATATATACGTACATACATACATACATACATACATACATACATACATACATACATACATACATACATACATACATACATACATACATACATACATACATACATACATACATACATACATACATACATACATACATACATACATACATACATGCATATATACATACATGCATATATACATACATACATACATGCATACATACATACATAATACATACATACATACATACATACATACACACATACATCACACACATTAAATACAATCAACATTTGTTTTGATTTCACACGTTTTAACGGTTTAATATACGGTGCTGAAGTGTTAAAGTTTAAATAACTTTTGAATGAACCGTCCGATTTTAAATAACTCGGTTTCGTTTGATAGATTCCAGCAGTAATTTTCAAATAATAATAAAATGAGTGATGTTTTTCATTGAATTAATGCTTATATGTTACAAAAATATGTTTTAAATACTATTTTTTCACATTTCTTTATGTAACTTTCAAACTACAAGCCCAATCGTCATGAAATTTGGAAGTTAAGGGTTTGCAAGGCTCCTCTTTCATATGCAATCAATTTTGTTCAAATCGGTTAAGGGACCTATGAGATAATGAAGTCCCATATTTTTCATATTTTTATACATAACTTTTGAACTAAAAGTCCGATCAGTATGAAATTCAATAGCGACCAATGGGACACCTAGACCTTTCATTTGACACTAAGAACATTAAAATCGGTCCAGCCATCTCCGAGAAAAGTGAGTGAGATTAAAAGCGTCACATACACACACACACACACACACACACACACATACACACACACACACACACACACACACACACACACATACATACACACACACAGAAAATGCTCAGTGTTCGAAACTGAGTCGAATGGTATATGACATTCGGCCCGCAGGACCTTCTTTCCATTTTCGGTTTTCCAAGTGATTTCTATACCTTTATACTATATATTTATATAGTAGAAAGGCAAAACCTTGTAAAGTAAAACTGTGTAGACGGTTTTATCTTTTCTCTTCGACCTACATTTGCTTTAGTGGAAATGTTACAATCTACAAAGACAACCTCAGTTAACCGAAACAGGATAACTAGAAAGACAGGTTAAATATATTCACCTCACAAGGCAGTGTACAATTAACATATCGCTGATAAGTACATACAGTAACTCAGTAGAGACACGAAATATGGACCGAGCTTGCCGCAAAGAACCCTGTGCACACGTGGCTGGTGAATAAAAAACACAAGAGATGGTAGGTCTCTTTGTTTAATGTCGTGTATGTACAGAAATTTTCCAGAGCACGAATCTTTCTGTGGGAAAGATATGACGTATCGTAGCGTAGCAGCGTACTTTAATGAAAAATCCAGTGGGACCAACTATAGCAGGTTAGTTGAAGAAAAGTTACTCATAGAGTTTTAATAACATGAACTGATTAAATTTATTTCAGTTTAGTGAAAATATTCATAGTTATTTGCGCAAAATGTAGTTACCTAATCTAATTATAATTTGTAGCTTGATTAACGTTCGAGAATGGTATGATCATTATTTTGTGTCTCATTTTTCCAACATAAAAATATCTTCTATTATGTTAAATCAAGTTACCTATCGCAGTTACTACAGACAGCACAACAGAACGATAGAACATGGGAAATTGAATCAAAACGCCCCCAGTTGTAATTAATTTTACCTATAACAGCCAACAGTTAATAGACAGCAACGCAAGCGCCCATGGAATCTGTTGTTGGATGTTTTGTCATGTATGAAGGTTATTGTCAATATGCAGCCAAAGCAGACCTACCTGTTGCTGGTGTAGAAACATCGGCCGCTCGTGTGCCCGTGCCGTCGCCATGGCCATAGTCGTTGCATCCTTATCGCGAACAAAGTCCCGCTCGATGATGCGCTCCCGGGCGAGCATCCGTTCGCGTTCCTCCAATCGCCGCTCCAGCTTCTCCGTCGACAAATCACTCAAATTTGGCAGGCTACCCATGCTCTGGCTTTACGGCTGTTCGGAGTAAGCGTCAAGTGTCCTTTTTAATGATTTATTCTCTACCCTAGTGGTCGGTTTCGGTACGACCGGCTGGTAGTGTCTACGAGTTCGTTTGTAAATGTTTGACTTTTTCTAAGAATGTTTTTATTATCTCGCCTGACATGAAGGTTACCTATTTCCTTGGGGCAGATATCGTTTCAGATGAATCGGTAATCTTCACTTTCTGACCAACCAACGCAGGACGAAAGCTGAATCTAGAGCAACTAGTACTGAAAGAGAAAGATGAGCAGAAAGATGAAATGATATTAATGATTAATATTGGTGGAGCAACCGTTTGTGTGATTTGATTCATTTGCCTAGGGGAAATGATAAAGTTAATTAATATCTTCCCAATAGCTGAGAAACGAATCCTACGATTCTTTGTGTCAATTTGAATCTTTGTCACTGTACAATCAGTAATTTCGCATTGACTTAGTAATACCTGAGTCTGAGTATTATATTTGAGTAAGAAGAATTTTAAATATATTCTATTAAATATACCCTGTTCGACTGTTACGGTAAATGACACCATTTGTAGCCGTAACGGAATGTGCACGTCAGCTTTCGTGGATTTTCAACCGTGACTGCAGTGAATTTTAATGAGTTGTGCTCTGTATGAGCAAGGGAGCGGTTTCTAAAGGTAATTCTAAGGCTGAAGAAGGTGCAAATATGTTAACTTAATATTCTTTTGATGTTCGCTTGTATTTTAGCCTACCGATGTGTTCTAGTCATTTTGTCCAATTTAAGATTCCGCTATTTTTGAAATATTCACTTGATTTTTTACCTTGAGACAACAGTGTACTTGACAAACATTTCTGTTATTTCAATATATTGATAGTGAATGTCTACTGCATACTAATTACTGTAGAACCAATAAATATAAACGCCGGAAGTGGCAGCGTTCTCGTGCTTTGTTGCATACGCAAATATCGTGGAAAGGTATTTCAGCCGCCGTAGCAGTCTCATGGAGGACTATAAGAAGAGCTTTAGAGCCGGTAAACAAAGGACAGGTTTAAATCATTCACGAACAGAATGAAAATTAATGGACCGAGGTGACTGCCTTGCAGCACGCTAGGTGCCTGCCTGTCACAATCGACCCTAGTATCACGATGGCTGATTTATCCATGAGTTGATTACGACTGTAACCACAAAATGAGTGAGTGAGGAAAGTGTAGTTTTTTAAACTTTTTCACCATTAGTAGTGGGGCACTTTGGCTAAAATTGACTTGACAACGCTTCTTCATACTGCAATTGGTGGTACAGTGATCAATCAAACTCTATCTACTGTCGGTTAGACCTGCCAATCAACAAAGGATGTTCGACTTTGAACTAATACAGGGATTGCCCAGCATCAATAGAACAGGTGTCGATCAATGAACTCTTCTCCGGCTTCGTGATACGTAGTTACTTGTAATGTAATGCGACCCGTGCCGACGGCTAATGTAGGGGGCGGAAAGGGGAGGTGGAGTGTCAGCTGCGAGCGGAGCCTATGGACTACCAGGGGTAATTTATAAGATAGTATCCGGCGGGCTTTATGGAGACTTGTGCTGACGCGGTTCAGCTCTACCCCTCGTCAAAAACCTTTCAAAGCTGTCTGCAATATAACGTACCCACACATAATCTTTTTGTCGATTTCAAGGTAACATACGATCCAGTCGGTCGAAAACACCTGTAGAACAAGCTATAGTATAGCTAAAAATCAACCTATCGACACTCAAATATATGAGTAGTAGAGACACAAGAGAAGACAATATAGTCGCCTTTCACTGACAGTAACTATTGACGGTGATGACCTTGAAGTGGTTGATGAGTTCATATATTTGTTCGCCGCCGACAGCAATACGAATAAGGAGATTCAATGACGCATACAAACTGTAAATCGGGGCGTCTTTGCCCTCCATAAGACATTTCGGTCAAGAAGAACATTCCGTCGCACCTTTACGCATTACGTTGTGGACGATTTTTGCGGACGAACTTCTGGGACTTCTTGTAGAGATACTCATCGTTCAAATGGTGAAAGTCGGGAAGTTACGGTGGGCCGTCCACATTGCAGGGATGCCGGACAACAATGCCTCACAGGAATAGAGACGCCTTGTGATGTGCTAGATAGCTCGACCATATCGGAGTATACTTACGAGTGTCGAGACGCTCAACGAATTCACGAATATTACAGAAACGAGTGATGCTTTACAATGTCTGAAATGAGGGACACCGAGGACTCTGGTGCGTGGAGCAATACAGAGGAGTCACGCAAATCGTTGGAACAATGGATTAGAAAGGATGTTAGAAGAATATCTTCAACCTTGCCATGAATTAGCTATACTGGGAATCTCAGTTTTTCCAAGATTCTACGCTCACCAATTGGAAAATTGGGGAGCCGGTCGGACTATCTTCCGATCTTGCGACGCGATTCAATGACGAGCGAGCAGCGAAGAAATTTTGCACCTTCTGTTATCTGTTATCTGTTATTCTTCAGTTTCTATTAACCGAATTGATTGGAAAACGGGTATGGTCTGTTCGATGCTCTCATGTTTCCCCAGAAGGGAGAGGGCGTTGTAAATGCCTGAGCGGCCTATATTTGACGGACACGAAGTGCCCCACTTCTTTGCTCCGGGGTGGAGCTGGCAGTACGAACAAAGCATCGAGCATAGTTGCTTGACTCTTTGCGCCATGGCCGCAATGCGATTTTGATAACGTTGTCAACATTTTTCTGTGCAGGCTTATACCCATAGTATTCAATGAAAATTTGTTCCATTGACAGCTCCGCCCTCGAGCTATGAAGCTGTTCTAACAAGCCAGTTGTCGTATGTTCGACTCTCGGTTGGGCAGAAAAATGATCCAAAGGCAAACTGTGTAAAATAATTTTCGGTAGACATTTGAACCCACAACTCTCAATTGAGTTTATTCGAACTAGACAATTGCACTACACTCAAGTACTTTTTTACACGGTTTAGTTTTTTGAGTAATAAGAACGGGGTAACTTAGAGACCATTCATTTATTTCTTAATACATTTGGGAGTAGCTCGACATTCTTCATGTAGATTGTAAATAGTTCCTTAGCTGCACCATTTTCGAGTAATCGAAAAAAAACAAACCGTGTAAAAAAAGACTTGAGTGTAGTCAACTTTAAATCACTGGTTTGAAACTGGTATGCAGTTGACGTTAGCTTACTTAAAAAGCTTGTTTACAACTTCGGCTAAACCGAATAAAAAATATTAAGGGTTGTCCTTTACAACACTGATTCGTACTCGCTCTATAAAATTGCTGGACATTTTATCTATCCAACGACATATTAACAGTTACGTATCGTTCAGTAGTATAGTAGTTATTTGTATTTGAAACCTTTCATTCAAATGTTACACTTCTATTTTCGTTTTCACAAAGTGCTACACGGTATAGTAAACAAAGACGACTACGTACGTCAAAATGGCTAGTATGGCTAAATTATGGTACATGCCTGTATTAATTCCCCCCTAAAAGAGTTATAAATTTTGGAATTTTTTCGCAGCCCTTATGCTCAACAACAAACAAGCTCAGAGAGAAATGAGAGTATGTATGTGTTAGCTCTCTCTCTCTCGCTCGCTCTCCTTTTTTGTTAATATTTTTTATTTTTTGCTTTGTTTATGCTTGCCCAGTTTTTCTAAAAATGGCGTCGAAACAAGAAGCATTTCGGGAGCGCGTTGTACACTTCTACGAAATGCAACAAAAATCTCGGTGAAAAGTATACGGCACAACATTTAAAAAGCAAATATGTTGCGGCTTCGACTGTTTACCGTATCCTAAGATGCCCAGCAACTATTCGCAAGCAAGATCGTGGAAGACCAGCCAAAATTATGGACGCAGAAGGACATCGTTCACTTTCTCGTTTCTTCAACAACAAGCCCTCTGGTTTGGCTATCAATTAAGATGCACCAGACGAATGTTTGAAGAAAATTTTGATGCCGTTTCTACAAAACCATCATGCAGATGGACAATACGTGTTTTGGCCGGATAGAGCATCATCGCATTACGCCAAAAAACACAATCGTTCCTGAATGCCCATTCGATCCCATTTTTACCCAAAAAACACGACCCGAAAAATCTGTCTTAGTGCGCCCAATCGAAGATTTCTTCGGGATTTTGAGTTCCTTGGTATACAAAAATAACTGGAGAGCCACGAATTACAAACAGTTTATTGATAGAATCAAGAGATGCATTCGCAAAGTTGACATGATGGCCGTACAACGGCTGTTCTGTTTCGACGTCAAATGAAAGCTTTGTCGAACAACCGATTACGGACCGTTCTCAAATGTACACTAATTTTTTTTCAACAATGGATAATGTATCTTTAATTTCGGTAAATCGGATCTTCTTCATGTATCTTTATATTTTTTTGACCGCTTGAGAAAAAAATTCCAAAATTTTAGTTGCCACCCGTTAGTTGTGTTAAAATGAAGGCTAAATTATAATTCATTCAACGTTCATGGAATATACAGACCGCCTTCTTTTGACTGTACAACTCTTTGGGCAAAATTAGAAGGAATGTTATCAATCGAAAGATCAAATTCATCTTCAGTTATTGTTGGAGATATCAATATACCTGTGAATCTGATAAATAACAATGTAACGCGGGAATATGTAGACCTCCTAAATTGTTACAACTTTACAGTAACAAACACGATCCCCACAAGGCCTGTTAGCAACAACATATTGGACCATGTGATATGCTCAGAATCTGTAAATGAAGTTGTTAACGAAACGATCGCAAATGACCTTAGCGATCATAACATGATCTTATCAACGTTTAAATTAGAGAAAACTGTTGAAATTCGAAATCTCGAAAAGATTATAGTAAATCAAAGTAGGCTGCATGAAGCATTCCAGATCGTTACCCAATCCATTCCACAAGGAACAGCAGTAGATCGTTTAATGTATGTGATAGATTCGTATACCAAACTTAAGGACCAATATTCCAAGAAAGTGTCAGTCAAAGCAAGAATCAAAGGCTACTGCCCGTGGATGTCGTTCGACCTTTGGAAGCTGATTCGTATAAAACAGAATATCTTAGCAAGTTGTAGACGAAGGCCATTGGATAGTCAACCACGAGAACTCCTAAATCACATTTCAAAGAAAGTCCAGCAAGTAAAAAATGAATCTAAGAAGAGATATTATGAACGTTTATTTTGTGAGACCAATTCAAAGGAACTTTGGAAAAACGTTAATCAAATCATGGGACGCACAAAGGGAGATCTTGGTAAAATTGAACTGCTAATAAATGGACAGTCAACATCCGATAGTACAGCTGTCGCCAATTCCTTCGTAGAATTCTTCAGTACGGTTGGACCCCAGCTTGCATCAACTATTCGTAGCAATAAGGACATAAACAAGTATAACACACTCACTCCCGTAAATGCTTCCATTTTTCTGCGACCAACGACAGCCCAAGAAGTAATACCTCTGATAAAGGATCTTGATTCTGGAAAAAGCAATGGTCCAGACGGAATTCCAGCATCATTCATAAAAGATCACCACTCCATATTCTCCGTTCTGTTGAAGGATGTATTTAATGAATGTATCAGCACCGGAAGGTTTCCTGATGTACTCAAAGTCGCACGGGTAACACCGATTTTTAAGACAGGCAGTAAGACAGACGTAAACAATTATAGGCCAATATCGGTTCTACCAGTACTCAGTAAAATACTGGAAAAGCTGTTGGTATCCAGGTTGTCTGACTTTCTTTACGAACATAAAGTCTTGTATAACTGTCAGTATGGATTTCGCACAAGTGAACTTGTTGATGAAATTTATAAGGCGATGGACAACCAAAAAATGGTTGGAGTGCTTTTTCTAGACCTCAAAAAAGCATTTGATACTATCGATCATCAAATACTTCTCCATAAACTAGACATTTGTGGAATTAGAGGAGTCGCAAATGATCTAATTCGATGCTACCTAAGCGGTAGAACCCAGTTTGTTTGTGCAAATGGTGTTTCTAGTTAAAAAAAAACCGTTAACAGTAGGTGTTCCTTCGTTATCATATGAGGACAAAGATCCGGAAGAAATAATTCGCCTTGAAGGATTCTTTGCGGAAAATCTTTTGTCTCTTAACTTGTCGAAAACAAAGTATATCATGTTTCACTCCCCGCTTCTGAGAGTTCCACCTCACTCGGAAGTTATAGTGTCTTCAACAAGAATCGACAAAGTAGAATGCTTTAAGTACTTAGGTCTAAATCTGGATGCCACGTTGTCGTGAAATCAACACATTGCAGATCTACAAAAATGGATTAGCTCAACATGTGGAGCATTATGGAGAGTCTCTAAGTTTCTACCGCAGAAGGTATTGGAAACCATGTACCACGCTTTCATTCAATCCAAGCTCCAATATCTGGTATCCATTTGGGCTGCTGCTACAAAGACGCGATTAAAGCCACTACAAGCCGCACAAAACAGATGTCTGAAAGTGGTGTACAAAAAACCTCATCTGTATCCTACCTTGGACCTGTACAACAATGCAAACGCATCCATTCTGCCAATAGCTGCTCTGCGTGAAATCCAGTGTCTGTGTCAAACCCATAACTTTATGTATAACACACGAGCTCATCACAATCAAACCCTACTTCGAACATCACATAGATATCAGCTAAGAAACCCAGCAACATTTGTTGTCAATCGTCCAAATACAGAAATGGGCAAAAAATCCGTTGCTTAGTACAGTAAAGCGCGTTTCAATTGCCTGCCGTCGGACTTAAAATCTGAGCAAATTGGGAAAAAATTCAAACATAAAGTTAAGCTGCGTGTGCGGAACATGATGGCGAACTATCTGCCCTAGTTAGGACACACATAAATTGTCTTCGTCCAATTCGAATCATCTGGCTGTTGTCAACTGTACTCTTCACCTTCCTGTGGCTACGGATCCATGCACTTGGGGTACTCTGGTAGCGTGGCCAACTATACTGTAAGGTAACATGCACAAGTATATGTCTGGCCGAAGCCAGAGATACTACGCTCCCACTCTAGTAAATCAACGGTTCCAGATCTCAACCTCCGGTAACACCATTATCACCAGCACCACCAGCAACCAGCAAATAGATGATGATGAGTTTTAAGCTCTCCTGTTGTACGCACTGCGTGGTCCTTGATCCATGTCATCCAATTAACCCGCTCGTAATCTGCTGTTCCTCTGGCTCTATATGGTCTAGTTTTCGTGCGCTTGGGCTACTCTAGTAGCGAGGTCAACTTTACTGTAAGGTAATATACACAAGTATATGTCCGGCCGAAGCCAGAGATACTACGCCCCTAATCAAGAAAACCGATGATTCCAGAACCCACGACACCCCCCAGTCATCAGCAAACTGAGCAGTTTATCCTGAATCCATGATCTCCGGTTCTCCTGCTACCCGTTACCACATGCTGCGACATCTATGCCATTCGACTGCGCTGCTTGTGATCTTCTGCAACGCTGTACTCTTCCGGATCTACAAGGTCCAAACGGTTCTAGTCTATATCAAATCGTCGAATTCAACATACCGATATACATAATCATCAGGCATTCAATTTATCCTTTCATATAATTATGTAACTAAGGAATTGTGATAGTTTCTAGAGTACCGCACTTCCTTAAAAGAGCAACTAAGCTCACTGGAAGTACATGTATTGTGAAACAGAAAAGATTGAAGGTTTTGTGCCTATTGGAGAAAAGGCTTAAAAGAAGCTTCACTCCAACGGGCTTTCCTTCCCTAGAAGAAATAAATAAATAATAAAAAAAAATAATAATAATTCCCCGAATAAATTTTCTATTTGAAATTTTTTTTCCTGTGACGTCACATAACTTCATGTCACCCCCGTCACAAAACGTCACGATTAGGTCAGCGCACTTCCTGGCTCTAGAGAACAAGATTGGTTGAAAAGCAATCAAAGCATAAAAGGAAGAACATGGTGACAACACTAACAATTAAACACGGGTAATAAGCAGCTCGCTCACTTTATAGCAATACACTGCAAAAAGAACGAAGTGTAGAATACAGAAGAGACACAGAAAAACTGAATTCCGTGAAAAACGGCCCATATAAGTACAAACACCTTATTTTTACCTTTGTTATACTATAACAAAGGTTTAAAAATTGGTCGAAAAACACAAAGTTGATCCGAGGCCCGGAGGGCCGAGTCACATATACCAATCGATAAGGTTCGACGAATTGAGCAATGTCTGTGTGTGTGTGTGTATGTGTGTGTGACGCTTGATTTTAGTCGTCTGTTTCTCGGAGATGGCTGAACCGATTCGTTTGCTATTACGCTTATTTGAAAGGTGTTATCACCTTGTAGATCACTATTGAATGGTTTTGCGGTCCGACATTTTGTTTAAAAGGTATAAGCAAAAATGTAAAAATTACGTGGCATGATTTTCTCCGGAACCGCTCAACCGATTTCAACAATTTTGGTATCAAATGAAGGCTCTTGCTACTGTCAATTTTTTGGGAGAGTTTTATCGAAAACAATCAAGCGGTTCAAAAGTTATGCTTAAAAATGTGCTTTTTCAAGGTGTCAATTAGTCGAACGTTTCTCAGAGATGGCCAAACCGATTTATGCGCTATTAGTCTCATTTGGTAGGTAATATAGCCTCATAGATCACTATTGATTTGTTTTTTGATTGGACGTTTAATTTGAAAGTTATGAGCAGTGTTGCCAAATGTACAGATTTATCTGGAAAAGTACAGATTTTTCCGATTTTTTTGGTACAGATTCTGTACGGTACAGATTACAGATTTTTGTCATAAAGTACAGATGGGTACAGATTTTTTTGGGTGTCAAAAACTAATTTTTTTCTTTCAGTTTTGTTACTTGAAATCAATATTTTTTAAAGCAAACAAACCAGGTTTCCCTATGTTACAAACCAACTTTGTGGTACAGATTTTGGTACAGATTTTTGAAAGCAAAAGTACAGATGAAAAAGATTTTATTACCTTCCAGTAAAGATGAATATGTGGCAACACTGGTTATGAGCAGTCGTGTTCAGCATACAAAAATTTACAATTATTCATAACGATTTTAACCATATAATTAATCATATTTCAATTATCTTAGTATCAAACGAGAGGCCTTAACGCTGTGAATATATCTGCCAAATTTCATTAGAATTGGCTTTACCAATCAAAAGTTATTTGAAAAACATTGATGAAATTATTTAAGCAAACTTTACTGATATGAACCAAATAGAAATACACGCGATCATGTGCTCTAGCGCAAAAATGCTTAATTTAACAGGTAGTGTGTCTTTGAAAGAGTTTATTTAAAAAATATGGTGTAACTTTCTATACTATTAGGGTGACCGTAAATCTACCTATTAGGGTGTTACAAATTTTTGTGTTTTTAAATGCGTCCAAAAAAGTACAGTGTCTCCACAAAAGTTGTAGAACACAATAAAATAAGCAACTTTGCTGTACATAGTAACTATCTACCTCTTACTGGTTGCGAAGAGTAACGATTTTTTTAAAAATGCAGCGAAAATAGAAAAATTGAGATATCGAAAAGCGGCTACGTCACAATTTAGATAATTAATTTTTACACGTCAAAACAAAAATCAGCCAAATCGGTCCTCTAGATACTGAGATACACGCACCGTCGCTGAAAACATATGGTTTCGAGGAGAGCGCGTTTAAACTATTGTAGGTACAGCATTGCACTTCCCTTCAAGCGATCCCGCAGTTTTACTGTAAATTCTCAACGAGACCACGCACCGAAAAATACTCTGGGCTCAACATTTCTTCAGATAAAAGACTCCCCCTTAAATATCAATCCTGCCCAAGAAAAAAAAAATTCTACAAATTTATCAGTATATTACATACACATGCATATGTGTTGATGATAACTACCATTACTGCCCATAAATGCATAAAAGTCCCATGTGAATTTCACCACTTTTGAGATAAGCCTAGGAATCATCTTTAAATTGTTCATGCTTTCAATATTTCAAACAGTAATGTTAAGTTTGTTCCCAAAATTTTGAAAAAAATATCAAACTATGTCAGTCACAAGTTAAAAAAAACGCCATAACAGTCTCAGTAGTGAAAATATAACAATAAACAGCTGCTTTTAGGAAATGTCTGGACCGATTTGACTGAATAACTACCAAACGCAAAGTTTTGTGGCCTAGAAGAATTCTATTGAACAGAATTTGGAACGGATGTACGGTTCCGAAGATATGTCCGGAACAAGTTCCGGAATATATGAAACTTGAACATAGAAGCACCTTGAATCATAACAAACCCGTCATGCGACACCTCCAAGTACTCGAAATTGCCCAACTAAACCATTGGTAGTCGTATAAAATGTGCAAGAAAAATGGCCAGTTTCTAACTTAAACCAAACCCCAGAATGCGACCCCGCTATTATCTTAAAATAACAAATTACAACATTTTTTGATTGCTTTCAAATATTATGCAAATTTATCAATATATTACAAACACATGCATATGTATTGATGATAACTACCATAGTGAGTGTTAGCAAAAAGTTTAATTATGTTCCGAAGGCGTGTCGAATTCTATCTCAAATGACAAATGACATGGTATAACAAAGGTTCCTTTCACCAATAGGTGGATTAAATCGGGTTTTTATTTCATTTTTGCGAAATTTTGGAGATCTTATATTACTACAATCCGAAGCACATTTCCGAAGCGTGCTACTACAATGAAAAACAACAACAATCTAGGTTTTAATCGTATTAATTTTGCTTCATTTCATCACATACCATGTGACTGACGTTCTCTAGCGAATATTGTGCTTCTGCGTTTAAAATTATGGTGGCCCAACCATGACTACTCAAGTGGCCCGACCTTGTCAATAATCGCTTTTGTAGGATTTTGCCTTACCCTTACCCCGAAAATCTTACTGGGCGGGATTTTTCTATAGTTTTCGTATGAAGCACAACATACTTAATACATTTTCAATATTTATCTATATCCTAATTGCATTTCATGTATTATTTCTTGAAAAAAAGTTCACCGCGCCTGGAAAACTTTTTTTGTAAGATTCAATCAGTAGGCATGTTTTAAATAGACGATTGAAGCTCACAATATTATGTAAAGTTAGCTGTCACAGTAAGAAGTTTTACAATTGGTTGCACATAGATATCAGGTGTTACTAAAAGTGAAAAATCGTGGTGGCCCGACTATAACAGTCGCCCGACGCTAATGACATTACCCTAATTTCGTCTGAAAATTTATAAAATACATGATTATCTGATTATTTATAAAATACATGAATCCGCTAACAAACTTATATACGTTTACGATAGCTTTCGATAGACAAAAAAATCTAAAAATAGGACTACGTCTTTGTTTACTATACTGGGACTGGGTAGCACTTTGTGAAAACGAAAATAGAAGTGCAACGTTTGAATGAAAGATTTCAAATGGTAATCACTACTAAACTACTGAACGAAACTGTACAATTTATATGTCGTTGGATAGATAAAATGACCAGCAATTTTATGGAGCGCGTAAGAGGGGTGGCTCCTATACAAATAAAACACAAATTTTCTCAAAACTCGAGAACTAATCAAGCAAAAGGAACCAAATTTTGCATGTGGGAGTTTTCAAAGGTAGAATTTTTTTCTATGACGTACTGAGACCCTTCCCCATATAAGTGATATACGAATTTCTCCATAACTCTAGAACTAATTAAGCAAATGGAACCAAATTTGGCAGAAGGCAAGAATTTTTTTTCTGTGGTAAATTGAGACCCCTTCCTTCTTTAGGAACGGGGGCTCCCATACAAATAAAATATAAATTTACTCAAGCCTCTAGAACTAATCAAGTAAAAGGAACCAAATTTGACATGTAGGGGTTTTTTGGAGGTAAGAATTTTTTTATGGTGCTGAGACCCATCCGTCTTTTAAAAGGGGGGGGGGGGCTCCTATACAAATGAAACACAAGTTTTCTCATAACTCCAGAACTAATCAAGCAAATGGAGCCAAATTAGACATGTGGGGATTTTTGGAGGCATGAATTTATTTTATGATGGTTTGAGACTCCTAAGGACTCTCATACAAATAAACAGAAATTTTTGCGTATGTGCCATATTTTCTGCTATGTAACAAGCGGTAAACTGTGAAAGTAAACTAGTGAAACCTTCTCGGAGCAAGAGACAGTGAATCGACGCCGATAACTTACGTGCCTGTTGCCATTCATGTCAAAAGAGGAGAATATTCGAATGGCACGTCATATCCGTATATATATTTATTTCGTTCGACTTGTTTCGAACGAGATGTTTTGCCCATTTGATTTTGCTTCGAGAAAACTTTCGTTCGAAATACTAATCCGTTCGAAATATAGAATAGCGGTGTATAAATGGATCCATCAGATTCCCGATAGCTGCTGGTGATTCCACTCACTTTATTGCTAGTGTTTCCAACCGAATGACGGAAAAATGGATAGTCCAAAATCGTCTATCCAATTTTTTCCATATATGAATACTGCTCGCAATAACTCAAAAAGTCAGGAGTCAGGGACATTTTACGCATCGATCATTTGGTGGTTACCACGTCGGTTGATGTGGTTTATAGAACCCAAACATCACACCACACCGGTTCAGTAGCAATTGCGGTTGGGTGTGGGAAGCTGCCTGCGACTTTCACACCTACATACGACGGTCACGAGAAAGTTAGTCGGTTGAACACCGCTGCTATCTATTTACTATCTAAACGGATTGCTTCATTGGCTTTGGCGTAGGTATTTCCTTCTGTGGAAAAATAAAGATGTTTCCTCCTGTTGCGTTCCAAATAGTGCGATTATCTATTTAAATAGTTTACTAAATTTATATGACAGAACATAATTAACAATTAACTGACAAATTTTAGTCTTTTGGATTGGATTTGTATTCCGAAATTCTTACAAACATGTAGTTTCTTTATTTTATAGTGATTTAGATTGACTATTTAAAAGGAATGTGGGTTCTTTCAGAAATTTATCTCTAATTCAATGGTGCGAAAAACGCTTCAATACTTTCAGCGCCAGAAGAGAGTAGCCAACCGCAAGGCGAGCTATTCAAATGAGTGTAGGAACAATGATATTGTCCCAGCAGCCATAAGCCACTCCTGTGCGCCACCATTATGCCAACTTCCAGAGTAGTGGTGGCGAATAGTTAGTGTGGGCTGCACTGCTGTATGAAGATTTATTGCCACAGTTTCAATTCACATGGCAAGCCTTATCAAATTCTGCACAATTGTCAGTGCGTTTCCGCATGATGCTACTACGTATATGCAATCTGCCTGCCAGCTCCCGTCTGTCGGGTGTCGGCTTGGTGTCCCGTGCCGTGGACACTATGCGGTTTATACAACAGAACAGGACACCACTTTGCGCTCCGTGCCAGCAGCGTATGATATAGTGCCGCTTTTTGCTTATTCACGTCACCCACCAGGTTATGATTTGACTGCACCACCTACATACATCATCTCGAGGCGGTAAAAATCATATTGATCGAGTAAATAGCAAACTTATGGTACTCTTTTGTTCTTTATTAATTTTATGAAAGAAATTCACAGTTTTGAATATTTTGTTAGAGACGCTAGAATCTACTGAAAAGTTTTGACTTGCAGGATCATGCTTTTTTTATTCAAGGATACTGGATAATGCACAACCTTTAGTGTACTGCCAAGTACTTCAGTCAGAAATTAGTACAATTGTTTGACGTGGAAATGTGGTTAATTTGTCAAAACTCGATTATTCTGAGACTGACTCCGTTAAATGTTGTTTGTTGATCGAAAGCAGCTCCATTTTCTCAAGTATCACTAATCGGTAATCAAACATTTGTGAGAAGTGGAAGTCCGTTCTCGTCGCCTACAAAAAGCTACAAGATCTATAATCGAATCTTTACTTCAAACACGTGCTTTGGATTTAAAACTGAACCCAGAACAAAGCGTCAATAAAAGAACCTTAGCAGCGGATGTTTGTGTTGAACGAAACACTTTTCGGAAGTGTTTTCAATCATCTCAATTAATCTTAATCCTATTGAAAATGTCATTTGAGATGTGCCAGACAGATGTGTAAAATCTAAATAATATCGGTTTTTATGATAAAGAAATGTTCGCCAAATGGTTATTAGCATTATTGTGTAATGGACGACCGTGAAATAGTACACAAACTTTTTAATGTTAATTTCTTAACAACATCTCTTTGATCGGTCAATCAAAATATGCTAAATTTTAAAAATTTGTACGGATTATTCACAGGATGGGCTATCAGAAGTAAAAAAAGGAGTATAGGTATATAAGTAGGTAAAAAGGACGATAACGTGGTGTCGACTTTCTCCATTTCCTGCCGTTGAAAATGATCTTCAAAGTGGATTGGTTATCAGTAAGCATACCACAAAGAAAATCCACTTTATTTTTCTATTTCGGCGAGCACGCAACGTGCATTCTTTTAAACCTATAAAAAGAGGAACTAGGCTTTTTCATCAACCGGCATAAGAGAAAGAGATTTGCTTTATGTAGAAGGCATCGAACGCAGACTAGATATAGCTTAACCCTTGTTAGTAAAATGCTTTCAACGATTAAATTATGAAGGGCTAATGGCGTGAACCGTTTGCCTGCCTTCTTCGTGGTATCTTTTTCCAATTGTAGGTCTACACTAGAGATGGTCGGGTATGAAAATTTGAATACCCGAACCCGACCCGTACCCGATCAAGAAAAATATTAAAAACTCGTACCCGACCCGAACCCGCAAGTTTATTATTTTTGATACCCGAACCCGACCGCAACCCGACGGGTACGGGACGGGCCCGGGTATCCGACCATCTTTAGTGTTAAATGTGGTCAATAGAGATACCCGACCCGACCCGTACCCGGTTTCAAAAACTAAAATTAAGAACCCGTACCCGACCCGAACCCGCAAATTATTTTTTTTTCAATACCCGAACCCGACCCGAACCCGGCGGGTACGGGTACGGGTGCGGGTTTCGGGCAAATTTTCCGCTACCCGACCATTTCTAGTCTACACACTAACAATCTGAATACAATTTTCCACAGCAGTATTGTCGACCAAAACAAAAAATAATAAAAATAAAATTATTCTCTTTAATTCTGCTTGAAAAAATATTTCGATACTTTTAAGTAAAGTGAAGTGAATTGATCTTGTAATATTCTTCAATTAATCAATTCAATTAATACTGCAAAGATTTATAAGCTTTGAAAACTATACAGTTTAGCGTGGCGTCGCTTACAAGCAGGCGTTTTGCGAGTGGGAAAAAGAAACCTCAGATTATTCTCATTTATAGAGTTCATGCAAAAACCAACCAAACCAACATGCGTTTTCCTACGCACAAAAAGGTCGAATCAGTGCTAAACTAAACCAGTGGCAATCAACTGGTCTTCAATTAATAGTTTATTCATATCATTTCATCGGTAAATCCTGTCCTGTCCGGTGTAAGTGTAGTGAACTCCCACCAGTAGCATCTTTCTAAATTATTTGATCAATTTCATTTTAAATATTAATATTATCGACCCACAGCACACCTTCACTCCAACAGTTCTGAGAACCGTGTGACGGGAAGGCTGGCTGGAAGGCTCCTTGATTGAACAATATGTATTCCAAATTCGACGCTTCGGGATATGTATGCAATATTCAGAAGCAACAGATTTCTGCTGTTCCGTTCAATTGATTTTTTTTCGGCTTGGCATGAATATTTGATCAACATTTCAAGTGAAAAGGTGCACAACGAATGAAAGGTATAACATTTGGTATGTATGCAAATTTGGCCGACATCGGGTGACATCGACAACAAATATCACATCAAATGACTGGATCGAAATCAGCAATCGGTTGAGTATGGTTTAGAAATCACGAAAAAAAGCACAATCGAAATCTAACATTGCCCCGATTTTTTCAATTCTGCTGTCATGTTCGTTTTCGAAAAAAATTTTGATTTGGTAATGGCGCCTCCTTCAGAGATAGAGAGACAACTTGGAACTCGATCTTCTGTTTGTATTTAAAAGATTTTGCTAGCTACCTAGCTGTTAGAGTATAGAACAGTTGCGAGGCAAGGTACTGCGATCCTACTGACTCCAACAGTCTCTCCCAGCCGACATTCTAACATACAACGACTGGCTTGTTAGACCAGCTTTGTATCTCGAGGTCCACTATTTTAATGATTTCAATGAACTATCAAGAAAAAAAACTGAGTTGAGTCTTAAATTTTTAATAATTGCATTGATATAAAATTATTTGTTTTTTAGTGTCATAGGCACAGAACGAAAGAGCCCTCTATATTTACATTATTTCTAGCAAGCATATTTAGATAAAATATTAAAAATAGCTGTAGAGATGTGATTTTTTTTGTTTTTGAGACTTCTTTAAAGAAATAAGTGGCGTAAATACAATGGAGACACATAGTGTTTTGTTTTTTACCTGAAACAAACGAATATTTGTGCAAAACTAGCTGACCCGATAAACTTCGTATTGCCACAAATTAAACTGTGTTGTTCATAAATCATGAATCTCGGATGATCTTTATCATAATCTCGAGTTTTGCAAGTTTCTGAGAAGTTCGACCTTGATGATGATTAATTTTGGCAGTTACGTAACTATGAAAGCATCCCAGGTAACCAATAAGCATCACCAATGCTAGTCAAATGCAAGCTAATAAGCATTTAAATCGCCACAGGGGTGAGAGGTCTCTAACCATTATAAAATAAATTCAAGACTCCAAAATCCCCCAAATGCTAAATTTGGTTCCATCTGCTTGAGTACTTCTCGATCTATGAGGAAATTTGTATTTCATTTATATAGGAGCCTCCCCTCTTGAAAGGGGCAGGGGTCAAATTCACCATAGAAAAAATGTCTGCCTTCTAAAACCCCCACATGCCAAATTTGGTTTAATTTGCTTGATTAGTTCTCAAGTTATGAGGAAATTTGTATTTCATTTGTATGGGAGCCACCCCCCCTCCTAAACAGGAAAGGGGTCCTAATACATCAAAAAAAATTCTTGCCTCCGAAAACCCCTACATGCCTAATTTGGTTCCATTTGTTTGATTAGTTTTCGAGTTATGAGGAAGTTTGTATTTCATTTGTATGGGAGACCACCCCCCCCCCCCGCCCCTTCCTAAGCAGAGAAGGGGTCCTAATTCACCATAGAAAAAATCTTGCCTCCGAAAATCCCCACATGCCAAATTTGGTTCCATTTGCTTGATTAATTTTCGAGATAAGAGGAAATTTGTATTTCATTTGCATGGAAGCCCCCCCTTTTAAAGGGGACAGTGGTCATAATTCCCTTCGTAAAGAGGGAAGGGGTCTCAATTCATCATAGAAAAAATTCTTGCCTCCAAAATCCCTCACATGCTAAATTTGGTTCCATTTGCTTGATTAATTCTCGATCTATGAGGAAATTTGTATTTAATTTGTATGGGAGCCCCCCTCTTAAACAGAGAAGGGGTCCTTTTCACCATAGAAAAAAGTCTTGCCTCCGAAAATCCCCGCATGCCAAATTTGGTTTCATTTGCTTCATTAGTTCTCGAGATAAGAGGAAATTTGTATTTCAT
Source organism: Sabethes cyaneus (assembly GCF_943734655.1). Taxonomy (NCBI): domain Eukaryota; kingdom Metazoa; phylum Arthropoda; class Insecta; order Diptera; family Culicidae; genus Sabethes; species Sabethes cyaneus. The sequence goes on along the minus strand of NC_071355.1, from coordinate 74,096,442 downwards.
TTGTATGGGAGCCTCCCCTCTTAGAAGGGGGAGGGATCTCTAAATGTCATAAGAACCTTTCCCGGTCCCAAAAACCCTTACACACAAATTTTCACGCCGACCGGTTCAGTAGTTTTCGATTCTATAAGCTATCTATACCATTTTTATAGGTATAGATTGTTTGATTTTTTGCCAAAATTTAAAAAATAGGGATTTTTTGGTCCTCGGAACATGAAAAAAATGACACAACAAATATTTTCGACAATTTTCCTGGAAGGCTTTTTATTGCCTACCTTTCATTTTTCAATTCGGTTGAGTGGTTAAAGCCAGTGCTCGACAAAATTGACAGCCCGCATGAAGTCAATATAAAACGCATTAAGCGCGTACAGTTTTACCCTTGGTAGTATTCTTTTATCTGTCAGTCCAAGGACACGACTACTGAACTTCTAATAGTGTTTGTCTTTCTCAGTTTTCTGCCTTTCAAAACAATTCAATATTCTCGTCTGTTATTTTAGATTTCAAAGTATAGGTTTTTAAACTATCTGCTTTTTAAAATCAACCAAAACTTGGCTGGAGGAAATTAACTAAAACTTCGAAGCAATATTTACGTTTATTGTACTTTCGTTTGCCGTTGTCGGCAGTTCAAAATGAATGAATGTTTTACATTTGTTTTCATTCGCTATTGTCGAGATGAAATGAATGCAGAGAAGCATTCTACACGAACATGAACGCAAATGATTCGCTCCAATCGTTGGTTTCTGGTTGGCAATGGTTCATTGCATCTGTACTAGAAACAGCAAAGAATGAGCAGTAGAATAAGTAGGGGTAAAAGTGCGATGGGGGTAAAAGTGCGATTTAATGATTTATCGGTGCAGATTCCGAGTAAATTGATTACATTGGCATAGTTGGGTGACTACTTTGACAGCTTGAATCTAACGTAAACTTTGGTTGCTTACAAAGCATAGTAGCTGAGTTAAGTGCCAATGTTATTTTAAGGCGGTTTTGATGTAATTTTTCGATATACGGCAAATACGATATCAACAGGAGGATTTTACTTTCTGAAAATTTGTAGCAGTGTTTTACATCGCAAATCTGTTTTGAAAATATGGCGAAAAGAATTTACAAAATATATTTCGCTTTTCCATAATTTAATCTAACACCATCAAGCGCCTAGCGGGGTAAAAATGCAATTCACGGACGAGGCAAAAGTGCGATTCATGGACGAGGCAAAAATACATAGCTAATTAAATACAGCTTTAGGCACTATATTACAGATACTAGAAATAGAAGATCTGCAGAAAACTGTGTGCTCTACAGATGTTGACCGAAGGAAAACAATGTTGTTCCGCTGATGAAACAAAATACAAACGTTTGGAAAAGTTACGATCTACGGAGGCTGCAATACACCAGCGCAAAATAGGAAAGGTGCAAATTGAGAATAATTTCTTACTAAAAGATTGAAGATAATATGGTTTTGTTAGCTACTATTGTGCTAATTTCATGGATTCGAGCTTCGCATTTCTACCCCGCGGTATTCGCACTTTTGCCCCGCTATAGCGCGCTAGTGGGGTAAAAGTGCAAATCGGCACTTGATTAGAAATAAGAAGAATTTATTTTGCAAAACACTATTACCGCAGATGATTTATAGCTGAATGTGAAGACATTGAGTTACTGCGTCACTATAAAATATATTATGTTGTTGTCCCCTTCTTTATATCACACGAAAATTGATGACAACTTCAAACATCGCACTTATGCCCCGCCCTACTCTATATTTCATCATTTCAAGCGTGTTGGATAAATTGAATATGAGATTTCTAAGCACTGGTTTAAACGCTCGGCAAAATTTTACCGAAATCGGTGCTTTTTTTAAGTGTGTACCATCTTGTGGTACCAGCCGAAGTACGAGCAACCTTAGCGGAGATTGGGTAATCAACCCCCGTAGAAACTAAGGTCGTGTACTGACAGGGAAGGAAGCACTCATGCCGTCTATTCCTGTTTCTTGGGACGACTTTTGATAACTTGAAGATTGCTAAACCAAGGGCGCGATCGCACTCTAAATTATGAGCGGCTTACGACAGTGTGTGATCCGGAGCGGGTGGCTGAATTTAGAAACGTATAGTCTCCGCACTGAAGCAAAAATGACAGTCCCATCACGAGATTTGACAACATGGCCCTAGTAAGGCAGCCTACCTAAACCAAACCAGTACGAACATTCAAATAAACACGGATCGATATATTCGGTATCGTCCTAGGTAACCAAACAAGGACGACGAATGGAAACTCGATACTTGGAACTACAGATCGCTGAATATCGCAGGTGGTGACCGGGTGCTTCTCGAACAGTGTGAACACCGCAAACTTGGCATCGTAGCTTTGCAGGAAATCTGTTGCAAAGAAGAGGAGGTTTGGAAGATCCCGACTATGAAAAGCAACGTACGGCAAATGTTGGCCACCGGACATCAAGTCATCGGGGATATGAACGTCCAAGTCGGTATGGGAGGTAGGGTATTGTCGTTATCGTCGGGTCACTGTTATGATCGGGCCATTACGATTTTACAGTTTTAGTAACTCATGATATCTACGATATAACCATTGTAAAACTTCTTACTGTGATAGCTAACTTTTCACAATATTGTGAGTTTCAATCGTGTATTCGAAACACCCGTACTGAGTTCAGTGACTTAAATCTTACAAAAAAAGTTTTCCAGACGCAATGAACTTTTCTTCAAGAAATGATTCATAAAATGCAATTATCGAGATAAATTTTGAAAATGTATGAAGTGTGTTGTGCTGCACACGAAGACTATAGAAAAATCCCCTCCAGTAAGGTGTTTGGGAAGGCTATTGTGAAATACTAGAAAAGCGCTATTTGTTAAGGTCGGGCCACTTGAGTAGTCATGGTTGGGCCACCATAATTTTAAACGCAGAAGCGCAATCGTCGCTAGAGAATGTCAGTCACGTAAAATGTGATGAAATAAAGCAAAATTATTACGATGAAAACCTAAATTTTTGTTGTATTTTTCATTGTAGTTATACACTTCGGAAAAGGCGATTGTAGCAATATTGATTTTACAAGATCGCCAAAATTTCGCAAAAATGCAAATAAAAATAAGGTTTTTGAACCTATATGAAGCGTTGTTCACGGAATTCATTCTTTTCGTGTCTCTATATAGAATTTCAATACGTATGTCTTGGATTTTCTGCGGTGGCCCAACCTGTACAACGTGGCCCGACTATGACAACATTTTTTGTCTTTACGTAAATGCCTATAACTTTTTTATTTGTCAAGCAATCAGTTTAAAACTTTCCGGAAATATACCTTATTCTTAGACCTTTGCAACGATGTATTAAGATTTCCAAAATTCCTTTTGAAGCGAAAGTTATGGGTGAATTCCAAAACGTGGCCCAACCACCTGGAGATCACCTGACCAACGTATTGTTACAAATCTCATAAGAAATCAACTTCATCAATTTAGTATAGTAAATTCCGTAATCCAATAAAAATTCCTATGTTCACCTGTGAGCAAGCAGTCGACTGTGTGAGTGATAGTCCTCCAAGTCTTCGGATGGAGGTATCACTCACAGGGGAAAGTTTTCTTCGATGTTATTGTCGTTCATTTCCAAGTCCACGGACGGAGCGGTCACTCACGCGGGATGGCTTTACCAAGATGGAATACAGTCGACTGTATGGGTGATAACACTTCTCGTCCACGGACAGAAGGGTCATTCATACAAGAAAACTCTTTACTACATAACGACAACTCCCAGTTGTAAGGGTAATATCACTTCATGGGCGTAGCGACGGGGGGTTTGAAATTTCACAGCCAGCTGTTGGGCTGGTTGGGACGATCCCCATCGGCGTCGTTAACTTAGAGCCGGAGCGTTTCGTGCTGTTTTAAGCTCCATTCATTTCGACCTCGGATTACTCGTCGCCCATTTCCAAGGCATCTCTGAAGTCGCAGTTTTTTGCTTAAAAGATAAAAAATGTTGGTTTAGACCTGGACGAGCTATCTCGCACGTTGAGTCGCTCTATGGTGGTGGGGTTGTTGTACCGTTTCCTTACCGTTCCTAGATCCGTTTTCTTTACGACGTGACCAGTTCACTGTTGCTGTCTTTCGCCAAATGTACGTTGTTAATCTTCCCAAGCAGTGTCTGTTGCCCTTGATTCATGCACCTCCGCTACTCTTCGGTTTCAGCTTGTACTCCGTCAAATGTCGTCCGCAAAGTCCTCCATGAGCATGGTCTATCGGTCTATTAGGGAGTTTGTACATTGTCAGGTTCGTGAAGTGGCTTATGCCTTTTAATCGCAGTGTTTGGCGAAGGTCAAAGTAGGCCCGTTGTCCTGCTTGAATATGCCGCTAGATCTCCGTATTTGTGTTGTTGTCTGCGGCTACCAGCGATCCCACATACACGAGCTCATCTACAACGTCCACGTCTGGTTCGTCGCCGTCAACGATTACCGTCCGCGAAAAAGGGTACGTTCGTCTTGTTTGGTCGGTGTCAAATCAAACCGGAACAAGTCACAAAATTTAAAAGAATGAGTTGAATGAGAAGAATGACAGCAAACGACCACGAATTTTCTAAGCTACATTTTACTCTAACCAGAATTCCTAAATGTTGCAAACAACCAGAGTTATGAGATAATTTCGAACAATTGATAGCTATAAACCATACAGAGCAGCAAACTTTGAACGCGTTTTTCTCGAAATAAGAATTTTGTCACTTGGCTCGGTCTGACTTAACAGCGACCATTTGAGCCTCTATCATTTATGTATTTGGTCTTCGACGCGTTAGTTTTAAGCCCAATCCTCCCAGGCTCCGCTTTCAGTCTAGCACAGATGATCATCGTCGTGGCAAAGTTTCTGGCTCCGAATCACCTGCTCAGCCACCTGGCAAAGTCACCTGCTTAGCCAAGAACTTTGCTACCTTTACTGAGAATCCAACCTTTTGTTTCGTTATCTGATCGTCGGATCACTTTAAAAGCGATGTTGAGAATCATACAGGATAAGTTGTTCTGCAGCACCCTCGTCGAGACTCAGTTCTATGGACTTTAACAGCTTCTCCCAGCCGAGATTCGAACATACAACGTACCTCAATGCCGGCAAAATTTTAACTCTATTATTTCAATTTGATTTTTTTGTCTGACGAAGAACACTCAATTTGAACCAATATGGTTTTCAACTGAAAATAATTCCCCATTTCCTGAATAAACTCCTTACGGTTAGGCTATATCAGATTTTTTGGAGCTGGTGTATTCTACGTATAAGAATAGGATTTATATTATGGCTAATACACTTGAATAGGTCCTTAATAGGCCTTTTTGTTTTTGGTTTCTGTTCGTCGGGAGGTTCTATTCCAGGCCAGTCCAAAGTGGAGGAAATGCCCGCGCACGCTGTTTACGATACGAAACCTTACGTCCCCGAAGATTATCAACCCGACCAACGGCCAGTGTTAAGAGAATTCAGCATCACCATAACCGTTACTTACGGTGGCTGAAGTCCTGGTCAACCACATCGGAGAGACATTGCCGTGTGTGGCGAAATGCTGTACTGTTCGACGTCGACCGAGGAAACCTAAAACTAGTCTAGTACACCAGCATAAAGCGTACGAAAGCGCAAGTAGATTAGATAGGAACTCAGAAACTTGGAGAGGGCGCAACCGCGGAAAACATGGCTTAGAAAAATTAACTGAACACTACCACTAGCGAGAACTTGGTCAAAATACCTACGAGCAAGGAACTAGTTCACCACAATCGCCGGTGAAAACGCCAGAAGGAGGACCGAGATTGTGAAGAATTAGAACAACTATTCCGAACTAATGACGCGCAAGTTTCACGAGAAAGTGAACCAAACTCGTAAAGGCTACATACAGAAACTTGACATGTGTAGGGACGAGGAAGGGAATCTCATCACAAACAAGCGCGAGGTGGTCGATAGGTAGAAGCAGTTCTCCTATCAACACCTCAATGGCGAAGTTACAGAAGCTGCCGGAACGGAAGTTTACCTACCTAGGAGTTCTCATGGAAGATAATAATGGCCCAGCACAAGATCTCCAGGAAGTCAAACGAGAAATCGGGTTGTTGAAGACCAACAAAGCCACCAGTAAGGACCGCCTACCAGCAGAGTTTTATAAAAGCGTGACCGAGAAACGCTGGCACAGGGCTCTACTTTGGGTTATTTCTAAGATTTGGGAGACGGAAAAGCTACTTGAATGGACGTCAGGAGATGTTTGTACCATTTACAAAAAGGGTGATCGGCTTGACTGCTGTAACTATCACGGAATAACGGTGATAAGCGTTGCCTACAAAGTACGTGCCTCGTGCCTACCACCCTTTACTAACTACCTTTACTAACTTCAAAGCAGCATACGATACCGTCGATCGAGACCATAGCTGCAGCTATGGCAGATAATGCAAGGAAACGGGTTTCCGGACAAACTGACGCGACTGATCAGAGCTGCACTTGATCGACTGATGTGTTTCGTGCGGCTCTCAGGGACTTATTCGGCGGCAAGGCTTGAGACAATGTGACGGCTTATCCTGGATGCTATTCAACAACGCACTAAAGGCGATAATCCAACAAGCGGGCATCGAAACGGAAGGCACAATTTTAAGCATAGGTAGCCAACTCGGAGGCTTCGCATATGCCTTTGATATCAAAGCTAGGGAGTTTACGATGGCGCAGGTAATCTATGCCAGACTTAAAGCGGACTCTAGGAGCACTGGGCTAAAAATAAATGCATCGAAAACTTAATATATGAAAAGAAGAGGCAAATAGGAGACGGACGCGGGCATCCCACGGACAGTACCCGTTCACGGCGACGAACTACAAGTGGTAGATGAGTTCGTGTATTTGTGGTCGAAGATTACAGCAGACAACAACAGTAGTAGGGAGATCGCATTCAAGCCGAAAACTGGGCCTTCTTTGTCCTTCGCAAAACAAACAGCAAGCATACGGAGTCGTACGTAGCTAAGAATGTACAAAACCCTCATTAGACCAGTAGTGCTTTGCGGACTAAAATATGTGACGCTGCTCATGGTGGACATACGCATCCTTACCGTATTTGAGCGAAAGGTGCTGCGGGCGATATTAGGCGGAGTACAAACTTAAAGCGAAGAGTGGCGGAGGCGTTTGAATCACGAACTACAGGACGTGCTTGGAGGGTTTCCCACAGTATAATCGGCCAAAGTCGGTATGCTACAGTGGACTGGGCACTTCGTAAAGATCCCGAACAACGGCATGGCCGTCATGTGGTTGAAGATCGAGCTGAATACAAACGAATGCATGCATAAGGACCCGCGACTCAATGTTGCGAACATTCTTCATGAGGTTCAGCACAGAGTTTTTTGTGAAATGTGGTGATGCTTTTTTCAGTTCTTTTCAAATTGGTGAATGGTTTCTACTAGGTAGATTTCCTAAGATGTGCCAACGTGAATGCCTAAAATTCCCAATACTCAATCAATACTACGCTTTATGTAAATTAAATCAGAATAAATCAGAATAAATAATATCACATAATTTTGATAAAAGCATGAAACATATTATCCGTCGAATACTAAATAACATTACCTACTTGTTAGGCGATTTGGCCACCTCTGTGCCTGACCCAACATTGTACTTTTATAACCGGAACTAACGATTTGTATCGTTGTGGTCTTTAGTTTGCAATGAGATACGGAAACCGCAAGTAGTATAGTATAGTAGCTTCTTTGCCGGAGCTTGGCGCTCGCTTCTAGCCATTAAGATTTCCTCGTATTTACACTTAGGAAGCACATCGAAAAGTAATTGTCCATGTTGCCTTTCGCATCAAGGCAGCGATAGAAAATAATTTCACCCAGAAAGTGGTGAAAACCCCAATCAAAAATTGCCAAGTAGTTCAGTGCGTGTTCCCAAATAACTATTTGGACTGTTTGTTCCACTAAATTGATGTTGGAGCCCACAGTATGGTTACCAATGTCGAGATGTTTTGATGGATAACATTTCTGGTTATACTACAATAAACAACAGTGTCATTTAATTATACTGTCCAAATATTATGTACGGCAATGGGTTTTAAACGGAGACATAACGCAGCACATAATTGTGCTGTGGATGATTATGACACTTTTTGTTCAAAAGAACGTTTTATCCACCCGAAAATATGATCAAAAATGGTGTCCTGCGGTAAACAAAAATAAGAAAGCAAGGCGTAATTTTTTTAGTTTTCAAGAAAATTTTTGAAATTTAACATTAGAATTAGGATGCTTGCAATGATTGATTAAAATTAACTTCTCTTCCTGATTGTGTAATACATATATGTAGGTAAACTTGATTTATTATTGTTATCCCAAATATAAACATAACTTACGAAAAATTTTGCTGCTAAATTCTACAAGGTAATTTATTATTCGCATTATTTCGCATTTCGCCTACAACTTGCAGGCTTTATCAGTGTCTGTTCCAAAACAATAGAATTTAACCGGAAATAAAGTTTCGTCTTTTCTTTCTTTATCAAGCTAATGTTGTCATAGGAAAGTCATACTAACCAATCAGCTTCAGTCAAAACAACGAACACATCATTGAGTCACATTCATCTATAATCACACCAGTTTCCACATCGCAGCCTCCGTCTGTTTATGCCACAGGAAAGGTTAGGATCAAGAACACTCGCCCCCCAGGGGGTTTGTTGTGATGCGATGGACTTGCTTTTTACCACACCGCAACGAACACGATGTATCCGGACTGGAGCTTCAGTACGAAACTAACGATGTGAAACAGAAAAAACTCCTCCCAATTTCTTAATAATTCAATCTAATAACTCTAGGAACAGTATCATTCTGCAGCTTTTATTTTTCTCGATGCAGGCTCTCAACGACAGGATAACTTGTTTTTCATTTTTCTTTGCACACAACGCATTGGGGTGGTTAATCGAGCTGTCAAACACCCCAACTCACAGCCCAGATGTTGGGCGAGGATTGCGAAAAGCCAATTTTGCGACGGTTCCAATTCCAATGCACGGGTGTTACTATTTTCGAAAGTTTCTTGTTCAAAATTGTTTCCGAAAGCAAGCAACACAGTAATTTCACTCTTCCAATGTTAAACACTAGCTTATTTTTCATCAGCAGCAGTGACTATAGTAACGCGCGGTATGCACCTGGCATGTGTTTTCAGGCCGATTTTCTTGTTTGTTCCTATGCGAAGGACATGTCGCGGAAAACTGAGAGCAAATCTTGCCAACAGCGACATAAATACAGCTGCAATGTGGAGAAAAACGTGCAGGACTCAGCATGCGGGTATACAAAGGAACTTTGTTGTACGCACTAACACAAATATAAATTCCTACAGTGGCGGACGAACTGAAGGTGCACTTCATTAAAACTGCTAATCTCTTGCGCAATTTCGTGTTTACTAGACATCATTTTCCATATATTTTACGATATTTTCAAAGTGTACTCGAACAAATATTGTACACTAAATCAAAAAGTTAGATTATAAATAATTTACAAAACAAACAAATGAAGCTTCGTACTATGCTCAGAAAAAACTGTCTACCAAAGTTTGAAGTATTTAGAAAAAAAACCGCTTTTAAATGACTTCGATCAAAATTCATCTGTTTCAAAGTTGAAAATGGTTTCAAAATTTCTGTGAAAACGGACCTTCAGCCGGATTGGTTGGATCTATGCCCGTCATATTTAATTTATTTTTATTTGACACATTTTTTCTAATTTTCAGAAAAAAATAAATTCTTATGTTTTATTTCGTATCATTATGTATAACAACTTTTTTCATTTTCGATATTGGCTTATACTGGTCAATTTAATTTGTAGTTCTTACTAGGGAGTAAATGAGTTTTTGTGAAGACCGAACATTGGAAGAACTGGGAAAAATGATATACAAACTGTGAAAAATAATTAACTGACCAGGTGGGATATTATGTATAACTTTTTTTTAAACCTTTAAAGCTCAGTGCGAGATAACAATGGCAATCTTTGATAGTACAGAAAGTCGGTTTTCGGTCAAATTAAAAAATCAATAATTTTATATAACAAGTATGTATTATATTCGCAGTATAAAACCAAAACACCAAAACCTTTAATAGTTCGCAGGATACATTTCTATCTGTCTATCGAAACATTGATACGCAGAAAAGGGCCGTTGGCTGATAAGCACACTTGCAGCAGAACGTGCGTGCAAACAGTGTGACACAGGAAACCCGGTGAAGCGTCACGTAACGCATGCGCTCCTTCTTCCAGCATCTCTCAATGGCGATGCTGCGAGTTACACGCACATTTGATGTTTGGCGTTATAGAACTGTCAAACCAGCAATCCATCAATTCGTAACTGCAGTTGTACTATGGGCGGTACCAGTGAAACTTTTCCAAAAATCTTACCAAAATTTTGGGAAAGTGCACTTTAATATATGGTTTAATATAGTATAATTTATGTCTTAATTGTTACCTTTTATACTGTTATACTATACTAAATATATTGTAATTGTATTGATGATCAGTCAAAGGTTGGTATGGCACTTACAATCCATAAATTTTCTCCACTTAAGGGGACATGAACGACTGAAAAATTTTGAAGAAATCAATTTTTTTTTTCAGATTTTTTTTCTGCACTTTTTTTCTGGCTGTGTTATCTTTACAAACCTCAAAAGTTATAAAAGTCTTTGCCAAGCTACTACCAACAAAACAAAACAAAAAGTTTGTTCCAATACGTTGTGTAGTTTCTGAGAAAAAAGTACATAAAGTTTGAAAACCGTGGTTTTCCAGGAGCGGCGTTTTATTCCACCGAAGTTGTTTCACGCCGCACTGGAATGCTAATGTGTATGATCGTTTTTCGGCCACTCACCGTGATCGGATCATCAACTTTAGTATCAAAATAAGCGGGAAAGACTGCAGAATCTAAATCTGAAATAAAAAAATAATGATTTTTTTAAAATTTTTTGGTCGTTTATGTCCCCTTAAAACAGAGTGACTTTAGAAAATACAGAAACACAGTGGATAGCTAACTTAGTATCATTACAGACATTATTTCTACAGTGAAAATGCCATTCCACAAGGACCTGTGTTTTTTTTGGTATGCCAGAAGGGCATTGGGTTAAAATGCCACTGCGACAGTCTTAATGATCGTCTTTTATCGCAGCCCCCGATTGCTGTACATAGTTTACGGACTGCTCATGCTCATTGATGGAGTTGAACTAGATAGTTGTAATTCTATGACCCAGCTTGGCATCATATGGTTAATAAAATCAGTAACCTTTTTGGGATTTAGATTCCATACTTGATATAAGTAAGAGGAAAGTAAGAAGGAAAGTTCCGAAGAAGTTGTGCCTTGATAATGCAAGAGTCCCGCAATTGCGGAGTTTCAAAAGCAGCAGGTATCGAATGATACCATACCGATATTCTTTAAATGATAAAGAGCAGGGCAGTGTCCGGTTAGGAGTCCCGTGATTGTGCGTAGTTCACAACGAGTTAAATTCAGTAATTTTTATCTACTGCAGGATAACTTTGATTACCGAAATCGTGACCGACGTATCTCCCGATGATGCTGTGATTTCTCTGCTCGAAAGCACTGCTTGAATGTCTAGCTCATTGTAGTGTGGTCGATTCCTTTTTGACAGAGTCCCGTATTGATTGATGTGAAGGACGTGTTAACGGAAGCGCCTTCAATATCAAGAAAAGCACAAAGAGCCGTCTCGTGATATTTGAGCGATTTCTCAGTTAACGTCACTAAGCAGTGCGGTGCAGCATGGAGCAGCAGGAGAGTTTTTAAAAACTCATTGCGGATGTAATTATCCGTAATTCTCTCCATCGACTTATTAAGGAAGCGTTGAAGTCACACTTAACGGTCTGAAAGTCTTAGACATGGTTTTGTCTTTTTTTATCAGCCTTAGAACATTACCTTTACTTTCCGCCAAATCTCCGGGATATGTCCCTAAGCGAAACTGGCTCCAAGGAGGTTGATGAGCTTGGACATTATAATACTGTTGGAGACGTGGACATGCCTACTGTCGGAGATGTCGACATTCGTAATATCGTTACGGCCAAGCACTATGGTCACAGTGACAGCTGTCATCAGTTGATGCTCGCCAGGACGTTCCCGTTTACCGCGAAAATGAGACTCTGAGACTATAGTCTTCCCAGTTAGACGTGATTTAGGTCCTATTGAACAGACGCCTAGCCTTCCGGTGGAGATTGCTAATCCAAGTAACAATTCCAAGTTTTATTACGTTCGTATAGTGGTTTTCATGACCAATTTCCTAAGACCGCCAATAAAACTATGAGATCCACCAGAACTTACTGATGTCCGCTATAAAACTGCTTTCTGAACAAGTTGCCCACTCCACAGAATGTTTTCATAGCCTCTATAAGAATTAGGTTATAAAATCAAGTGGTCGTATTACGGTCTGCTAAAAGCAGCAATAAAACCGATTAAGCTTTCGCTGCTTGACAGCCACCGCCATAATTTAAGCAGCACTCAGCTGTTCTTTGGTGAACCTCCGACATAGGACACTAGACACGCCCTTGGCGTGGTGGAGGTTCAAATGAATGTAGCGAAAGCTACTCATTTTGTGGCAGGATTGCCGTGTTCGCTGAGTTGAGCGGCCGGGTCGCCCACACCGGCAGGCTTCGGTTGCTGTAGGCGGCAGACTACAGATGTCCGACTTGCACTTAATAGTATATTGAACCTCTGAGTTTGACTGATATTGACTGGTAGTTACTCTGTACACCTCTCGCGAGGTTTTAGAGGCGCACTCCTAGTCTTCGCAGGATTGCATTGTTTAGGTGGCGGCGCGGCACTCCCGGAGGAAAGTTCCACACTTTCCATCCTTAACGCTGCAGGATTTCATTGTCTTGGTGGTGGCGGGGCACTCCCAGAAAGGAGTTCCGCTCGTACTGTCCTCGACTTTGCAGCAGAGACTGTTGCGCCTGTGTTGATCGGACCTCTGGCAACCTGTCGTATGCCTGCTTTGTCAAACATGTAGTTTAGCATGAAGAGCGCTGCCCGGCGATCTGGCTTGCCGACTTTTGGTCAATCTCCATCAGCAGTTCAACGGAGTTTCCAAGCACATTGCGACAGCGCATGTGCCACGCTTGTGGTAAAAAACCGTCGTTCTTATTCTGCATGAATCGCAAAATTCTCTCGTCCGTATTGTCCACACGGTCCTGAAAGTACCGTATGAAGGTATGAGCCTTCGGCAGGTCTTTCCTGTTGTAGGCTCGTAGTTGTGCCCGTTCTCACGGAACAAGAATAGATGCAAATTGCTCCAGCCATTTGACCGTGTTCTGGTCAGAGTAGATTAGAATCAAGTAGGCGTTCTTGAATTGGAATCTCCTGGTCCTACGTGATATAGAATAACTGCACGGATGGTCTGCAGCTGATCCGTATTGAGCAGAGAAACGCCGATCGTTGCCTCTTGGTAATGACCAGGCTGGTCGGCCGGCAGAATGGCGAGTTCCGTCACCTCACTCTTTGAGACGCCCCTGCTACGATACTACTTCTGCCGTCGTTGTTGCGAGTTGGATAGTCGCTTGATCGCATCGCCGGAGGTCTCAGGTTGCCCCTTGACTTCAGGTAGCGTTGCCGAATCGGGAAGGTTTTCCGCGCAATTCTCCTGATTCCCTGTTGGTGAGTTCAGGATCAGGGATGAAGTCGAGAGTTCTCCTTCCAGCGACGTGCTGTTGAGGTGAAAGTCCTTTTCCATCCTTGATCTTTTCGATCTATTTCCGTGCGCAACCTCCACATCTTCTCTGGTGGGTTGCACTAACTTTTGGGGTTTTTGGTTTCCCTATTAATTTTTTGTGTGAAATTTTTCATCGCGAAGGTAGTAATCTGGTGGAAAGAAAAGTCAAATGTCCTCTACAAGCTTGGAACAGAGGGAGTAATATACTGCACAGGGTGCTCTGGTACCTTAGGAAACTTTATTGGACTCCCGCCCCCCAAGCATTCATTCTTAGGCACGCGTCGCCTAGGTCCTCTTTCGCATTTCGCTCAGAATGTAGCAAACTCCTAGACTGCTTAAGCAATTGCTACATTGATAGCAAAAGATTTTTACAAGGTTTGCTTCGGATGGATCCACCACAAATTCTCCATGGAGCAATCCGGAGCTGCACGTCGAGTGACAAATCGTAACACTTCTCCTTTATCCTGGCTTGTGACAGACAGTTCGGGTCCCGATCCAATTTCCCCATCACTTGTTCACTCTTTTTAGGGAGCCACACGTGGAGGATCATCAGCAAATGTCCGTCACGCGGAGACTCTGTCACTGTATTTTCTAAAGTAATCGAAAGTAATCGAAATCGCAGTAAACAGATGGTATATTTAAATGTCGTCTCTGCCTGGGAAGCAAGGTGATCTCAAATAATATGTGTGGGGGTATTGGATCTTGAAACTTTTCGGTAATTTTCACTAATTAGTGATTAAAAAAGAAAGTTATAATAGAAATCACATAATGGCTAAATATATTATGAGTTGATCGGTATCTAAACCATCAAAATCCATTCATAATTTATTTCTACTGCAAACAGCTTCGGTGAAGTCCCTATACTATATTACTTTGAATACAGTGTGATCTACTCCATTGAAGGTCTTTAATTATGGCTAGGTTGAACAATGTAGAATTAAAACTGGGAATCTTGCGAATAGAAGCAATAATCATCGATGAGCAATATTAAGCATTAGTGTAAAGAATGCTGAAGCAATTTTTTTTCTCAATCTATCTACATATACCTATAAAAATGGATTTCTGTCTGTCTGCCCGGATGTTCCTTATAGAATCGAAAACTACTGAACCGATCGGCGTGAAAATTTACATCCAGGGGTTTTGGGACCGGGGAAGGTTCTTATGATGCTTGAAGACCCCTCCCCTCACTAAAAGGGGGGCTCCCATACAAATCTATACCTATAAAAATGGATTTCTGTTTGTCTGCCCGGATGTTCCTTATAGAATCGAAAACTACTGAACCGATCGGCGTGAAAATTTACATCCAGGGGTTTTGGGACCGGGGAAGGTTCTTATGATGCTTGAAGACCCCTCCCCTCACTAAGAGGGGGGCTCCCATACAAATCTATACCTATAAAGAAGGATTTCTGTCTGTCTGTCTGTCTGTCTGTCTGTCTGTCTGTCTGTCTGTCTGTCTGTCTGTCTGTCTGTCTGTCTGTCTGTCTGTCTGTCTGTCTGTCTGTCTGTCTGTCTGTCTGTCTGTCTGTCTGTCTGTCTGTCTGTCTGTCTGTCTGTCTGTCTGTCTGTCTGTCTGTCTGTCTGTCTGTCTGTCTGTCTGTCTGTCTGTCTGTCTGTCTGTCTGTCTGTCTGTCTGTCTGTCTGTCTGTCTGTCTGTCTGTCTGTCTGTCTGTCTGTCTGTCTGTCTGTCTGTCTGTCTGTCTGTCTGTCTGTCTGTCTGTCTGTCTGTCTGTCTGTCTGTCTGTCTGTCTGTCTGTCTGTCTGTCTGTCTGTCTGTCTGTCTGTCTGTCTGTCTGTCTGTCTGTCTGTCTGTCTGTCTGTCTGTCTGTCTGTCTGTCTGTCTGTCTGTCTGTCTGTCTGTCTGTCTGTCTGTCTGTCTGTCTGTCTGTCTGTCTGTCTGTCTGTCTGTCTGTCTGTCTGTCTGTCTGTCTGTCTGTCTGTCTGTCTGTCTGTCTGTCTGTCTGTCTGTCTGTCTGTCTGTCTGTCTGTCTGTCTGTCTGTCTGTCTGTCTGTCTGTCTGTCTGTCTGTCTGTCTGTCTGTCTGTCTGTCTGTCTGTCTGTCTGTCTGTCTGTCTGTCTGTCTGTCTGTCTGTCTGTCTGTCTGTCTGTCTGTCTGTCTGTCTGTCTGTCTGTCTGTCTGTCTGTCTGTCTGTCTGTCTGTCTGTCTGTCTGTCTGTCTGTCTGTCTGTCTGTCTGTCTGTCTGTCTGTCTGTCTGTCTGTCTGTCTGTCTGTCTGTCTGTCTGTCTGTCTGTCTGTCTGTCTGTCTGTCTGTCTGTCTGTCTGTCTGTCTGTCTGTCTGTCTGTCTGTCTGTCTGTCTGTCTGTCTGTCTGTCTGTCTGTCTGTCTGTCTGTCTGTCTGTCTGTCTGTCTGTCTGTCTGTCTGTCTGTCTGTCTGTCTGTCTGTCTGTCTGTCTGTCTGTCTGTCTGTCTGTCTGTCTGTCTGTCTGTCTGTCTGTCTGTCTGTCTGTCTGTCTGTCTGTCTGTCTGTCTGTCTGTCTGTCTGTCTGTCTGTCTGTCTGTCTGTCTGTCTGTCTGTCTGTCTGTCTGTCTGTCTGTCTGTCTGTCTGTCTGTCTGTCTGTCTGTCTGTCTGTCTGTCTGTCTGTCTGTCTGTCTGTCTGTCTGTCTGTCTGTCTGTCTGTCTGTCTGTCTGTCTGTCTGTCTGTCTGTCTGTCTGTCTGTCTGTCTGTCTGTCTGTCTGTCTGTCTGTCTGTCTGTCTGTCTGTCTGTCTGTCTGTCTGTCTGTCTGTCTGTCTGTCTGTCTGTCTGTCTGTCTGTCTGTCTGTCTGTCTGTCTGTCTGTCTGTCTGTCTGTCTGTCTGTCTGTCTGTCTGTCTGTCTGTCTGTCTGTCTGTCTGTCTGTCTGTCTGTCTGTCTGTCTGTCTGTCTGTCTGTCTGTCTGTCTGTCTGTCTGTCTGTCTGTCTGTCTGTCTGTCTGTCTGTCTGTCTGTCTGTCTGTCTGTCTGTCTGTCTGTCTGTCTGTCTGTCTGTCTGTCTGTCTGTCTGTCTGTCTGTCTGTCTGTCTGTCTGTCTGTCTGTCTGTCTGTCTGTCTGTCTGTCTGTCTGTCTGTCTGTCTGTCTGTCTGTCTGTCTGTCTGTCTGTCTGTCTGTCTGTCTGTCTGTCTGTCTGTCTGTCTGTCTGTCTGTCTGTCTGTCTGTCTGTCTGTCTGTCTGTCTGTCTGTCTGTCTGTCTGTCTGTCTGTCTGTCTGTCTGTCTGTCTGTCTGTCTGTCTGTCTGTCTGTCTGTCTGTCTGTCTGTCTGTCTGTCTGTCTGTCTGTCTGTCTGTCTGTCTGTCTGTCTGTCTGTCTGTCTGTCTGTCTGTCTGTCTGTCTGTCTGTCTGTCTGTCTGTCTGTCTGTCTGTCTGTCTGTCTGTCTGTCTGTCTGTCTGTCTGTCTGTCTGTCTGTCTGTCTGTCTGTCTGTCTGTCTGTCTGTCTGTCTGTCTGTCTGTCTGTCTGTCTGTCTGTCTGTCTGTCTGTCTGTCTGTCTGTCTGTCTGTCTGTCTGTCTGTCTGTCTGTCTGTCTGTCTGTCTGTCTGTCTGTCTGTCTGTCTGTCTGTCTGTCTGTCTGTCTGTCTGTCTGTCTGTCTGTCTGTCTGTCTGTCTGTCTGTCTGTCTGTCTGTCTGTCTGTCTGTCTGTCTGTCTGTCTGTCTGTCTGTCTGTCTGTCTGTCTGTCTGTCTGTCTGTCTGTCTGTCTGTCTGTCTGTCTGTCTGTCTGTCTGTCTGTCTGTCTGTCTGTCTGTCTGTCTGTCTGTCTGTCTGTCTGTCTGTCTGTCTGTCTGTCTGTCTGTCTGTCTGTCTGTCTGTCTGTCTGTCTGTCTGTCTGTCTGTCTGTCTGTCTGTCTGTCTGTCTGTCTGTCTGTCTGTCTGTCTGTCTGTCTGTCTGTCTGTCTGTCTGTCTGTCTGTCTGTCTGTCTGTCTGTCTGTCTGTCTGTCTGTCTGTCTGTCTGTCTGTCTGTCTGTCTGTCTGTCTGTCTGTCTGTCTGTCTGTCTGTCTGTCTGTCTGTCTGTCTGTCTGTCTGTCTGTCTGTCTGTCTGTCTGTCTGTCTGTCTGTCTGTCTGTCTGTCTGTCTGTCTGTCTGTCTGTCTGTCTGTCTGTCTGTCTGTCTGTCTGTCTGTCTGTCTGTCTGTCTGTCTGTCTGTCTGTTTGTCCGTATGTTCCTTATAGAATCGAAAACTACTGAACCAATCGGCATGAAAATATGCATGTAGAGGTTTTTTGGGGCCAGGAAAGGTTTTAGTGATGGTTAGAAACCCCTCCCCCCACTAAGAGGGGGGGCTCGCATACAAATGAAACACAAATTTGTGCATAACTCGACTACTAATCAAGCAAATAGAACAAAATTTGGCATGTGGGTGTTTTCTGTGACAAGAATTTATTCTATGGACCCCTTACCTCTTTATAAGGGGAATTATAACTCCTCTCCTCTTTAAAAGGGGGGGCTTCCATACAAATTTCCTCATAACTCGAGAACTAATCAATCAAATGGAACCATATTTGGCATGTTGGTGTTTTTGGAGGCAAGAATTTTTTTCTATGATGAATTAGGACCTCTTACTCTTTTAGGAGGGGGGCTCCCATACAAATGAAATACAAATTTTCTCATAACTCAAGAACTAATCAAGCAAATGGAAGTAAATTTAGCATGTGGATGTTTTTGTAGGCAAATTTTTTTTCTATAATGGTTTTTGAGACCCTCACCCCTGTGGTAGGGGGATAAAGTCTCTCATACAAATAAAACAGAAATTTTTGCGTAACTCCAAAACTAATCGAACTCGAGAAATTTTAGACTCTTTCATAAAACATTAGTCAATAACAAGACCACCAAAAACTATCAATAGTAACATTAGATTAGCCCCCCGTAGAGATCACCTCTATCTAAGTTTTTTTATTTTCCTATATCTACTGACCTCTATTACTTTCCTTCAGTTGGGTCAACCCTGCGAAATGGTAATTTCTACGAAAAGATCTTCCGTGCAATGGTACATCACGCGTAAGCTTTTTCGCGAAATGGTATTCTGCGAAACTCTATATTCCGCGTTATGGTCAACTGAGAATTGGTGTTCCGCAAAATGGTATTCGGCGAAATGTTTTGTAATGATGGCGAATATTTTAATGCTATCCGCTTTATTTTATCAGGCTAAGCAATGGGGGTAGTTGTTTTCTACTTTACTGTGAGGAAAATTTGTATATTAAAACACCGATGAACTCCTCAGAAACTTGCAAAACTCGAGATTGTGACATAGGTCAACCGAGATTCACGATTTATGTACAACACAGTTTAATTTGTGGCAATATGAAGTTTGTCGGGTCAGCTAGTTGGTCTATAAGAATTACTTGCTTTTATCACTAGAAAATTTAATGTTGTAATACATTTTAAGAAAACTGCAAGTCATGCGCTCGTGATTGGATTTTTTACGTTTTTTCGTACTTCGTTATCCTTCGATCCTTTGCGTTCAGGTATTATCAAATAAGCCTATTCGCTGTTTCATAATAGGGAAAAAGTTCATTGACGTGATACGTTTGATCCGTACAACGTGCTGACAACGATCGGCCATTGTTTTATTGTGATATAAGAAATATTCGTTGTAACATAAGAGATCAAGAGATTGACGTCATCCTCTCTAAACAAAGATCTGTCAGCGTCACACCCAATTGTGTGCTGTATTCTAAAGCGGTCAATAAAATCTCAAAATGCATGGTTCATTATTCACTAGTCACGATTTATTTATACCCGATTGGAAAGTTAACTTTTATCATTATTTGAAATCCCGCGATAAGTGGTGACTCCTGCCCCCACTCCTTCGATGAAGCACCCAGCCTACAAGCTACGGTGTTGTCGGCAATAAATTGACGCGCGATTGTTAGCCTCCTTCCGTTATATAATTGATGATCAACGCTTGCTTTAATCGCCTTGCCGATAATCTCACTATGCCAATTTTTAATTGATTTCCAATTCACGGTGAAGATCTTGAAAACAAGAAGAATAAAGCCATGCTGAAAAAAGAACACACGTTTAGCACACCAAAGCTCCGATGGACGGCGATCGAGGAAGGTGTAATAGATAATAAAAAATCATTTCCGCCAGAGGGATTTGACATGCCATAATTCCCACAGCCAGCCAGCCAGCCAGCGCCTTCACGGAGTTCACACACCTCCGCACAACAACCAGCTTGACGACGGTTGACGAGGCCGCTTTTCGGTTGGCCTCCGGCCATTATTGCTGCTTAACGGGCCGGCTATGGGCTCTGCTCTGACATACAATATAAGTTCAGGTTCATGGTTAAATAGTTCGAAGCACAACATTCGCTATTGTTGGAAGGTTCGTTGCACGTTGCACACACAACCACCAGCTCGGTTCAGTTCAAATTGCAAAGATTTTTGAAAGCTCTGCAATCGTGCGGATTTGGGTTTGCTCCAGGCAGTAAGTCACAGTTTAGTTATTCGCCATTTTTTCCTGCATCAGTGCCACTGACTTAAATTGAATTGTATGGGCTGTTCATTATAGGTTAATGAAGCAGAAAATCCTTGAATAATTTTGAAGATTAACCATGACGAATGATTGATTAAATCATTTTAATTAGGCCATCTGATTATTTATAAATGGGAAAATAAACTAAAATTGGGGTACATGCTTACAACATTATAGATTTTTTTAACATTTTACTCACAAATTTTAGTGGGAATTCATTTTGTCTTTAAATACAAAAGAATTACATATATGATACATTAAGTATCATTCTGTGTAAACCACTTTTCCAATTTACACGTTTACCTGAATTCGGTTCATTTCCGTTTTCACTGCTGTTTTGGCACCATGATATGGGGCATTTGTATCGTATAGAGTAGACGGGGTAAAATCATCCATCATCAGTATGAAAAAAAAAATGAATTCTCTAAGCTAACTTAATACAAATAAGTGACATATGCAAACTGTTTATACAAAAAAGCTATTTTCGGACGTTTTATAATAGAAATATTGAATAAAAAATAGCAAAGCTAACTTTTATTTGTCGAAATTCCACTGATGAAAGATGTAAAGAGAAACAAGCTTTGTATTATTTTCAAAATATAAAGTTTATGATGGCGGTCTTACTCTACCTACCCTATAGACAAAAATCACAAAAAGCCGGTTTGTCGATAATTTCCTGTTGGACTTTTCCCTGGCTAAACAACAAGTTTCGAGCGCGTTATGACTGAACGTCGGCAGCGCTTAAACGTGTGGCACTGTTTTATCAAATATCTTGAATATTATAATCAAAATTTTACGATCGTGTAGGTACAAGTTCTTAGAATGTCTTTTTTAATCACGTTAATTACGCATGCTCTGTATCATTTTTAAATTATGCCTAAGCTGGTCTTGTTTCAGTTATTGTACGTGTAGAGACTTGTAAATGATATAACCTCTACCGTACGGACAGGTGTTCCACACTCCATCCATATTTCCCAAATCGATCGTGACATCTAATTGTTCGTGGCTACCAGCTCATACTATCCCTGCAGGAGACCTTGTTGATATAAAATACGGATTTTAAGCTGAAAACATGAACCCAACCTATCGAACCTTTAAGCAGGGTTAGACAACGAACGACATAAACGTTCATAAATTATATCACCCAGAAAACACGCGACCTATTAATTGTCACGACAAAGCTGCCAGGCCGGAATCAAACGGACGCCTTTCAGCTAATGGATGATATGGAAACATCTAAATATTGTAGCTATTTAAGCGCAATTCTCGTCGGAGGAAATATAACCTACGTCCGGTTGATCAGATTTGATGCTAATATTGCCCATGAAACTTGCTGAGGAAGAAATATAGTGATCGATATTCCGTAGCGACTGAGATCCTGTGATTCATTGTCTGTCACGTTTTTCATTAGTCGAGCAATAAAGAACTTAAAATTAATTGCCTACAATTGAGCTGTAATTATAGATTAATTCTGGCAGGAAAAAAGACTTTAAAATTACATAAAATCGCAAAAGACATATCTCAGAAGCAAAAAAACAGCAAAAAATTTCATCATTATGAGTTAGATTTTAATAGACAATAATTCCCAGCATTTTATTAATGGAATATGGAAAATTTTGTTCCCTCATCAGTCTACCTCGTCTCATACATGGGAATGCAATGAATTATTTGTAATTGTCTGTCTGATCCATTAACGATGCATATCTGATTAGCACTCAGCATACATGAGATAACAATGGATAACGTATGCAAACTTTGCAACTGATCATCTTCAACAGATTATTTGCAAGCTTTCGTCGTTAACTTCCAGTCGTCAGGTCTAGTTTTACAAAGCAATTTGATCTGTGAGATAGTTTAATTGAAATTTACTCATCGGTGTGGCGACTCGTGGGTGTTTGGCTTACCTGTTCAACTAGCAAAAAATACAAATAATCATTTTTTTATCGCGTTTCTATATTTAAGGTGTTAAACAAGCACAAACAAAACAAAACAAACATTGTTCAAATAGCAACAGAATACGACGGTTTACTGCACAAGCAAATTCGTCTATCACTTCTTCATAAAATGAGTGCCTTTGCATTAGCTCCCTAAGGAACTCAACCTCTACTACCATCAGCATCAAACCTAAAAGTCGGTTTTCTCTCATTGGCGTCCTCATGTCATTTTTCTAATTTTTACTTGATTTTTATAAAGATTTTACTGCGATAAATCATTATCACTGGTTTTATTATGGTATTACGCAATAACAAACGAATAACAGTCAAAACATACTTATAGCTAGCTATAAAACCATAATAAAACTGTTATTTAAGCAAATTTATTGTGGTTTCTCATATTACTACAATAAAACTGGTTGGCTGCATAAAAGTCTCTTATATACTAACTTAGAGTTCTAGCTCGCAAACGAAAATTCATCAAAGCAAAATGTTTTGCAGAACGAAAGTTATTACCAATCGGTTTTCCTGTCACAGGAAGCAACAAACATGATTTTACATGACGAAATTGAGATTGGCTAACTGAATATATTTTAACAGTTTTCAAAAATTGCAAAACTACTACTACTACTACTACTACTACTACTACTACTACTACTACTACTACTACTACTACTACTACTACTACTACTACTACTACTACTACTACTACTACTACTACTACTACTACTACTACTACTACTACTACTACTACTACTACTACTACTACTACTACTACTACTACTACTACTACAACTACTACTACTACTACTACTACTACTACTACTACTACTACTACTACTACTACTACTACTACTACTACTACTACTACTACTACTACTACTACTACTACTACTACTACTACTACTACTACTACTACTACTACTACTACTACTACTACTACTACTACTACTACTACTACTACTACTACTACTACTACTACTACTACTACTACTACTACTACTACTACTACTACTACTACTACTACTACTACTACTACTACTACTACTACTACTACTACTACTACTACTACTACTACTACTACTACTACTACTACTACTACTACTACTACTACTACTACTACTACTACTACTACTACTACTACTACTACTACTACTACTACTACTACTACTACTACTACTACTACTACTACTACTACTACTACTACTACTACTACTACTACTACTACTACTACTACTACTACTACTACTACTACTACTACTACTACTACTACTACTACTACTACTACTACTACTACTACTACTACTACTACTACTACTACTACTACTACTACTACTACTACTACTACTACTACTACTACTACTACTACTACTACTACTACTACTACTACTACTACTACTACTACTACTACTACTACTACTACTACCGTCCGCGAGAGGCACGCGTTTGTTTACTTTGAGTATTTGGCCTTGGCCGCATTTATGTTTAGAACCCTCGTCCCAGATTCCAATTTCGTCGGATCACCCCTTCAAGTGCGATGTTGAATAGCATGCAAAATAAGCCGTCACGTTGTCCCAACTTTCGCGGTGTCTACACTAAATACAACACTCTCTCCAAAGTTACTCTGCTCAGTTACGTTAGTTTATCCTAAAACCGTGTTCGTGCATTACCTGCCATAGCTGGTCTCGATCGACTGTATCGTATGTTGCTTTGAAATCATTAAAGATGTGATGCGCGGATAGGTTGTAGTGACATTTCTGGTAATTGCGCGGACCCTCATCAAGCCCGCCTGGTATTTCCCTACAAAACCTTGTGCTATCCAACCAGAGTAACAAGATCATAATCAAAAAATTTTTGGAAGGCACCCCCTAGGCCCCCGCCTGGGAAATTTCCTAGCTACGCCATTGTTTAAGGTTCATTTTCAACTCCAGTTTCAAGCAAAACTCCATATTCTATTTTCAGTCTGATTTTAAGTCCAATTTCAAGTAAATGATCAATTTCAAGTACAATTTCAAATCCTATCTCTAGTCCAATTTCATGTCTTATTTCAGTTAATTTATACATCGTCGAATTTACACAAATTTGAGTTCAAAACGTCAAATTTCAATTTAATTTGAGGCCAGGCTTCAAGTCTAAATTGACCCAAATTTAAATCCAATCCCATGCCAATTTGGAGTCCGAATTCAATTTAGAATCCACGTTCAAAAGTATTCTCAAATTCAGATGTAATGTCATGTCTAATTAATTTCCCAATTTCTTATTTAATTTCAAGTCCACGATCCTACGATCTCATCATCCTACGATTAACTGGATTTCTCTAGGATAAAACATGCTGGGCATGCCAGTGCTAATCAACATTTATTAACCGACAATTGATAAATCCGATCCGATTATGCGAGATGCAAATGCGAAGATCGAAAGGGAAGAACTCTTCCGTCCTGACATTGGAAGACATAGTCTTCATCTGTCGACCAACGATAATGGTCTGAGGATCATGAACTTTGCTTCATATTACCTACATACTTTCCACGACTTAAAACAGGGTTACCTCGATATAAGACAAATTCCTTTGACCTTGTTGGTAACGACATCAGAGCTAATTTTCCATTTCAAAAGCGGCGCCATAAAGTTGTTCATGATTTCAAAAGTATCCTAAAAATTGTAAAAAACTAATAGCTCTAACTAGCTTTTGTAAAAATCATCCTTCTATTTTAGACTATTTCGATATAAGACAACGCTTTTAGTTAATAAATGGTCTTATATCGGGGTATCCCTGTATTCAGAAATACACCTGGAGGCATCCAAATGGAGAGTTTAGTTCTCAGATCGATCATCATCTTTTCGGGGACCAAACAAAAAGACCGTAGGAACTTGGTGAAAGGAACGTTTTCAGATGCTGTTGGAGAGGAGAAAAAGATAAGAATTGTGAGCGCTGGTCAAGTGGTGGAGCCACCAACACAGGAGCAGGTTGAGAAGGCAATTAGTTAGGTGAAAAACAATAAAGCTGCTGCGAAGGACAGTATCCCGGCTGACTTCCTAATGCACGAGCGAGTGGCTGTATGGAGTAATTCATCGGATCATTGTTACTATCTGGGCGGTAGAACAAATGCCGAAGGAGTGGTTGGAAAGTCCCATTTGCCCTATTTTTAAAAAATGACATCGTATCCTGTTCTAAAGACTGAGACCGTTAGCGGAGTCCTTCGTCGGCGAGTAGTAAGCTGGTTTTCATGAGGGAGGCTCCACGACGGATCAGATGCTCACTCTGCATCAGTTACTAACAAGTTCATGGAATACAACTTGCAAACTCATCATCTGTTTGTGGACTTTAAGGTGGCGTACGATTCAGTCAAACAAAATGAACTGCAGATAATACTAGCATATAGTTCTTCGACCAAACTAGTTAAGCTGATTCGTGCGATGCAGGTGAAACCTCTAACCGCTAACCGATGGGTTAGCTATGTTTAGCAAAGCAAGATTTTTTTGCTTTAATTTTGTGATGAAATTTCACTAAATTATGAAACCGTATAAACAATCATATTGCTTCGTACAAATTACTATTATTTGGAACATGCAGTTCTGCAAGTATTCACAATTTATTTATTTGCTTTTAACTAAAAAAAAACTGCAAAATATTGCAGAAAAAGGAGCAGAAAATCAGACTCATATCAGATTTCAGTTACAGTAGTACAGTTATCTGGTAAACATTTACTTTTCACCGAGCTTTCTTCAAGCTGAAAATTATGAAATTGGAAAATGTGAACAAATATGTTTGGTAATCATAAAACAAAATATGAGATTTAATTCAAAATAATTTGATAAAATTAAAATTTTATCAAAGCAAAGAGCAACTTAATTAGAGGTAATTCTACTGAGTTGTTTACGAAACATGCCCTATGATTGCTAACCGCTGGCTGTTTGACTGCCAGATATTGCTGTATTGCTGTCCGAGTTGAAATCTCGCTGAACCCAGCGGGAAACCCGCGCACTAATCTGCTATCACTGCTTACTGGTGTGAACAAAAGACGAGCAATAACCATTGAAATAATAATTTCAGCCGTCAAATTGTCTGCTGCGTACGTAGGTATCTGTCGTAATCATTACAAAGAGCAGTACTAATTGGATGACGGGTTTTATTTTCTTCCATTTTTATTTTTAGATACATAACTTTCGATCTTACGATGGCTCTGATTCAGCTCATGTTTATATAGGGAAGCTGGTTTTTCCAAACCTGCTTATGAATGTACCACCTCATACAAGTTTGAAGAAGACTTGAACGCACCGATTAGTGGGTCAAAATCAAACGTCTGTGATTTTTCTTTTTTCAATTTAGTATATTACAGCGGCTGTCGATTTCACAATCCATCTTGACGTCACAAAATTATGGAAGGGGTTTTGAACTAATGACCAGCTCACCCACTAGTGTCTCGTACAGTACCACTCGGCATTAGCCACACTAGCAGACATTCTTACCAGAACAACTTGCCATGGAACTGATCGCTGCTGCAGAACTAGTTTCATGCGGTAAGCCACCGAATAGTACCTCCTAACAGCTTAAAAGAAAACCAGTTCGTACCGAATTATTCGTTTGATTTGTGTCTGAGTTCCGCCTTTTCATACTGCATGGCCGCACTTGGCAGTAATCATTTCACTTTCAGCTCGATGTTCACGAAATTTGCGCCAAACGACTGACTCCAAGGCGAATGCCGATGGGCTAGACTTGCGAAACGATCTCACAATTCTACAGATTGGTTGGTAATTTACATTTTATGTTAGTAAGTAGTGTTGCAAAAATCAAAGATTTTATCTAGTCGCTGATGTAAACTTTATTTTTAATATTTATTTTTGTAAATTATTAAAAGAGCATGCAATTGGTGTTAATTGATGATAAAACAAATATTTATGCTGCTAAAAGGTTAGTTCGCTTATTTTCTTTAATGAATGCGTTGGAAAGAAGTACGGTTTCTAACTGTATTCAAATAAGCAAAAAAAGATACATAGGGCTATTATTCGTATTGTTAGGTATGCAAACCCATTTCAATATCCAGAGCAGAATGCAGTCTGCCAGAAAAAAAGCAGTTGTCTGTGAATAGCAAGAACATGCTAACCATAGCAACATTTAGTTCCCATCATCAGAAAACTGCATCTATGTTTCGCTGCTATTCTATTGGCCGGCCAGCCAACGCCAATGCCCTCCACAATGCTGCCTGCTCGATCCCGCACGACCGTCTCCCATGATCCCATGTCTGTCTGTGTTGAAGTGAACATATCGATGTCAGCAATGCTCGATACTTGGTTTCTACCAGTTTGTCATCACTAGCAGGTAGGTAGGAATGTGGATTTTTCATTTCGTTATACATCTCTAGTACCTAGTTACTTGAAACATCAAAACCCAGCTGCAAAATCGATACTAAATCTCACAAACCAGTTCATGGTTTTCACATTCATGGTTAAACTGTATCAGAATTTCGTATATTCTTGCCACAATAATAGCCGTGAACGTACTACTTGCTCCTAAACATAATAATGTTAATGTTTGCACATGACAATGACCGACTGATGATAGACGTTATCATCTTACGGAGGCGTACGAACCGGGAAAACCATGACCTCGAAAAAACCTGCGTCATAAAGGAGACTGTTTATGTTTACGAGGCAGCGGTGTTTATGTTTCGATTTTATATTCAAAAAATTCTTATTGTTGAAGACTGAATGAATCATGTGTTTTTATATATCACTAGCTGACCCAACAAACTTCGTATTGCCACAAATTAAACTGTGTTGTACATAAATCGTGAATCTCGGATGGCCTTTGTCACAATCTCGAGTTTTGCAAGCTTCTGGGGAGTTCATGGGTGTTATAATTTACAAATTTTCCTCACAGTAAAGTAGAAAATAACTCCCCTCATTGCTTAGCCTGATAAAATAAAGCGGATAGCATTTAAATATTCGCCATCATTACAAAACATTTCGCCGAATACCATTTTGCGGAACACCAATTCTCGGTTGACCATAACGCGGAATATAGAGTTTCGCACAATACCATTTCGCGAAAAAGCTTACGCGGGATGTACCATTGCACGGAAAATCTTTTCGTAGAAATTACCATTTCGCAGGGTTGACCCAACTGAAGGAAAGTGATAGAGGTCAGTAGATCTAGGAAAATAAATAAACCTAGATAGAGGTGATCTCTAGGGGGGCTGTCCCCCTCTGCAGTGGTCAGCGCTTCTGATGGCAGGTCGCCGGCAACACTCGCGACCTGTGGCCGTCTCGCGTTGATTTATCTAATGTTACTATTGATAGTTTTTGGTGGTCTTGTTATTGATTAACATTTTATGAAAGAGTCTAAAATTTCTCGAGTTCGATTAGCTTTTGAGTTACGCAAAAATTTCTGTTTTATTTGTATGAGAGTCCTTATCCCCCTTCCACAGGGGTGAAGGGTCTCAAACCATTATTAAAAAAATCCTGCCTCCAAAACCCCCCACATGCCAAATTTGGTTCCATTTGCTTGATTTGTTTTCTAGTTATGACGATATTTGTATTTCATTTGTATGGGAGCCCCCCCCACATTTGAAGGGGGAGGGGATATAATTTCCCTCCTATATATCATCCCTTCTCTTTTCCAATGTGTCCATGTCCAGCAGCTTACACCTGTGTTCATATGGAGGGAGTTCGACTGGATCCGTCCAGGGCAGATCCCGAAGCGCGAATCTGATAAACCTTTTTTGTACAGATTCGATCCGTGCAGTCCAAAGGCCGGTGTAAGGGCTCCAAACAGCAGCTGCCGTCTCCAATGATGAGCGTACAAGTGCGTGATATAAGGCTCTCAGGCAGTATGGATCACGAGAATCTTTTGCAATTTTCATTATGAACCCCAGGTTCTTGTTTGCTTTGGAAATGATGCTACTGTAGTGGTCCTGAAATGTAAGCTCGGTATCCAACAGAACACCAAGATCCTTGACGACTGTTACGCGTTCAATATTCTGACCGTTTATGGAATAACTGTATTGGATTGGAGCCATCTTTCGGCTGTAACTGATTACAGAGCACTAGAAAACACTGATACTGAGCCGGTTGCATACACACCAACTATAAAACAAATCGATTAGCTTCTGTAATTCGATGCAATCAGCGACTGAGCGAACTGCAAGGTAGATTTTGAGGTCATCAGCATACACGATTCTGCATCTTGGAGGGAGTATCATGCAGACATCGTTGTAATACAGCGAAAATAGCAAGGTTCCCACGATGCTGCCTTGAGGCACACCTGAGGTACTCCGGAAGCCGCAAGACTCAGTGCTTCCCAATTTCACAGAAAGATAGCGGTTTTCAAGAAAAGATTTCAACCACCGAGCAAAAGCAGGAGAGGCAGCAGCGAGATGCTTTATTTTAGCAAGCAGTATGGTGTGGACAACTCGATCGAACGCAGCTTTGATGTCAGTATACACCGTGTCGAATTGTGCTCCACCTTCGATATGTTGTAGACAAAATGAGCTGAACTCCACCAGATCTGTGCTGATCGAGCAACCATTTCGGACGGACCGGACCAACGGAAATCCATTTTTATAGGTATATATATGTATGAGAGCCCCCCCTCTAAGTGGGGGGAGGGGGATTTTGCCATCGAGAGAACCTTTCCTAGCCCCAAAAACCCCTACATGCAAATTTTCACGCCGATCGGTTCTGTAGTTTTCGATTCTATAAGGAACATAGGGCAGGCAGACAGACAGACAGACCCAGGTAACCAATAAGCATTACCAATGCAACTGAACTGCAAATGAATAAGCATTTAAGTCACCCTTTAAATGCCACTTCAAAACTACTTTGGCGGTTACTTTACCCTCCTTTAATGCTAATGATGCTTATTCATAGCAGATTACGGACAAGAAGAGTTTGGTTAGCACTTTGGATGCCAATTTTCAACAACTATGCAGTCAAAAAGCTAATATACAACAACGTGCAGTAAAAATTCCATGAATGCCAATAAATGGTTGATGTACTGTGTGTACTTATGTGTATGCTTATTGACTACCTGGGTATTTTCATTACCAATTATTTTTCTTGTAGTATTTATGAATCAAATATTTGGTGTTCTATAGTACCTAGTAGAATTGAATGAACAATAATTTTTATTTTCTACATAGGCTTTTTGCTTTACTGTGATAAATTTTTCAAAAAATGTTTTCTAGATTTTCTAAATTTTCCCTTGGAATGAAAATTTCTGTTTTAACTGCCCAAATTGTCATTTTGTAATAATTTTGCATAGAATGTATTTTAATAAGATAATCAATTCTTGAGTTGGTTTAAAGTTGGATGAAAGTTTTTTAATATATCTTTGGAAAAGTAGGGGGTTATGGTGAAACAATAGCTAATTGTTTGAAATTACTCAGAATTTTCTTGAAGCGAAACATTTTTTTTCGGTATGCAAGCACAAAAGGCACTTTTTAAAAGTAAAAACTGAACGTTATTACTTCATTCGGTAAACAAAAATTAAAAAGATATAAAAATGAGCGTTGGAACAAAGCAAAATCATTCTTCTAACTAAATGCCTCGGAAAAATCAAATGTATTTTAAAGTTTGATTTCAGAAAATCCGATCTTAAGGTATAATGTTCATCGCTGTATTTTAATACTAATTTACAATACCCACGTAACAGTCATGCCCGACTTACGATGGTTTTATGCCCGAAATTGGCCATAAAAACCACATTTAGACTGCAATAAATTTCTATTCTGTTTCTATTATATTCCTCAGGTCAGGGGTTGCCCTCGACAATACTTTCATTGCTAGGCGGAACTTTATTTCCATACCCTAAAGGGGGTCTGCACTTCATGTTAGGAGCGGCTCACAACAGCGTCTGATCCGGAGCAACTAAAATTTTGGGATTTTTTTTTGAAAATTCTATGCACAGCAACAAACGACCTCAGAGAAAACTGTGTGTGTACGTGTTAGTTCTTTCTCTCCTTTTTCTATCAGTATTTTTTGTTTTGTTTATGCCAAGTTCTGCTCAAAATGGCATCAAAACGAGAAGCATTTAGAGATCGCGGTATACACTTCTACGCATTGCACAAAGATCTCGGCAAAAAGTATACATCACAACATTTTAAAAGCGAAAATGTTGCGGCTTCGGTTTGAGCCTCTACCATACATGTATTTGGCCTTCGACGTATTTATTTTAATCCCACTTCTCCTAGCCTCCGCCGTGGCAAACTCTCGCGCTTTAATATCAAAGCGCGTAGACTGCGTAGTTTGCTACATTTACTGAAAATCAAATTTCTTGTTTCGATATCTGCTCGTCGAATCACCTCCTCAAGCGCGATCTTGAAAAGCCTGTAGAATAAGTTGTTAGCTTGTTTCGACCATCGCTGCGTCGATCCTCCATCGATCCTATGGACTCTTACAGCCTCTCCCAGCCGAAATTCGAACATACAACATACCAATTACCAACAAACTTTTCTGGCTACGCCCCTGTTCAGATGTCATAGAAATTTTGGCTTGTGGTGTGAGCAAAAACGCTGATAACGATCAGACATACAATTGTTTTGAATTAAAATCTAGAAGCTTTTTGTACTACCTACTAGAAACATTCTCAGAAAATCACATTTGTTAGTTGAATCACCTGATTCGTGTAATTAGCGCACGGGTGCTGAATCACAATCTAATTTGTCACACACCGATACGGAAAACCAATAGAATCAAATATTAGCGCATTACTTTTTAACTGGTTAGACACCTGATCAAAAAATATTCCATGATGATTAAGCCTTTAAATTGGCCTAATCGTTGTTGAGAAAATTAGGTGTAGACGCGCCGAACGTCTAACGGGTAACATCGTAAAACGAATGAGATGAAGTTAATATGAATTTCCTCGTACAATTTCGATTTTGATGCAAAAATAATTATCTGAATGAATGTCAATTAAGAAACGGTCTACAAGCTGTATTCACTGCAATTTTATGACTTCTTGTCACCCAAACATTTCTTATCAATAATAATCTCTTTTTCCTATGAAAAGTAAAGGTTGTTTGGGACATACTATACCAATCAGTGTGATAAAAATCAATAAAATAAAAAAATCTACTCAAAATCTGTGATCTGTGATATTAATTTCCGCTACAGCAGCAGTAAATTAACTTTTTTTATTGCCTTTTCTCGTAACATTGCGGCTAGTGAGCTTGTCATCATGACGAAATTCAAGCATTTTTGTTTTATTGTATTGTAATGATGTTAACTTGTTTTGTTGATTTTTATTTAAAAAAGCGTTTGTACCACAAATAACATTTCTTCGTGATAGGCAGCTTTAATAAAAACTGCTAATCATCTCTCCTTTTGATAAAAATAATGAAATTGTCAGCCAGTGTGAGAAAGATAAAAAGCATTTTAACAATACAATCTCCTCAAAATCTTAAGGTTTGAAAGCTCTACTGTCAATTTTGATTCAACAAATGTTGTTATACTCTTTAAACAGTGTAACATTTGACGTCCGCCTCAATTTTGATTTCAAACTAAGCGAAGTAAGTTTTAATTTGTAGGACCATCAGTGATCTGTGCACTTTTTTCTATTCATTCCACTTTCAACACACCGCGTGAGGCTCTTACATTGCAACTCGGCTAGAATGTGCAACAAAAACTTCACCAGCAACAGCAGCAGCAGCAGCAGCTAGCATACCAGGACCAAACTGGCCAAGAACAAATGTTACGAAGATCAGCAAATCTCGGGGAACAACTTCTTTCCCGCCGTGCCCATTCTACTCATACGCTTGCGACTGTCTGCTTTACGCGCCCGCTGATCGGTCTTTACCACAGCGAGCGCTGCGCTCGTACGTAGGGCGTCGTACAGCGAAGGGGTGCCCCGGGGGCGTCACCACCAATATAACCCGTGGGTTCAACTAGTCAACAACAACAACAGAGGCAACGGGCTATTATAGCACAACTCCGTAGCCACCATTATTATTGCATTGCACTGGACGATCGGTCGATCGAAGCGTGAAGCAGAAAAAATGCCTTTTGTTATTTATTGAAGTGCTCGGGACTGCTCCAAGCTTAGTCGGTGGTTGATCGACGTTAGATTCGGTTGTGCGTCCTAAGGTTTCCCACACCGTTCCCGCTCAGGTAAGGCGGATATCCTTGCCCCATCGCTCGACATACTAAGCGGTCACTTGGCTAGTGATCGGTAGCATATGACCGGACAGGTGGACCGCAACTGGCAAAAACGTTAACCAAAAACTGGAAAAGAGTGGGAAAACTCACGCGCGCGGAAAATCGAGTGTAAGTGAGCTGTTCCGGTGTGGTTTAAAAAGAAAACAAGTAGTGACAGTGTGTTTAGTTCAATTGCTTCTTTGGAAAAGGAAATAATTTCGACCGCTGGTGAATTTGAATCAGCTGTAAGTACGACAATAATTGGCGAATTTCGAAGATGTATTTACGACTATACCTGTCTAATAATTAGCAGGAAATGTTTAAGTTGAAAAGTGTCGGTAATAAACCGGTTATTTATTCAATGTGATTAAAAAGTCATATTCCGACGGACTGTGAAATGAAGCCACTAATTATAATCACTACGTGGGATGTAACAACGTTTGGCAGGCTGCTGCTGTCGCCTTACATTATATAACATAATTATTAACAGACAACACAATCTCATGAAGAAAAACAATTAAATTGAGTCGAAATGTTTCAGAATTTAAAAATATTTTGTGCATAGGCATAGGAAACGGACGTTTTGTTTTTATTTGGTTCTTTATTTTTTCAAAAAATTTCAACATTTTCTTGAACATTGTTTTTTGACGTAGGACTACGTCTTACGGCAAAGTTTGGCTAGATAGGGTGTTATACCAAAAAACCATTCTCGAAAAGCGGCCAGGTTTTGAATGCTAATAATCTAGCGGTTTCCCGATCGTTTTTAAAATATTTTTGCACCAATCGAACGGAACATCTTTCAACAGTTGGCCCGAATGAAGAACGCTATTATTTCGTAAGTGTGTGCACTGTTGAAAAACTAAAAATAATGAATCATTGTCCAACTAGAAATTCTCGCACCTGATTGGTTGGAAAAGGCGTCATCGAAGATTGCACGTGTTTTTTGCACAAAAGTAACAGAAACTCCCCGTACCAACAGGTAAAAGATTCTTTACGACGTTCAAAAACCTATACTAATTTGACATCTGTTCTTGGGAAGTACGCCAAAGTGTTAAACCACCCCTTTTCTTTAACCGATGTTATGGTTTGAATATTTAACCTAGTGCAATTTGATGTCCTGAAAGTAAACCATTTAATCTTTAAACATTAACTCTAGTCCAAATTAATGTCCTGAAAGTGAAACGTCATAGAAAAGTGAGCGCTCATCCTTTCCTTTTGCCAGATCGTATCTGTATAGGGTTTATTTCTAATTCCCGTCGTAGTAAGTAAAGCCATTCTAAATTTCATCATTTGTTGGATAGATTTAATGAATACTCCAAAAGTTCTTGTGCTAATTTGACTACAACACACTTAGCTTCCGATCCGTGAGCTTTGAAATCACTGAATAGCGATTATTAAAGCATATTATTGAAATTACGCAACTGACTTTATTTCTTAAATTTGTCGTACCATTTTAAAATCCGTCCATCATTTGTGTAGGACGGCATGACAAATGTTATTCTGCAAAATGTCTGCAGGTCAGGCAAGTTTTCCTGGCTGTAGAATAACGGCAATGCCTTGCGTGAGTTATTTTCATTTATGAATGACGGAAATTAAAACGATTAGTCGACATTTTCTTCTTCGTCACACGAAAAAACGTAGGAAATTTGGCTGGTAGGACTTCTTTAATGATAAAAAGCATTTAAATAGATCTCAGCTCACTTTGATTGATCGCGTATGATAGACAACAAACTAAAATATTAGGGAATAACTAGTTTCGCATTGTGTGTAATAAAAATGTTGACATTTTTAATAATTTGTGTTGGATAGGACGGGAATAGGCAATTACGGCGAAGCAGCAACATACCCTAAATGCTGCAAGAATTTTTTCGGAACTATTGTCTGCACGGAAGGGTTATTTATGCATATGACGTGATGGAGCAAAATCATCGACTCTCTTATCCGAGAATAGTTTTGAATGTTTCTTTTGCTGTTTTGCGTCAGTTAATTGCTTGCAATTCTTTACATAGTTTCAACAGTCAAGCTTTATACTTAGATTAATTTCTTTCGAAAATGATGGACAAGACAAGGCAGGAGGGATCCCTAGCGATGCCAATGTTTATTTGACCGTATAAATAAGGCAGTAAGGTACTTGCAAAAATTTGGATTGCTCAAAAATATTTTTTGATATCATCAAAATACAAATGTATGTACGTCCACAATCATGGGTCACACACAGTTCTGGCATTAGTTTTCAGAACGTCGCATAATCCATGCACAAGAGTTGATTATCATCTATTTCAATTTTTCATCTGACCTTTAAAGGTCTCAATCAAATATGTGGGTGGGGAAAAGCCTACTCGAGGTTGACCTTAAGTGCGCGTAAAAACCCCACCGTCTTTTGACAGAGTTTACGATTTACAATTTTACAACCTACAGTTTACAATTCGCCAATACCCTAGTAACAATTTAGGTTTTATCACACTTTTATGATCGCATTTAAGTTTAAAATTAACCTTGAAAACCGCCATAAGAGTACAATAAAACTCACATTGTTGCTTGGGTAATACATGATTCATACATGATTATGCGACGTTTGGAAATCTAATGCCAGAATTATGAGTCATTTTAGCTTTATCTGTTTTTTTAATGCATAAATATTAGACTAATTGATGGATAAAATTATTATTCATAAGCAGCACTAATAATATGGTCAATCATTCGGTGATATTTAACCGGAAATTAGCAGCTGAAGCTAAAATGACCCACGATTGTGGACTGACTGTAAATAGTGTTTGATGTTGAATTGAGATTTGAGCCTTTACAATCATTTAAAAAATTTTCTCAGCTTGCAGCCACAACAAACCCTATATATACTTAATGTAGCATGTATACATGTATACATGAAGA
This sequence comes from Sabethes cyaneus, assembly GCF_943734655.1. Taxonomy (NCBI): domain Eukaryota; kingdom Metazoa; phylum Arthropoda; class Insecta; order Diptera; family Culicidae; genus Sabethes; species Sabethes cyaneus. Next base: position 74,060,365 of record NC_071355.1, on the reverse strand, counting down.
ATCGAATTATTCCACATTTTCCACTAAATTTGATTCTTTTCGTCAAAGGTAACTTTTCAAAAGGGCGTATTTAGAGATGCGATTGCTTTTTTCAAAACATCATATCTTGAAAACTACTTATTTGATCAAAATGATCATGAATTAAGTGTATTTTCAAAAAAAAATTACACTGAAAGAAAAAACTTTTCAAAACCGTATTAAAAATCATAAAATATCAATTATTTCAAAGCCATCCCCTCTGATTTCCCTAATTTTTTTAAGATAGTTTAAATTATGCCCGAAAATCTGGTGAAGACCTATCGATGGACCCTCTTTCGATACTCTTTCGGCGTGGGATTGTTGATGCAGTCTTTTGACGATGAATAAATAGGGTACGGGAGGGTATTTTCAGCAGGTTTATAAATTCAACCTATTTGCCTCTTCTTTCGCCAATAAAAATACTTTGCCGAACATACAATTTTAATATGTTATAACTATTTTCTCAAGACTGTAAGTAATCTACTATTTTTTATTCAAAGAACATCAAAACCACCTGTTCTTCCACTAGAACTAGGCCATAGGCCGAAAAAATAGATGCCATCGCTTAATGGGCTGAAAATACCCTCCCGTGTCCTTGTGACTTAGTCATCCACAGTTAGTGTAAAGGACGATTACAACATACTACCACTAGTGTATCAGACTAGCATTGAACCTTAGAAGTCAATTGGGAGGTTAATACCAAGCTAGTTTTTACATGATGCGCCAAATGACAGAACCTGGATAAGTTCCAGGGGTATTATTAGTCGACTCATTATTTATTTGTGGATTTCAAAGCAGTGTTTGATTCCGTCAAGCCAAATGAGCTTTTACGGAAAATGCTTCAATATGGTTTTTCGACAATGCTAATTAAACTGATTCAGCAAGTGGATTTATCAGGAACAGTGGGTGAGACTACACTTTCACTATCGTACCTATTACATATTCCGTGTTGACTTAGCAGGCGCTGCATGAAGAGCAAACGCGAAGATATTACATGCCTCTAGGTTTTATGGATGATGCAAATGTCGCTAGAATCGATTGCTGAGTTGTGAAAGAGCCTTTTAGTGTTAATGTCGAGGTTGAGCTAAATGGGGACCAATTTGAAGCAGCCAGGCAATTTTTACATGTTTGTGACACGCGGTACTGACCTAATCACGAAGTCAAATCACAAGATGCAGCTGTGAATAGAGCATTAAACTGCCTTGTAGATCTGTGCATTGTTTTGGCGTAAAGCGGTCTTTGTTCGCCATGGTATTTTATAGCTTTTATAGCTTCCGACTGAGTTGCCTTTCGAGATTGTTTGTTTGGCTTTGTAGTCAATTAAGTACTTTGAAAACAAATGTTTTATTCTACTTGTAACGTTTCGATTTGCATCCAATTTGTGTCCAATTCCAAACATCGCAAGTAGAAGCTAAACTTTGACTAAGCAATTTGACTGCAAAACCGAAAAAACAACTCTATGGGTTTTATAGTATTACCAGGGCAAGACAAGTCGTGAAACGATTACTTAGACAAGGCGAGGATTTTTGAAGCAGCACGTACTAGGTTCATAGTTCGTTATTTTTTATTTTATTTTATTGGAATCTAATTCATCCGTCTGCTAGTCTACAGGAGTGTGCAAATGAATGGGAGAACCTGTTCGAGTTCATCAGCAATTAAGACGATAATAAAGGCTTTCTCGAATAGGCATAAAACCCATAATCTTTTTAATTAACGTTCAACAAACTAAAAACCTACAATAATGATCAACAATAATTAACGATAATGCATCAATAAACAATAAAATAGTAGTCAATCGACAATAAATAAAACTGAACATACACTAAGGTCTTTTTTACACGGTTTGTTTTTTGCGATTACTCAAAAACGGTGCAACTTAGGCACCACTTACAAACTACGTGACGAATGTCGAGCCTCTCGCAAATGCATTGAGTAATATAGGAGTGGTCCCTAAGTTGCCCCGTTTTTTTAATGATCGAAAAAGCAAAAAACCGCGTAAAAAGTACTTGAGACTAGTCAATAGACGAGTTAAGAGTAGCTGAAGCAACTTTCGTTTGAACTGCGATGGCAGCTCGTTGAACTCGAACAGGAGGAAGAACTCGTTGAAGATTGAGACGTGAGAAGTTTAGCTGCCATAACAGCCTTAGACACTTTTCTATTTTCTTTTTGAGGGTTGTCAGTTCCAGCAACGGACAACGGGCTTCATATGGCGGAAGATTTTGCAGGCTATTCCACAGTAAATACCTGAGAGCATACCAAAAAAACTTTCATTAATTTCATTACTTTTATCATTCATTCATTCAACTAACCAAACCAAATAACTGAAGCATTTTCCAAAACGGACTTGCGCACAGAATAAGGCGCGAAGGCAGTGTGAAGTCATCGACCGCTTTGCTAATTTTTGAGTGAACATGAATCCCAGTTGTCTGTTTGCTTTCACGACTGTGTTTACGATGGATTAAAATCGCGACACATTTATCAATGCTGAACGTCATTCTATTCTCTCGGCTCCAATCGGATGTTTTTTCCACAAAAACTGAAGAACATAGCAGTTGGCCAAGTTTTCCACGACGTATATGTTCAAGTTGCCGGCATGTACCAGTTTATATCTACCATCAAGTAAAACGGTAACATCATTAAAAAGATAATAAACAATGCACCGAGATTGCTACCTTGAGGAACATCAGTCTCATTCACGAAAATATCAGACGGTGATGATCCGATTTTAACCTGTAGCTCCCCGGTTTTCAACTGTGACTCCAACAAGCAACAAAGGCATTGAGAGTTCCCAAACTTGGCGAGCTTCTTCAGGGCAATATCATGATCCATTTCATCAAGTGATGACTTACCATCTGTGTAGACGACATCAACTTGATTGCCCTAGTCAATTGTGTTAATGAAGAATGTGGTGAACTCTAGCAAATTTGTATTAACGGAACTTCCTGCTACGATGGTTGGTGGTTAGGAGAAAAATAGTTTTCACAGAAGTAAAGAATTACTTCACTCACAATAATTTCGATCAGCTTGGAGCCTGCACACAGTTTAAATTGGAATTGGAATATGTACGTGATTGGACTTGAAATTAGAATTGAATTTGGGCCAACTTAAACTTTAAGTCTGGTTTAAAAAACTGTAAAGTGGAATTTGAATTGAATTCAAAATTGAACTTCAATTTAGACTTCAAATTCGAATTGAAATCAAACAGGAGATAGGACCTAAGCAACATTTCCAGAAATGATTTCACTGAAATGGCCGTATATCGGTTGTTTCTCGGCGGATCCCCGTTTTCTTTTCATCAATCGAATAGAAATGGCGGACAAAATATGAAATATCCATGTCAGAAAACGATACAAGCGATAAAAAAAATCCCCTGACAGCCCGGAATATCTCCAGTGTTCACTGACCACTGAAAATCTCGAAATAACTTAGAAAACTTGAAAGATTTCTCCGCCGAGTGTAATTGGTTTCATCTAAAAACGACTTACTTTGTAGAAGTTATCGCTGCTTGAATTTCGTCAAAACTTTTCCTGTCCCGGTCTACGGTTGCCAAGTGGCCGGTTTTCCGACGTATGAAGCCAGATTTGTACTTTTTGCCTGATTTGTTAAATTTTCTAATGAATTTATTAGCAATCCTGAGCAGTGGATCATTGAAAATATTCAATTTTGCAGTGACAATACTTTGCTCCTGGCGGTAATATACATTAAATTGTCCACTAGCACCAGAAGCAAGTAGTTGTCACTCTGAAATTAGTCATCTTCAATAATTCATTCAATGATCGTTGTGGTTTCGACTGCGATGTCCTACCATTTGCTTCTTTCTCTCCACTACTGACTGAGCAGCTGACACCAACCCCCCCCCCCCCCCCCCCCCTCCCCGGCCGACATTTTCTGAAGGCAAGACCGACCGGCCGTAATGTAATGTAATTTCCAGACTTGGCAACCCTATCCCGATCATTTTGTCTAACCTCTTTGTGTGCATGTCTCAAAATATAGAGGCCATAACTTTGTTTGTGTTTCATTGACTATTATGTGTATCCATCCATAAATATCCTATAAAATCCATAAACAGTTCAACAACAAACGGAAATAGCACTTTGTTGCTGTTTTCGTTCCGTTTTGAGCACCGGCACCCCATGAAGATAGAACTGATTGTTTATATTGCTGCTGTAGTTGAAAACCGTAATAATCGACGTGCGACATTCGGTTTTATTCTTGTTCTGTGTGTCGCAACTACGTCGCAGGTGATGCGCTGTATAGTGCATCAATGTGCGAACACAGCGCACCACGTGCGACGTAGTTGCGACACGCAGAACAAGAATAAAAGCGAATGTCGCACGTCGATTATTACGGTTTTCAATTTATATGGAAATTTACTATTAGTTATGTGCAGAATATTTTGAGTGTATGACAGGACATGACATGTGACTTCTCATTATTCTTCATTATTGTTTTGGGCATTCCCTTTCTTTTTTACTACGGCAACGAAATGTGTTTCCAAGAATGCAGTCGCAGTTTATGATAGAAGCCACTTGTTCTAGTTGATCACTAATTACACAAAAACAGATTCAATTTGGCCGAACTACACTTTCACTTGAGTCTACACTCAAAATAATCCGCACATAACTAATGGAAAATTTCCATATGAAAATCCTTATGATTATTATGTGCCACATATAAACACAATCCGCCCAGAAGTACACATGAAAATTATATGCATATGAATAGTATGTGCAAATTTTAAAGGTAAATTTTATAAACACATGAATGGTAACTGTTTGGCATATAAAGTTCATTTACTGGGCACATGGAAAAAATCTATGTGTGAAACACATACAAACTATACGAAAAGTTTTCTCAGTGTAGTTTATTTTATGCTAACACGCAACGCCCACGATAAACAAATTCATAATTTGATGGTTTCAGTGTTTGCTGTGGTTTCCAGCAACACTTTTGCGCTTCCCTTGTGAATTTTTGTTTCTATAGTTGCACACGTGAAATCTGCCAATCAGGAAGCTGGCTCTGTTTTCACAGCAAATTGACTCTTTTGCGATACAACATGTCCTGTCCTAGGGTATAGGGGGACTGGGGGTACAATGCCCACGTTGAGAAGAATATTGTATTATTCATCAATGCGGAATGCATTTCCAGAAACTAGACTATAAACCCTAAAGTAGAACAGTTTTTTACCTAACATGCTCGTCCTGAAGCATAAAAATCAATAAAACACGTTTAAATCGTGAAATTATATAAGGCATTTGAAAATTTGTTTTCAGATTCGTTAGGGGTAAAATGCACATAGGTGTGTACAAAACGAACCACAACAAAGGGTCAAAATGCACCACAACAAATTGGCAAAATGCGCTGTCTGTTTTATTTTAATGCAAACCCGGCACGACTCAGAACAGCGTGAGGACCTACCTGCTTGTTAAATCTGTTATTCCGGATCGCGGTTTTGCAATCGCCAGGTCCATCTTCGCTGGAGCGGTCGATGCTAATATATCACACAAGGGTTTTTCTTGGTACCTTGCCGGCAACGCGTCTTTCACTGTTTTTCACTGGTTTTCACTACCGCCGCAAGTGGCAGGCTCCGGCCAAGACCGACGGTGGGGGTTTCTTATGTAGCTTCGCGACATCTTAACCGGGTTTTTCGGAGCGAATCAGAATTAAAACAACCCTTTGCCTTTTGCTTTTACCAACGTTTTGACGTTTGCCTAAAAGTGTATGGGCTACTAGATCGATTAACGTTTGGTTGCACTGCAAGTAAATTCATGCTTCTCACGGCGCATTTTGTCTCGCTAGAACTTGTTTAAAAAATCGTTTAAAACACATAAATAATAATTCAATTAGGCAATTTTACATTGGCTGCTGGATACCGAGACCATTGTTCAAAACAAGAGCCATTTACAGAAACGTAATATTGTTTATTGGTGGCGTAATGTCTTACGAAAAAAGTTGCGAAAATTGTAAGAAATAAGGCTGCAAATAATTTTTTGGTTTTTTCATAGGATTTATGTAACTTAGAAAGCTTATATGCTCAACACAAGTTGGTAATGTAAAATAGAAGCGATTGGCACCTTAATTACAGTTTAAAAGTGAGTAATTCTTGAAATATTACAGCGGTGCTTTTTGTCCCGACTGGGCATTTTACCACCAGTTACCGTACCTATAGGAATTGGAATCATTTGACACAACTTTGTTTACTTGTTTATGAAGAACAACTGGTGCAAGTTGCGTCGAAATATTCCACTACGTTGCGGAGCAGTACAGAATGGAACTCGAACGACGTAAAAAAATCTTACACAAACACCTGCAAAATTCAGGTTTCGGGTCTGGATCAAAGTAGACGAAATGCCCAAATCAACACTGCGTAACATTCTAAAAGGTTATAACAAGAACCTAGATGAGGAAAGGTGGCAAAGAACTTTTAAGAATACCGGAACTAGGGACCGAAAGCTGAGAAGGAAGATATTGAGCTCCCTCCGGGATATGGCTAGAAGGCACGATGCCAACTATCAAACCACGCGGAATATCCTCGCTCGAGAAGTCAACAGACGCTTAAAGCAAAGCGTGCTATGTATTTGTACGACCAAGTTTTGTCGAAATTCACCGGATGTATTTTAATGGACGACGAAACGTGAAAATGGATTTCAAGCAACTTCCCGATAAAAATTTTTACATTACAACTGGGCGTGACGATGTGCCACTCAAGTATAAGTTCGTGTTTGCTGATAAATTCGCAAAGAAGCCTATGATCTGGCAAAGAATATATAGCTGTGGACTAAAGACTGAGCCTTTCATCACTTCCTTGACAATGACATCAAGTTTATACATGAAAATTATTCTTGAAGAAACGGATTTTGCCATTTATCCGTAATTATAAGAGTAACGTTATATATTCGGACCTGATGATGTCGATTTCGTGGCAAAAGAGATGAACCCTCCAAATTGTCCGGAAATTTTGGACAATTGTCAAACAACGACTTCGGCGAAGTGGGAAAACAGTCAACAGTGCTAAAGAAATGCATTCAAAGTGGAAGTAACATGCTGATTCAGTCGCATCTAATACTGTGAAACTCAAAACTGAATAAATATACTGCAATCCAGTCGTTTATGGGTTTTTCTATGACAATCCTGCCCCAAGTTTTAGATTGTTCTATGCGTCCAAATTTCCTTTTAGACAGGCTTTAAAAGGTTATGAAGTGATGAATAGGAAATTAACATTATAAGAACATTATATAGGTAAATTAAAATACAATTTTTTCTCTACCGTTTATAAATTTTATGGAAAACTTTTTCCAAATAATCTTGAATTACTGGAGGGAGCAATTTGTGTAGAATACGAGGGGTAACGTACGTAGAAGGTCTTATTACAGCAACATCAGAATGTTTCAGCAACATGTGGCGGAGCGTTGGCGTGCGATAAATCAATCCCACTAAGACTTCCCCTGTGGTCTGTTTCTATTTAACGCCAGGCTTGGACCATAGTTGTTTTCGAAGGCCAACTTCTGTTATGGAATTTCAAAGTTTTAGTTCTTTCATTGCGCTCAAAATTAAGCTGCTACCGTGATAGCATATAATTCCGATAGGCGCCAAGTTCCGATCACTCAACCAAAATAATAAAATAGTCGATTTTTTAAAGATTAAATAACGATAGTCAATGAGCATACTTTTATTATGGGCATTCTCATCGGCTTTGGTTTTGATTAGATCTTCCAAAAATCGACTGTTTCGGTTGAGTGATCGGAACTACGTGCATTAAACTTGTATTTCTTTAGTTTTGGTGCTTACTGTTTTGCTACCGACGGGACTGTACGGTCACTGATTTCACTATCGTTAGCAGAAAACAAATAAATCATTAACGCTCAAATAGCCTTGTATCAATTCATCCGTTTTGCGGCATGAAACAGCAAGTTAAAATTATGTAACAGAAAACTTTTCTTCGAAGATACAGGTAGATACCTACTACTGCAGTACGAACCGGTAGTTGATGTGACCGGTGCGTCCGACTACTTAACGGGCGGTGGTGCTTACCATCGCGCATCGTGTTGTTGCTGGTAAATACAGGCACAACGACAACGATATGCTGTCATACAGACGGTTGTTCTACTTTTAACTTCCGCCTTAAAAGTGCCGTATACCTATATCGGAATAACCTATATCGGCACTAATTTGGAAAACAATGGCTTATTCAAAGATGAAATAAATACCAAATAGGTACATTTTGCTTTGGTAGTGAATTGAGTGATATATTTCGGCAAACCTGTTCTTAATTGGTGAACAAAACTTCGAATTAGGTTTCATGGTAGATAGTGTTGCTGTTCATGTTATTTCACAAAGTGATCCAGAGCAACATTTTTTATTTCGGACGAAAATTTTATTGCCTAATAACGTTCAGTTGCATTGATGTTTTGGTTAAAATCAAGATTAGAAGCTAAACAGTTAAGTATTTATCTAGTTTTTCTAATTCAGTACGAAAAAGTAAAGTAACATATATATTAAATGAAGGCAAAGCCTAACATTTCCATATTACCATTGAAGAAATCGAATCAGGAATGAATTACCCCTCAAGTCAGGTCAATCAAAGATCAGTTTGCATAGAGAATGCATTATCTGCACATTATACAAATTTGTGCCAGTCATTAGATAACGATCGAACATTGGCTCAACGCTATCTACCTTCTGATGGCAAGGGTTGGTTAACCTTTTGCACACCGAGGCCTCGTTAGACGGTAAAGTTGAGAAAACTGCCGACTCTTTCCAATAGATATGCAGTCATTAGAAAATTAGCCGGCTAAAGCTCACTACCTGAGGGGGAAACGTTTGCTGTTCGTTCGAAAGCGTGTCAACATTACAAGACTTTTAGACACATTAGATGAACATTTTCCCGACATGCAGTGAAGGACGCTTGGAGACGTGTAAAATTAAGCTATAAATAACAATTGCAAGTCACTTAGTAGTAGTCCAGGTTAAATTGTACCCTCAAGACATCCTGCAACTTCAGTGAAACAAAACTATTTCTGAATGTTTTGCAAAAAGAAGGTAAAACCTACTAGTCAGCGAGCATTATTGATGTTAATTGAATTAAATTATTAACAGCACCGGTTTTACGATTATGCTAATATTAAACGTTCAATTCGGTGTGTAATCCAATCTCGCAGAGGTAAAAAAAACCCACAGCACGTGTATGAAACGGGCATGGAATCTCCCGAAATTTTTGGCTCAATGATTAATCATCCGGCTTAATGACCACCAGCTAGGCTAGTGCCTGTCTAGGTAAGGCTACCATTTGCCGTCCTAACAGAGACTGTCGGATGCTGTAAAGCTGAGTTGTGTTTCTTTTTTACCGATACGGTAGTAAACCAGAGTGATTTCCGCACCGAATGGGCTTTGCAAACGCATGACGACGATGGACGGACGGTGTGATTTTGATTTTAAACCGATTGTTCTGCTGGTGGTGCGTGACAATTTGCGGGAAATAAGATCTGAAGGTAGGCGTTTTTCTCTTTGTTTCGGCGTAGTATTTTTCTCTGCTCGGCGTGGGCAGTGCGAATGACACCTGTTGAAGGTTATCCGCCAAGAAGATTAATTACTGAAGCGTGAAAGATAGACATCAAATATGTATACGAAAAGTCAAAAATCCTGGTGATGACAATTGGATTGCTGAACCATGTTGAGTTATACTGTTGAAATTGTGAAATCTTTTTGGGATACAATACTAATTATTTAAAATTATTGAAAATCAAAATTGATCAATACCTTTATAAAAGTATAGAATCACAATAGAATGCACCACAATGTTTAATATCATCATAAGAACTCATTTTATTTCACACAAGCATTTTCTCGTGAACGATTATACAACAATTAGTAAATATGCATAAACCGATGCTCACACGTCTGTCATTCAGTAGCACTCCATAGAGATGTCAATTTAGTGTACTGCTTCGCCATGGACCGCATCGTAAACAGTTCCGTTGATATGTTATTCGTTACGAGACAGAGTGAATCGATAAAAACCTGCCCGCACTCGTTTATCAATCGACACGTTGCATATGCACACCCAATTGCAGATCGCTGCTGTTGCTGCGGCTGCCTGCTCAGAACGCCGACGACGGCGGCGAACAATTAAATCCTGCCGCTTTTCACATGCAAAATTTATGCAAACGGGCACGCGTCGCTTAATGGGATGAGCTCGGCTCGGACTGCGCTGCACTGCAGGAATGTGCGTAAAATCAGCGTGAAGCATGGAGGCTTTTTTGCTACTGAAAATGTTCTCTTCGAGTAATAAATTTACATGTGTAATGATTATAGCTGTGATCGTTGTTAGGTTGTGCAAAATTTAGCGAGCAATTGAAAATTGGTAATGGTTTTGCTATTGACCTGATGGAAAGGATATTCAACTCGCTGAGCGACGTGTTCCATTCGTTTCCTTTCAGTATCATAGAGCCGATAAATAAACCGTATTTACCAAAACATTTAATTGGAAGGTGAATTTGCAATTAATTGCGGTATCCCACCTGGGCCATGTGAAGGACGCGGTTTTATTTACACCGGTTGCGATAGATGTAAAAGCATTGATTCCAATAAAATGATCGTTAATTTAGTCTTGCAGATATAATATGTTTAACTTTAAATCTGAGGCTGGACGTAGTTTTCAAAACCGTAAAGAAAAAATAGCGGCTGCAAGCTTTTCTAAAATTTTAATAACTGCACATTGTGTAGGTCCAATAAAATAAAAACCAAATTAGGAGTTCAAAAAATTAATTTTACACAAATGAAGGATATCTATATATATAAAAATGAAATGCTGTTCGTGTGTCCGGTATAGACTCGCAAACCGCTCGACGGATTTTGATGAAACTTGGCATACACATTGCGTTTGATGTGAGGAATGTTGTTAGCATGGTTTGATACCCCTCCCCCCTCTACAAGGGGGGGCTCCCATACAAATGGAACACAAATTTCTTCATAACTCGAGAACTAATCAAGCAAATGGAACCAAATTTGGCATGTGAAGGTTTTTGGAGGTAGAAATTTTTTCTATGCTAGATTGAGAACCCTCCTTCCTCTAAGAGGGGGGGCTCCCATACAAATAAAACCAAAATTTTCTCATAACTTGACTATTAATCAAGCAAATGGAACCAAATTTGGCATGTGGGAGTTTCTAGAGACAAGATTTATTTCTACGGTTGTTTGAGACCCCTACCCCCTCTAGAAGGGGGGGCTCCCATACAAATGGAACACGAATTTCTTCATAACTCGAGAACTAATCAAGCAAATGGAACCAAATTTGGTATGTGAAGGTTTTTGAAGGCAAAAGTTTTTTCTATGGTAGATTGAGAACCCTCCTTCGTCTAAGAGGGGGGGCTCCCATACAAATAAAACCAAAATTTCCTCATAACTTGACTATTAATCAAGCAAATGGAACCAAATTTGGCATGTGGGGGTTTCTAGAGACAGGGTTTATTTCTACGGTTGTTTGAGACCCCTCCCCCTCTAAAAGGGGGGGCTCCCATACAAATGAAACACAAATTTCTTCATAACTCGGAAACTAATTAAGCAAATGAAACCAAATTTGGCATGTGAAGGTTTTTGGAGGTTAAAATTTTTTCTATGGTAGATTGAGAACCCTCCTTCGTCTAAGAGGGGGGGCTCCCATACAAATAAAACCAAAATTTCCTCATAACTTGACTATTAATCAAGCAAATGGAACCAAATTTGGCATGTGGGAGTTTCTAGAGACAGGGTTTATTTCTACGGTTGTTTGAGACCACTCCCCTTCTAGAAGGAGGGCTCCCACACAAATGAAACACAAATATCTTTATAACTCGGAAACTAAATAAGCAAATGGAACCAAATTTGGTATGTGAAGGTTTTTGGAGGCAGAAATTTTTTCTATGGTAGATTGAGAACCCTCCTTCCTCTAAGAGGGGGGGGGGGGCTCCCATTCAAATAAAACCAAAATTTCCTCATAACTTGACTATTAATCAAGCAAATGGAACCAAATTTGGCATGTGGGGGTTTCTAAAGACAGGATTTTTTCTATGGTTGTTTGAGACCTCTCTTCCTCTAGAAGGGGGGGCTCCCATACAAATGAAACACAAATTCCTTCATAACTCGGGAACTAATCAAGCAAATGGAACCAAATTTGGCAAGTGAAGGTTTTTGGAGGTAGAATTTTTTTTCTATGGTAGATTGAGAATCCTTCTTCTTCTAAGAGGGGGGTTGCCATACAAATAAAATTTCATCATAACTTGGGGGTTACTGGAGGCAAAATTTTTTTCTATGGCGTATTGTGATTCCTCTCCCCTCTGTAAGGGGGGATGGCTCTCATACAAATTAAACAGAATTTTTTGCAATATTCAAAAAGTAATCGAATTCGCGAGTGTTGCCGTGCATACTAAAATATAAGATAAATTTGGAACAAAATTGTTAAGAATAAATCGGTGAAGCCATGATAATGGGTCAAATTAAATAGAAGTAAGATAATATAATACTTATTTTAAAAACAAAATTGAAAAGAAAATACATTGTTAAAATGAAAATATGAAGAAAATAATATTGAGGTTACACTAAGTTTATTGTTTCTGACCAGTTTTCAACTGATTTCAATCGAACTGCACTGATATTTTATTACGATTTTGCCAACAATACCATTTTAAGGGTTGGTAATAAAACCCAAATCGTTACGTTGGACTTGCTGCTCGAGTCACAAATGCTTATGCGTTGGATTAGAAATTTGCGGCATGATTAAGGAATATCATGGGTTGTCAAAAAGAAAGCTATTGGTTGCAAGATTACAATTAATCAAATCTTCAGGATTATGCATGTACCATCTTTTTAGAATGGCGTAGCAACGCGCGCCGGGTCCTCTAGTTATTTATATTTTCAAATTTGGAAAAAGCTATTTAGTTTCGAAGGAATTGTCGATTTATTTTGAGATACTGCACATTTGGTGGCGCACACTTGTTTCGTCGATGGCAATCTAATTCCATTAAATTTTTATTTAAGTGGTGTTGTTGGTCACCTTACGTTTCGCCTTTAATTTCCTTCCATGATAGCCTCAATTGGCCTGAACCGGAGACAATTGGGTGAGTTGAGGTTTTTCACTGCAAATTGCACCCCGTTCACTTCATACCGTTATTCTTCCTTACCACAATAGATCTCTAATAATGGTCGCAGTGGTTTAGTCTCCTACAAGAAACAAATACCATTATTCTGTACTGTAGTGATAGCTTACAATATCTGGCCAAAACATCACGGAATGCGGATGAATGGCGAAATTCACTTCTAGAGACTTCCCGATCCGTATGTGGGACGCAGTGGAATTGTTCTGCTTTATTTGGTCTGATGCCTACTCGATTAGCACTAGTTTATAATGAAATTCTGCCAACGTGACCATTACATTCTTAGCGAGTTTCAGTTAAAATTTCATCAATTTTTACTCGCACGCTACTATAAAAAGTTACAAATTAATCAATGTGCTTTTCTTTTTGGAGTAAGTCTTTACTCGCGAAACACAACCGTTTTCCAATAGTTTTTTTCCTTTCCCCTTCTGCGTGTTCACTACCTCGCGGTTAATAATCTATCTGCGGAATGTTAAGTATGCATCTATAGGTATTTCAAAGTTCCAAAATCATTCACTAGGGATGCTGTAATGTGCCCCAATGAATCAAGCTTTACAGGGTTTGCAAAAGAGTGATCATGTGCAAATCTACCTAATTTGCATTTTAACTCTAAGGATATGAGTGGTGCCGGCCGTGAAATGTAACTTTAGTTGCTAGGGAAGGGTTGCTGATCTCTACAGATGATGTAGTTTTCTTCGAGCGCCGGTTTTCCAGGTCACGGGCGATTCAAACAGCCTCTGTCACGGAGCGAGTGATTGAATACGAAAAATGGCTCCCGCTCTCGACCACTACGTCTAAGAATATAGGTTACCATCAAACAACTGATCCGTCGTGGAGCTTGGTACTCGCAGACGATGGACTCCGCTAACGGTCTCATTCTACAGAACAGGAAACGGGAAAGCACCTTATAGGGAAAATTGAGCAGTGCAATGCCTCGAGAGTTTTTACACTTCAGTCGATGTCCTTTTATCAAAAATACGGAGAATGAGACCATCCACGAGCACTCCTTCGGCATTTGTTCATCTTTCCAGATACTGGAAACGATCTGGCGGATTGCTTCCTACAGCCGCTCGCTCCCGCTTTTAGAAGTTTAGCCTAGCCGTTTTTCAGCTCACTGATTGCCTTCTTAGCCTCCTCCTGTGTTGGTGGCTCGACAGCTTGGCCATCGCTCAAAATTTTTATCCTGTTTCTGCTGATCTCCGTGTTTACCTCTCTATTTAACAGCATCTGAAAGTGCTCCGTCCACCTGCTACCGCCGCCATCAGTAATTAGGTTGCCAGCACTAGTGCACATCACAGGCATGGAAAAATTCCTGCACCTCACCGTGTTGTAGAAAATCCGTATGTCCGTATGTGATCCTCGTACTTGCGTTTTTTTAGACCGTGGGCGGCTCTTTGCGCAGCTGAAGTCTTTGTCTTTCTCTGTTCTGACGTGTAGCCGCAGTGAGTATGCGACTCCTGAGCTCCTGACCTGGGTCTTCTCATCTGTCTACTGTCTCCACTGGTATTCGGCATCGAACCAGTTGTGACGCTGTCTTCCACGCGTTCCACATCTCTCGCAGTTGTTTCAATGGCATTATTTATTTATTTATTTACTAGCTGACCCGACAAACTTCGTATTGCCACAAATTAACCTGTGTTGTACATAAATCTCGGATGATCTTTGTCACAATCTCGAGTTTTGCAAGTTTCTGAGGAGATGATACATTTTGGCAGTAACGTAACTATGTAGGCCAATAAGCATTTGAGTCGCCTTAAATGCTACTTAAATGCTATTTTGGCAAAATATACAGCTACTTTACTGATAACCTTCTTATAGTGCTGACAATGCTAATTCACAGCTAATTACCGACACGAAGAATTTGAATACAATTTTGGATGCCAATTTACAACACCTATGCAGTCAAAAAGCTAATATACAACAACGTGCAGTATAAAATGCCAGATACGCTGATTTGCTGCTTATGTTAATGCTTATTAGTTTTTCCTCACAGTAAAGTAGAAAACAACTCCCCTGTCCCCTCATTGCATAGCCAGAAAGTGGATAGTAATATTCGTCATGATTGTACAATATTACGCCGAATATCATTTTGCGAAAAACCTTAAACGGAATGTACCATTTCACAGAAAACTTTTTTGTGGAAAGTACCATTTCGCGATCCTCTCCTTACCCGCTGTCGCTCGTTCCAGGAAACCCAGGTAGACCTAGGGAAATAAATAAACCTAGACAGTAGTGATTTCTGCGGGGAGTTGCCTCCTCACAGTGGGCGGCGCTTCCGACGGCGGGTCGCCGGCAACACTCGCGACCGTCTCCTCCTGAACGATCTAGTGTTACTATAGATAGTTTTTGTGATCTTGTTATTGACTAATGTTTTATGGAAGAGTCTCGAATTTCTCGAGTTCGATTAGTTTTTGAGTTTCGCAAAAAATTCTGTTTTTATTTGTATGAGAGTCCATATCCCCCTACCACAGGGGTGAGAGGTCTCTAATTATCATAAAATAAATTCAAGGCTCAAAAACCTCCTACATGCTAAATTTGGTTCCATTAGTTTGATTAGTACTCAAATTATAAGGAAATTTGTATTTCATTTGTGTAGAAGCCCCCCCCCCCCCTATTAAAGTGGGGAGGGGTCTTAATTCACCATAGAAAATATTTTTGCCTCCAAAAACCTCCACATGCCAAATTTGGTTCTATTTGCTTGATTAGTTCTCGAGTTATGAGGAAATTTGTATTTCATTTGTATAGGAGCCCCCCCCCCTTTTAAAGTGGGGAGGGGTCCTAATTCACCATTGAAAATTTTCTTGCCCTCGAAAACCTTCACATGTCAAATTTGGTTCCATTTGCTTGTTTAGTTCTCGAGTTATGAGGAAATTTGTATGGAAGCCTCCCCTCTTAAAGGGGAGAGGAGTTATAATTCCCCTTATAAAGAGGGGAGGGGTCTCAATTTGCCATAGAATAAATTCTTGTCACCGAAAACACCCACATGCCAAATTTTGTTCTATTTGCTTGATTAGTTCTCGATTTATGCAGAAATTTGTGTTTCATTTGTATGGGAGCCCCCCCTCTTAGTGGGGGGAGGGGTCTCTAACCATCACTAAAACCTTTCCTGGCCCCAAAAACCTCCACATGCAAATTTTCACGCCGATTGGTTCCGTAGTTTTCGATTCTATAAGGAACATTCGGACAGACAGACAGA
This sequence comes from Sabethes cyaneus, assembly GCF_943734655.1. Classification (NCBI taxonomy): domain Eukaryota; kingdom Metazoa; phylum Arthropoda; class Insecta; order Diptera; family Culicidae; genus Sabethes; species Sabethes cyaneus. The sequence goes on along the minus strand of NC_071355.1, from coordinate 74,044,024 downwards.
CAGACAGAAATCCTTTTTTATAGGTATAGATTGATTATCTTAACTTCAACTGATTACCTCTCATTGAAGTCGATGTAAGGAAAAAGCTAATTTTAGTTGCCACCATTGCAATCATTCTCAAATTGGCATAAAAACCCATTTTTTCACGCTCCGGAGTTACATAAATAATAATCATACCTACATTTGAAAATACAAAACAAACAGAGTTACAATATCATACTTATAACATAATATATCACAGTTCAAAATTCTATCTTCAACTTTGTCAGTTGAGAGTGTGAAGTCGAAGAGATGGTGAACACGATTAAAGGTACGGCACATTGCTTGAATTGGTTCGTTGTTTCCGTATAAGGTGCGATGAAATGCGAGTCGGAAGAAGTCTCGGGCTCTAAGGTTTCGAGGCGCGATGCTAATGTTCAGTAAAGCGAGAATATCCGGCGCATCGATTTCCCACTTCAGCAGTTAGGCGTTGAAGATGGCTCTAGAAGCATTTCTTCTTTTAACCAGGGTGTCAACATATAGCAGTTTACATCTGTCTTCAGTGACGTAGCCAGGATTTTCGTCATTTTTTTTATTAGAGAAGTTTTAAACTTAAGAGGTTCACTCGCCTCTGGAGGGAGGCCAAGTTAGTATGCAGAAAACCTTTTGTTTAAGAAATATATTTAATGGTTATGTTACAGAATGTTCTTTCGAATTAATTAATTAATTTGTTTAACTAAGTATTCATGTAACACAAGTAACTTTCTAATGGTTTTCATAAGTTTGCGTACAATATGATTTCTGCTAATTAGTTTGCTGGTGAGAAAAATGTTTTACAGGATTTTTAAAAACTTCATAGCTTCTGGCACTCTCGCATCGAACCTACTTTTCCCTCCGCAAGACGCTTCGATCAAGGTGCATACACCGCACAAAGCAGACGATGTACAAAGCGCTAATCAGACCGATAATCCTATTCTTCAGCAAACGGATTTCTCGCCGGATCTGTTCGACATCGGGAGCCGGCACGCTGTTGTCGTTTGTAGGCACTCCGAGGTAAACTTCCGTTGCGTCTCCTATTGCTATATCGCCGTTGAGATGCTCATCGAAATAATGCTTCCACGTATCGAACACCTCGCGCTCGTTTGTGATTAGATCCCCTCCCTCGTCCCTACACATGTCAGGTTTAGGTGTGTAGCCCTTACGAGTTTGGTTTATCTCTTCGTAAAACGTGCGCGCGTCATTAACCCAGAATAGTTGTTCCAGCTCCACACAATCTCTGTCCTCCTTCTGGCGCTTTTTCCTCCTCAGGATCATGGTCAACTCATTCCGTGCTTGTCGATTCTTGGCCTAATTTCCTCTCGTAGATATGATTAGATAGTTTTTCCAAGCTTTTCTTTTCCTACAATTCTATCGCTTGTTGGCATTTCCCGTCAAACCAATCATTTCGTGCACTCGATGTATCCACTTCTAACACCGTGGTTGCCTCGTTGACGGCCGAGCGTATCATATTCCATCCGTTTTCGAGGGTTGAAGCATCTAGCTTCACAGAAGAAGGCAGAGCTTCATCCAGTACGCGCGCGTAGTTTTCGGCAACTGGCGGGTTGTTTAACTGCCGAATGTTTAACCGAGAAGAGCGGTTTTGTCGCGAGATATAAACCGAGTTTTAAACGCACATGTACTGCTACTAGGTAATGGTCCGAGTCGATAGGGAGTATACGTTGGTGATGTTCGAGAAAAACCGGCCCTCGATGAGAATATGGTCGATTTGGTTAGAAGTTCGTTGGTCAGGTGGTCTCCAGGTGGCTTTGTGGATATCTTTGTGGGAAACGAAAATGCTCGGGAACTGCAAAGTTGCTGCATCGCTGGCTGTTGTCGTTTGTGTCGGTGTGCTGGCTATGGGGCCCGATCACAGGTCTATACATTGCTTCCCTGCCGACTTGGGTGTTCATAGCCCCGATGACGATCTTGATGTCCTATCATGAGCAGCTGTCGTACGTTGCCTTCAGCTGCGCATAGAACGCTTCCTTCTCGTCGTCGAGTATACCTTCGTGTACGTCACACGCACATCCTGTCGTTGATCGTTTTCCAGTCCTTTATGCGATTCTGCATTTTGCCCAACACTACGAAGCCCGTTCCCAGCTCGTTGGTCGCTCCACCACTCTGAAAAATTTGAGCTTTATTGCCACGGATCCTCCACACCTCCTCGCCTTTGCGACATATCTCCGCTGCAGTGCCAGATGCCAAACTTTCGGGGTCCTAACTAATCGAGCAGCACTCTATCACCACCAACGAAATTTAACGATCTGCAGTTCCAGGTACCAAGTCTCCATTCCATGATCATATTTCGTCGCCTTTGTCCATGCCGAATGTTCCAAGTAACGGAGAGCTATATAGTTGAGAATTTTCACAGACTATGAGAGATACAAAATGATGTCGGTTATATATTATTCAAAGGCGCGCTCATCAAAAATATACTTGTGCTACAGTTTTAGCTTGGTGTATTGTTATTCTGCACTGAAAATTTTTTTAAAAATGTAAGCCAAAACATTTCGGGGGGGGGGGGCCAAGGCCCCCAGGGCACCCCCCCCCTGGCTACGTGCTGTCTTCATAAGGTGGCAGATTTATCGGATCAGACCAAGGGAGAGATCTTAACGCGTGCCTGATGAATTTGCGCTGCACGGTTTCAATTATAGATATCCAGATTTGCGTGTACGGGCTCCACACTACAGAGGCTGTGTCAAGAATAGACCGTACTAACACGAAGTAAAGGGCTCGCAAACAGTAAGGATCACGAAAGTCTTTAGCTATGCGCATTATGAATCCCAAGTTGCGGTTTGCCTTCGCTATAATGCTGGAAAAGTGGTTCTGGAACGTAAGCTTGGAGTCCAGTTCCATCCATCAAACCTATATGCATATAAGATTGGAGTGTTGCTTCTGGTAAAAGAGATGACTGAACATTTGGGCACGCTTATGGTGAGGCTGATCCTATGACACCAATCAGCAAACCGGTTTACCAAAGCTTGCAGCTGTTTGCAATCCTTCACTGATCCTATATCAAGGAATATTTTTAGGTCGTCCACATATAATAACTTGCATCCAGGTGGTATTACAAAACATACGTCGTTCAAGTAAATGAGAAACAGTAACGGTCTCAAATTACTTCTTTAGGCAACTCCGGACAAAAAGAAAAAGCTACTTGATTCGGTCGAGCCATGCTTTACAGAGAGATTATGATTTGTTAAGTAAGTTTGAAGCCAGCAGACGAAGTCATTTGATGCTCCTAATCAGTATAACTTTCGCAGCGGAATTTGGTGATCAATGCGATCGAAGGCAGCTTTAAGATCAGTTTATACCGTATCAACCAATCATGGAGCTTCCTTAACAGCCCACTTATATCTTTTCTTTCTTCCTGCTGTTTTGCGATTCGTTGATCAAGCTTTGTGGCGTATTCCGCTGCCTCACCATCTGCCGTCATCCGCTGGATGTTGAAACATAGCGTCCTCTCAATACGAGCAATCGCCGCGTTCGACAACCTTGTGCGAATCTTTCACACGACGAGATAATGGTCAGAGTCGATATTTGGTCTCCGAAAACACCTTACATCGATTACGTCCGAAAAGTGTCGACCGTCAATCAAAACATGACCGATCTGAGAGCTAAAGTCCCCATTTGGATGCCTCCAAGTGTGTTTACGAGTATTCAGTCGTGGAAAGTAGGTGCTACAGATGGCCATTCCGCTGGGCGCGGCGATGAGTTCAGATCGACTGATGAAAGTTGTGTCTTCCACCCAGTAAACCATTTGGTTTGTATATCTCGATTGCAACTGAGATATACGAAATCATATCTGAACGAAAAAGTTATATTTCACGCCATATAAGAACATATATGTACCAAAGTGGAGGCGATATACGTGCGAAAGCTTTGACAATTATTTGTAATTCTTTTTTGCGTAGTTTTTATAACACGCAACTAAATACTCCTGAATATATGATTAAGATATAATCAAATATTGCAATCGTCTATACTGCTTTATAATTCACAGTCATGAATTGTATATGAAGGCACGCACGACTGTAAAACAACTTATTGTTCACTTCGATTTGACATACTCTAATTATTATACAATTTCAATGTGAAATTGACATGAAAACGATTTATTATGAACTTTCTATTACGATTTTGTGTTATCTGGGCAATGACAGGACGGAAGAATTCCTCCCTACAGATCTGCGCATTTGCATCTCCGATGATGATCTTCATGTCATGTTTTGGGTACTCCCCATAGGTCCTCTTGAGCTTGTCGTAGAACTCGTCCTTATCGGATTGTAATCGGATTAATCATTTGTTGGTGCGTATATGTTGATTAGTCTGTAGCTGAAGAATTTTCCCTGAATTCTCAATTGTTAGCCTGTAATTGATCAGTGATTGGGGAGGGGATTTGCAGATGGGAAGTAGGGTGTGAAGTACTTGAATATTTTAAACAAAACCGGCCATTCACAACATTTAATTGTAGCACATCAATATTTGGCTCACTTTTCGTCAATATATCTTCGCAGTTGACAGAAATTCACAAAATATGAAAGCCCACAAGCACCTAATCTACTTTTGCGCATGCAAAAGAGCCAAAGACACTCTGCATGCATTATGAACAATCAGTACGTACAATTGGCGTAAAAACTTGCGCAGTTTTCATCCACCGAACTTTTCACTTAAAATTTGTGTTTCAGCGACTTTTACTCATATAAGTCATTTCATCTAAAAATCTGGCAAGTTTTTTTTACTTTATTCTTAAAATAACACGAAATGTTCGCCGACTGCAAACCAGATATTTCCAAAATTATTCCGATAAATGAACGTATCGATTTTTCAGAGTGCATCTGGTTCATGCTGCAGGGCGATTTTCGTATTCTTTCTTTTACCTCTTACCTCTTACTCGTAGTAAGTCAGTGGTGCCATACAAAATACTAAGATTATTGCTTTTTCGTCATGTAACGAAGAAATCTAACGGAAAATATGGCAACATTACGTTGGGTAAAGAATGCCAGCGAATTTTTCGTTAAGCTTTCGCATGACTTTAGCTTAAATGTTCATCATATGTTATACAATACTTCCGTTTTCTAATAACATTGCTCGTCAAACTGCATGTACACACACAATGCGTATGGTTTTTTGTCGCTTACAGTTTCTATTCTATTCGCAAAACAATACAAATGTAAAATGAAGATATCTTAATGATCACTAATTTCACCCTAAGACATTGAGAAGCGATTCTGGCGATAGTTGTAAGCCATAGCAAGGCGCTATTCTAACAGTTATCCCGATCAGGAGGGCATAACAAAATTATAACTGATCCTGTTATTTTTCGACCGATTTTTTGCTAACAACGGCTGTTATAATTTAGCTACTGCAAGTGGTTAAAATAACTCAAATTCTAACAAAACTGCTTAGCAGTGATAGCAAAAAATATAACAAAGTTTGTTATGTTCTGAACAAAATTATATCAAAATTTGTTACCATATTTCTAACAAATTGTGTTATAATTTTGATAAAACTAAATCTTCTTTACCTCTGTCTACTATATCGACATTTTCCTGACCTATTGTCAAAAATAGTACAAGTATTTATCGGGAACATTTACAAACAGCAACAGAAAAAGATTTTCACACATTTTTTCAATTTCAAAAATCGCACCCTTTCAGTCGGAATTGAATTCATGACATACCGCACACGATGCCATCGTCTTAACCACTGTACCAGAACTGCTCTTGAATGTAGGTAGTTTAAATGCTCATATGATTTGACCGATAGCTTATTCTGTCAGTTTTTGCTGTTCGAGCTGTCTATAAATAGATTTGGTACGAGACCATGATCAAGAAAAAAAATCGAATCCGTTTTATCAGTGTTGCACCGTTCTGACAGTTGCTCGAAGTGCTTTCAAATGTACCAGAAAATAAATTGAAGTGAACCTGGCCATTCAAACTTTTTTTTAAATGAGTTTTATATTTCAGGTTTTGATTCTATAAATGTTATTGCTGATTTTGGTAGGAACCAACCACAGTAAAGATTAAAAACAATTATGAACCTAATTATTTTAGTGATGCGTGGAAGAAAATATGTCTCAATTATACGAGGTTTTGTTAGTAAAGGATTGGAGAAAACACTTGTTGCTTTTAAATTTTGTAAACAAGACGTAAACCGAGAAAAAAACTAAAACATTTTATTTTATCGTTAATTATTTTCATAATGTGTTTGCTCGATTACGTTTTGTTCCAAGCATCTACCAACAAAAAAAAAGTTTTAGAGATTTAATTTTTGATCCTAATTCGTTGTTCGTTTCAATTTGTTGTTAGAACCTAATAAAGTGCAGAAAATACATAAAAGATGGCTTAATAGGAGCGGCATTTTGCATCGAGTATATTTCTAACTGCAATAGTTTGTGTTTTCATTTTATACACTTGCTGTTGTCGGATGCTTAAAAAAATTGTTATCCATACAAACAAACGAAGTTAAGAATTGACGACAAAATTTTCTTAATGCAAAATTAATAGATATAAGAATTCGCTACATGTAATCGTTATTTCGTTCTGATGCACTGAAACTGAACATGAAATAGGACTTAGATTGCAATTGCCCTTGAAATTAGACACGAAATTTCATTTGAAATTGCATGTCAAATGGACATGGTATTGGATTTGATATTGGACCAAAATTTAAACTTGAAATGGGACATTAAATTCGACTTAAATTTAGAATTCAAATTGAATTCAAAATAAACAGGAAATTTGACTTAAATTGGACTTGAAATTTTACTTGAAGTTAGGCTGGTATTGCATGTAAAATTTGGCTTGAAATCAGATTTGAAATTACACATAAAATTTGCGTTAAATTTTATAGAAAAGGTATGACACGTTCCCCATTGTGTGTCCCGGGCACATTAGTGATGATATGTAACATTTTTAGTAGTGGCCAAAGCCCTAATTCTCCTATATAACTCAATGAGTTATAACTATCAGAATCTGTTACAAACTTGAATCTTTTGTTTTCACTTCCTGATCAGTTTATTTCCGATTTGTAACACAATGTGTTATAAATATCAGAATGTGTTATAAATTTGATGTTATCTTGTTATGCCCTCCTGATCGGGATCTCACCGCACTGCACTTATGGGCAGGGATGCCACATATAATTCTGTGTTTTTTGTTGGAAAAATCTGACAATCTGTACGGCGAGGAAAAATATCTGTGCAAAAATCTGTGCAATGCAAAACAATGAGAGTGAAAGAGATAGAGAGTCATTTTGCTGACTATTTCCGTCTCTTTCACTCTCGTGTAAAAGCTCAAAAATCTGTTGATTCTGTGTAATTTGGCGAAAATCTGTATTCTATGCATACAGATTCTGTACAGGCGATTTCTTTCAAATATCTGTTAAACACAGAATAATCTGTGCATGTGGCAACCCTGCTTATGGGTCCTATTTTTAGAGTCAGAGCACCTCGTTTCTTACTGGAGATGGCAGCAATTTGTCACCACCACATATGGGATCAGAAAGTTAAAAAAGAAAAACAATTGCTAGTAAGAAAAAGTTTAATTTGGGTTCAATTTGAAAATACTACATCGAAATTTTGTCAAAATAGCAATACAATCTACCAAAACTAGTTCAATATTGAACTGAAATGGAAAGAAAAAATGATAACACAAGAATAGGTGTCATAGAAACAGAAGGTATATTCAAAACAGCATCTTGATTGTGATATAAGCATAATAAATCTAGTGTTTAACATCATAACATAACAAGGCTTGAGCAAATGCACATAGGACATGATCAAGAAAAAATATTATAGGTAAAATAAAATTATCATTGAGTTTTAGTGAGAATTGAATAAATTAACAAACCATATGGTTATAAATCATATGTAACACAGGAATAATTTTTTTTTAAAGAAATAAATAATTTAAGACAGGAAATAATTGAAAGTGAAATTCCAAAATCGATTTATAATACGAATTTCCCCGATAAACACAAGGAAACATTGGCCTACATACTAAACTAATTCGTTAACGAAAAGGTCACGTTTTAGTTTTGAGTTTCGTTCTCCATTGTGTTAACCTTATAAGGAAATAAGGAAATGAGATCTTACTTATGTGCTATTATTGAATGGACAAAAAGTGGATTTTTTTACTGCAGATATATAATACAAAATACAGTCTCTTCCATTATCTAGATTCAACCATTAGTTTTTAAACGCTTATACACTACTATCGCCACAAACACCACACCACGCCATAATACCTCTTCCACATTTATCCCAAATAAAACTATCACATTCGATTAGCTCCGGCTTTCAGTTTTTAATAGACTCCCTTTTTGGCATCGCCCAGACTAGGTATATATATCTATAGTCATCATTAATTCAAATAAAGTAGATTTTTTGTTGTTCAGTCACCAACTCGAAACCACCCAGTACTAGCTATCCCTTTCACTTTTAAACCAATAATAAAAACCTGAATTCAAACAAAATTATATTGCTTCTTAGCGTTCTAAAGCTTGAACACAAAACTTCCCCGTGACTATCCCACACTTCGCCTCGTCTGGATCAGAACCGCGAGCATAGCAACAGTCGCTAATTCAGCTAGTAATGCTGAGTCTGAACATCGAGAGCAGAACGATTCCGGAAAATAATCTACAATGTATCATATTTTTAAATTACCTTGGGTTGAACAACTCAAAGTCCCTTTTCGGTTGGTACGACATTCATTTCGCTATTCGACAATAAAATGTTATCTCCATCCAATTCCAGTTTCGTACACGACTGCCGTTGAGCTCCATTTTGCATATGTATATAACTATACTTTAAATATCACCTGCCCAGCCCCAGCTACCGATCGGATTTATGCATGAATTATCCAGTTTAATGCATTTTCCGACTCCCGGGCACTTGCCATCTGGGCTCAACTGCACTGTCAGTCACATATGGTCGATAATTACGGTGCCAGCTTGATACTGGCCGTTACTAAACCGCACACTTCTCTGATTGACCAATAAAAAAGTTCTAAATTAGCATCGCTGTTGCATTAATTACTGGCAGGACAACTACTAGGTATACGTTATAAAAGCACGACCGAAGTGTAAGATATTTGCTGTAATTGAATAAACGAAGCAATCTGCAAGTACAATCATCCCGGATCAAATATATTAAGTGTGGATTATAATTAAGGCATGCTTGACGGCACATGTGATTGGATCGATGCAGTCAGATTTAAATTATTACAAACGCTGACTTAGTTACAACTTACAAGCGACTCCAAAATTTTCCATTTTCATTTTAAGCCCCTGAAGCTTATGTTCCATTCCTTTTCCACCCAGTACAAACTTTGTAAGCTGATCTTCCTCTTAAGTCTGTTACACTCAGTCTGGCGCGATCGGTCTGATCTGAGGAGACTGAATTACACTTACACCGTTAGGAAAATGTGTCAATGGCATTCCCGGTATCGTATTACATTGCAAGGACGTTAGTCTCGTTTAAAACTATTATTTTCAACTCATTCGAACAGACAATGGCACATTTCAACGCAGATGAATACTCTTATGCTGTACAAATAATGCCATGTCATACGTTTTAATTGTGGCGATAACGTAAAACCACACACATTCCTTCCTCAACCGATATCCACAGTCTAATAATTACACACTGCGGTTTGTGCACTCGGTCTGGTATAAATTAATATATTTTACATATGTACCACGCAATGCACTGATATAAATTGCTATAAGGTCGGTAAAATAAACACTCGAATGATTTACAATATTCGATTGACACGAACTTGATAACCACATCGTAGAAAAACTGACCTCCGATCGTCGACTGTCGCAATATCTTAGTCAAACAACCATTGCTAGTGCAGCAACTTACTCGTACTCATGCTTATTATTAATAATAAAATTCCGCTTCGATTTCGCATCTGGTGTGAATTATTTACACACGCAAACCTTAGTTCCATCCAGTTTCTAGGTGCCAGGTGGCTAATCTGTCTATTAAATGTCCATTTACAAAAGTAATCTATCATTTTCTGAGCTTGAACTAGACCTATCCATAACCGCGAGCCGGCTGTAACTCCTTCCGATGCTCTATAACTAGTTCCGGCTACCCTACTAGCAGACAACAGGTGTGGCTGTTCAACTCCAACGCAAGCTGGCTTCAGAATTGGAATAGGTTTTTTAATAGTACCTACATATCATATTACCTTACACTTGACCATATACCAGTTTCAGAATCAACTTGTAATGCTGAATTGCTGACTGTCCACAGTTAGTGATTTGCACAAAATACTGCTCTTGATCGGGTGGTGTTTATTTTACGATTCATGGTCTCGTTCAGCTTGCGGTTGCCACCCACGGAGCCTCGGTTCCTTGCTGGACAAGGCTTCCCTTTGGTATGCATATTTTTGCATCTATCTCGGGGCTGCTTGGAAGTTTCCTGCTTTGCACTCGTAACAAATTAATTTATCTTTGATCACTGAAGTAGGTATTTGGGTCGAAATAATTTGTAACAAGCTTGCTTTGAATAATAAGATGACCTACGCATTAAGGAAAATTGGTTAATTACGGATGGTTGGAAAAACCATAAACATAATTAAATGGAATAAATTTTTCTTAAATGCTACGTTTATTAACCCTTCTACACAAATGTTTCGACGCCCTGTCAGGCAACTTTACGACAGTTTTCCAGTATCTTAGCCATAGCCCATAAAAATATGGATGTCGTCACGATCGTCAGCACTTTCGTGACCTTGGAGGAGGACAACTACTTCTCTGTTTTGGTCATGCTATTTTTAGAGTAGATCCTCAGTTTGAGGATCGCCCAACAATGTTCTATCGATCACAGCTGGAGGCCGTTAGAAGGGTTAGAGGTCTTCGGTACAACGTTTATCTTCCACCGGTTCATTTGCTCCAGTGATGTCTTCTCATAACGGGCCGAGGCCAGGTTTCGGTTAAAAGACCACATCCCCCTTCGCGTAAATCCCTCTTGATGACCTCTTGATGGTGGCAGCTTCTGACAGGCATTTCATACTGTAATTTACTGTTCACCGCACACCATGAAGGAAAAAAAGAGCGACGTGAACATTCCATTCTCGCAGATTGCCAGCCACAGAAGCAACTTCCTTGGAAACTTGGTGTGGGAGATATCTTTGATGTCATCGCTGTGATATTTTGTGGTCCGCAAACTCCGACACTTTCCCTCTGTGCCCGTTACACGCTACCGGCAACTGCCCAAATAATGTGTAAATAACACACATACACATCATAAATATTAGAATAAATAACAGGTATAAATACCAGGATGCCACATCCTCGCCATTCGTAAAATGAATAATTCAATATTGGTCATTCCACGCGAAGTGTCCGAGCCCCGTCTAATCGATATTCACGAATTTGAACCAAATTTCACCAGATTGTTCGTTTTTGGTTAGAAAGCAAAAATCGAAAATTTGGTGCCGATCGGACATTCCCTCGGCTAATGTGAGCACCTGCATTTTTAAGAAAAATACCCTTTTTTGCCAAAACCTCTTTTTTTCTTCTGCTAATATCTCCGGAAGTATTACGTTTAGAAAAACACTATTTTCACATTTTTAAAGGAAATTACCAAAGGAATTCGAAAAAATATTATTTTTAAACACCATTGCTGCCGTTACAGAGTTAATAGGGTCTTTGCACTTGCCTTGTAATTTGCCTGTACTCTAATAAGTGGCTGCGAAGTCTGTCGATAAAGAAGGGCCAAGTTCTGAAGGACGTTTATACCCATGGCTTTGCTATGCCAAATATTTTTAAACTAAATTTACATTTTTCTCTCAATGAAGACAATTTTAACTTCATCGTGTTTCGCAGATCTTTTTACATAAGAATCACTCATCGCTCCGAGGTATTCTTTGCCGATCCCAAGATACAGCGTTTCAAATCAAGCAATTCCCCATTTTTTATGTAAAACTATAAGCAAAATAACTTTTTTTAAAGCAGTGATTCTCTACGCAATGTAAAACTACATTTTCATATCGGGAAAGCATTTATACAATATAGGGGAACTGGGGGGAAAATGAACACCCTTAGCAATTTCGCCATTTTCTTCCCCAGGAACCAACCAAATGCTGATCGCACTACATAAATTGAAAGCTGGATTCATATTCCACGTAGCAATATATAAAGATGTTTAAAAAAGGGCTATTTGTCATGAAAAATTCCTTTTTTACGAAAGCGTCACATTCGAGCCTGATTTTTTTCATGTGGGTAAAATGAACACGCAGTGAGGGCAAAATGAACATGTCATAGAAAACTAAAGTATACATGCAGTTTGGATAAATTAAACATCATTTTACATTATCATTGTTCTACATAAGCCGTAGGTATTCAACAAGTCTGTTGGAATTAAAATGGGAGTCCACAAAGTTAACATAATGTATCTTCGCCACGTTCATACAATGCTAGACTTTTAGCTCGCAGGATTTTCCAGCACTCGGTCATTTTCCGTCATTTTTCGAGAGACTCGATCATTTTTCTTGAATTGCCATTATTTCGTAGCTGCTGATAAATGGAAAGTAAAACAACATGATACACACTGTTCATTTTGCCCCAATAGTGAGGTGTTCATTTTACCCCCAAAACACCAATTGTTTTCTAGTGTTTATTATAAACAAACAGTTAATAAAAATATTTGGAATTTTCGACAGATCCGTGGGATAGTGATAAGCAAACAACACTGAATGATACCAATAGTCAAAATTGAATTTGTTTCGCCAAAATAGCTTATTTACTAATAGTGGAAATTACCATCCGCGTCAGATTTCTGCAAATATTTTTTACTTTTTCCATTTTTTTCACATTAGAAAGCTTATGATCACCGCATATTGTCTCAAACAGCTTGAAATACTTCTAGGAGAAGACACCTATTGATCTGGAACAGATTTTAATTGGTTTACTGGGAATTTGGCTGCCTGTTCATTTTACCTCCCCTGTTCATTTTACCCACAGTTCCCCTATAGCAACGTTTTTCTTAACAGAATTGCCAGCTTTTCAGTTTTTCGTTTGATTTCTAGCACTAGATGAGGAAATGTTACTTCAAAAAGGCATAAAATATACGTTAGTTGTTTGATCATAGCCTTGAAAACTGTTTTTTATCTCGCTAATAGACATGAGCTCTTAGGAGACTAATATACTCTTAATTAACGCAACTAATCATGCGGGAAACTGAAAAGTTGGCAACACTGTTAAAAAGAATATTGAAAATCTATTGGAAAACCGCTGAGCTATTAGCGCTGAAAACCTTTCATTTTTCGTGACGCTCGCATTTTTCGATTTTTTGGAATGACACCCTATCTCAAAACTTGCCGTAAGACGTAGTCCTACGTCAAAAACCTGTATAAATGCTTTTCCGATATACCAAAGTATTATTACATTGCGTAGAGAATTGCTGCTACAAAAAAAGTTATTTTGCTCTTAGTTTTACATTAACAAAGGGGGAATTGCTTGCTCTAAAAGGCTGTATTTCGGGATCGGCAAAGAATACCTCGGGGCGATGAGTGATTCTTATGTAAAAAATCTGCGGAACACGATGAAGTTGAAATTTTTGAGATAAAATTGTCTTCATTGAGAGAAAAATGTAAATTTAGTTTTCAAATTGAGTTTGGCAGCACTGGTGCTCAAAAATAATATCTTTTTCGAATTTTTTGGATGATTTCCTTTGAAAATGTGAAGATAGTGTCTTTCTAAACTTAATATTTCCGGAGATATTAGCAAAACACAAAAAGAGGTTTTGACAAAATCGGGTATTTTCCTTAAAAATGGAGGCGCTCCCATTAATCGAGGGAATGTTCGATCCGTACCAAATTATGGATTTTTACTTTCTGATCGAAAGCGAACAATCTGGCAAAATTTGGTTCAAATCCGTGAAGGTCGATTACACGTTTGAACTTTTTCTCGGTCACTTGGCATGGAATGACCCATATATATTTTTTCAGATCCATTATAATATTTTACATTGCTGATGCAGTTGATAAATTACTCTTGCTTATTATGTTGACATTCGTTAACTCTCAAATATAGCCTGTAGTGAAAATCGCTCTCCGTTTTGTAAATTCCACGACCGAAAATAGAAAAGAAGAAATCTCACATAGCCTAACCGTTAGTTAGGAAGAAGTTTATTCAGGAAATGGGGATTTTCAGTTAAAAGTTATTTTGGTTGAAATAGAGTGTTCTTCATCTGACAAAAAGTTAAATTGAAATAATAAAAGACAAATGTTACAATTTTGGCCTTCCAGTTGGCATTGAGGACTGAGGTATGTTGCATGTTCGAATCTCGGCTGTTAGAGTCCAGAGTCTTTTCGAGACGCGACGAGGGTGCTACAGACAGATTATCCTGCATGATTTTTAACATCGCTCTTAAGGGGATCCGACGAACAGATATCGAAACGAGAGGCCTGATTTTCAGGAATGCTGGCAACCTCCTTGGTTACGCAGTTGTCTTAGATATTAAAGACAGAAAATTTGCCACGGTGGAGGCCAGCTGCGCTAGATTGATAGCGGAGGCTTGAAGGTTGGGATTGAAATAAACGTGTTGAAGACCAAATACATAAATGATAGAGGTTCTAATGAGACGAACGTGCCTTTTTCGCGGACGGTAATCTTTGACGGCGACAAACAAGAAGTAGTAGTTGAGTTCGTGCATATGGGATCGCTGGCAGCCGCGGACAATAACACAAATCAGGAGATCCTGCGGCATATTCAAGCAGAGCATCGATATCCTTGCTAACACTCCAGGAATCCTGCTTTTAGAATACAGAAGATTCTTATTTCATAGTGCAGGCGATTCCTTTACCGAGTTATAGGTATCCCGTGGATTCAACTCTTGGATTCTCATATAAGAATCCTGGTTCTATAAGCGAGGCATTCAGTGCGAATCCTCTACACAGTTCCTTCACACAATTCCAGCGCTAGAAGTCCTAGAGAATCTGTGCGAATATTTTTGGTTCGTCCAAGTTCTTTACCCTTCGCAAAACGCTGCGATTAACATGCGAACCTGACAATGTACAATCGACACACCGTGCTCACGGAGGACTTACGCGCCTTTGCGGACGACATTTAGCGGAGTACAAGCTGAAAGCGAAGAGTAACGGAACTGCATGAATCAATCGTACAGGCGCTGCTAGGGGAGATTACCTACGTACATTTGTCGAAAGTCGGTAAACTACAGTGAACCGGACACCGGGGGTTGAACCCCCCCCCCCCCTCCGCCCCCCTCGCTACGCCCGTCGCTGTTGGTCTGGCGCGCAATCGAAAATCTGGCTAAATCCAAATTGATCTAGCATACTGGCAACCGTGCTCAGAGGTAATATGGCCGATTTCATATCCTGCACAAGTTCGTTCGAAACCCGTACAGGGCTCGAATCTAAGAAGAAAATCTCCCTGGGGCCCGAAAGCGGTCATATGGCCTCTGAGAAACATGAGTTGGTTGCTAGTTCGCTAGTTTATCGAATGCTGATGATTTCTGATATGCGACACAGTCGATGGTTTGTTAAAGAAAATCAACTTATTTCAAACAAGTTCCAAATGTTTAGCAACATTATCTAGAAAAAACCATGTCGCGGTCCCCTAAGGAAAGGCACCGCTAGCCTTCCTGATCCGTGTGGTTATAGCAGTGTTGGTACCACCATCGGGCGTTGTCTGGTTACCAAGATATTAAAAGGCGTCTACTTGCTCAACTTGGTGTCCCGCTACTGTGACGTTAGTGGGATTGTCAGTGTTCACTGCCATAGATTTAGTTTTTGCTACATTGACTGTGCGACCTGCTGCCTGAGAGCTCTCGGAGAGGTTATATAACTTGCTCTGCATATCGTTTCGGTGTTGTGCGAGCAAGACAACGTCTTCGGCTAGGTCAAAGTCGTTTAGCTGCTCCATCGTTAGAGGATTCCAAGGCAATCGTCGATTTGGTCTACTGTCAATTGCTGCAACTAATATCTCATCGATCCGCTTCTTTCGAAGTCAACGAACACCAGCAGAAGAGAATCCTGGAATTCGCTGATCTGATCCAATATAATGCGGAGCGATGTGATATAGTCTACACATGATCTGCCAGCACGGAATCCAGCTTGCTGCCGCCGAAGAATAGCGTCGATCTTCTTCTGAATCCGATTGAGGATTACCTTACAGAGTACTTTGAGAGTACTACAGAACAACGTGATACCACGCCTGTTACCGCATTCAGTTAGGTCTCCTTTTTTGGAGAAATCGACCAATATGCCCTGCATCCAGTTCACCGGAAAAGTTGTGGTTTTCCATATGTTGCTGAAAAGGTGATGCATAATCTGGGCTGACAAAGATGGGTCAGCTTTGAGCATCTCGGCTGAAATACAGTCTATCCCTGGCGCTCTTTTGGATTTCATACTCTTGATGGCTGCTACAATTTCATCCAGCGATGGCGCCTCCGAGTTGACGCGATTAATTCGACGAACTGTAGGCGTCATACGCTGCTGGTTTTGTTGGTCTCTGACATTTGAAACCCGGAAGAGTTATTCAAAATGTTCAGTCCATCGCTCAAGCTGTTCTGTACGGTCAGTCAGCAGCTGACCAGCTCTGTCCTTTAACGGCATCTTTGTATTCATCCTGGCACCACTAAGGCGGCGAGAAATATCGTACAACAAACGGATATCACCATTGGCGGCGGCGGCTTCTCCTTGTTCGGCTAGGAAGATAATCCAGGCTCTCTTGTCCCGCCTACAAGCACGTTTAACAGCCCTCTCCAGTTCGACGGATCGTTGACGGGCAGCTGTCTTAGCCGATCTGGTCCGCGCTCGCTCAATGCCGGCTTTCGCCTCTCTCCGCTCGTCGATCTTCCTCCAAGTTTCATCCGAAATCCACTCCCTCCGCCCGCTGCGCGCTTTGCCGACGGTTTCATCTCTGGTCGTGATGAAGGCGTTCTTGATGCCGGTCCATTGCTCTTCGACGGTTCCACCAGATGGCAACTCCGAGGCTCGAGATTCAAGTTGTTCAACAAAAGCCCTTTTCACCTCAGGATTCTCCAATCGGCGGACGTCGTAGCGGCACCCAACTTTCTCCTCCCGTCGTTGGACACGTCCGACGCGCAGACGTATCTCAGCGATAACAAGATGATGGTCGGATGCAATGTCAGCGCTGCGTTTGTTGCGTACATCAAGAAGGCTCCTTCTCCATTTCCGGCTGATGCAGATGTGGTCGATTTGGTTTTCTGTTCGGCCGTCGCGGGAAACGTGACTTTATGTACTGGTCTATGGGAGAAGAGCGATCCACCAATGACCATGTCGTTATTACCACAGAATTCTGTAAACAGCTCCCCGTTTTCGCTCATCTCTCCTAGGCCATGGCGTCCCATGACGCGTTCAAGGTCCGCGTTGTTTGAGCCAATCTTCGCGTTGAAGTCGCCCATGTGAATTTGGATGTCCCCCTTCGGGATTTTCTCAACCACGCTGTTCAGCTGGCTGTAAAAGCTCTCTTTCTCCTGCAGGTCGGCAGCATCTGTTGGCGCATAGCACTGGATTGCCGTTAGGTTCCTAACCCGTGTTCTAAATCTGGCAACGATTATTCGCTCATTTATTGGTTCCCACTTCATCAGGGCCGCACGTGCCCCTTGGCTCAGTAGGAATCCAACTCCTCTTTCTCGAGTAGCATTTTCACCTCGTATGCCAGAGTAGAGCAAGACTTGCCCGGATGATGTCCTGTGTTCGCCAGTACCCGGCCAGCGGACCTCGCTCAGCCCCAGGATTTCAAGCTTTAGGCGGCTACCTTCCCTTGCAAGTTGAGCCAGCTTGCCCTGCATGGGCAAGGGTCAGTATATTCCATGTTCCAATTCGTGTCCGTGTTTTTATGTTAAAGCTCGTTGCCAACAATCCAGAGAGATTGTTCTTTCATTTTCGGTAAATTTTTTGTGTTCCGGTACAGTAGGCTGTTAACTTAAGGTCCTTATCCCGCTGATGGGGCTGGCACCATAATGTGGGCGGAAGCCACACTAATATAATGTATGTCCCAGGAATAATTTCAAGCTTCAGGTGGTCAGCTTTCCTTGCAGGTTCAGCCAGCTTGGCATGCTGGACAAGGGTCAGTATATTTCATTTTCCACCACAGCCGGCACCTCGTGGAGATAGGGAAGGGATAGGAGTTAGTGAACAGAGGTTATGGAATGCACATGTTCATCCTTTGCTAGGCCGAAAATAAATTTATGATTCGAGTTAAATCACCATAAATGAAACTACAATGGAGACGACTACAACTCGTTATTCTACGCTCTCATTCAGCTATCTTTACCCAGAAAGCAATTCCCTCATATACAGTAATGCAATCATTTCTGACGACTGCATTTAAGTGCAATTCACGCATTATAAAACAATCCAATAAATCCAGCTCAGATGGGACAATAAGCAATAAGGTGTCGCCCGTGTCGACACAATTCAATAAACGGCGTGTGAACTGGCAATGTTAAATTCTGTTTGCTCCACCCTGCCCAGGTGAGTAATATCGAAGTAATATGGCATCGATTAGTTCAACCGCGCCAGATGGAGTCGGCAGATGCATCTGCCTGTAGCAACAAAGCTGCATTCCGCCGCCCCGTATGCAAATGAGTGATCAGGTGGATGGTTTGGGAGGATTGACTATCTTTATACACCGGGGTGTACATACAAGTTCGATTGAAATACCAAATCATTAATAATTTATCGGTCACGATTTCATTAATGTAATTCGATTTGGTGATGTTGTTTAGTACACAATTCACTGCTTGCTTAGTGTTTAGCTGTTGACTCGATTCTTGTAATCCCCAAGGGTTCCTCCCCGAGTGTAATGATGATCTGTTTTGTTATTTAAGCTGACGTGCAAACTTGCTGGTTGGAAATTTGGTAATCATTGTTGTATTGGAAATAGTGTTCAGATGCTTATTACCAATTGAAATAATTCTATCATCAAAAATCTATAGAACTAGTTGACAAAACTTAACATTTTTCTCCAAATTGCATTATATCTGAGAACATGAAATATTAATATGACTTCTCCACTTTCTTTTTATTCTAGTGACAAAAGCACAGACAGCTACGAACAGCGAACGTAACCAAAATGCAGCCCATGGTGGATAAGCTGAAATTTCTCTACAAACCGTATGTCCTGGCGGTGTTGACTATCGGATACATTGCAGGAGAACTCGGTCACTATCTGATTGGAGTTACCTCGAAGGCGACCGCCATCGAGCTGGACTATGGTGACCATGCCTGCCAGCAGAACCACACCGAGGTCCATCGTCATACGCTGCCGCAGCAGTGCGCGGACATCGATTTAGAGCATGAGTAAGTGCATAAGTACCGTAAAGTACCTTATAAATATATTATGCACCTAATTTTTTTTTTGCTAATTCCGTCGAAAAAAATTTGCAAGAACTTATCAGCTGAGTCCTCAGTAATTCTCTTAGCAAAATTAAATTTATTGATTAAAAACTCAGTTGCTTGTTTGTTTGCTTATTAGAGACAATTTACACCTTTCGATGCATTCGTGTCTATTGATTACTCAGTACACGGAAATAAAATTTTTGAAACATTTTTAGTTTTCCAACTTTTCTTTGTAGTTTTTCAGCACTTAGAAATAGAGTGACAAAATTTTTTCTCGATGGATTTTTGTTTGGAAAATTTGCTTTCATTTTCATAAACAAAACAAGTATTCAACGGAGTAATTTTTCTGAGATTTGCAGTTACCAGAGGATTCATACACGTTTATATTTTTGGTGAAAACCGAATGAAAATATGTTGAGAAACAACCGGGATATGGTTATTTCCAGAAAATCATTTCTGGAAATGTAGAGAGGGGAACCAGCAACAGGTTGAAAGCCCGAGGTGGTGGATTTCTTCTACGTAAAACGAGGACGCAATCGAGACATCTGGGGGTAAGCGATTAAATTCAAAAAACCCCGCAGTGATTGTTCATCGTGAATTACTGTCTGACATCGGTTCATAAGTTCGACCCGGTCAATCAATTCGGCCGGCGAAATGATTTCCAACTCTTTCAATCGTTTTAACTTTGTCTGGGTCGGGTCAAGTGCGGCAAACGGGACAGGTTTTTTGCCGCGAAAAACAGGCTGGACATCCGGCTTAAGTTAATACTTAGTAATGAGCGGGCAGCGAATGGCCTAGGGCAATGCAGAGTGCAGGCTTGTTGTAACAGTGCTGGATTGTTTGGTGCACGGTCGATTACATTCCAGTTGTCTTCGGAGATGATACGCAGTCCAACCGGAGCTCAATTCCGACGTTACTTGCTGGTCAACAACGTACTGTGTACAACGGTAACATATACTTTCTCCTATCACCAGCACTGGACTCCAGCAGTAAGTAACCCGTCGACTGGATTAAAGGGTTTTAAGATAAATAAAACCGCTACAATTCTGTTCACGTCAACTCATCAATCACGTAATTAGACTATTTAGACGTAATTACTATGGAATCTTTCGAATCTCCTCACCGATGATTACCTTGAAGCTTCCGAATCGTCGTCTACTAATTCAAACCCCAACACGATACGTTTAAAATTAAACTGCAACGAAACTAAAGGAGATAGACGTTTCACGTCAAAGACTAAATTATGGGACGGTACCAGTGCTTCAAATTGGTAAATAAGGCTTGTTCGCGACAAAATTTAGACACCCTTAAACACACACTGCTTCGGAAATACATTAACAATGAGTGAAATATTTTGCAGAGAGGTAGACGTATGTTTGTTCTTTCTGAAAATATAACACTTGTTTATATTACAAGCGCTCAGCGTAAAATGGCGTCGAAAGAAGAGCAGGTGCGAAAAGCAATTGTGTGCGGTCGCAATGAAAATCCGGATCTCTCGTTAAGAAAACTTGCCAAAAAGCTTGGATTTCCTCCAAGCACTGTTCACAGTGTTTTAAAATCGTTCGATACTCGCTTGACAACAGCTGAGAAGAAGAGAAGTGGAACAAAAACGAATCTGAGGAACCACCACAAGGATGCGAAGGTAAAATAAATATTCCGGAGGAGACCAGATCTTTCTGTACGTATCATTGCACGTAAAATAAAAATGTCGCAAACATTCGTGTACACTTCTAAGCAACGACAAGGCATGAAGTCTTTCACGGTGAGAACTGTGCCAAACCGTAATGGTAAGCAGAATACGACGGCCAAAACACGCGCTGTTAAGCTTTATCACGAATATTTAACGATGTTTCTATGCGTTATAATGGACGATGAAACGTATGTCCTAGAAAACTTTAAACTGCTTCCTGGTAGGGTATGTTGCTACTTCGTCGTAATTGCCTATTCCCGTCCTATCTAACATAAATTATTAAAAATATCAGTGATTTTTATGGCACATAATGCAAAATTAGTTATTCCCTAATATTTTAGTTTGTTGACTATCATACGGGATCAATCAAAGTGAGCTGAGATCTATTTGAATGCTTTTTTTTATCAAAGAATTCCTAGTAGCCAAATTTCCTACGTTTTTGCGTGCGACGAAGAAGAATATGTCGACTAATCGTTTCAATTTCCGTCATACATAAAATGAAAATAACCCACGCAACGCATTGTCGTTATTCAGCAGCCGGGAAAACTTGCATGACCTGCAGAAATTTTGCAGAATAACATTTGTCATGCCGTCCCACACAAATACATGCACGCTAGCTTCGCAAACATTATTGTGATTTTTAGTTCGGATGATGAAAAATTTTGATGGACGGATTTCAAAACGGTACGACGAATTTAAGATATAAAGTCAGTTGCGTAAGCTGTCCTAGCACAAACAACAAGCAACAACTATAGATAAATTTCGAAAATCTTGAACAAACGCAGCTAAATTGGTTACCAACAAGTCTGCACTGACCCTCATGGCAAGGGTAAACTCCAAAGTTCGCATATTTTTCTTGCAGACGAAATAAGTAATGTTAATTTGTTTGACAATTATTAACGATACACACATAACTGATATAAAATTGTTTCATGGATTAAACTTCTAGTAAATTTGTTTTATTGCAAAATTGAGGTGTCCAGATTTTGTCGCAAACAAGCCTTAAAAGCAATCAGCTTATCACGCTTTTTGAAAAAATCTGATGATGAAATGAAATTTTTTTCTCAACTTACAAATGAAAGCAACAGGTCTGAGCTAGCTAGCATACTTTTCCAACTTCCGGCTACCTAGCATACAGCTTCCACGGGAGCACTCGAGTGCTCTCCAACGTATTGAAGAGCCGCAAGCCCGACGTCGTAGCACTGCATGAGATGTGCTGATAGAACTCAACGGTACGTACGTTCAGAAGTGGACATACCATCTACCAGAGCTGCGGCACCACACACGAACTGGGTACAACTTTCATAGTGATGGGCAAGATGCGGAAACGGGTGTTTGGGTGGGGCTCAATCAATCCTCGAATGTGCCACCTAGCGGTCAAATTCTAAACCACATTATAGGTTTTATTTGTCACAAGATCATGTTTACTGCAAATCTTGTCTATCTGTTCAAATTTTCCGAAAGCAAGAACGACTTACACGAGTAGAATTTCATAAATTTAACAGAAAAAAAGTTTATTATTCTCGCATTAACACCACCTAGCGAGCGAATCCTGTAAAATGACACATGTAACTTTGAACATCTCGTGTTCTCGCATATTTTTGTAGAAGAAAGCATCGTTCTAGATGGTAAGGATTTGGTGATATAAACATCACACATCTGAAAAAATCCGATTTTTCCGACTTTTCTTTACTAAAACCCCTCCTTGTAAAAGGTACCCCCTGCCAAGTCGACATTCATAATTTCATCATTTAGTCCATTGAATTACCTTTCTAAAACATCTGAAAATTCGGAAATCCGTCTATTTTTCCCTGAGATATAGCAGTTTGAATTTTGGGGTCAAATTGACCCCAATGAACAGATAACGTAAGTATTTTTTTGTACAGACAGAAGATTAAGTATATACAAATAGTTTATAAATATAGTTACCTAATAGGTGTGTTTCAAACCATGAAATTAAACTTCTTAAAAATATTTTTTTTTTATTAATTAACCCTCTGCTCACCCCCGTTACCAAAAAGCTCACACAGAGAGCCCCCTGGTATCGGACACTTACAGAAACCTCAGCTTAGAAGAGAACTGGACAACACACTAAACAAAGAAATTAATTTAAGCTGAGGAAAACATAAAGAGGATACATAAAATTATTTAAAAACTATTTAATGGGCGCCCAGTGGAATTTAATATTCCTTTTTAAGGGGCCCAGTATAACTATAACTAAAAATAATTTTGATTAAGCTACTGGTAGAGAGAAATTTAATTTAATTTACGATTTACTTTACATAGGCATGGTTGATACGCTCAAATCATATAATTGATTATGTTTGTCTTAAAATATTGTTTAATTTTGTTGCACAAGTTTTGATTGTAACAACGATTCAGTGTCAGGTGGATCAAAACTTAATATTATGTTATTCTAGTACTACACTAGGGACAGAAAAGTCAAAGCTTTCAATACAACATGCTGGCCGAAAGCTTTGCTCCCAGATGCTATAAAAGCTTTTCTTATACCTACATCTCCTCGCATACTGCTGTTCGCACCGTACTGATCGGAAACTATGCAATTTTTTCCTATTGCAGATGCCACCGGCAGCACCTTAATGGAACGGTCTACTGCGAATGGAACTACAACGGATTGGGTCTGGAGTATCAGCTGCTAGCCGGGCCCAGCTTTATTGCCGTATTCACCGTGATGGGTGTCGTGCTAGGATTCGCCGCCGACCGATTCAACCGCGTTCGGCTGCTAACCGTTTGTACTGCGGTGTTTGCAGTGGCCATCATCTTTCAGGGCACGGTCAAAGGCTACTGGCAGTTGATTTTGCTGCGTATGGTTATGGCTGCTGGTGAAGCCGGTTGCAATCCGTTGGCAACGGGAATCATGTCGGATATTTTCCCCGAGAGTAAACGAGCGCTGGTGATGGCTATTTTTAACTGGGGCATCTACGGTGGGTACGGTATCGCTTTTCCGGTGGGACGTTATATCACGAAATTGAATCTGTGGGACCTGGGATGGCGTGTATGTTACTACGGAACAGGAGCACTAGCGGTTCTAATGGCTATCCTGACTGGAACAACGTTGAAGGAACCAGAACGAAAAAGTATTGGCGAGGAATCTAAGAGCAATGCGAAGGTCCCGCTTGCCAAAGTATTACTGCAGCCGCGCGTTGTTCTGTTGATGATTGCGGCCTCCATTCGACACTGCGGTGGCATGACATTTGCCTACAATGCCGACTTGTACTATAACATCTACTTCCCGGATGTCGATCTCGGCTGGTGGCTGTTTGCCGTTACTATCGGAATCGGCAGTGTGGGAGTGGTGATTGGTGGCATTGTTTCCGATAAGTTCGTTGCCAAGATGGGCATCCGTTCTCGAGTGGCTTGCCTTGCTGTCAGCCAGCTGATTGCCACGCCGTTCGCTTTCGGTTCCGTGTACTACGAACCGTTGTGGGCGATGATTACTCTGGGAATCAGCTATTTCTTCGGTAAGCTCAGTAAAGTTTGATTAATTATCCAGTTATTTAACCCAAAAATTTTTATTTTCTATTTCAGCCGAGATGTGGTTCGGCATCGTGTTTGCCGTTCTGGTGGAGATTGTTCCACTGCAGGTCCGTTCCACAACCATCGGAGTGTTTCTGTTCGTAATGAACAACATCGGTGGTAATCTGCCCATCCTGGTGGATCCGTTGGCGAAGGCAATCGGCTATCGAGGCTCGGTTATGTTCTTCTATGCCGGATTCTATGGAATCAGCAGCTTGTTGTTCATCTTGACAATGTTCTTCATGGATGGCCCGAAACCGGAAGCGGTCGTGGGCGACGAAGGACGCAGTCAAGTTGAGATGGGACACGAAAACAACACTTTCCAGCCGGACGATTTCATCAACGGCGTTGGTGGACCAAAGCTAAGCGTACATGGTATGGCCGGCAAGCGACCTGATGAGAGCAGTAGACTGTAAAACTGGATTTTGAATGTGGAGTTAGGTTAGGCTAGATTTTATCCTAAATAACAGATCATAGGCTATATTAACAGTATGTAAAGTGAAACTCATCAACAATTGAATCTATTGAGCTGGAATCTGAATTGTTAGATATGTTTTAAAAATATGGGAGCTTTTTCTTCGTTTAAAAAGAATCTCATATAGCAATAATAGTTTCGAATCAATAGCTGTTTGATTTGTAATTGTATATGTATTGGAATCGTACAACATCTAATTGCCAGACGTGACCGTTCACGTAGTCGCTTGTATTTATGTATGTAAGCCATAAATTATACGTGTTTTTAAACTAAAATACATTTTAAATAAACTGAGATAAAATTACATACTCATTCAATTGATCTGATGTCCAAGACAAGGCTTGTATAATCTAATTCTTCATCTAACTCGGTTAATGGTTGCTAGTCTCCAATTTCGTGGATAACCTGTAAGCTCGCCAAATCTTTTTTTTTTTGCTCTTCCACGTGACTTTTAAAATTTAGCTATCAATCTACAAACCCAGAGGTTTCAGCTCTCGCTTCAAGGTTATCGTGTGCTTTCTAACGCTGATTTTCGCCTTCTGAATCGAGAACCGACTTGTAATTACTAACGATCAATACTTCCGTCTTATTGCGGACTATTGGTAGCTTCATCCCTTGTATCCAGCTTCTGATTAAATCTATCGACTCAGTCGCCAATATTTCCACTTGTTTTACCGACTCTTCTACCACCATGTCGCCCGTAGAGCTCTACGCCAAAACAATGGAAACTCCATAGAAAATGGGACTTTTATGCGAATAGAGGCAGTGTACTTTCCACCTATCCGGGACGTTCCTCCTGATCTCGCAGTTGAAGAAGACGTAATTAGAAAATGTAAACTCCTTGGGATTGATCAATATGCACTTGTTGATAGTCTCACTCGGATGCCACAAACTTTGTGCTTCTAGATCCGCTTCTCGTTCAAAGTTCTCAACTTCCAGCGCAGTCCTTCTAGATGGACTGTCTATAATGAATTTCAAGCAACTGAAGCTGCTATCAGCCATCATACCTGATGGAATCCTTACGCTTGTTTTGAGGAGATGTGCTCTATGCGAACCATTTCGTTTCATCTGCAACAGTTTATGGAGATTTTTTTATCTCCAGTTCCGGACTACTAGAAGATCTCGATAATGTTCCCGGTGTTCAAGAAGGGAGAAAAGTTAATACCTCTCATTACTGTGGCTACACTCAGTGTAGGATTCAAGCTATTTACTTACTTATGTGTCCATGACCGCTGGTCCGGCAAAACAAATGTATGAAATCAGAGATCTCCACTGTTGACGGTTACCCATCATAGCTTTTTCTCGTCTACAGCCTGGATGTCGTTGGCTAAGCTACGTTACCATGAGCCTCTGAGTCTGCCTCTTCTACGCTGTCCTTGCGGATACCGAAGTGGTGTGACCGATCCACTTCCACCCACGTTCGCGAATTTCTGTTACTATCGGTCGTTGATGACATCGACGATGCAGTTCCTCATTAGATATCCTGTTGTCAGGCCAACGCTATTTCGAAGCCAACGAACATCAGCAGAAGAGTCCTGGAATTCGTTGATCTGCTCCAATATAATGCGGAGCGTTGTGATATGGTGTACACATGATCGACCAGCACGGAATCCAGCTTGCTGCCGCCGGAGAGGAGTGTCAATCTTCTCCTGGATCCGATTAAGGATGACCTTACAGAGTACTTTGTGAGTAATTCAGAGCAACGTGATGCCACGCCAGTTGCCGCATTTAGTTAGATCTTCTTCTTTAGGGACTCTGACCAATATGCCCTGCATTCAGTCCACCGGAAAGTCGCGATTTCCCATATATTGCTGAAAAGCATCATCTGGGCTGACGAAGATGGGTCAGCTTTGAGCATTTCGGCTAAAATACAGTCTATCCCCGCTGCTCTATTGGATTTCATATTCTTGTTGTCTGCTTCAATTTCATCCAGTGATGGCGCCTCCGAGTAGACGCGATTAATCCGACAAACTGCAGGTTTTGTTGGTCTCTGATATTTGAAACTCGAAAGAGTTGATCAAAATGTTCAGTCCATCGCTTAAGCTGTTCTAATTGATCTGTCATTAGCTGACCAGCTTTGTTCTTTAGCTGCATCTTTGTATTCATCCTTGCACCACTAAGGCGGCGAGAAATATCGTGCCACAAACGGATATCACCATTGGCGGCGGCGGTTTCCCCTTGTTCGGCTAGGGAGTTAGTCCAGGCTCTCTTGTCCCTCTAGTCTTGATTCAAGCTATTAGAAACGTTAATTAGTAAGCAGTTTGTACAAGCCATCAAATCTTACATACAACTTCTTCTTCTTCAGCATAGAACCGGGGTGGCTGATGCTGTTTCAAGCACTCGTCTCCATTCAATTCGGTCTTGGGCCATTCGTCGCCAATTTCCTAGCCGTCTCACAAGTCGCAAATCGCGTTCGACCCGGTTGAGCCATCGTGCACGTTGGGCCCCCCTGTTCCTTGTGCCGGTGGGGTTGTTGAAGTGGACTATTTTCGTCTCACTGTTGTCTGGCATCCTTACGACGTGTCCGGCCCACCGTAGCCTGCTAACTTTCGCTAGATGTACGGTGGGAATCTCCCCAAGCAGTGCCTGTAGACCGTGATTCAGACGCCTCCGCCACTCTCCGCTTTCAGTTTGTACTCCGCCAAATATCGTCCGCAGCACTCTCCGCTCAAATACGGCAAGGGCGCGTATGTCCTCCGTTAGCAGCGTCACGGCTTCAAGTCAATAAAGAATTACCGGTCTAATAATGGTTTTGTACATTGTTAGCCTCATGCGGCGGCATATGCTTCCTGATCGTAATGTTTTACGAAGGGCAAAGTAGGTCCGATTTCCCGCTTGGATGCGCCGCTGGATCTCCTTACTAGTGTTGTTGTCCGCGGTCACCAGCGATCCCAATAAAAACGAACTCCTCTACCACTTCTAGTTCGTCGCCGTCAACGGTTACCGTCGGTGGGAGACGCGCGTTTGTTTCCTTTGAGCCTCTTCCTTTCATGTATTTGGTCTTCGACGCATTTATTTTTAGTCCAATTCTCCTAGACTCCGCTTTCAGTCTGGCGTAGATTGCTTCCGCCGTCGCAAAGTTCCTGGCTATGATATCTAAGCCATCTGCAAAGCCTAGAAGTTGACTACCCTTGGTAAAAATCGTGCCTCTCGTTTCGCTGCCCGCTCGTCGGATCACCCCCTCAAGAGCGATGTTGAACAGCATGCAGGATAACCGTCACCTTGTCTCAACACTCGCCGCGTCTCGAAGGGACACAAGAGTGTCCCAGAGATGCGTACGAAACACATCACTCGATCCTATGTAGCTCTGAATAGTCGCGTCAGTTTGTCCGGAAAACCGTGTTCGTGCATTATCTGCCATAGCTTGTCTCGATCGACTGTATCGTATGCTGCTTTGAAATCAATAAAGATGTGATGCGTGGGCACGTTGTACTCCCGACATTTCTGCAAGATCCGTCGGATAGTAAAAATTTCGTCCGTGGTTGGGCGAGCCCCTTTGAAACCCGCCTGATAATTCCCTACGAAACCTTGTGCTGTCGGTGACAACCGGCGTAACAGGATCTGGGACAGTACCTTTTAGGCGGCGTTTACCAATGTAATACCGCGATAGTTGCAGCAGTCTAGCCGATCACCCTTTTTGTAGATGGGACAAACCACTTCTTCCATCCATTCCTCCAGTAACTTTTCCTCCTCCCAAATCCTCGAAATAACCTAGTGTAGAGCATTTGCTAGCGTTTCTTCGCCATGTTTATAAAGCTCTGCCGGTAGGCGGTCCTTCCCAGCGCCTTTATTTTGGTCTTCAGCAGCCCGATTTCACGTTCGACTTCTAGAAGATCAGGTGCTAGGACATTACTATCTTCCATGGGCGCTCCTAGATTAATATCCGTTCCGCCTCCTTCTGCCACTTCGCAATTAAGGTGTCCATCGAAGAACTGCTTCCATCTGTCGGCCACCTCGTGCTCGTTTGTGATTAGATTCCCTCCCTCGTCCCTACACATGTCCGGTTTCGGTGTGTAGCCCCTCTGAGTTTGGTTCACCTTCTCATAAAACTTGCGCGTGTCATTAGCTCGGAATAGTTGTTTTAATTCTTCGCGATCTGTCGTCCTTTTGGCACTTTTTCCTCCTCAGGATCGTAGTCAACTGGTTTCTAGCTCGTCGGTATTTGGCCAGGTTCTCTCTAGTGGCAATACTTAGACAATTTTTCCAAGCAGTTTTTCTCCCTCCACCTCTTGTTGGCATTCTCCATGAAACCAATCATCTTGTTTTTTTTTTGTATGGGCTTATCACTTTGACTTTGATCATTTTGTGTACTCCGAGGCTCAATACCTAGTGCTGGTAGTGGCCTCTCCGATGGCCGAGCGTATTCTGCCCCAACCGTCTTCGAGAACTCCTCGGAAGAAGGCAGTGCCTCATTCAGTATTCGCGCCTAGTTCTCGGCAGCTTGCGAGTTAACTAGCTGCCTGATGTTCAGCCGAGGAGAGCGGCTTTGACGTGTCCGGTATACGGTAGACAGCTTTGAGCGCACATGTACTGCTACTAGGTAATGGTCAGAATCAATATCCGCACCCAGTCGGGAGCGTACGTTCGTACAATTTACGTCACATTCATCCAAGTTGATTCCATTTACACAGATCTGAAAACCGCACTTGACAGTATCCACCATAAGATTTTAATCGCCAAAATTGAGCGAATGGGTGCATCAACTAGCCTTGTGCAGTGTGTAGCAGCATATCTCGCCAATCGTCGATACGCGTGAAATTGGGCTCCCACGAATCGAATGATTTTCGAAGCACTTCTGGTGTACCACAGGGAAGTAACATTGATCGCTACTTTTCTCCAGATTTATCAACAATGTTTGCTTCGCTATACTCGCTGATTGCGGACTGTACTACGCTGAAGACCTGAAAATTTTCTTAAAGGTGAAATCTGTTAAAGGTCGTAAGGAACTACCATGGATGATAGACTTGCTTCTAGTTTGGTGTTCTGCAATTTGCATGAAAATCAGCGTCAAAACGTACTGCATGCTAAATGTGCATTATGTACGCCAAATAACTCTAGCGATGCCTAGTTTACTTCTGTCGAGTTCTTTGTAGATCGCGTATCATCGAAGGCACAGCCCATTCTTTTGACTAGTGAAAAAGTTTCAAGCTCTCATTGGTCACATTATCGATGTGTCTAATGAAGGAAATCGGGCGGTCAAATTTTACCCCTAGGCATTGGCGTAGCTAGAGGGGGTGCCTGGGGTACCAGGCCCCCTCCAGAACTCTGCAGCCCCCCCCCCCCCCCATTTCCCCATTGTAATTTAAAAACTGGAAAAAAATCAGTGTATGTGTTCCCACTGGGTAAATGTTTTCTTTTTTGCTAAGTATCGCAAACGCGCAGTTGTCGTCGCCGTCAATAGCCATCAGTAGCCTGGTAACCACCCCGGCTTATGGTGTTTTAAGCAGTCGCCTCCATTCAACTCGATCTTGGGCCACTCGTCGCCAATTCCCCAGTCTCAGAAGTCGCAAATCACTTTTGACTTGGTCGATCCATCTTTGCACGTTAAGCCTTTTTGTTCCTGGTGCTGGCGCAGTTATTGAAGCGAACTGTTTTCGTCGCACTAACGTCCGGTATCCTTACGACGTGTCCGGCCGACCGTAACCTACTGACTTTCGCCAGATAACGATGGGAATCTCTTCAAACAGGTTCTGTAGCTCGTGATTCATACGTCTCTGCCACAGTCCGCAGTACCTTCCGCGCGAACACGGCAAGGGCGCGTATGTCCTTCATGAGCTGTGTCACGGCTGCAAGTTCTTCGTATTGTGGCGTATGTTTCTTGATCGTAGTATTATGCAAAGGGCAAAGTAGACCCGCTTAAATGCTCCGCTAAAACTCTTTACTACTGTTGTCCGTAGTCACCAGCGATCCTAAATACACGAACTCAGCTGCCACTTCTAGTTTGCCGCCGTCAACAGTGGGAGGCACGTGTTTGATTTTCAAACCGACAAACGATGGTAAATAGCATGCAAGAAGGATTCGAAAGTGTCTCCGAGTTACACACGAAATACATCACTCTATATAATGTAGCTCTGAGCAGTTGCGTCAGTTTATCCGGAAAACCCGAAAAACCGTGTTCGTGCATTATCTGCCATAGCTGTCGTCGATCTAGTGCATCGTATGCTGCTTTGAAAGTTCCGTCATCCGGGGATACTTGCAACACCGGGGTTACTTGCAACACTTTTGCGCATCGCGCTTTTGACAGCCCTAACGCATTTGTTTGTAAACATAACCATTTGTAGTCAATGGCGTTTTAAAGAAGGGACGTTTACCTATTGTTTAGATAAGTTTAATCCATTATATCATTGATGTGCATGTTTTTATACGATTGGAAAGTAATTTCACTTTCAGAGTAGGAAAAATGGATGCGCAAAGTTGCGTCAGTGCGTTGACATGAAATTATTTTTTATCGTTTGGTTCCTGTACACAACTAGTCCATCATATAAGCTAAGAAATAGCAACTTTGAGCTTTATTTATATTTTGAACTTGAGGAAGTAACGATGGCCTCGTGTTGTTACTTCCAATACGGCGCGGCTTGCAGCACTTGTAAATAGATAATTATAGTAATAGACGAGGCCGACTAGACGTCCCGGATTGTGCGGGACTGTCCCGGATTTAGATGGCTTGTCCCGGATTTGGATGGCTTGTCCCGGATTACCAAGCGTCCCGGAAAGTTTCCCGTATTGATAATTTTTTTAATCGTGCCAGTTGAATGTTGAAACGCTCAGAGGAATGGTTTCCTATTTATGAATTATTGTTGAAACAAGTGCATTCAACTGAAAAATTTATGTATATTTTGTATTAATTTGCCTCAAAATAGTTTCGGTATACCGTAGACCGTCGTTCATTTGAACGATTGCTCAGCAAACTAACGGTTTTTTCTTAATTTGAATAACTGGCGACCTTAAATATGCTGCACTTATATGTATTGGCGGCCCTGTTATCTGATTAACTGTTATTTGATTCGATTTGATAAGTCATTCAATATGTCCTGCCGTCGGTCGTCGTCCTCAGCATAACGTCGGGGTGGTTCGTGCTGTTTTAAACAATCATCGTCATACAATTTGATCTTGAGTCTCTCGTCGCCTGTTTCCCAGGCGTCTTAGAAGTCTCAAACTGCTTTCGACCTGGTCGAGCCATCTGGCACGTATGTCCCCCTGTCGATGTCCCCACGTTTGGCATGCTCGTAGACGACGTATCCGGCTCATCGTAGCCTACCGACTTTCGTCAAATGTACGAACAATCCTTATCCTTAAGCAATAACTCATCATTTATACGCATCCGCCACTCTCCGCTTTCACTTTGTACTCCACCAAATATTGTCCGCAGCACATGCCTCAAACACGGCAAGGGCGCGTATGTCCTCCGTGAACAGCATCACAGTTTTAAGTTCATGAAGAACTACTGGTCTAATAAAGGTTTTGTACATTGTCAGCTTCGAACGGCGGCATATGCTTCTTGATCGTAGCGTTTTGCAAAGAGCAAAATGAGCCGGATTTCCCGCGTGCATGCGGTGCTGGATCTTTTGAATAGTGTTGTTGTCCGCGGTCACAAGTTATCCCAACTATGCGAACTCACTACCACTTCTAGTTCGACGCCATACCGGGCTACCGTCCATGGGAGTTGCGAACTTGTCAGTTTGAGCCTTATCTTTTCATGTATTTGCCCTTCGATGCATTTATTTTTAACCTAAAATCTTTGTTTTCAGTCCAGGGTAGATTGCCTTTGCCGTCCCGCATTCGTCCAAAAAAAATCTGGTCACTTTATAATAGACAGTATGTAAACAGTATGTTTGCATGTGTACGATGTTATTTTGTTTACTGCCATCGCCAGAAAAATTAAAATTGTGAAAAATTCCACGTGCCTTGAAACGGCAGTTTGAAGTTCGCCGACATGTTGCTTTTTACAGAATATCTTTAAAAAAAGCGATAGACAAAATTGGGAAACAAAACATGCCTCCAGTATCTCTTGTTTTACTAGAAATACACTCAAAATATCTTAAAATACTCATTCGCGGTTTGACATCAAATTTAAAATCATAAGAAACGCAAAATCAGAAAAGTGTTGCAAGTAACCCCGTTTACTGGGTAACTTGCAACATCCCTATTTTCGCCGGCTGTCACCGATAGCACAAAGTTCTGTAGGGGAATACCAGGTGGACTTAATGAGAGCTCGCGCAGTTACGGACCAAATGTTCACTATCCGACACATCTTGCAGAAATATCGGGAGTACAACAGTTACAGACGCAATTACGGACCAAATTCATTCTACAGGCTCATTGAGATGATAATTTTTCTCATAATCATAAATCAAAAGTATTGACCACTATACAACTTTGGCTACTTATACTTACGTAAACGGTGCACTTCGAAAGTTATACCAAGTCAAAGTTCAAAAGTGTTGCAAGTATCCCCGGATGACGGTAATAAAGATGTGATGCATGGGCACGTTGTACTCCCGATATTTTTGCAAGAGCTGTCGGATAGTGAACATCTGGTCCGTAATTGCGTCTGTAACTGTTGTACTCCCGATATTTCTGCAAGATGTGTCGGATAGTGAACATTTGGTCCGTAATTGCGCGAGGTCTCATTAAGCCCACCTGGTATTTCCCTACAAAACTTTGTGCTATCGGTGACAGCCGGCGTAATAGGATCGTCATGATTTTTTTAAGGCGCCCCCTACGCCCCATCCAGGGAAATTACCTAGCTACGCCAATGCCCCTAGATCACGATCATAATCTGAACGAGGTATAACTTTATCCCGGTAAACGTAATCGAATATCACAGGAGCAGTTTTTCTGGCGAATGTCGTAATTGACTATACTTATTCGTTGAAAACCTTTTGAAATGTAATTCGTATCCATCGTGAACTCACAAAGGATTGTTAATACTGATTTCTTCTACAAGAATCCGTGTTGTACAGGAGTAACCTCGGCCAACCACATTATCATAAAAATGACTGTAAATAACGACTTAAAATGTTTCGTAGCTGCCGCAATTGTGACATCAAACATTTCTTTCTCTCTGACAGATTAACAAATTAGCTCACTTACTTACTAACTTACTTTTTCGACGACAATCCGCTTATCCAATCCATGTCGAATTCAGGATCCATCTCCACATTTCTCGGTTTTGGACTGCCGCTCTCCACTCGCTCCTAAAATCTGCTACTCTAGCATCCACATCGCGCATCCAACGGGTACGGGGTCTGCCTCGAAGTCGTTGACCTCTGTCGGGTTTTCTGCGAAATAGCCACCACAAACTTCGTTTTGATAGAACTTATGATAAGCCCTATCTTCGCAACTTCTTCTTCAGACGTGTTTGAGTATCCAAGCGCCCCCAGTTGCGCTTGTCGATGTTATCGATGTTGAGCAGAGAGAGAAAGGAGAGAGAATCAGTTCACGCCATACATTCACCATCATAAAATGTACAAAAGAAAAACCGTTAACTCGAAAATTCAAATAAAACATTATTCCGCTTTTGTCAGTAACCGTGTTTGGTTTTTTTTGTGCGACGCTCGAAGATTTGCCAGCCCAAGTTGAATATTGATTCCTGCAATTTGGATGCAGTCCGCTTACCGTAACAAGATGCGTGTACGCTTCTTCCACAGCTCTACGGTAACACCGATGATATCGATGTTGTCCGGGAACGCTAAGAGCATGAGATTTCGTGATGATCAAATGATGGTACCGCTTCTCTGTACGCCCGCCCTTCGAATAGCACCTTCTAATGCAATGTTGAATAGCAAATTCGATAGATAGTCCGTCACCTTGCTTCAAACCATCTAACGTCACAAACGAGTCCGATGTTTCACCCGCTATTCTGACGCTATTCCCAAGTAGCACACGTTGTCACAATTGAGTCGCAGCGGCTGATATGCGACAAATTTAAATGTAAAACTTCGGTTACAGTAACCTAAAATATAGGGGAATGTCCCCGGTTATGAAACAGGTTTTGTTTGTTGGCCATAGCTTTTGATCGGATCATCCAATTTTAAATCTTTTTGAAGCATTAGAAAGTTTAAACATATACCTATCTTTTTGCCAAAGGAAGTATATGGTTTTTGTTTAAAACACAAAAGTTATAGCAAAATTTCAAAACATGGTTTTTTGTGGCTAAAAGAAAAGTGTCCCCGGTTGTGAAACACCTCGGGAAATCATTAGAAAAGAAAAGAAAATATAGAAATATCGTAGGAAAATCAAAAAATAAAATCATTTATTCATGGAAAATACTAAAAATACAAAATCATTAATCAATTTCTTCGTTTAATCATTTAAATCTGAATCGTAATGAATGCATGTAAAATAGCAAGCAATTATATTAGCGCATTTCAAATGCACCGTCCTGTTACATGTGTTATAAGGAATTGATTTTTTGCTAAACCTAAATGAATCCTGCTGCCATAAAAACTCATAATGCCCCAATTGAAGTAATGTACGTTCATTTAAGTATAAAATATTTGATTTTCTAGATGTTTCACAACCGGGGAACTCGACTGTTTCATAACCGGGGCGGTGGCCATATTGCAAAAAAATTATATTATAATTTTTGAGTCAATTATTTCACCTAAAATTTGCCTGTGTGATGAAATAGAGGTCCAACACTTAGCTTATATGCCTTTACCTGAGCTTTTTTATTCCATTTGGTTCACAAAATAATCAATTGCAAAACATGCGAAAAAACTTTTTTGGGTGTTTTTTGAAACACTTTTCCTACAAAGCATCGTAAATGTTGAAATTTGACCGTTGTTTGCTCAAAAGCTATATTACTATGAAACTAGACGTTGGTAGTAACTTGACTGCACTAGGATAATAAAAACGTTCAAAATTATGGGTGTTTCATAACCGGGGCCGTTTCACAACAGGGGACAATCCCCTAACAGTTGTGTAACCGAAATAGCGCAACTTATGTAACTAAATATGGTTACATTAACAGTTACTCAATAACCAATATGTAACATGTATAGTTACAAAATGGTTACTATTGAAGTTACACATAAACTGTAAATTGACTTTCAATTGGTGGCAAATTAGTTATCTTGAAACTTTTATTGCATAGCGAAAACAATGCAGCAGGTTTATTATTTCAATCTATGGCTGTCAACGTCAAGCAGTAAATTTAACTGTTGAATATAGAAGAGTGTATAAATTTTGCTTGTTATTTCAACGCAAATTTTAATGCAGTTTCAAATTTATGGTGAAATGCATGATTCTAGCTTTGAAAAATTCACGCGCTCTTATTTAATCTAGCTTTTCGTTACTTACTTCTTTGAAAAATTGATCTTTTGTAAAACAAATATGTACAAATATAAAAATTTTAAATTTAATTTTCTGATTTTTTAATTTTATTCTTAGCAATAACGAATTAGTGAAGCATTCATCTAGGAATCATTCAAAAACAAATTGTTTTCGCTATCACTTAGTAAAATTCATAGCCATTTCGCCTTTGGTTTTAACTACTACACCATCGTCCTTGAAGTTTTGTATCGTTTTCGGCATATTGCATGAAATGATATGAAGCAGACATTGCTCATAGATATCGGGAAAATGTGTTTTTTAGTGATTGTTGTGAAAAGAAAGTGTTAATTTAATATCAAAGAATAGTTTCAGTTTGAATAATACAGTTTACCAACAGTGTTAATCATAGAAGGTTACATTTCAGTTACATTCTGGTTGCACGTAACCTTAGCCTTCGACCTGGTTACTCTATCGGTTACAGTAACCATTATTGAATCTGTTGTGGTCACTTATTTCTTATGTCATCATTTCTAAGTTACACTGTAACCTATTTTCATTGCCGGTTTCGTTTCGATGTAACTTGATCGTTTTGACGTTTGAGAATAATCAAAATTTGTTTACTTAATACCAATGTCTGTGCGGAGACGATTCCAAGTACCATAAATTAAGTAAGTAAACACATTTACAAGAGCATTTTACAACCCGTGTACCAATTATTTATCTTTACCATTAGTAAAATTCTTGAGATCTAGCTTTTGCTTAATCTGTTGTGTTTACAAGGAACAGTGAACAAGTTGTTGCGAAAATGTTACTAGCTGACTTTTTTTGACTTCGTAACTGCTCGTAACGGAAAAATAACTGTTTTGCGACCAGCAAGTTGATGACAGTTTGGAAAAAGGTTCCATTTGTGTCACTTGATAACTATTTGGTAACTCGTAACTGAAAGGTGACTGTTTTGCGACGACCAAGTTGTTGACAGTTCGAAATTAAGGTTTCAATTTGGTCATTTGGTAACTACCTGGTAACTTTTTAAGATTTTTGTCACTAGAAAACTAAAAAGTAACTATTTTTAATTTTATGTAACCTAACTCGTTACAGGTATCCTAAATGTAACTGCTGTGCAACCTTTTTGTATTTTTTATATCTATGATTAGTTACAAGTGCTACTTGGGTTCTGATCAAGGGTAGCACGTATCAGCCTAATAAGTTTTGGTAGAAAACCATGTTCAAGCAAAATCTGCCACAGCTCATTTCGTTTAATTGTATCGTACGCCGCATTAAAGTCTATAAACAAATGGTTGAATTCTCTGAATTTATCGAGGATTTGTCGCAAGGTGAATATTTGGTCCGTCGTGGAGCATCCCTCTCGAAAACCGCAGATTTCTTGTAACGGCCACCGTCTGTGAAACAGGATTCGGGAGAGTATTTTCTATGCAGAATTGAGGAGACTAATGCCTCGATAATTCGCTGCTTTCGAGTAGATGGCCCTTTTGTAAATAGGGCATATGAGACATTCAAACCAGTTCGTAGGTAGCACCTCCTCAGTCCATGCCTTTAGTAGAACCTGATGGATTGCACAATACAGCCGTTCGTTCCCGACTTTCAAAAGCTTGGCGGGGATGCAGTCCTTTCCAGTCCAAAGTTGGTGGATCTACAGCTTGTCCATCATCCTCAATCGTTATTTAATTTCTGTTGACCGCTCCATCTTATTCACCATTCAGCAATGCATCAAAATGTTGTTTCCAACGCCTAGCCACCTCCCATCTATCGGTAGCCAGGATTCCGTCCTTGTCGTTGCACATAACAGGAGTTGGCACGGTCCGGTTCCTGATGCCGGTGATCGTATTAAAGAAGCTTCTCGTATCGTGCCTCTCGAAGCAATTCTCCGCCTCCGCAAGAACGCGATTCCAATGCTGGCGTTTCTTATGACGGTTAAATATCTCTCCCTGCTTTGGCGTGTCGCAGTTGCAGCCAATATGTGAGAGTTCTGGCTCGATTCTTCTCAACAGTCACTCTGCGTCAAATCACTCACTGGAAGTAGCAGCAGTAGCAGTTCCCAATATTTCTCGGGCTGTAATACTGATCGCACCATGGATGTGCTTCCACTGTTCCTTCAGGTTCTCTCCACCGATCCGCTCATAAACCTTCCGAGAATACTCTGCAGCAACTCCTTCCACTGATAACTGCCGAATGTTCAGTCGTATCTTCCTCGTTGGTTTCAAACTAACACCGATGTCAAATACGAAACACAGTAGCTTTCCCCAAATAGGGATTCAAGGTACGCTATTACTACAGTATGGACAATGGTAGAAAATAAAACTCGACTGATCTTTTTACATTTGGTTCGAAATGTGTTTTCCTGTTTTATTTTTTTCATTTATACGATTCAGTTTTAATAGCTTCTATCTCCAATATGAGTGTTCGGCATGTTTTTGTTTTTTTTTTCTGCAATTTGTTTTTCTTTACACAAAAATACTGTAATATTTCCATTCATATAATAGCTAATGAGAAGTACATAAATTGAGTTGACGCGGTAAATTTAAATCTGTTGGTATCTTTTTTTCACGCTGTTTGTGTGTGTTTGAAATTAATCGTTTGAACTTCGGCATGTGCAATATTTTTCACCCTTTATTTTTTTGTTGAATGTTTAATACGTGGTCGGCTGCATTTGTAACGGACACATATGTGGAAACAAACTATGGAGTGAATAATTCAACGAGGCATTTATGTCGACTGTCCGCGCTCGGACACTCGAGATCAATTCATACTTTTTCTGACTTAGCGCTATTGTGCAAAATAAATATTATGTTTTACTTCTTTTTAATTCTGTCAAAAAAAAATTTATATAAGTAAACTGCCTGTTATTTTTTCGCTCCTCCCGCTGCTTTAACCAAACCAGGAGGCCTAAAATCATTCTACCGTTTTAACGTTTTTTGAACAACTTTCAATCTTCGTTCACTGACTATTGACTGGTTGTTGATAAGTTGCATGCGTGGACTGGAAAATGTGTAGACTAACTGCTTGAACTGGTGACGAAACTTTTTGAGAAGTTGAACATTTCGTTAAAAATTTCAAAAATTTATCTCGAGTATTATTTGCTTTTTCTTATCGGGAATAATCACACGTACATACATTGACGATACGGCAGAATGTTTTACTGCACTTCACGGGGAGTACACACAGCACGATTGGTAAAGAGCGATGAATATTTTGACGTTAAATATTGGTCTCAAACAACGACAACATGGGAGTTTATAAACATATTGAATCGGGCAAAAAATATGACAGGGAACTTCATATTGATATTCACATGACTGACTGTATAATAGTGCGACAAGAATGCTCATTAACCATTATAAAATGAAACTGCACGACCGTGCGCGCTTCTCCATGTTCCACAGTTAACGCTATTTATTAACTTACTGTTTCTTCGTCAGTTCAATCTGGCTCATTTACTGAATAAAGAGGCTCTCAAAAAGAACAAACATTTTAACGAATTTTTTTATAATTTGTATGTAGGTAATACAAAACAAAATCAATTTGTTCTAATCAGGTTAATTTAGGGATTGAATTAAAAATCGACTGGAATCAATTAATCATCAATTATCTACTCTTCTATTTTATAAAGTGCTTCTAAATCGTTCTGCTTCCAAAGATCTAGCGTCTTTAATGATTTTGTTGTTTGCTATAAATGGTTCGGAAAGTGAATGTAACTACATATCGAACATCTTCTCGAAGTGCCGGTACTCTGCTCTACTAACGCTGGCTTGTTATCTTAGTGAACCTGGACTGCGCCTTTTGTTCCAGGCATCGTAATTTGGTTAACGAACATATTCACAAAGCCGTACCCGGTTGCCAGCTGCCCTTTTCTTTCGCAACCCAGGTGTCACCTATCGACATCGTCGGTTTTGGTTGTTGGGCAAATGGTTATAATAATTATCGATAATAGTAGAAGTAATAGTAAATAGAATGTGTTCCTGCTTTGCGGTTGCCTGTCTCTACTCGGTTGCTGCTTCTGCTGCTGCTGCTGCACTGCTGATCGATTTGCTTTCTGCTACTACTTATGTTATCCCTCTGGTTTCGCTCTGTATACAACAATTACGCACTACTTCTGAAAAAAATAAGGTTCTAGCTCCGTTCCTTAACCGCTCTTAAATAAAAGGATGGCGACTTGTCCCAGGTAGAAGTAAATAAAATGGCGCGTTTCGTGCGTAACGTACGAACCAAAGTTCCGGCCGACGATGCAATGCCAGGTGGGATTGTACTTCTTGTCGAACTCCTTCTTGATGTACGCGGCAATGTCCTGTAAAGAAGCAGACAAAAGCTTAGTGGTGCTATAGACTGTGTAATGTATGGGGTGATTGACTTTTAAATAGACATTATTCAAATACAAATATAAATATAAATACAAAAATTATCGAAAATGTTTCAACTGCAAAGCTAATCTTATTCTAACCAATTCTTAAATAGACGCCTGTTTGTCAAAATAGATAGATCTTTGCGAAAATGTTATTTGTGGAAATAAAGATTCGTTGTCGTTATAGTTTATCAAGAATAGCATTTGCATAGCTTAGTTGCCGTTAACCGAAACATCTTGTTTTATCTTTTATCAGCAAGATGAAAGGTCCGGAATGAATGGCATTAGATGATAACGTCACCCAGCAGCCAGGAACAAGGTGCCCGCTTATTTGTAAGGCGAAACCGGGTTTCTTTGACCATCAGGTAAACTAAAAGAAATTACCTTATAGATCCTATCTTCTTGTTAATTTACACGACATAATTATGTGTCATTGGAAATAATTGTCAAAAATCCTCGGGCAGACAGTGTCTTGTCTTACCCGGCTCTTCTCACTTCAAAGTACCACTACGAAAAAACGGCACACTAGCCGGCGGGATGTGGATAAGCACAGGGAATCATGATTATGACTTTAATAGCAATCATCAAAGAACCACGCTGTGGTACACTTTTCAATGAAACGAAGCGCAAAAACGAGTCCACCGTGCAGCTTTGTTGTTAAGTGTTTTCCTTTCTGTTGTTTGGTGACGCCTGTGAATTTAAAGGTCGAGTTGAATGTGATGTGCACGCTGTTAGCTAGTAGGGGCAAATTCTAATTAATTGTGGGATGAGCCTCGTTTAGTTTAAATGTTGATTTTATTATCATTATCTTATTATCTACGGTAATTAAAATTCACATTCGAACCAGCACATTAGGAAATGATTAGGCCTCATTTAATTGCTTTATGCTACTATTTAAATACTCTTAATAGTTGATATTCCCCTGTAGTTTTGAACTTTGGTGCTAAATGTTGACAGCAGACTGTGCGCCTCCATTCATTTGTCTGCGATGGAAGCGCTCGGTATTTGACCTGCTATAGTAGCAAAAAGTCTTTAAATTCCGTTAGTGTTGTTAAAAAGCTCGCATTGTAAACCAAGAGCCTCATTATTTTTTAACAATTTATTATCGTTTGTGCAAAACTAAAAAATACACAACAAGCAATCCTCTTTTGAAAAAGTGCTACAAGCGAATACGTCGCTGCTTTCAAACAAAACACCTCACTCCAACAGCTCGATAAATGTTCACCGCGGATGACGGTTGGTACAACACATATGTGCGGGAAATTTAGGATCTATAGCCACATAACAACCGAGCGCAAAAGTTGATCTGACGTCCTTCACATTCAAAAGCAGGCCCGACACACGACACAGTGCACAAACGAGGACACGACAGGCCGGCTGGCAGGCAGGCAGGCAGGCAGCAAAATGTGTTCACACAACTCGGTCGGAAAAAGCTGTGTCGCAGAAAAAGCCAACGATCCGTTGTTGCATACCTATCTACTCTATCGAATCACTCAAAATTAGTTCACACTACTGGTGTTTCCTGCTGGTTAACGAACGGCGGCGGCGCTGCGAAAAGTTCTAAACGACCTTTTTTCCCAACTGACACACATCGCGCACCATTCGACGGAGGCGACACGGTGCCACAGTCGACACTCACGCGGAAACTCGTTTAACGGTTCATTCTTTCATATCCGTTCTAAACCGTCTTCCTGCCCGGTCAATTCGTTAGGTTTGCTAAGCGTGTGGAACAGTCATTCAGTCACACAAAGTTTGACGCTTTTCGGAGTTCTCTTGCACAGAAGAGTTAATGAATAGAATGCATCGCAATGTTTTCTTTTCAATCATTTGACGATTTTTGGTCATTTGGGGCAGTTTAGCACAAGCTGCATATCGATGCCAAAACATGAATTTCAATAATAATTAGATTAGAGAGACTAAAAGTTATAGTTATGGATGGTTTGTGCCGTTAATAACACATAAACAGTACAGAATTTATAACCGTTTTTCCACTGCCCTTATGTCCTGATCTGAGTAGCACTGGGTTTTATTACATACTAACTAGTATGGTACTAGTAATCAAAACTAATCATAAAAACTATAATTAGGATGCAATAAAACTCAAATAGTTACACGGGTGCTTATATGGTAGGAAAAAATAATGCATTTTAAATTTTAATCCTTCTTGCACACTGGGCACAATCGAGGTAAATTTCATGTCCGTTTGAAGTGGATAAAAACGATTCACTTCGTTATGACTGACTGTTGTAATGCTTGGGACCATTGTGCGAAATCAATAAAAAAGGTGAACAATCTTCTGAAATAGGTTTTTACGACCAAGCTTTTTACATTCGATTTGTTAGCCCAAATGTTTCGTCCATCAACGTCGTTCGTTTAAAAACAAGCTGGTTAGTGAGCCAAACATATAAAGTTTACCCGTAGCGGTGAATTAAAGACTAAAAAGCCGGTTACGGGGCCTAATTCTTACGAGAACCACGAAAAGCTCGTTATTGTCTCGCCACCCAAATTGTTTTAGATGTATGCAATTGTCGCGTTTCCACGTTACAGTAACCGTTTACGTCGTAGCGAAACTGATCGCCTAACCTTATTTTTGTCAAGGTTAGTCTTCCTTTATAGCATGAAACTGTGGCTTTGAACCATCCCTGATGTTTGGGCAAACCAAAATAGGTTGCATTCAGAGAATTCAAGACCACTCTAATTTGGATCTGGACCAATCTGGTGTCACTGGGACACACTGCAATTGGTATCTCGGAGGTCCCAGACGTTCCTACCGAAGTCAAACCGTTACAGTTAGCGACCAGGTCCTGCGTGCTAATGCAGTAGCAGTGGACTTGAGGTCTCTCTATTTGTTTGCCAAGCATGTTGTTTGAGGTTTGACATTGCTGATGTTAGTTCCACTGTTGATTCGCAGGACTCTTTCGAGCTGCTGCCGGTTTACTACCAGAACGTGTGTGGACTCGGATATAGATCCGGATATAATCTTAAGGGCCTAATGAGAAGACTCATTTACTACAGCTGTTCAGAAGCGCCTTTTATGTCCTCAGATGCGATCGTAATCGAGAGAATAAGAGCATATCTGGCGGCAGAACATTGTGGTTGTGGCAGCTATAAGTCAATATCCATCATCCAGAGATGGAAAAAATCGCGATCAAGATCATAAGAGCAATAAAAATTCAGATTCATTGACATCACTACTTATAAATAAGCGACAAATACTTTGTCGCGATCTGTACAGATTATGATAAACCTCATGTCAGATCATGTTCATTACATATATAACAGATATAGACGATCGATTGTGTGCATCGTACGTCTCTCAATACAAACAACATGAGTAATATTTTTTCTCGCTACTAGGTAAGATGCTGAAGATTCACTGTTTGTCATGTACTGTACAATCTGTGCGTGCGGCGATAAAAATCATTGATTTTCCATGCTTGATCGTGGCCAAATCTTTTTTAAGCATCAATTTAATTAATTTACCGCCTAATACAAAGGATGCCGTAAGGAGTACCGAAGAACATATCGACTGAGACTCAGGGTCTAAGCACGATGCATCCGTTTTTCAATACGTTCCGAAAATGTGACAGAAAACCTGCTAATGTTTGCTGTAAAATAGGCACAATAGGCCGTATGAATAAAACAGTTTGCTTTGCTTTTCCCGTGTAAATCTTATGGGAGAATTTGCTCTAACACTTTTATTCATATGGCCTAATGTGGCAGACAGACATAGAGCTTCAATTAATTTTTGAACAACTTGATATTCAAAACCAAATTATTATCCAAATTATTTGAAGCTCTCAAAGAACGAATCGAGAAAAAACGATCAGAATATAAGGATCTTGGCGCTTTTTTGAACAATCGTGCCGTTAAAGAATCTGCTAGGAAAGACTAAAATATATGTTTCAAG
The DNA here is from genome assembly GCF_943734655.1 of Sabethes cyaneus. Classification (NCBI taxonomy): domain Eukaryota; kingdom Metazoa; phylum Arthropoda; class Insecta; order Diptera; family Culicidae; genus Sabethes; species Sabethes cyaneus. The sequence goes on along the minus strand of NC_071355.1, from coordinate 73,999,411 downwards.
TTTACCGGGAGATACTAAGCTGATGAAATCTCAGAGCCACTAACTGTGAATAGTCGGATTAAAACAGAGAGAATGGCGCTAGGCCTCCAAGCCTTAACTCCGGGATTTTTGAAAACAATTGAAAGCGAGTTTCTTTACTATAAATTCGAAGAGATGGAAGGAAAATTCTTAACGCACTTGGAGCCGTTCGTCAGACTTCGATGGGGGCGGAAGCGTTTTCAATTGTTAGAAGCGTTATAATTTTTTTTCAAACGGTGGTTCTACAATTTATGAAAAGACGGTAGGGGAAAGTAATAAAGAATTTTTGAATGGAGGGGGAAGAATGAAAAGGTGAGGGGGGGAGGGGGGGAGGGTTGTTGGTAGTTATGCTTAACAAGTTGTCGTTGGGACTCCTACCTTTTGTCCAATGCTGGAAGTTGCATGGGTCGCACCAAGCTGTAATCTGAGATTATAACCGGATTCGAACCCACCACTGCCGTCAGGGCATGTGGCTCGCTGGTACTTGTACCTTTGAACCATAGAGGTGCTGGACAAAAGGAGACTGCGCAACCCCCCTTAGGCTTATACAAATTTGGAAAAAAGTTTATGTCCTGGTCTCGAAATATTGTTCAAGGGGGGGGGCAAGAAAAAAATAATAAAATCAAACCTTCAATAACTAAACAAAGGAGAAGAAACCAGTGTTTATTTTTCCAGATAAATAAAAGTTTAATACAAAAAAGTTGTACAGTAGGTACTTAAATTTTAATTCAAACCAAAACAACTTTCAAAATTTTTTGATCCAAGCACGTAAAGTAAATATTCTGGCAGAGATGAATCAACTTGAAAATAGTGGAGTGCTACAGGATCACCTTAGTGAGTCATAAACGTGTAACTTAAGGTGAAATTAGTCGTCATCGATTCTGCCAATTACAAAAGCAGTTTTTTTGTTTGAAACAAAAATTCTGTTCATGAAAATATATTTGAAGTGTTCAGATTCGCAAGAAGAATGCAGTATTTACAATTTTACGAACAAAACTCCGCTTTTGGGCTCAAAAACTGCTTCCAAAATTGGGCTTTCCGACGAAAAGTTGATGACTGCTAATTTCCCGTTAACCTTCATTTGAATTTTGCTTTTTACTTGTATGTCACTCGGATTTCGATAATAGTCCAAATCTGTGTCACTTACTAGTTCAGAACTCGGTAACCACGAAATAGTATCGGAATCTTCTCGTAAAAATGCAATTTAGGTCCCTACAACTTTTTTACTTGGAACGCATGTGCTATGCTACCGAAAAAAATCTCACGCCATTTACGTTTGAAACCGCTTGTTTCTTAGTCAACCTTTTAGTCATACGAGTATCAGCCCATTCCTCAGTTGATGCTGGTTCTCAACAATAACGTGTTTATCTTTGATATATTAAGGATGCTAACGCACCACTATCAGAAGCGATTGTCATTGTTTGACTAATAGCATTTGTCCAGTCCGGTGCTGCACTTCGGATGAGGTGCAGTACTGCGCTGGGAGTTGTTTTCCAAATATCAGAGTTTTTAACCGCCCTCCGTCGAAGAACCTTGATCTTTAATTGAAAAATGCCGGACATCGGCATAACAGATGTTCCGAGTCTATTTTTTCTGTGCCACAGAATCGACATATATCACCTTGCAGTTTTCCCATAAGCTTCAGATGATAGCGGTTTGGACAATGTCCTGTTATAAGATCAGACTGTTTCGACTGCCTAGCAATGAAAGTGTTATTCCAATTTAATTCCACTTTCATACATTTCGATTTGATGTGATGGTCGGGGCCACCATTGATCCCAATGATAATCACAACATGACAATAGTCAGAAAAGTTTCGAACAGTTCAGTGACATCCTTTCTGCATGCGTCCAATGTATGGTAAAAAATTGTATCTTTAAGTTTTTCGTCCCTTACATCCAAAATTAGGGTAGGCACTTGGACAATATGGAATAAAACGATCAATTTGGAACCTAGAAAGCACCGAAAGCTGATGTTCCGGAGAGTGTAATTTGCTGTATTTTTATTTTAATCTTATCTACTACCTATGACAGCAAAATATAATCCCACAGCAATTCGGAATATCTCCGTCAAAAGTGGTAGCAAATTTCACTAATACTTTGTTTAGTTGATTGATGCCTCAATCTAATTCGGTTCTTTTGAAGCACGTTGAATTAAAATGGAACAAAATTTAAAGTAAATGGAGCCAAAAGTCTAATTCCAAGCACCCCAATTTTCGACGTCGGAACTTAAAGGTTAAGCACAATAGTCGCCTGTAACCTGTAGCAGGAATCAGAAAGCTAAGATGGTGTAGGATAGTTGATCGAGACTAACGGGATAATTGCTTCAACTTTGCACGAATTGGGTAATCTAGAAATGTAAACACGTTGAATTGTAAAAATCTGCTTACCATTAAAGAATGCAACATTATTGCACTTTATTTTTTTGCCCCTTCAAATTTCGAAAATTTTTGAAGGGGGGGGTGACAAACTTTTTTTCAAATTTGTATAAGCTTTATTAAGGAAGCGACATGGGTTGGGTTATTTTTAGACACAAATTGTGCCTCTTCCTCCGTCTTCCACCGTTTCAAATATATATATATTAATATATGCTTGACCGCATTTCAAGGTCAAGACATAAAACACGAGGTTTGGTCTACAACAAAATTCGTCCTGGCATGGGAACTGAAGCGCTAAGCATGTTATATCTGTTTAAATTCTAATTTACTATGGACATTTAGTGAAAAATTCCACGTATTTTCTATTCCGAATAAGTTGCCAATACTGGTTTTTTACCGACTAGTTAGTTTCGAGGTACGATGCTGGTCTAACAAGCCAGTTGTCGTATGTCCTAATCACGGCTGTGTGGTAGGATAAGTCAGTAGGATCGTTGCACTAGCCTCGTAATTGTCCTGTACTCTAATAACAGGCTGCGAAGTCCGTCGATAAAGAAGGGTAGCGTTTCAAAGACGTTTATACCCAAGGCTTTGCTTGCTGTTGGTATTTTACCGTTAGAAATGTAGTATTTTCCGGACTAATCCCGAAATACCGATTTTCGCCAAAAGCACCCAATACTGCCCAAGTAACAATTTGGGTTTTATTACACTCTTATGATGGCATTTAAGGCCAAAAATTGGTCATGAAAACCGCCAATCACACACACACACGCGCCAATCATAAGTGTGTCCGACCACACTTGGAATAGTTGAAGGTGACTTTCTGCTTGCTGACTTTCTATGGAATGAAATTACACAACACTTCTCAATGCAGTACGTTGCAGAACAGCACCACTGAATAAAAATGTCAGCTAATCGTGGGACCTCAAAACAGTCAACAGTTTGACATTCTTAAATAGTTTAAAAAGCATGCGGCAATCATGCGGAAGCAAAAGTGAAACGTGGTCAGCAAACACATTAAGACTAATAGTCCAAGATTACTGCCTTGCGGAGTTTTTAGAAATGCGCAGACTGCTCTTCAAAAAGAGTAGGTATCTGATGTATATTATATTATACTTGTTCAAAAAATTATCTGATTCTGTCTAGACTACACTAACTAAATATTTTAACGAAAAAAATATGAAGGTCTCTACCAAGGGGCACGAACGAGGGGCTCACGTAGGACTACGAATGCAGGTTCAATTCAACAAAGCTCGACATTTTGCCAATGTTTGTCACGCAAATTTTTGATTTATTGTATTATACTAATGTTCAAATTTTTTCAGACCCATGTTGAATTTTGGGCTGCGAATATGGGGAAAGTGACAAAACTGGGAATTTTTTTTCGAAAATTTTCTCAAAATTTAAGACTTAAGACCTTACAATATCAAGGACTACTACAGTAGGATTTCGAATTTGGCAACAAATGCGTGTCGCCTATGTTTCCAAAATCGAAATTGACTAAATGTTATTAATCAACGATTGCAACCTTTTTATGTTTACAGAATCCGCCAAGAGCTACTCGTGCGGTGCAAGTAAATTTTTGGCGACCTGCGGTGAGACGTAGTCCTACGGCAATAAAAATATTATTGTTCGAAACATTCTATAACTGCAAACTTTTTTTCATGAACATACTTAGGGCAATATTTTTTCATCATTTAAAGTATGTATGCGGAAATTGACAGATATTTAAGCATAGTTTCTGAAGTAAACTATTTTGTGTTGCCAAAATCGAGGCATGCCAAATCGAACCATGCCAAATTCGAAATCCCACTGTACTAAAAGTTAAATTTTATCCCTAAAATTGATCAACCGAAAGCTCAACGCAGTCTAATCAACCGGGCACAGCACACTAGTCCAGAACCGTTTTTGGAGCGCATCAGAGTTTTAAGCGGAAAACCTTGGTTTTAGGTTTATGGAACCTTTGGAAAAGTTTCTTTAAATTAAAAGTTCTATCGTCTAGTGGAATTCAAATTTTGAATAATGCCCCTAAAAGTGCAATAAAAAATTTATTTTGCTTTAGTTTCAATATGACACATTGATGTGTTCTGCAAAGTTTTGTAGAATATCATTACAAGAAATTTTGCTGAAGACAGTAACCTTCTATCTCTTCAGCAAAGATAGAAAACCCCTATTTCTGAATCGCTAAAATCAATTTTTCAATTCTAGCTGTTTTTGTAGTTTTCCATGTTTTACAAAGTTATACAAATGGTAAAAATACACAATGCTGAATATTGTATACCTTTATCTTTGCTTGTTTAGGAACTGTAGAACTTTTAATATAAAAATACCCTAATTACTCAAAAACTCTCCTTAGGGAATCAGAATAGTTTCATGTAGACTGAAAAGTTTTATATACCATGTTTAAAAGCACAAAAGCTGAACAAAATCAGGAGCAGACAAAATCGGAACATTACGGTATTTTACCCTGAAACTTTTCGTTGATTTTTACCAATTAGTGTTGGAAGAAGAAACTTTAGAAAGTTATAACAGAAATCATATAATTGCTACACCTATTATGAATCGATCAGTATCTAAACGGTAAAAATCTATTTATAATTGGCAAAGCTATTAGTGTTCAAAATCTTTCATATTTTCGTAATACTAACATTTTTTGATTTTTCGGAATGACACCTTATCCTAAACCTTTTCGTAAGACATAGTTCTATGCGGGTGCAAACAATCCTAAGCAAACAAAGGTTTCAGATTTCTTCCTTGTGGTCAGGGCTTCGACCGATCCTTTTTTCTACCGCAGCCACACCAACGTACATTCAAATTCACACCGTCCGAACGCTGTGCATAACACAACTGGCAGTTTGCTCAGTCAAACGCCGATTCAACGCAGTAGAACGAATGCGTTCTAAAGCTTTTTAACATTTTCGTTTCGATCAAGTTGCCTTTACCGTTTGGAGCAGCGAATGACTGCAAAACAGTCAAATGACTGGCAGTCACCACGCTAACGAAAAGCTACCGCATTAGCGTATGATTCAATACTACAAAAAAACCACTACATGTGGATGGATGAAGTCGGTCGGACTCCGTCCAATACAAACGAACATTTTGCTTGCGCCGGACCGACGTCCGGGTGATAAACTATTACTGTGAGCAGCCGATTTGGAAGCAAAAAGAGAAATGAAAAAATACGTCATCTTATGCTTCCAGTCAGTTTGCAGTTCTTCATATGAACGCGCAAAGCGGTAGTACGACTGTTTGCTTTTGCAGAGAGGCCGCATGGATTGTAAGACGGCAGCAGCGCAAGCGGCAGATTGACTGGATTCAAAAAACAGTCAAATGATCGTTCAAAAAGCGGAGTTTGAAAGCGGAAATTTCGCATTCACGGCAGTCACATTCAACTTGCGATCCCTTTTCAAGCCCTGCTTGTGATACAAAATTAATTCGAATGTGCGTTGCCTAGTATAATTGAGACGCTGGTTAATCAAATATGACAAACCATTCCACCAAGTTTGGCATGCTAAAACCTAACAGAGGTCACTCGAATACTAATGCCAGTTGGTGAAAAAGTTGTGAAACTTTTTCCACCGTTTGAAAGATCTTGGTCTGTAGATTAACTTTGCTGAAAACAGTAATTTTATTTATTGCTGTAATCCCGAGATATACCGAGAAAAAGTTAACGGTTCCCACACGTTGTACAAAATACAACAGCGCGAGTAACGGAGGGATATCAGTGTAAACAGTAGCTATTTGAGCACTGTTTTTCGTGTTTTTGAAGCAATATGTGAGATGTGAGATTTGTGATGGTCGAACGCACTGGACAAATTCATGTTTGGATTCAGTACCGTTTCACCTTAAGCAGAAATGTTAAAAAAAGCAAAGCCATGGGTATAAATGTCCTGTTGAGAACTTGACCCTTCTTTATCGACAGACTTGGCAGCCGGCTATTAGAGAACAGGACAATTACGGGACTAGTGCAACGATCCTACTGGCTCTAAAGCAACAGTTCCCAGCCGAGATTCGAACATACGACGGCTTGGTTAGGCCAGCATCGTACCCCGAAGCAAAGTGGGCAGTCTGAAATGGTCTTCAACCGTAATAACTGAAAATTTAGTAAGATTATCTTCATCAGCTACAAACCATAATTTTGTATCATAATTTTCATTACTATAAACCGATTCACTGTTTTCCACCTCCAACAAGTCCTCCAAGTTACGTAACTATTCTCATGACTCCCCCTCCCCCTATGTAACAACAAGTAACGGTAACTCGACCCCCTCGCTCCCCTCTAAGCGTTACGTAATTTGTGTTTGAAGCCTAAGACATATCATTTTTCGGCAATAAAAGTAAAAAATACCCGAAATAATTTCCGTTGAAATTTTCTCAATTTTTTGAATAAAGCGAACTCTTGAACGCACGGTCAGAATATTGTTTTGTTGGTACCAAAATGTCAAGCAAAGCATTCTCAAACGTATTTTCATGTTCCTGATAAAAAAAATCACATGCGGTCCTGAGGCTCTAAAAAGAAAGGCTATTTGGAGACGGTTTTACCCATTGGAGAGTTGACATCGTTTTTATTAAAAGCAAAAATGAGTTGAAATAACCGGACCCAGCCGCATATAATATAACCCTCACTTGTATATTCGTAAATATATTCCAATATAAATTGTCAGTCCTCTATCATGAGACACTCGTTTGAATCAACCATCTGAAAATATTTAATATACCTAGTAAAAATGTTTACTAAAAATCTCTCACAGTTGTTGGCGTTGGCAATCTACATTCCAATGTTTACGTCATCCAGCCTTTTTATATCATACAAAAAAAACACTGCAAACATTTGCTCGAATTACATCAGAGAACTCGAGGGCAAGCGAGGTTGGCACTGCGGCTGCAGTGAAAATTATTTTTACCGTTGTTTCCGGCGTATCAAATATCTTTCATTTCCACACTTTTATTCACCATGTGCGGTCGTTAAATAGTTTCGTTGCTTTCCATTTCTGATAAAGAAACCGTGCTTCTGCTACGGCTATAATTGTAATTAATTTGATACAGACACATAATAAAAAAAATACCATGCCATTACGAAAATCAATATCAAGATCAGGAAGTCAAAATTTTTGTTAAATTTTGCTTCACGGATAAAATTTACGGCCGATTTTACAAAAGACCATTGGAATACAACTTATGGTAAGAAATTTTCGTGGACGATAATAGAAAAAGGCCAGTACAAATGGGATTTCCTACCCAAATCAAAAATATACATTATTACATTCATTTCAGCAGATGTCAACTAAAGAAAGAATATTCCCCGATCAAGTTCGGAACGGGATCCAACAAAGTTGCATAAATTTGATTTGCCGTTCACTATACAACGAATTCAGCAGTGTCTTGTGCGAAACTCTTCAGTTGAAGAATGTGCCTCAATCACGAAAATCTTAAACTGCAAAATACGTACCGGTACTACTTATTTCGAGCCAAATATTCAAGCTATAACTTTCGTCCTCAAGTAAAAACAATAGAGCCGTGGCTGACACGAACCGTACACATGCGAGCGCAAAGTATGCGAAAGTTTTGTTCCCTTTAGAACGCTCTGACAAGTAAGCAGTACAAGACGTGTGCACAAGACTGACAACGACTTGGCTGTTGGCTATGGTAACAATGATAAAACCGCATCAAAATATGCGTGACTCTCACCGGGCGATGCTCGGGAGCCGGGCGGATGGCGGTATTCTGTCGCCGTCTCAAACACCGGCACAGCTTATTAGTTTTAATAGCTAATACAACTCTTTAAACGCTAACTTTGCCCCGGTTGACACTTTTGCAAATTTAATGTGGAAAACAGCACAAAAAATTGACTGCATGTCTGCAGACTTTTTGCCCCTTTAGGACACGGATGCAAGTGGAAATATAGCTTCTATCAGGTGAACACGCCTGGCATGGAAATAAAACTGGTTAGGTTAGAAAAAAGTTTGCTATATTGAAATAGTTTTTGCGTGCGATTATGCTCACATTTGTGAACACTTTTACGGTCATGAACTAATGTGTTTTGTCTGCTCTTTTTGTTCTATTATCAAACTCTTCTGACTAAATAGTCCTTTACTGTATGACAAAGCTAACCGACGGACAATGCATTACTACTCGCGACTGCCATGCTTAAAGCCATTAATATTGAGTTCGTAAGTTCTGAACACTTTATCGCATGATATACATTTTTATGTCAAGTTGGCCTTTTTTTTACTAACCTCCCTCCGTATGAAATCGATCGTGAAAGGATGCCACCCACTCGGAAAAATTGATGACACCTAATTTGCATGGAAGCAAAGAGCCACTGAAACTGCCATTGTTAGTCAGCAGCAAGTATTCAGTGGCGTGATCGATTATGCTTGAGAAACGTCAAACGAGAGCTTGCTTTAGAGAAATGGTTTTCCGTTCTGTCAACTGGTATTAGTTTACTTTAGTCAGTAGTATACGATACTAATAACATTTAGGTAGCCTTCTTCAGTTACTTTCTTAAAGAAGTGTAAGATTGCTCAAAATACTAAAGTAAATAGACATCTTTTTCTAGCTGTAAACCATCCAAGTAGCAAGTTTGAGCAAAGAAACAATCGATGCTTTATGTTTGTACCTCATCGGCACAAAAGAAGACGGAAAAAAGAAATTTACATACAGACACATTCCAACTGCAGTGGACCTATTAACCAATGTTGTGCCTCTGTGATCCGTCCTTGACTCACATACCATTGACCCACTGCGAGTAAAACATGCTTATCAAAACCGTTTCATGTGTATCCTCGCGCAACTGGGAGTCTCGACGAAACGGTTTATTATGTAAACGATCTAACACCAAAGCAGCATATATACTAGGGTTGATTTACATATTGAATTTTCCTGCTTTTCTTTACGAACGAGCTCCCATTTGGTTCAAAGTATTTCTATAGCAGTATCTACCAGTGTTCTAGGTAGAATATCATGATCCATTAGAAGGTAGGTTTCTGATTTAATCATTTGTCTACGTTCGTATTAAATACTAGCAACAAACGCTCCCAATATGTCACGAAACGAATAATAAGGTTCACCCCACCTAGAAGACCCTTGCGCTCATTGGGGAATAAACAAATTGAGCGCGCCTGGATACGCCTCGCACCTCTTTATTCCTGGAGAAACAGGGCTAAGGCAAATTTTACCTTTACCTCAAAAAACTTAGCGAATGAGTTGTGCAATTTATTTGTTTATGAGAACCAAACAAAGCCACGCTGGTTGTTAGGTTTTTACTATCTCCGAATGGCTGTATGGAATCGGTACCTGGTACTTTCAGCGCTCGCTGGTTCCATTCCCCCACCCTTCCTGCAGGCCACAGCCACACCCTTCCTCGCTACACCGGCAGGCTTTTCTCCCACTATTTCGTTTGGTGCGGGCAGAACGGGTCGCTTTGGCTAGGCGGCTTGGCTAGGATTCGAACTTGAAGGAGAAATCAAATTGATATATTTGATGGCGACTTACTGCTGCAATTCGGTCTTGAATTGTGCTGGTCGTGAAATTCTTTTATCGATCCACCCGCGTGGCCGTAACGTTTGCTGTCGGCCGTTGCAGGGAACGTGAACATATTTATGCACAGCTTGGCCGCAAATTGACGTATGCAGAATTGAAAGCCTGAAGTTTTCAATGTTAAATGGCTGTTGGTTTTGGAAACACAGTTTTTTTTCTGTTCAATTTATATCGTTCTTTATTATTAGAAACGTGGAGTACAGGAATATTCTTGGGATTCGTTTAGGTAGCAAGTGCCGAATGTTGCCGGCAGCTATCGAGAATATCAAACCAAATTACAGTTATTCAAACCACGCTAGAATAGCGTGGGAATACGGAGTCTCGTCTAATTTAAGGAAATAAAGTCAAGGTGCCACGTTGTTGTTGTTATAGCTTTACAGTGCGAACTAATTGTGATTCAATAACATGGGTTTGATTTCGCCGATGTGATAATTAACAGAAGTCAGATTTGGAAATGATCGTAGGTCACTATTACACACTTAAAAAAAAGTGCCGAAGTCGGCAAAAATTTGCCGAGATTTGGACAGCCGAGCGGTCGGTAAAATTTTTTATCTAAAAATAAAAAATAAGAAAACTTATCCAATTTAATTCTACTATGTGTATTTTATTCAATGACAGATACGTATTTCGCCTACGACTTGCAGGCTTCTTCAGTGTCTGTTTTCGAACTTTCGAAATATTTTTACTACGTTCTGAGATAGAAACATCCATATTTAAATGCCTTAAAAATTTAGTCGGCTGATTTTAGTTCCGATACTGGATCACCTGTACTACCATGGTACATAGAGTTAAACAAAAAAAAAATAGATTCTTGCAAATATCTTCTACTAACATTAATTGCGTCCTGACCAGCTTGCGTAGGGACGCACATGTGCGGTGCGCGTAGAAATTCTCTAGTGGGAATCTGATTAGGTTTTTCTGCAATTGAGTTACGTGCGCATAACGGTTCAACCGTAAACAAAACGTATTACATGAATTCAGCGCGACTTTTAGCCTATCCATGGAACCCGCACTTGGTCTAACGTGATGTAGCTCGCCAAATATGAAGTGGGGTAAAATCAACGCTTTGAGCAATTTCAGGCGTGTGCTGGTCGGAGCAGCGGAAGCATAACCGTAGAGTGATCCAAGGCTTGCGTAGATTTTCCCGGAAAGCTGATTTACTAGACTCTCCCATTTCAGATCCGTCTCGTGTAGAAAATGAAACAAAGATTTTTCGCACTCTGTCCTCTCAATAGCTTGCCCATCCATGGTGACAGAAGGTAAAAGTTTGATTTGGTTCGTGTTTCTCCGACAACCCTTCACAAACATTGCTGTGCTCTCCGGTTGGGTAACGACTAATTGACTGCGCTGAGACCACTCCAAGATTCTTACTGGATCGCTGTTCATCATCCTAATTAATTCATGGGAACAAGGAGCAAAACTGGGGAAATACAGCTCAATTTCGTTCGCATACATCTGTGTTGAACAATACCTGAGTAAGTGAGCACGGAGGGTAAATCGTTACAGTAACAACAAAAAAACAGAGATCCGAGCACTGAGTCTTGAGAAAATCCAGATGTTGAAAACCTCACTTCGGACTATTAATCCCCACAGAACAATTACGTGATGACATAGTAAACAGTAATTCTTCGTCGAAAAGGCATAATCTTTGTTCTTGCAAATTAAGTCCTGCGATTTGGCGATCAGAGTCAATTGGCAGCTGTTATTGGTAAAACTTCTGGAACCTCTCAGTAAGTATACTTCTCCAGGGTGTCGACTCAAATCCAAAAATAAAATTCCCTGACTTTCCCTGATTTTCCCTGATGCTTCAAATATTTTTCCCTGACCCTCAAAACTCGAATATCAAGCTTATTTGGGTGATTTCTGGCTTAAGTTTTTAATCCTTTAGCATGGCTTATGCGAGCTGCTGAAAACTAAAGCTAGATTTCTTCATGCTTTACGAACACATATCAAAGATTCTTAACCTATTTCTTACCAACGTTTCGAAAACGCCCTCTTCTATCGAGTATCGAGGGACAGTTATGTTTGAGGTATCAACTTGAATCCAAAGAAACAAAGATTGAGAAATAATCTAATCGACCTGTTTTTGCACAAAGCTTAGATGTTACATACAAAAAAAATTACAGCCGTGTAAACATAACAAATCTTGCTAATTTTCAGTCAGCTCAAACTAGTAACTTTACCGCTGGAAGGTGGACACATGTCTGCGAGTTTTCAGTTAAACTGTTTCTGTTTCTGTTTGCAGCACAAGGTGGGGCAGTTAGAGCCAAGTCTGTCCAGGGCTGAGATAAGGTGGTTGTGATAATGTTAAAAGAATCCGTGCGGATTACGCTAGCTCCATAATGTATTGGTGATTATGGATTAATGGGCGGAAGAAGAGTGACAGAACTTGGCTTGATATAATTGTGTGCTTGGTCAATATAGCATAAGATGGCTTGTACTTATCTTGTTTTCTCCTTCCTTTGTTTGTTTCCTTATCTTGTTCGTAGTCAATCTTGATTAAACCTGAAGCAGGCTCCACGCCGGCCGTCCTCTCCATCGTTGTCACCAGTGTGGTCATCTGTGGCTGGTCTCTTGCCTCCCCTCACAGCAACATTATTGTTGCCGTGAGAAGAAGCGATAGAGATCAGGCAGAAAAGAAAAGAAAAGAAAAGAAAAGAGGAATTTTTTAGTCAACATGTTGATTGCAATTTTCAAGTTAGTAATATCACGAGAATTCTATGTCTGTCCATCACCTATGCTACTACCGACTAACTACTCGCTAGGCTGGACGCTACTCATCTCCCAAATACCCATGTCATCACGATTGACCCAGCGCTGTTCCACAACCTATGCTCATTAAAAGCCACAGCCGCCTCTTTATCTCCCATCTTTGCAGTATTGTAGCTGATGGCGTAAATTTTCGAATATTTTGTGCGGAATATTATTCAAGAGCAATATTATCGCTCAGAACCATCGAAAAACTACTTGAACTTCCGAAAAATAGAGCAGATGCGATGTAGTGGGGACTGGTACTCGCTCGTATTATTCCCGGTGGCATTAATCGCATATTTGTAGCGGTAGTCAACCGATTTGTCGGTATGCTCTTCAGACCGTGGTCAATTGAAATGATTCTGTAACTAAGAAGGGATGAGGTGGATCAAAAAGAACTTCACTTGGAGATATGTATATATGCCGTGTTAGGTCTTAAGTGCAAGCTGTCACTAAAGCAAGACTTAATAAGATGTTAACGACGTTGATAATTCTGTGAGGATGGTATTGAATCGAAAAATAAATCCTCATACCACGGCCATATATTATGTACTATGACCCCATTTTAGGAAGTGGAAATGATTGAGGACAGCCCTTCGCTATCGCTTGAATCAGCCAGAGAATCGAATACCTGTTTTTACTTGAAGAAGTTTTAACTCTAAAAAGATTTAGTTAGAAATGGAATTTCAGTTGAAGTCTGCCAGCATTGGGCAATGGACAGAACAAGATATATATCGAGGCTATAAATCTTTTCGAGTGATCCACTAAGTCCGACCGCGACGACAGCCGCAAGAATGGAGAGGAGCAGGCCGCCGGTGAGTTGCCACCGTTCGACTTGATGGACTCTCCGACAGAGGCTCATCAGCATTAGGAAGGCCCTTGGGAGACAAACAGCGTCATACATGATCATTTTATGTTGTTAGTTGAATACCGTTAACGCGGTTAGTCACAAGACATGCAAATCATTCTAATAAAGGAGGGAAAAAAAAAAAAAAAAAAAAAAAAATTATAATTACATCCAAAACAATACAATAGAGGTGACAGTAACAGCAACGATAGCAATATTAGTAATAATAGTAATAGCATAGGAAACTGATACAGGAAACACAGCTACTGACTATAACTTCCTGCCCATTAATAATTGTAATTTGGCAGCATAGGTATAAGAATTTCCGACTCATCATAGAACACTCAAACATATATTCATTCGTACCTATACACCCATGCACACTCATACATGCATACACATGTATACATGTACGTGTGTGTATATTTTCAGTGCTGTGCTGTCCATAATCGCATAACAGCCACAAATTCTATGTCAATCTCATAGAAAATGTCTCGATTACGCAAATAAAGACATCACATCATTTTTGAACACTCGTTCGTTCTAACTAGCGATACATTTTAATTTTCATAGTAAGTCAAAATCTCATGAATGGTGGGTAGGATTTGGTTTCAGTTTTCTAGAGAAATTTCTGTGCATACCAGCAATTCATCTAGGGAACCGAGTAAGCCCTCCCGGTGCTTCGGCCCAAACGGATTGAATTTAAAATCAAATCCGTTCGATTTCGCTCCATTCCGCTTTACGAGACACATGCTACACATAAAGCTAAATTATGCAATACTACATACTACACATATATCCAACTTAAACTATAAACATTCTACATGCGGAACTAAGAATTTTTAGGTCGTTTGGCCGAAGTACGCGTCAAACCACCTACCCATGGGAGAGGTCTGCGAGTTTTCAGTTAAACTAAAACAAAACTTTCCTGGAAGTTCCAGCTTGTTATCTTTGCTGCAAAAAGCATGGGGTTAAGGAGATGATTCCCCAAAGATTTTTGGTACAAAAATGTGCGTTTTGCTGGCTTCGAGGTACGGCAAAACTTTAGCTAGATATATTATTGGAAAATGTCCAAATGGCAAATATTTTAACCCTCAATGGTGGACAGTTAAGACTAAAGCTGTGTGTCATGATTTCGGATTGCAACTATCGAGGCTTGAAAGCAACATTGACTCGAAGGTAGTTCGGTGGCCGGCCGTTCGGTCCGATGACCGTATATGGGTGTTGAGAATTAAGGCAAATTCTTCAACTACAGCTTAATCAACGTATAGTCACCAACAAATCATAAATTCGATGGTACTAGGGATGAATTGAACCGCCCAGTTAGCTTCGAGGTACGATGCTGTTCTAACAAGCCAGTTGTGTTCGAATCTCGGCTAGCTGGTTTTTGTTAGACGGAATCAGTAGGATCGTTGCACTGACCCCGTAATTTTCCTGTACTCTAACAGTAGGCTGCGAAGTCTGTCGATAAAGAAGGATAATGTCTAGTGACGGTTAATGCTCAAGACTTTGCTTTGCTTTGCTAGGGACGAATTCTATGACAGGTTCGAAATGATTTATGGGGTGCGCACGACTTGAAAATTCAAGACTCTAGCTCCCAGATCGATCGTGTTTAACGGTCAAAACTTTTTGGAAGTCACAATATACAGTCTTTTCTTAGTGACTTTGACCACTATCTCGACGTAAGATCCACGCAAGGTTATCGAAATCGGCGAAGGCTCGCACTGAGAGGATGTTGCATTTCAACATCTAGCGGTTTACGGCATATGACGTTGCAGTGGAGTACACCAGAAAGCTTGATCAACGAATCGCAGAACAGCAGGACGAAAGGGAATAAGACGTAAGTAGGCTGTGGAGGATCCGCCATAGCGCCAACAACTACGAGGGAAGTGATAGGCACGACGTGGGGAAGACAATCACCCTTATTCCGCGAGTCACGTGACTCAATATGACAATTGTCACTCGCCGTGACTCGCCACGGCGAGTCGAATTGAGTGCTGTCACCTAGGTGACAACCGTGTCACCTAGGTAACAACCCCGTGTCACCTAAGTGACAAACCGTGTCACCCAGGCGACAATTGTCACCTCATTCGCGATGACTCCAAATTAGTTACGTCACTCGTCTCGCAGAATAAGGGTGAGTGTAACAGCTTGTTTGATGTCGAATGCCAGAAAATGACAAATGAGAAGAACTAGGCCAAGAGTCGCATGCTCACTGCGGATCACGTCAGAACAGAGAAACATGTAAGCTTTCTGCGTATTACGTAACCAGCTGAACCAGTCCCGAAGGTTGCCAACTCGCATAAACGCAAATTTTACAGAACGTTAATGCTCCCGGTAACCGTTAACGGACATGAATCATGGACACTGAAGGAAGATGATCAATGCTTGGGACTTCTGAGTGTAAAATTCTGCAATTGGTGAAAACGCTGTAGATCGCGTGTAAATAACAGTATGTATCCCGCTTTGTGCTCTTGATGTCTGCACCGTGAAGTGCGTGAGACCTGCCATTGCCGATTTCGAGCACTACAGCGAGTGAAGTCTGACAATTGTACGGCGCAAAACAAATAAAAAATTTACGGCAAACTGAAAGATAATCGAATCGCCACTAGACATGTAACAAGTTTTAATTCAACCGATCAATCTGCGTATATTTTACACGAAAATTGATTTGATTCGAAAGTTGGCCGGGTAAACAAAATTTCCCTGATTGAATTTCGAAATTCCCTGATATTCCCTGATTTCCCTGATCCAAAAATGAATTCCCTGATATTCCCTGATTTTCCAGGTTTTTCCAGGAAATCGACACCCTGTTCTCGGATAACAGTCTCCAGATTTGTCAATTTGACGTTGAAGTGAACTACTATAACAGTCAAAGCATGTTCTAACTATCATAAATGAACTAGTTAGGAAATCGATAGTTCGTTGATAAACGGAGAAATCAACTGCTGTCCTAGATTACTCCCTTAAGGT
The DNA here is from genome assembly GCF_943734655.1 of Sabethes cyaneus. Taxonomy (NCBI): domain Eukaryota; kingdom Metazoa; phylum Arthropoda; class Insecta; order Diptera; family Culicidae; genus Sabethes; species Sabethes cyaneus. The sequence continues at coordinate 73,982,909 of NC_071355.1, read as the reverse complement.
ACAAGGGGTGTATTTGCAAAAATGATTTGAATAAGATACACGTGTGCAAAAACGAACAAAAGTATTAACTCGTATTATTCGTAAGATAGAATAAAACCTTTTTGAAGAATATTAAAAAGGCCAATCTAATGTGATACTACAGAGTATGAAAATTTCCTTGCGAAAAAAACGATTTTTTTCTTCACTATTCGACATACCTATTATTAGGCCTAATGTTCGCTGTAATTATATTCCTTATGACGTCCTTCAACGTCCACGTGAGCGCTCTAAAATCTGCATAAATTTACGAGGAAAGTGTTCATATCACCGTACGGTTTGCTTGCTTAGCATGATGTAGCACTTCCTTTATTGAATTTCATACTAATCTAACCTTGGGATTCCGTTTGCCCACTAGCTAGCAGGCGCCATTTTCCTGCTCATCATATTTGCGATGATGATTGATGATTTTCTCTCAAAAGCATATCCGCTAAGTCATCAATAAGCGGTGCTATCAGCTGACGAGGCTATTATAGTATACGACTGACTAGCCGACTATCGCTGAAGGAGTTATCTTCTGTACAAATTGATGCTGACTAGCGCTACCGGTAAAGGGACTGTCCGGGTATTCTCACTTCACCACCTGTTCGATTCGGAGGGTGAATGGGCAAACACTGAAGTGATTCCGGTAATTATTCCGTGGGATGTGTTAATCACGGTGAAAGCTTCGTGGAACCAACACTGATTAGTTGTTGTGTAATAATTTGTTTAAACGAATTTATCAAACATAACTTGATTGATACCAAAAAACCAGTACCAAAAAAGTGAATGTAAAAAACCTTCTAGAATCTAGATGTACTATTGCCGAAAAAACTAAGTTATGTCATTGTCTATTTTTACTTTTCATTTCGTTTAACGAAATGATTTAGAAAAAAATGCGGCATCCTTTCATGCAGCTGTTTTTTTCCAGTACCTAAAACGTCACGATACGGCCCGCGAGATATATAGCCGGGATACTACGCAGCCGAACAATGACCTTCTGCGTCAGTTTGAGAAAGAAATCTGAAAATAAACAATCATCGCATCTCTTATCCGGCGATATATCACTCTGATAAAAGATACGACGCTGCTAGGCGAGAGATACCGTCCGTTTACGGTTGCGTTTTTTTTTTCGGGAATTATCTCCGTGATGAAACTGTTTGCTACACACGGAAACGAACGAGCGCACAGCACAGGTTGACACGAGAAACCACATTCGTCTAAAAAGTATGTACCTATTCCGATGAGACTGCAACCAGTGTGAGCTAGAGCTTATCGCATTATGTACCTACATACAGCAGTGTTTAAATTTTGATGAAACATAACATTCGAATCAAGGCACATTTTTGCTTGATTTGCACCATTTTCGTACGCACGAAAAAAGCACTTTTACACAGATAAGCTCTTACTACAATTCTATCTTAAGGATTTACGCCTCCTACGCGTTTGGAGAGATGGAATTAAATAAATATGCTCATGCTTGGCACTGAGACTGTGATCTCTTCCGGATGTCACCAGCACCACCGGGTTACGACCATTTCTTGCTGTATCTACTTAGAAGCAAACATTAAAAGGAGACATTTAGCATTGAATAGTATTCAATTGTCGCTGGCCTAAACTCTTAAATTTGCGTAAAAAATCGTACAAATGATGCTGCAAATGTTATAGGAATTGCGCGGTTTTAACGCAATTTTCGGAATTAACGTGGTTTGATGTAGGTACGCGCATATGAAAAATAATGCAACTCAGTATTCTATTGCGTTGCGAGGCGCTTTGACAAGTAACGTAATTCAGCTTTAAGATGTTGGCTTTGATTTGGAGCATCACCAAAGTCTACAAGCTGATAACTAAGATTTAACAGGGCCAAACTAGTACAATCAATCTTTCCAAGCGAACAGTTCAACAAGGAGTAGTTCATCTGGTAAAGCCATACACCAGGTTACGTTTGATGAAATGTTCGATTTCTCAATCAAACACATTCCTGGCACTGCCTGGTACCTATCATATCACAGGGTGCGTATCCTTTCTGTTTGCAGAATCACTCCAATTTCGCTAGCGTACATGAAGCGAAACTGTAACTGTGTACTGCTGCATTGTTGATCCTTCTTGTAGCAGGTGTGCTAGACGTCCCGAGAGAATGATTTTTACCTCCGGTATAGCTTTTTTTTACTGTGGAAACAATCTTATGCTTTCGTTTTCTTATCAAATACACGACATACAGAAGTCCCATGTAACTGCAGCTTTTCGTGGAAGCAAAAAGTTTTTCTTTCTACTAATCATGTCCAGATGATGGAACATAAATCCTCTTAAATTATCTAAAACTGGTCATCCTTGTTCGTATAAATTAAAATATTTGTCATCGCATTAGGCAAATAACATCCTAGTCAAGTCTAATACCGCAAATTCGGAAAACCATTAGTACTGAACGGTCCGATATTTCTATCCAAAACTGCCAAAAATCAACAGAGACAAATGGCTTCCATTCCGTATATGAAGCAATGTTTCCCCATCGGTTCGCTCCCGTTATTTCAAATCGATATGATTGGGCAAAATTGGCCGGGTTAGAAGGAAGAAGCTTCCAACTGTGAAAGGTCTACCACGGTCGACCCCTATTGCACAGCGCTAAACAGCCAATGCCACGATATAGTAGCATCATCTTTTTTAATCTCTCCCCGGTGGTGGTCGTCTGGCGCCGCGATCATTTTCCAGCAATAAATGTCAATCTACCGAGGGAAATGAGAGCACATTTAAATAGCAGCATCAGCAACGACGACGACTAGGGTTCTAAACTTGTGCTCGCTTGTTTTTTTATGGGCCCACTTTTCTCGGATGTGCTGTATACTCCGGACAATTATTAGGAAAAATTGGTATTTTAAAGTTTCCTCCTATCAATGAAGCAGCTTGATTGTTCACATTTTTTGCAAAACAATTGGCGCCAGATAATAACTTATAAGCGTCCACAGATACATAAAAATCTGGTATTGGGAAACTCGAATGTAGTTAAAACTTGGAACAAAAATAAAAATATAAATAAAAAAACGCCAACCGCAAAATTTACTGACGTGAGCAGCAAACACTATTACTCGGTGTCCGTTTTCGTTTTTCATTGCCCTTTTCCTTCCTTTCTCGAAACGGAAAACTTCAGGCTAAAGACGGGCGCACTCTGTCGGCACGACCGACTACGTGCGAGCCCGGAAAAACGCTACCATCCTTTGGCACCATACTATGTACGTATTGCACCGGCTGACCCTGTTACATTTCATAGTTGTCCAATGTATGGGGGAATTTTCACAAAGCATGGGACAAATACGCGTAGAACGACAGCGCAGTTACTGTGCCACTGTGCATCACAGCTAACCAGATTTACCAAGATTGTTTTGGTTTAACTCATGCGATTACTTCTCTTTGTAATTCTACAGTTTGAGACTACAAATGCTATTCCAGACGAGACAGGAAGATAATTCACATTTGCTATAGAACTATTGAAACTTTGATTGGGCCTGTTCGTGGCAAGAGTGTTGCAAAAAGTAAATTCTATCATGCCACTTTCCATTAATTCATTCAGTTTGACATATTTTAAATCATACGTAACTGGTTGACGTTCAATCCCAAACCAGAGGATTAAGAAGTGTCGAGACTCACGCATCTGTTTTTGGACGACTATTTCCACCGGAATTTCATTCCTCCCTTTTCAGCGAAAGTATTCTGTCTGAGTATTATAATATATTATCTTGTTACTTGAAAGTTCAACCCAACACATAACTGGTCGAAATCTCTCGGTTAATGTGCCACTTTAAAAAAACGCACATTCGTCAGTGAAACTGTATGGACTAGTATGAAAAAAGGTCTATTTATAGTTTCGGTTCTCCAGCGCACACAAATCGGAATCCGCTTCAGCTTCGTCAAACGAAGCAACCGAAGAAGCAAGATCAAGGCATTAATTATACCAGTTTACTGACGGTTTTCGGTCGAAACCCCGTCCGTGTTGGCGAATTATGTAATATTGAGCAATGAATCCGGAAACAAAATTGGCCACTTGGCAGCTTTGCTATTTACGTATGGTTTTTGTTAACATTAGAAATAATTAAACGCATCGAGCGACACTTTATTACACTGTGTTACCCACAGTTTTTCCCCTTTATAAAAGAAGTAATTGACATATCAATTACTCTCGTGTATCGTGTAAGATAAGCAAAATGTGCAATGCCCCTGAAAAAAGAATGTCAAGGTACCGCTTTCAGGTGTCGAACACCTGAAATGACAAGCACATTTCGTTAGAAAACATTTGTCTCTACTATACTACGACAGGGGGTAAATGTTACTTCGTTACTGTATCGTTTTTTATTAGCCATAGTGTATTAGCTCATCAGTAGCATTAACCGTAGCATAATACACTGAAAAAGTAAGACGATGAAAGAAAAGAAACTGGGGACGAGTTGATGATATAAAGGGTCTAAAAATAATTTAAATTTATTACAAGCGCATCCCGCCGGCATTTTCCATCTGTTTCAGCTGCTGTATGCTGGTGGCTAATGGTTGGTTGCTGACCTTGCCTGCATAAGCGATCTATTTTCATAGAACAGAAAGGATATGTATGCCAGCGAAAAAATAACGCAATTTCCTCTCGGGTTGTTGCGTGGGTCACAATGCCGTGTTCGTGTATACAACAACGATGACAAACTTTGTGATAACTGCTATTAGATTGGCAGTTATTCAGTTAGGTAGGTAAGTAACCAATATGCTCCCCTCCATTGGACCAGTTGCTCGCACGGTGACTAACAATATAATTGCCATCATAATGTTCATTGATAATCAGTTAATTTTCACAGTCAGTAAAATGAACTGAAATGAGGAAAATCACTAACCTTCTCGATATTGTATTTTTCCAGGGCTTGTGTCGCACAATCCACCGCATCCTGCTGCATTTCTTCGCCCATGTCGGCGTTCTTGATCACTGCCTTGCGGTCACTCATTTTGCTGGCTCGAGTTTTACTGTTAGATCTACTGGGGGACGATGTGGAAGGTGATGACCTGAAACGATACACGATATGCCATTAAAATGTGGTGGTTCATAGCTTGGTAGTAAAAATATTTCCAAAGCAGTAAAACAGTTTCGAAATAAATTCTGAACTCGGTAACAAGCCCTGCGACCTCCCTGTCACTATAGATAGATTTATAGTGTTAAATTTAAAAATTAAAAATAATATATAAACGAAAAAAATTAATTTCTTTGCATTGCACGCACTCATCATCGATCAAAAAATCATACTTTGTAGCTAGCGATGTCGTCGATCGATCGTCAGATCATATCGGCGAAGCGAATGAAAGTGAAGATTCGCCAAAGTGAAACTCCTCTACTCCCGCCGCAGCTACCCACAGCCCTCCACTCCGTACATACATGGCAACTCCCACAACTGAGCAAACTTTCGCTCTCATTCTCACGATGGATTCGTGGAAATTTTACTCAGTTCCCACACAGAACCAAACAACTGACGGCAAATTAGTTTTGCGTGTTTGAAGTCAATTACCAACCGACTTCTCCGGGTTGGGGATTCCCGGAGTGCGTTCGCGAAATAAAACTAAGCGATGGAAAAAAATCATAATCCAAGTTTTATGAGTGTATGTAGGTTAACAACGGTGATATTTGTGTTATCGTTAGGAGGTATTATTGACCCAGTTTTGAAATGAGAATTCGCTTAGTAAAGATAGTAAAGTTTTTTTCAAACCGTTTTGTGCTTCTCAGTACGGAGTTTCTAAGATTTGAACTAAAAAGTTGCATTAAAAGCAAAATACGTTGACACCGCAATTATTAGAGTGCCTAACATTAATGTGATGTGGTGACAAAATCTGTCCTGCGCTGAGATGTCCATTTTCAATCATCCCACATTTGCATCCGCAGTCAATTTCAACGTAATGTTATATAGGATATTTTTTTATTGCCACTCTGGTGCATTATTGGTTCGTTACGCTTCTCCCAATAATTGAGTGTCAGTGTATAAACATCTGGGCGCCATTCAATAATGACTATTTTCTCTTGACATTTGTTCGATCTGGGAATATTGCAAATGATGTCTCAGTGGCATTTTGGATTTATTCTTAATCCTTTTATTCAATGCAATGTCACATTGTTTATAGAGTAGACCAAAAGACATTTTAATTGAATGTTGTTTAAAATGTAACCCCTTCGCATTGAGTCTTTTTTCAATACCAACTATCGGTAAAGTTTGTTTAAAAAGAAACCAAACATTTCTTCGTTATAAAGCACCTACGCGGTGCTAGTACCCAAACTTGAACTACTGTATTTTAGGAACTCACGGGACTTTTCTCTTCCGTGTCCGTTGCGCATTATAAGAGGCGCAGTTAGACCCAAGCATTCCAAGACGAAAGAGTTCGTGTGGAAAGAAGAAAAATGATAGAATTTGAAAATGTGCTTTGCCCTGGAGATTTTGTACACTTAAATCGTAAAATGTAGTATGGTGGAGATGTGGAGAAACTGATTTCTCGCTAGCACCAGGCAATCTTGCTTGTCCTCAACCGCGCACCTGCCATAAATTTTTCCAAACAAACAACCACAAATGAACCAAGTGGAAGACAATCTCAGTAGTTACCTACTTATCAAAGTTCGATCCAAGGAACAAATTTCACCTTCCATCCCTATGGTAGTTATGTACCAATATAGGTCTGCATAGTAAATTGAGCGCAGCTTGACGTGGGCGTTCGCGGTAGTCGATAGAAGCTATAAACCGTAGTGTCGCTCCCACCAGCACCCAACCTCCGAAACAAAACAGCTAGTGCGCACTATTTAAAGCGGATATCCGCCACCAAACCCCAAAAACTGACCGACAAGCGTAAAGAGAAAGACCTTGTTTCTCTAGATGTAGGACTACTTTTGAAACGGAGAACTGTCAACATCAATAACAGAATACCACGGCCTAAATACTACGGACTTATTTTAAAAAGTAGGAGTGAAGGTATACTGAGGATAGCCCTTTGCTATCGGTTAAATTAGCCAAAGAAGATTGAAAGACCTACCTTTTCTTGGAGAACTCCACTCCGACAAGACAGAGGAGGAAGTGGAATTCTAGTTGGAGTCTGGCAAGATGGGGCTTGGCTTTTTGTTTTTCTTTTTTTATAACGGTAATTTTTTACAATCGACGGAGAGGACGGTAGAAGAAAGTAATGAAACAAAGTTGTTGATAGTATTCAAACAGAACGGGACAAGACGCGAAGTGGAAAGAGCGAAAATTAGGTAAGGGAGGGACAGTTGGCTCCAACAGCTTGTTTCGATCCGCGGATTCCCCATCTTGGGTAAAGGATAATGTTAACTAGTTTCTTAAGTATTGCTTTAATGTTCCTCCCTTACCTAATTTTCCGCTCTTTCCCCTTCACACCTTGCCCCGTTCTGTTTGGATACTATCTACATCTTTGTTCCATTACTTTTATCTTCTACCGTTCCCTCCTTCGATTGTAAAAAACTATCGCTATAAAAATTAATTACATGCCTGACCTCATTAAAGGTCGAGACAAAACACGAGGTTGGTCTATTAGATTGTATCGAAACGAAGTAAAATTTTAGTGTTGTACAAAAAAATATCATGCACTTGTTAGAAAAATTCTATGAAATAAATCATCCTTTTGAAAGATTTGATTTCTTATAATAATCTGCTGTCAGAAAATAAGCACTTCAAATAAATAATAGATGCTTATTTATAAATCTCAGTCATTTTACGATTGAATAACATATACTTCCTCAATGGGACACCGCCTCTAGTTTCTAATAATAAAAAACAGAAGTTGGCGCTAGTGTCTCATCATGCGCCATGCGTGAGAGTATGCTTGAAATTCTCAATTTTCCCCTGTTTAGAATACAACAGATGTCGTTACATTGTAACGCAGATTGTACATTTCGGAAACAGCCCAATTTTGCAATCTACTTAGCGCAGCAACATTGCGCTCTCATGCATCTCAGTTTCTTTCGTGTTTATCGCTAATCGCAATATAACGTTTGACGCCTGAACCAATAAATAGTTGGTAAATATTGTTTTTATTTATTGCATTCATGTTGCGAAATTTAATTTTTTCGAATTGAAATGTCGCAAACATATCTAGCTCCCGGCACTCGTACGTTATCAAATCACTTTTCCGTACTCACGGATGAATGGTAGTAAGATGCTATGGAGAGGTATAGCAAAAATTTGTTTTTTATCAAAATTAGGCAGGTCACGAAAATTAAATAGTAACTGTACTACAAATAAAATGTGGATAGTGATTGTTGTTCAGGTAGGTAAACTTTTTTCCTTTTTTTCGGGTTATCCAACTGGTCGCTTAATAGCGTATAAAACTCTGCGCTGGGCCCTTTTGTGTTGTCAACAAAGTGTCAGGGAGACCTCAAACATCAATTCTACCTGACGAGACAGGCACTGGCGCCCACTAAAACACAGGTAGAGCCCCAAGCATAGCCGTCACGCCTATACCCGCAGGCGGAGGCGTTTCGGCCCTGCGCGGACTCAACGAACTGACTCTAAGATCTCTCTGCCAAAGGCCGGAATGTCATATTTTAAATATAATGATGATGATGACGATGATGATGATAATGATGATGATGAGAAGAAAAATAATAGATCGAATTTGTAAATGTGCTTTGGACTTTTTGTACCACTCGAGTTGCAATATGTGGTATAGTGAAGAAGTGGAGAATTCGTCAGCCCCGCCTGACACTGGTCTTCAACCGCGCGCACGCTTTTAGTTTCCCAACACAAACAACCACAAATGAACCAATAGATAAGACAAATTTCGGAGCAACTTGGATCAACTTATCAGGGCAAATTTAATCTTTCATCCCCTTAGCATTCACAATGCATTCCCACGATACAAAGTAAATTGAGCGCAGCACAAGCTGGACATTCGCGGTAGTCGACAGAAGCTTCAAAATATAGAGACTCGCCCGCCGAGACCAAAGTGCTGTAAAGCTCTGGGCTTAAACGTCTCTTTAAGACTCGACCCCTTCCCATAGACAGAGCCCGCGGGCAGCCATCAGAGCTCAGGACAGCCACGGGGCCAGTGCAAAAATCCTACTCTATCTAGCAGCACCGCCTAGCCGAAACTTGAACACGCGACACGAATTGACCTAATTTTCCCATCTGCTACCTAAGAAGTGCCATTACCCGTAATCATTACACAGTGGTCCTTCGGCATCCAATCGGATCTGGTATCCCCTTACATCCCCTTACTAACCCTAAGCCTCCGACCAACTGAATCAATCCGACATTTTTCGGAGATATTTGTGACAGTTGTTATAAACAGGGATGAATCCCAGAAAACTTCATCTATTGTCAGAGATCCCCATACTGGCATTATTCTTAAACGGAATAAAAGCACTTTCTGAACAACGCAACAATCACATTTGGTAAATTTTTACCCCGAGTCCCACTTGAAATCACAAAAGTATTTTGATATATACCCACATTCAGAAGTAAACGTGACCGCTGTTCATTTACTGATTAGTTAAAAAGCCCTACACCACGACAAGGTTCAGTTTTATCGTAGGGGATTGTTGTTCAGGTAGGTAAACATAGATAAAAGAGCAATTTACCACCACTACTAGAAAAGCGCCATCTCTTGAAAAGCAACGGTTCGTGCGGTGTGCTATTTAGTCGTTTAAACATATTCTTTTACTATTGAATAACTTTATCAAAATATTTCGCTTTGCCGTGGTCGAACGAGAAACTTTTTCCGGGACAAGGTGGGCACCTTTATATTTTACAAGACATCTTGCAAAAATAAAAATAGACGTTAAATTTATTTGTTTCAATTGTTAATAAATCTACTGCTGGACGAAAACAAAAAATTAGAAACGATATGCGAGCTGCCATCGACGTGTTGAATGAAGCTTATTCCATTAGAAGAAACGCACAAAACTATGGGATGCGGATGTAAATTCTGGCATATCACAAAATGCTGGAGTAGCCGACGATTACCAATAGAATGAGATCGTTTAAGAAAACATTCAACAAGAAAAAAGTGGTAGGGACAATCTATCATTTCTTTGATATTAAAAATTCGTATGGAGTGACCTCCTTGGAGTTTTGACATTCGAGCTAATAAAACAGAAAATTTCTCATTTAGATTGAACTGACTCAGCAGACTTCATACCCAGAGCAATCCAAACAACTAAGGACTTCAATAGAACACGATCTCTGTTTATCTCAAGGATGTTTTGGACAAAGACAGAATTCTATCATATGCAGCCCGGTTCGATTTTGGCACATGATCCTCAAGGAAAGCCAATTTCAAAATTAGAGCCACTCCTGGTGAAGTCGCTTTTGACGCGGTTGTTTCACGAATATTTTGACGCCTTTTTTATATTTACGCAGTTTTTTCACGCGATTTTCGGAATTTACGCGATAAAAATATTTTTTCGTAATTTACATTGAAGACCTAAATTTTCTATCACATGTTCAGTCAGAGCGAAGCAAGTACGAACCGTAATTTACTGTAGAAAATAAAATTTTTACGACAAAATGCTGGAGGCGCTTGTAAATAACATCTTTTAGTTAACAAAAAATCATAGTTTGATTTGAAATCAATTTGGGAAAGTTCAGAAATCATTACTTACTACATTTTGATACTTGGTCCACTCACTCTATAAACACAAAATAATAACACATTTGATCAACTTTTCAGTAGCTATAAAACGCCTGAAAAATTTGCTAAACTTCTTTTAATTGGTTAAGTACGGAGTTTCTCTTGAAAGGTACCAGTCAGAGCTTTCTGCTTCGAATTAAACATTCGACAATTTGCTTGGAATCCTTGTTTTCACAAAAGCGTGTCTCGTTTCTAGTCACAATGGTGGTGGGTGGTATACGCTTGGTCCACTCTGACTGCACAGTATGGTCGAATTTTGTTGCTCATTTGATTTCACGAATTTGTAGTTTGAAACATTTACGTAATTTCACTAAAGTAAAATGTATTTGTCTTCTTGGTAATATGTTTAGTGAGTTTCATATACCTAGTTGTCAATAGCTAGGTCAATAGTAAGCAAAGACAGAATAGGAAAACAGCCCCTTTAACAGCTTAGGTCATGTATGATTTCTGCGAGGTTGGGATTTGAACCCGAGTCCTCGGGCGTGAGAGGCATAAACGCTGACAACTACACCGGGAATAACCCCACAGATAATTTAGTAATGTAGGCTTGAAATTATTAGAACACAATTATTTTTCTGCATGCAACATTTTTGTCTGACGATCATTCACGAGTAAAAAATTTTGCAGGCCGAAAATTTGATTCTATATTTCTATCCGATCGACTCTTCCATTCACAATACTATAAGCCATTATGGCAACCCTGCCGCAGGTTCCATGCCTTCGCTGCAAACCGCGAGAACGACAGCCACGCCGGGAATGACCTTGAATGTATTAGTAGATGAATAAGGGGCTTGAAGCTTTTACCAATTCCTGGGACCCAAGCATCCGGTCCAGTTGAGCCGACAATGAATACCATATCAATGATTTTGCTTAATCCCGAGAAAACCGGACTGCTTTAAAAATCAGCCAACATTCGTGATAAATGTTTCTAGCATTTTCGGTCAGGCACCTATCATGCAACTGTTCCAATGCACAAAATAATCCTTCGATAGTCTATAGCACAACTTTTTCACAAGTAAAAGGCCAAGATTTTTAATTTTTGTATCCCTTACCTGCCGTTTATTCGCTTCCACTAGCACTGATCGTATGTGTATCCTAGAAAATACACAATTTTTCTGCTCGTTTTCCCAGTACTCAGTCAGGAACCGAATCCGAAATTTCACCCGTGTTTTCCGAAAACTTTACAGAACTCGACGCACTACGTACCGTCACGATAGAATCAATTGCGATTACAATCCGTCGCCTGCCGGGATCGTGCAGAAAAACACAATTTTTTATAAAATTTTCTGCAGCCGCTAGTCACTGCTACTGTTCTACTGCAAAACTTGAACACTTTTGATCCTCTTCGCTGTGCTGTGTTTTCACTGCAGGCAGTCCGTTTCTGGCAGACGGTTTCTGGCAGCCGAATGTCGCGTGCGAAAACAGCAACGGTACAAGGCGATTCACACCGAAACACCGGTACCGGGCCGTACAGGACGACTGCCCGAGAAGGCCGAAACACTAATGTCGCGCAACAATTTATCGACGTTGCAACCAGCAACTACAGAGATGACAGAGACTATAGAAAACAGAGGCGCCAAGGCACTCAAAAACCGTTAAATTTTGAATCATAACGGAGAGTTATAATGTTGTAAACAATTAAGTCACACCACTTCAGCATTTTGCTCTAAATTTTACATTTTGCAATTGGACACCACACGAACCGTTGCTTTTCAAGAGATGGCGCTTTTCTAGTGGTAGTAAAATCAAAAATTTTCACTTGTTTACTTCCCAAGGAACATTTTTGTTCTATTGCAGCTTATCAAACGCTTGTTCTATTGGTGTTAGCTATACAATAGTTGAATAAGCTACTCTTAAACAAAAATGTTTGATGGGTTACCTGAAAAACAATTACTAATCATATTTTATTTGTGGTATAGTGACTCTGTTATACTTAATTTTCATGACTTCTGCCTAATTTTGATAAAAAAAACAACAAACATTTCCTATATACCTCTCCATAGCATCTTACTACTAGTCATCCGAGTGCCCTTAAAATATTAAATATATGAACACAGAGAGCAGACTACCAGGTAATTGTGAAAAAATGCGTAAAAGGTTTTTATGTAATCTACGAGTAATCCTTCAACAGAGCACCCCTCGAGCAGTGAGTGGCAAACTAAATATTGATGCCGCTGCCATCGCTGCGATGTAACTCTAGCACAAAGAAATATTGAGAAAGGTACATGGATATATTTTTAAGCGTCCAGCAAACTATTTCTGGAGGGCGCTACCGACAGATTTTACACACAAAAAATCGATTACTTCCTTCGAGCCTGTTAATCTGTTCTCTGTGGTTTAAGTACGTAACTTTCAGTGATCAAAAATTAGCGATATTTTCGATACAAGGGCGATATTTTTCGAAACCTTTCGAACCAACACGATCTCGTGAACACAATGTATATTCGCAGTGAATCAGATAAAACAGTAGCTTGAACCTTGGCTTGAACCTTAACAAAAACAAAAACGCCCCTGTCCCCTTAATAGGACACAGACAAACAGACATAACACTCGTATTCCATTCTTCGCACCAATTAAACCGTTATTTCAAATTTGGGCTTTTTCTTTTTCCATGTGTGGACTCATTACTGCGACCAGTATAGTTGATCTATTGTAATATCGCCCGGGTGTTTGCTGTATGACCTGCACTGCATTTTTTTTGCTATAATCGCTATTGAGTGAGCGATATGCTTATTTTAAATTGTATACGTGCTTGCGTGTATTGGGGTTTACCCTTCCTTCAAAGCTTGATCTACTTTACCCACTTATTCCTCGCTGCCAGCACTATCCCATATTATAGCCGTCCCTGGTGAGGACTCATTCGTACCTCTGACCAGTACACTTAACTATAGGAGGGACATTTGCACTGTCAAGAGGCTTCAGAGGTTAAATATAGAATTCAGCACGAAGGAAGGGTAAATGGAGGGGCCTGAGAATAAACCCATGCTAAAGTCACTTGACATCGAATGGCTTGATTCTACTAAGATTCGAACCCACGACCACTCGCATGTCAAAGCAGACTCGGTAACCTTGCGGCTACGGAGTCCTCCGAATTTGGGCTTAGTTGGGAATGTCTTCGTTTTGGTCAAATTGGCGCTTTTTAACGAAGGAAAGGGAATACCCGTGGGAATACCCCATCATAAAACTACTTCCCAAGTAACAACGGTAGCTGAATTGCAAGAGCAACGGCTGTTTACGGGTTGGTTTAAGGCGATCAAAGCTGCATAAAGTAAGCGCTCAAATGGTGTTTAAATAAGCGATGTGTAAGCTACTTTAAGTTTTTCAAACCAGTTCTCTCCCAAAAGCTGATAAAAAAGCTTAATAGCGGATTTTTTTTGCTAAACAATCTGCTTCTAAACAGCCATAAACATCAAACCGTTTTACGGCTGCTTAAAGGTGTTAAAATGTAGAGTGGAAGCTTTCATTAGGCTCACAGCTTTCAAACTAGTTTAAGGCTGCTTAAGGGTGTTAAAGTGGCTTTAAAAACTTCTACCCAGTTTTCTTTCGGCTCACAGCACACACACACTGTCAGATCATAAAATTTCGCAATTTGGCTGACAGCAAAAGTTTGTCAGTTATCGACATTATCGACTGCTTCACGCTAGACGGGCTAGGCTTCAGGTGTAAAGATATTCTCACTGTCTGTTCTGCAGATGCAAATGGGGCGGATCATACGGTGAGTGCTTATGGATCAAAAGATGGCTGGTTCAATTCCCGGAAAAAGGCATGCATTTTTAATTGACTTAGCTTACTTGTACGAATTAAAGTTATTCGAAACTAAAAATATCGCGTTCACGGCGAAATAAAAATGACGCGTTCCATTTTTTTTTTGATTTAAAAATAGATTTTTTTGGCTGCATAAAGGTTGATGAAGCGTTGATTAAGCGACTGGAAAAGCAGATTGCAAGACTATTTCTCGTTCTAAAAATAGAATTGACAGCATTGCGCAAATTGGCTATTTAAAAGTGCGAAAAAGTTTCTATTAAGCTTCATTGCAGCTTCGAAAGCAGCTATTAAGGCTGTGAACCATTTCGCGAAATTTTTAACTTTTTGGTTAAAATTTGACAGTTCGATGGTTATTTCTCCTTGAGTGGTTAAAATCAGTTCAGAATGTGAACCATTTTATATTTGACGGATTGATAGTTTTTTTTGCTCAATGAGAGCATATAAGGTGAGGATGAAAATATTGTTTTTTCTGTCCGTGTTAAAATCGGAGGAATTTTTGATGTTCATTTGCTTTTTTTGATAGATAAAGTTCATCTCATTTCAATCCGGGTTGTTTGAACAAATTTGTAATGCGATAAGCATCCATACCAATGTAAAACAAATCTATCGAAAAATCAGCGAAACTTGTCGAAGCTCTCTTCCTCACCTGTGCATATCTCATTGGCTCTCAGAACTTGGTTAAAACGGTTAAAACTAACCATGCTCCCGAGCAGGGTTATTTTCGGAAAACCATCGAACTGTCAAATTTTAACCAAAAAGTTAAAAATTTCGCGAAATGGTTCACAGCCTAATTAGCCTGAAGCTTGATAAAATCACCAGATTTAGATGTTTAAGAGCTGAAAAAAGGTTTTCATTTCTAAACCTAAACCATAGATCAGCCACAGGTTGAATAAAATCAGCTATAAAAGCGTTTGATCAGCCTGAAATTGTTACTTGGGTTGCTAGTTCAAGGGATCCTCCCTGTAGTCCTGTTGCTATTTTATATGTGGGAATATCGATAATAGAGTTTTTCGCATACATACAAATTTGCTGACCGTTTGTGTTGAAGATTTATTTGTGCAACTCTAACTATTTGACTAGCGGAGTATATGCACAAACAATCCAACACAGATCAGACAGCAAATTGTAAGCGAAGCCAATTATGTTTGCCAGAACGCACTTGGCGTTATACCCATAAGGAAAATTGGGTAGGACTCCTATGTTGTTTCCACGAGACGCAAGGGACAACAAAGATCGATCGTACCAGTAGGGGCAAGATGCCCAAAGCACTCCGTTCGTGACTGGCCTGTTTTCACCCCTCCAGCCATTCAGTCATCGGCACGGAGTTAGACCTTGACTTAGGGGCTCCTGATTTGCCGACTATCACGGCAGGGTCAGGTCCAGTGGCTCAATTTTTGCCTAAACGTACAATTCGGCACCAACCGTCAAAGGGTATAACTGCAGAATGTGTAAACAGACCGAATTTGGGCTTTCCAATGAAATGGTACTGATTGCTCATTTTCCCTTAACGTATTAGAACAAACTTTTTTGTTTTATTGATAGGGATTTGGAGAAGATTTGTATGCAATTTTTTTTCCAATAGTCTACCTGTCACTTTTAGATGCCAGAGAAGAAAGAGGACGTTCCGAGATTTTAATATAGGTTATATTTTTATATCCTGCGATAATACAAAGTTATAGATTTTAGTTATACAAATTGTATTTAATAGCTTACGTTTAGTCAATCTTCTCGATCTTATTCCGTTCCAGAATCAACTATTTAATTACAGCTTTTAAAACAGCTTCTAAGACTAAGAAGGATATAAGTTTACCACGTTTCAGTTAATACCGAATATCTTTACCTTTTATCCGGTTACAACAAATTGTAGGTTAACTCAATTTTTAATTATATTTTTAGCGTTTAATCTAGAGTAGGATATTTTAATTAATTTTAAGTAATTGGAGAACAAATGAGAATAATCTTACGTGGCTAATAACCAACTATTTTACAAAGTAATATATTTTAAGATAGGAAATAAGAAGAAATCAATTTAGCTTTAGCTCACTGCACGTTTCACTTTATCACGAAAAGCAATCGAAATGGCGTTCTTATTTGTATAGGTATTGCTTATCGCCGCTTATCATCTCGCCTCGTAAGCATAAATCTTATCTAGATATACGGAAGCGATCTAAGCACGAGGGGCTTTGACACTCCCCCCCGTATACCAACTCCGGGATTTGGTTTACACATTTTCGCTTCCGATATCGAGGACTGCAAGTTTAACGGCTGGACGTTCATAAACTCCTTTGGATGTTTGAATAGTAGCTCTGCGTACCTGGCCGTCTTTCTGCACTATACCAATAACTTTGCCTTTTGGCCAGCAGTTCCGTGGATGCTCAGGATCTGTAATTACAACGATGTCACCTACTGCAATTGGGTTTACCTTTTTGAACCATTTTGATCGCCTGGTAATGTCAGGTAAATAACTGCGCAACCAGCGCTTCCAAAAAACGTTTGCCATGACCTGTGATACCTGCCATCCACGTCGCACCGCTTGCACATTGTCGTCACAAGGTATTAAAGGCTTGGATCCATCCGACGAACCCAATAAAAAATGGTTGGGTGTGAGCGCAGGTTCCGACTCATTA
This sequence comes from Sabethes cyaneus, assembly GCF_943734655.1. Lineage (NCBI taxonomy): Eukaryota > Metazoa > Arthropoda > Insecta > Diptera > Culicidae > Sabethes > Sabethes cyaneus. Next base: position 73,965,858 of record NC_071355.1, on the reverse strand, counting down.
TCAACCGGTACCTCCGTTAATGGACGATTATTGAGTATGGCCTCAATCTGCGTCAATGTACTGCGTAACTCCTCGTCAGTTGGTCGTCTACATTTGAGAACTTCCGTAAGATTCCGTTTTACCGTTTGAATCAGCCTTTCCCAGCAGCCACCCATGTGTGGGGCTGCCGGTGGGTTGAATCGCCATGAAGTCGTAGCGGTGGTGAACTCTTTTGCCATTTCATTCTTGTCCAAAGCTCGTACAGCCTCACGCAACTCTTTGGAAGCGCCAATGAAATTTGTTCCTCTGTCACTATAAAAACAGATTGGGTGTCCACGTCTAGCAATAAAGTTGTTTACCGCCATAATACACGAACTAGTGCTAAGTGAGTTGGCAACCTCAATGTGAAGCGCCCGAACTGTAAGGCACGTCAGCAAGACGCCCCAACGTTTTTCAATTTTACGACCCACAATGACTTCGAAGGGTCCAAAAAAATCTACACCCACATGAGAAAACGGACTGGTGAATGCTGCTAATCTGGCTTGCGGAAGTTCAGCCATTTCAGGTGGCGCCGGCTTTACATCGCGATTTCGACACCATTGACACTTACACCTCATTTTAAGAAGAGTCCGTTTCAATCGTGGGATGCAAAATCTTCTGCGAACTTCATTAGCAACGGTTGCATAGTTTCGGTGATGATACCTTTCATGAAAGTCGGTTAGTACTAGATGTGTGACAGGATGATCATCGGGTAATATAATAGGGTACTTTTCATCTGGAAACAGGAACTTACATTTTGCGGCCCTACTATTCATTCGCAAAAGACCTTCTGGACCCAAGAAGGGGCTCAGCTTAAGAATTTTACTAGATTTTGCAACATGATTTATCCGTTCGCCCTTGTTGTTCGTACTTTGCAACACTCTAAGCTCTTCTCTATAAACCTCTTGCTGCGCCTGTCGGAAATGGTATTCCTGAGCCAAACGAAGCTCGTCACTCGTTGGTGGTCCGATTTGGCCTGGTAGCCCCTTTTTCTTTGCACAAACGTTGTTCACAAAACGCTGCACATACGCTGTAACCTCCACCAAATGTTTCCATCTCGAATAGTTACTCGCCAAAACAACTGGCTCCATATTCATACCGTGGAACAGTACATTTGTCCGGATTTCTTCGTCGGTTGTTTCTCGCAGAAAGTTGCGTTCTGGCCAGCTCTCTTTAGGTGTTTTCAAAAAGGCTGGTCCCTGAAACCATCGATCTTCTATCTGCAACTCCACTTGTCCCTTTAGTTTTGTTCCGTCGTCAGCGACGTTCCACTCGGATTTGACCCAATGCCAATCATCGATTTCGGTGGTTTCTAATATTTCGCTTACCCTGGCGGCAACATATGGGCTGTAACGGCGATGGTCGGATCGCAGCCAGCAAAGAACATTGCGGGAATCGCTCCAATAATACCGTTGAGAAATATTAAGGGAAAGTGAATTAGATATATTGTTAGCTAATCTCGCCCCGATTACCGCCGCCTGGAGTTCCGAGCGCGGTGTAGAAAGGTACTTTAAGGGGGCTACGCGAGTTTTTGCACTGACTAATGCGCACTCTACCAGCCCATCTTCCTCGACACGCAAAAATGCCACCGCTGCCATACCGTCATTCCCTGCATCCACAAACGTGTGTAGTTCGAACCGTGTGTGGTCTCCGATAGACAACGACCGACGATAACACCGGGGGATTCGAATGTTTTCCAGCTTCGGGAGCAGTTTTATCCAGGTTCTCCAACTTTCCAATTGCTTTCCTGTGATTTGCTCGTCCCATTTTAAACCGATACGCCAAACTTCCTGGAGGGTGACTTTCAAAAGCATTAGAAAATGCGAAATCAGGCCAAGTGGATCAAAAACCGTCATCAAGATCCGAAGCAGCTCTCGCTTGGTTGGAGCTCGTCGTCCATTGAACAACGCCGCGTCAAAACGATCATAGCAAATCTTGAACATGAAACAATCCGTCCTTGTGTTCCACCACATGCCCAAAATTTTCTCCGTCGCCATTTCCGCCATAAAATTCAAATTCTTCTCTTCAGCTGGATTTTCGCTCAATGCTTGCAAGACGGTCGGAGAATTCGAGGTCCAATTCCTGATCTCGAAGCCCCCTTGAGCGTGAATAAATTTAACTGCCTTTGCTAGCTCGATGGCTTCCTTTTCCGTTTCCGTACTAGCAAGCATGTCATCAACGTAATGCTTATTTTGTATGGCCGCGGCTGCTGCGGGATATTGTGTTTCGAATCTCTGGGCATTGTGATTTTTCACAAATTGCGCCGTGGTTGGCGAAGATCGTGCTCCGAAAATCATTACTTCAACGACGAAGGTGCTGGCTTCATCCTGGTCTGCTTTGTCCCGCCAAAGAAAAAGTTGATAGAATTGATCTTCGGGCCTGATTGCAATCTGCAAAAACATCTCGCGAATATCTCCGCAGATAGCGATGCGATATTCTCGAAACTGATAAAGAACTGATATTAACGAGCTCATTAAGTCCGGCCCAGTGAGTAACACAGTGTTGAGGCATACTCCATGTACAGAGGCGGCTGCATCCCACACAATTCTAATCTTTCCCGGCTTGTTAGGGTTTAGCACCGGGAAAGTAGGGAGATACCACGTCTTTCCCTCTTTTCGGGCGAGTTCTTCTGGCATTACCTTTCGTATGTAACCCTTCGCTTGGTAGTCTGCCAGTTTTTCGTTGAAAGCTCGATTTAGCTCGGCATCTTTTGCCAAACGTCTCTGAAGACAATTTAATCTTTGAAGGGCCATCGACCGACTATCTGGCAGATGAATATTGTCGAATCGCCAGAGAAGACCAGTTTCATACTTGTCACCAATAATCTGTGTACGCGATTTCAGCAGTGATATCGCCCTCTCATCATCTTTCGACATCAATGAACTCACCGGTGTCGTAATTCCCAAGCTATCTAGACCAAAGTACTGCTTGACCTCGTGGTGAAGTCGGTCGTCATTCTGCGGGTTGCATGTACAAATGTGGTACGTATACTTCCCGTCGACCGACGAGTCCTGGGACGAACAGCCTCCAAAGATCGTCCATCCCAAATGAGTTTTCGCTGCAATGGGTTCACCCTCCTTGCCTTCACGGCAACGGCGAACTAAAGAAACATTGGCATGCTTCAATCCTATTAGGATTCTAGGTCTCACAAGATTATATGATTCGACTGGAACGCCTTTTAGATGCTTGTATTGCTTTCTCAGCTCATCGATGTTCAGGCTCTGTTGTGGCAATTCAAGCGCATTGACGGTACGCACACCGCTCAACTCAAATCTCTTGCCCACCAGTCCTGATATTCCGATGTTAACCCTTTTAGATTTCTCTTCAAATCGATGGGTTCCACCTGTCCATTTTAAACAAAGTGGTTTCGATTCGCCTGGCAACTCCAAGTCGCAAGCAATTTGCTCATCTAGTAATGTCAATTCCGACCCGTCGTCCAAAAAAGCGTAGCAATTCACGTGCTTGTTGGGCCCAAACAATGTAACCGGCAAATAGCGGAACAATTCTAAGGCTGTCTCCATCTGGTGAGTATTAACACTACGCTCCTCGTTCGACCTCGTTTGACTCCTACTTGCGTATGCCTCACTTGGAACTGCGAGATTCTTATGTAAGAGAGAATTGTGCTTGAACGTACACCCGTCAACGCCACAAGCTTTACTATTACAGTTTCCTCCGTGCTGTCGTAGACACCTGCGGCATATTCTAAATTCACGAACTGCAGCCCATCTGGCTTCATACGAGAGACCAAGAAAACGCTTACATTTGGCGGCACTTGAACAGCTTCCTTTGCAAATCTGACAACATTTGACCGTCATCGCACTGAATTTTTCACTAAACTGATTAGTATTGCCTGTTCGATCGTGTGCAGTTTGCTGTCCCAATGATTCTGCATGAGTGTTAATGAAAGCTTTACCTTGTCGCCTTCCGCGTGTGTCTTGCCCATAGCAGTGCGGTTTGCGAGGATCAGCAACAATGCTTGCGTCTTCCGCAATAGAATATATCCAATCCGAAAATGCAACGAGATTAGATTTTTTCAGTGTCTTACTATGCCTGGCCCAATCTAACTTTATCGCAGGAGGAAGTTTGCTAATAAGGTCCTGCATTAGCGTTACATCACGCATATACTCTTTACGCCCACAAGCATCAATGGTAGAACGTAAATTCTGTACAGCGAGAGCGTAATCTACCAGCCGTTCCATCGAGTCTGATCTAACTGGTGCCATATTCAGGATTTTTTCCCGCAACGTACTGATGATCATATGAGGCTGGCCGAATCGGAGCTTCAACACACTTATTGCTTTTGCCACTGTTGACGGATGCATTAGAAAGCTCCGCACTGTTGTAAAAGCTTCATCCTTCAGACAGTTACGGAGACGAATCATATTTTCCTCGTCTCGATAGCCGCACATCGTCGTCGTACTCTCGTAAGTCGATATGAACATTGGCCATTCGTCGGGATTCCCACCGAATCTGGGAAGATCGCACGATACTACCTGCCGTGCAGCTATCTGCTCTCGGCTCAGAGTGACATTCATTCGAGAGTGTTGCTTCTCTCGCCGCGATTGTAATTTAACGGGAGTTGATTGCCGCTTTGGGATAAAGGGTTCATCCTGTCCGTCACCGCTGTCTGTGTCGTCGTCGCTTTGCTCACCTTCGGATTCGGAATACTCGTCAGAGTCGCTGTCGCTTTCAAGGTGCGCATTAGATCCGGCAGCTTCATCAGTGTTAGCTATTTCTTCCATCAGTTCGAACTTTCTGACCAACAATTCCCGTTTTCGTTTCATCTCTTCAAGCATCAGTTTCTCTTCAGCATGCACTTTCTGCAACTGCATTTTCAAAGCTTGCGATCTGCTCAGAGAGTCTGACCCCACAGATTTGGATTTGGTTGATTTATTCACCTTCTCGTTTCCCGCCAATTTTTCATCGGCGCTGTTTTGTGATTTCTCCCGTTCAACTTGCTGATTTTGCTGGTGGTCCTTGGGGGTCGAATTCTTCACCATCTTTTTTGGTTTTACAGTCTTCGATTTCTTCGCACCTGCTATTGATGAATTTATCTTCTTCACTGCGCTTCTGGCGTTTTTCCGAGACGGTTTCTTTTTCTGGTGATCTGTTTCCGCGGTTTCGCATTTCGTACAAATCCAGTCGTAGAACTCAATGTCTTCGGTTACGTTAGCACATTCGAAATGATACCAATTCTTACAATAGTCGCATTGGACCATCCGGCTATTGTCGGCGTTTTGACATAAATCACAACTTTGCTCCTCCATGAGAGCGAGCTTTCGAGACGTTTTCGGTGATTTGGGAACGTTAACTACAGCAGATTTCGCTGCACCGGCAGCAGTTTTGCTAGATGTAGGAGTAATAGATTCGGTCGGCTCGGACATCGTCTCCAAGTAAACGGTATAAAAAGATGTCACTTTTAGATGCCAGAGAAGAAAGAGGACGTTCCGAGATTTTAATATAGGTTATATTTTTATATCCTGCGATAATACAAAGTTATAGATTTTAGTTATACAAATTGTATTTAATAGCTTACGTTTAGTCAATCTTCTCGATCTTATTCCGTTCCAGAATCAACTATTTAATTACAGCTTTTAAAACAGCTTCTAAGACTAAGAAGGATATAAGTTTACCACGTTTCAGTTAATACCGAATATCTTTACCTTTTATCCGGTTACAACAAATTGTAGGTTAACTCAATTTTTAATTATATTTTTAGCGTTTAATCTAGAGTAGGATATTTTAATTAATTTTAAGTAATTGGAGAACAAATGAGAATAATCTTACGTGGCTAATAACCAACTATTTTACAAAGTAATATATTTTAAGATAGGAAATAAGAAGAAATCAATTTAGCTTTAGCTCACTGCACGTTTCACTTTATCACGAAAAGCAATCGAAATGGCGTTCTTATTTGTATAGGTATTGCTTATCGCCGCTTATCATCTCGCCTCGTAAGCATAAATCTTATCTAGATATACGGAAGCGATCTAAGCACGAGGGGCTTTGACACTACCAATAAATCAAAAAAAAGTTGGTTCCAATACATAATATCCAGCTTTTTACGAGCCATAATGGCAGACGTGGTCGTAATATTTGAACGGCATTTTTGACATTTCAGAAAAGGGGCAAACCACCCGCTCGACATCGCTACCCAGGTAACCAGTAAGCATTTGCAATGCAATTTAGCAAAATATGCGGCTACTTTACTGCTTATTTGTTTATTTGTTTATTTGTATAAAAATATCAACATGCCTACTGGCCCTACTGATACACTTAGAATCTAGAATCTACGTGCTAGTGCCAGGAAACGAGTTTTCAGTACCTCGCGGCTGACATTTAAGTCGAAGCTATGTGTAAATCGATTGAAATGGCGTTGCAGACCGATGATTGTGCTAAATGTGCTATAGTTGGTTCGCCGATGCGGTACACGCAGAAATGGACCGTTGCGTAGAACACGACTTTGGGCGAATATGTTGAGGTTCGCGAGTAGACATGGGCAATCCACTCTCGAGGACAGCATGTCGGCGACTGCCATTGCTCTGATCACGTCGCGACGAGTGTTCAACGGGTCAAGATCGATGAGTCTGCAGCGTTGTTCATAGCAGGGCAGCTGAAAGGGGTCGTTCCAGGGCAATCTTCGAAGTGCAAAACGTATGAATCGGCGCTGCACTGACTCGATTCGGTCAACTCCATTTTGGTAGTACGGACTCCACACAGGAGCGCAGTACTCAAGGTTGGACCGGACAAGAGCACAGTAGAGAGCTTTGAGGCAGTAGATGTCGTTGAAGTTCTTGGCGATCCGCATGATAATCCCAGATTCCTGCAGGCCTTATCGACAATATATGCGATGTGCTGTTTGAAGTCGAGCTTAGAGTCAAGCAGTATTCCCAAGTGCTTAACACAATTTTCGCGGCCTAGAGGCACGTCTGATAGAATGTAGTCGAAAACGAGAGGGTTCAATTTCCTTGAGAATGTAATTATTTCACATTTGTCGGAATTTAGCAGCATGCGGTTGTCTATGCACCATTTTGCAAAAATCAGCAGCTGCTCTTGCAGGAACGCGGCGTCGGACGGACTATCGACTTTAGCATACAGCTTCAGATCGTCGGCAAAAGAGAGTCGCGGGCATTTAAGCAGGAAGTTGACATCGTTGAAGTAGATGAGGAAAACCAAAGGTCCGAGATGGCTACCTTGATGAATTCCAGAGCTAGCAGTGAAAGGTCTGGAGGTGAACCCGTCGATGCTAACTTCTAGGCGGCGATCGGAGAGGTAGGAATTAAACCATCGTAGCAACGAGCCTCCGATTCCGAGTTTGTCCAGTTTGGCGATGGCGATTCGATGGTTCAATTTGTCGAAAGCAGCGGAAAGGTCCGTGTAAATAACGTCCGTCTGCGACCGGTCGTCAAAACTTTTTATCACGTCGGACGTAAGAGTTAGAAGATTGGTTGTCGTGGACTGCTGGGGCATAAAGCCGTGATGATCGTCTACGACATATTGCTTAAAGAATGCAAATACGGGTGCATACACAACAAGCTCGAACAGTTTTGATATTGAGTTTAGTGCAGAGATGCCGCGATAGTTATTCACATTTCTACTATTCCCCTTTTTATGAACAGGAAACATGTATGCCGATTTCCATATTGTTGGGAAGACACCTGTACTGATTGATAAACTGAACAGGTGGCTCATCGGAGCAGCCAAGGCGTTGATACACTGTTTCAGCAGAACAGACGGAATACCATCCGGTCCAGAAGAAGGAGAGGATTTTAGCTTCGCGGCGGCTGATATGACCATCGCGTCGTCGATGGAAAGGTGCGTTAAGCAATTGCTAAGTACGGGGACGCACTGGATGGCTGCGGAAATTTCTTCTCTTGTCAATCTTTCGTCAGTAAATACGCTGGAGAATTTCCGCGCGAATAGTTGGGAAATCTGTTCTGTGTTACTGGCAGTTTCACTACCCAGGAACATTACCGAAGGAAGCCCGTTGTCCTTCCGCTGTTCGTTGACGTGCTTCCAAAAGGATTTGGAATTCCTTTTCAGTCTACGTTCGATGTTGCTCAGGTAATTCCGGAAACATGAGCGACTCAATCGTTTGTAACGCGTGTTGATCGACAAGTAGTGGTAACGGAGTGGCAACGTTCGATATTTTGAAAATTTCTTGAGAGCGGTCTTTCTCTCGGATTTCAGACGTCGTAGCACAGCGTTTACCCAGGGTATCTGCTTCAGAGCGGGCATGGTTCTTTTTGGGACATGTCGATCGATAGCGTAGTTCAGGATATTGGAGAAAGTTATTGCGGCAGAATTAACATAATCCTTGTCCAAAACTGCATCCCAATTGATGCTAGTCAGGGTTCTTTGGATTTCCCTGAAGTCTGCACGGGCGAAATCATAGTAGACGATCGGTGGTGCACTAGTCACGTCAAGACGTATTTGTTGACGGATAGTAACCAGCAAGGGTGGATGATGTGGAACGTCCTTAACAAGCGGGGAAGGAGCCATCGCTATTTCGGGAGCCTGAACTTGTACACTAGCAAAGCATAAATCGAGAAAGCGACCGTTTTCGTTAGTAATGTTGTTGACTTGTTGCATGGTGACAGTGCTGTAGCAGTCGAATAACTCGTTAGTGAGTGGCGATAGAGACGACGAGCTAGAGTCAACGTACATGAAACCATTGTCTCGTCCGCGCCACTTTAACCCAGGCAGGTTTAAAGCGCCCATAACAATTATCTCGTCTACTGGAGATGCCATTGAAGCTATTGCAGTAACTAAATTCATATGGGCATTCAAGATAACGGGATCGCGGATGCGATCAGGAGGCAGATACAGTGCACACAAGAACAGCCTCCGGTCTGCAAGCTTTACCGTCACCCACACTTGCTCGACGGGCAGCCAGTTGTCATTTTCGACGATAGACGCTTTCAACTGATGATGGACTGCTATCAAGACGCCACCTCCTGTGCTTTTGGGACTATTGTGTATGCTGCGGTCGCAACGGAACACCTCATAATTAGGCCAATATCTGCCGAGAGCACGTACGATTGTCAAGCCAGGTTTCGGTCAATACGATTATCTCGTACGGACTGTCGGAGCAGGCGAGCAGATAGTCAACAGCACTCGTGTTCATGCCACCCACATTTTGGTAGTAGCAGTGGATATGTTTACTGCTAGCCCTCTTATAGTGCGGACAATGCTTATTTGCAGCTAGTTACCGACAAGAAGAATTTAAATAGAATTGTGGATGCCAATTTACAACAGTTCTGCAGTCAAAAGGCTGATAAACAGCAACCTGCAGTATAAAACGCCAGGGATGCTAATAAATGATTGATTTACTGCTTATTCAAATGCGTATTGGTTACCTGTATAGTTTACGAGAAAAAGGTGCAAATCGTTTGCAGTTTAAAAATCATCCCAGATAACACAAAATCGTAATAGAAAGTTCACATTATAAATCGTTTTCATGTCAATTTCATATTGGAGTTGTATAATGATTAGAGTATGTTAAATCGAAGTGAACAATAAGTTGTTTTGCAGTCGTGCGTGTCTTCATATACAATTCATGACTGTGAATTATAAAGCAGGATAGACAATTGCAATATTTGATTATATCTATATCATATATTCAGGAGTATTTAGTTGCGTGTTATAAAAACTGCACAAAATAGAATTACAAATAGTTGTCAAAATTTTCGCACGTATATCGCCTCCACTTTGGCACATATATGTTCTTATATGGCGTGAAATATAACTTTTTCGTTCAGATATGATTTCGTATTGCTATATTGATTGCAACTGAGGTAATCGTGATATACAAACCAAATGGTTTACTGGGATGCCTCTACTCTAGATGCCACCGCTGAAAAAAAGGCCATTTGAATCGACTATTTTTGATTGGAATGAAATTTTCGTGATGTGTTAGATATCACACAAGAACTCATTTTCCACTAAGCTTGATTTTTTTCGTCAAGAGTAACTTTTCAAAAGGGCGCATTGAGAAATGAGATTACTTTTTTTCAAAAAATCTTGTCTTAAAAACTACTTATTTGATCAAAATGACGTCAAAGGATAAGTTACAGGAAATTAAATGTATTTTCAGAAAAAATTACACTGAAAGAAAAAACTTTTGAGAACCACGGTAAAAATCATAAAATGTCAATTATCTTAAAACCTTCCTCTCTGATTTGCCTAATTCCAGATAGAATTAACAAAAGGGCGAATGTCGCAAATGTAAAATGTGAGTGAGAGTTATTTTTTGCTGGGCTAGCATAGGAAAATCAACTCTCACTCGGTTTGTTTACGCTTGCGACACTCGCCCTTTTGTTAGTCCTATCTTCAATTCTTTTTTAAGATAGCTTAAATTATACCCTAAAATCTGGTGAAGAGCTATCGATGGACAATCTTTTTCTACAAATGATATTTCATTTTGTGCAGCATTAAAATACGAGTTGAAATAATTATTTGTGTGTTCGTTCCCGCATTACAAAACTAGTATTAAAATAAGCAGAAAAGTCTGTATAATCGAAATCTGGATTAGAAAAATATTATTTTTTCAGAATTTATAGTCGTACGTCCCCTTAAATCAATCAACTGTACAAGTACGGCAAATACTTACCAGCGAATTTTGATCTTGATGTGTTCGGAAAAGGTTGCCTTAACGGTATTGCTCATGAAGTCATATTATTCCTTCCAGTGATAAAATTCGATTACGAACACAGCCGTAACGGAAGACCATTCCAATGTTAACTGAAAATCATGTATAAGATTGAAATTAAGCCGAAATGAAAGCAGTATCAATAATGAATTGACTTAGAAATAAACAATTTATGTAGAGAGTAATAGAGGTTTTTCGTCAATCGTTTTCCTGTTGAATGAAACGCGCTTATAACATGAATATAACATACATAATAGTGAAACATAGGTGTTTCATTATTATGTAAATATGGGCACGAAACGTGGACACTGCTAGAAGAGGACCTGCGAGCACTCGGAGTTTTTGAACGACGGGTGCTAAGAACCATCTTTGGCGGAATGCAAGAGAACGATGTACACTCTTAAATGATTCTACCTGTAAATAGGTCGGATTTAGTTAAAGCCAGGTTGAAACTACTCAAAATGCCCTTAAAGTGTACAAACTCAAACTTTGGGTAAAAATTTCAACCAATTTTGGCTACTTGCTACCGATAATTGAATTATTCTCTATGACAAATAACGCAATTTTAAGTTCCTACTACCAATTTTTTGGTTGAAAAACTACTCAAAATCTGAGTTTGTACACTTTAAGGGCATTTTGAGTAGTTTCAACCTAACTTTAACTAAATCCGACCAATTTACAGGTAGAATTATTTAAGAGTGTATGAAGGTGAATTACGAAATGAATTACGAAAACACGCGTCTCTACGGCGAGTATACAGCAAGTGGTTAAAGCTGGACGGATACGTTGGGCAGGACATGTCTATATTTAATGTTCAAATGATAAGATCGATCGAAGGGTAGGAATAAGTGACGGATAGTTTTAAACTTTTACAAACCTGTTTACTTTCAGGCCATCGAATACGTCTAGGTTCAATGCTTAAATAATAACATCGATCAAAGAGCGAGGGTAGTTTCGATTTTTTACTAAATTTTTTACCTTCAGGACTTCAATTTGGTCCAGGTTTACTGGTAATGGGTAATTCCTGTCCTGTTGGAAAGCAAGGGTTCGGTCACTTTTAGAATCGAAGTAAACGAAACTGCAGGTGTATATATAATTGTCGGGCCGGGGAAGCAAAAGAGTGCTTCCATGTGATAGGCTGATTCATTCGTTCTTGACAATGCCTAATAGTTATGCTTATTTTAATAGTGATTTGACGCTTAAGTGTGTACACCTGTACCCGGTTGATCAGATTGCGTTGGTTTCTTGGTTGATCAATTAAGGGTTAAATAATCATGATTCTAATATGATGGGCACCCACTGAAAATTTCATATTCATTATGACACTCATTGTGAACTAAGTATTCAATGTAAGGCATATGCATATGCAATTCCAACTTGCCGTCTTACTATAGGTCGGCTGCCCAGCAATCGGTGATTAACCTAGGCGATTAGCATGGTTGGGTCAACTAAAGCACATGGATAATAAAACACAAATAGTTCCTGTTCTGCCTGAGCTAAATTTTAAGTAATATATAATATATGTAAGTACGCCGTTGAATCGATTAAAGGAAACATTATCGTCCGCTATCCTGCAGTAGAGCAACAAACAAAACATTAAAGCCTTTCGGGTTTCTCTATAATATTTGTATCTAAAAATAAAGCAGATAAAATATGGACCTTCGCAGAAGCTTTTGTCTAGAGGTATGCATAGAGAAGAGAATCACAAATACGGCAGCAATAAATTTCATGCCGCCGTAAAAAAAATCTGCCGAGAACCCATCCAAGCAGGATTTGCAGTTGGCTGACGCTCAAATTGTCAGACACTACCAAAAGAGGAAACGGAACAATAATTGAGATGCGAACGGTACAGAACCTGTCTAGCAAGCGCCTAAATATATGCAATCCTTTTTTCTGCTGCCCCTAAATAGAATCAAGTGAAAACAATATACCATAACGGGACTGAGAGAACAATTGAATGGGCAGGTATATTGTTTCAGCTATACAAATAGTTCAAAAGTTGAGCACGGATTCGAGTTTGAAACTTACCTTGTTGGTTTATATACTAAAGAGCAGACAGATAACAAGCCGAAAAGGTCAAAAGTGTACGGGATGGTGTGAGGAGCTTTTAACTTGGCAGTGGCACGCATACACTTTTACTGCATCGTATATTTTATATTTCGCGAATAACGGAAACACGCTGGCACTGCTGGAATTCTCAACGTCGCATGCTACTTCACATGAATTGATGCACTAAGTGGAGAGATGCAAGGCCGATAATCGCCGGTCTACGTGCGCGAGAGTATCGAGCGAACGAGAGCGCTGTAACTCCCTCGTGTGGCAGAGATTGCCAGCAGTATGTACGGCTCGCCGGAATATATCGCCTGTATGATTGCGATGTTTAGCAAAATGTGTGCTTCTCCGGTAGCACGCAAACAGGCGTATCTAGCTTTTCACTTTCTCTCTTGGCTTGAATTCCTCACGCAATTTTACGCGTATATCTATCACCATACTTCTTCTAGTATCTGCTTTGTTTGGCTGATACGTAACACTTCTAATTCCCGATAGGTATCAATGCCAACCGTGTCTTCATCCCGAAACTGATCGAAATGATATCTACTTGTCGCTAGATGACGTAGATTTTATTATAGCAATTAATAACGCCTCGATGTATGCTTCATGAAACTTCCTGTTCTTTATTAACACAAATCTTCAATCAGCGTTATTAATATTTAATAGTGTTAACTTTTTAGATTGGGCAGACTGCAGTAAACTTACTAAAATCAATTATTGAAATACACTTTTCTTCCATGTACAATACGCAATTCAGCTGCTGATAGTAGTCACTTGTATAATCCTTGCAACGCGGTAGACAAAACTATTTTCAGAGCTGGCTACGAGATCATCATATGATTCGGATACGAAAGTACGAGCTAGCTGATTTACTAACACAAACACAATTGGTATTTGTGGAACAAAAATTGCATAAGTAGAGGCGCAACCTATCGGAATGAGGGTAAGTGCGAATTCTGTGGGCTCAACAGAGCAAATATACCTACATATGAGAGGAGCTTATTTTGGATCGTATGAATCTGTATTGTAGACCAACATTGAAAGTTGTAACTCTCTAGACTTCACTTCCGAAGTGCAGAAACTACTGCTTTTGCATAGAATTGCTTTTGAATGCATGCAACCTTTTTCGTAGGATTTTACCAACAGGCTTCTGTCCGTCTCTCGCTGCTTTATTTCATAGCCCTTAAGAACAAATTTCCCAATAAACACGAAGCGGATGTGCAAACCGTGGTGCAAGCACAGTTATGATATTTTGCCGAGAATGTAGAGAATAAAGGATAGGCCCAAAATAGAAGTATACCGAAGAGACCGATTTCATATCTATATGCAATATTTCTTGGAGTAAGATTATATACATTTTACTTCAGTATGACATTCCGCAGTGTAAAAAAGAATAAGAAGTCATCACGTGTAATAAAAGATTCCAGCTCCTTTGGACAGCTTCTCGCTACTAAAAGGACTCAATGCGTAGTTGTATTGATAAAATGAAAATGAACTGGATAAATAAAGTTCTGAACCATTTTTGTTATAATACACTTTTATCTGATTTCCAAAAATAATCTAGTAAAATTACAAAAAAAAAAGTTTTTTGATTTACTTTGCGAATTTGCTTGCAAAAACGTCCGGAAGTAGTTAAAACGGATAAAGGACGGATAAACGGATTGTTAGTTTTCTCGCAAGTGAACAGTCCTGATTTTCGACGGCGCCGGAATTTTTTTTTTTATTTTCATGCTGGCTCCCGCTGTTCGCATCGGGTACTTACTGCTTGGTTTGACCACTGACCGTACGTTAAAATGGTCATGCAATGAATGGGGGAACCAAATCGGTGGTTGCTGCTAATATAATCGTCCTACAAAGCAGTTGAAAATCGCTTAAAAATATTAATCATTATTATTGCAAGACCTGGCAAAGAGTTTTGCACTACCAAATCTGTCCACTAACTCCTATCCATACCTCCACGTGGTCCCGGCAGGAGTACGCAATCTTGATTTACGCACGGAGACAAGGAAGGGCTCCCGCTTACTCTAAGATAGTAGTATCAATGGGACAGCGACCTTAGGCTAACAACCTACTGTGTATCTAAAAATTAAACAACTTACTGAAAATAAAAAAAAATCGGTATGGATTGACAACGACCTTTAGCCTGAAACATGGAATGTACTAACCAGAGTAAGCTGGCTCGACTAACAAGGGTAGTTAGCCGCCTGAGGCTTAAAATCCTGAACTGAGCGAGGTCCGTTTGCCGGATACTGGCGATACTCTACTCTGATATATGAGGTGAAAATGGCACTCAAAAGAAAGGAGTTGGATTCCTTCTGAGGCCAGATGCACATGCGGCCCTGATGAAGGGGGAACTAACACACGAAAGAACAATCGCGGCCAGATTTGGGACACGGGTTGGAAACCAATCCAGTGCTATGCGCCAACAGATACTTCCGACCCGCAAGAGAAAAAGAGTTTCCACAGCCACATCGTGGTTTAAAAAGTCCCGAAATCCACTTGCGCGACTTCAATGCGAAGCTTGGTTCAAATAACGTGAATGCGGGGAGTTTGACTTTAAAATGGGGATCTGTTTGCAAAATTCCATGGTAATAACAATATGGTCATTGTTGGATCTCTGTCTTCTCATAGACCAGTATATTAAGTCACATGGGTTTCCCGTGAAACCTGAATAGTAAACCAAATTGACCACATCTGCATCTGCCGAAAATGGAGAAGTGTTCTTGACGTATGCAGGCGTTTGCGCGTCGCCCGAATTCAGCGACGTGAAGAGAAACTTGAGTGTTACTGCGACGTCCGGCATTTGGAGAGGTGGGACCGTTAAAGATCAATAGACCGGCATGAAAAACACTTTCATCACGACCTCTGATGAAACTCTCCGTAAAGTGAGCAGCATGCGGAAGGAGTGGATTTCGGATGAAGCTTGGAGGATGATCGAGGAGAGGTGAGAGCTGGCATTGAGCGAACCAAAGCGGCTAAGACAGCTACCCACATAGCACATAAGAACATATTAAGTACCAAAGTGAAGGCAATAAACGTGCGAAAATTTTGACAATCATTTGTAATTCTCGAGGTATTATTTGGGCATTACCCCGTCGATGGGCCAATAACTAGTGATATCCGAAATTTTCAATTATTCGATTACCGATTAATCGGTGAGCGTTGTCTGCACAAATCGATCAATTCAACTATTCGTGTCAGTGGTGTTCGATTAAAAATATTCGAATATTTCCTTGATTAATTCGATTAATCGAACGATTATGAACGATTAACGAGCATTATTCAGGCATTATTCGTACTCATTGAACTATTCGATTAATTCAACTATTCGTGCTGGCAGTATTCGATTAAAAATTATTCGAATATTCCATGTGTTATTCGATTAATTGAATTAATCGAACGATTAACGGACATCACTACCAATAACCCGAAACCGGTCGGTAAAAGGTAAATATATTTTTTATGTTTGTAAGAACGATACGTGTTGTGCCCCGTGTTATAGAATAGCAAGTGATTAACAGCTGAGTAAAATAGTAGTTTATAACCTCTTATTCAGTAATTCCAATCCCTACCTCCTCGTGGTACCATTCGGGATACGAGCAATCTTGGTGGATATCGGGTAACCATTCCCGATGGAAGCTAAGGTCGTATATGCTAATAGGGGAGGAGGGCTTTTTCGAGCTTCGGTGGCCCTCCGGCAAAACAGGGGGTTGTTGCTGCAAGCCATCATCACGAAAAACTCTTAAGCAAAGAATGAAGAACAAAAAAATTCGGACTGGAACAATCGGAATAGACCCACGCAATGAAAAAGGACTCTAGATTGGAAATTCAGGACGTGGAACTGCCGATCTCTCAACTTCCAAGCGAGCACTCGAGTGCTCTGCGACGTAATATTGAAGAGCCACGAGTTCGGCGTCGTAGTGCTGCAGAAGGTGCGCCGGAAGAGCTAAACTTACGTACGTTCAGAGATGGACATACCATCTACCAGAGCTGCGGCAACACACACGAGCTGGGTATAGCTTTCATAGTGATGGGCGAGATGCGGGAACGGGGGCCCTACCCTATTCTCACAGTCACCTCACCTAAATTTTGCAGGTGAGGTGACAATTTGCGATTCTCACAGACACCTAGGTGACCCCGCTCACCTGGGTGACTGTGCAAATCAAACGGGGGCCGTTAGGTGAGGTGTGGTAACTGTGAGAATAGGGCACGTGAGAGAAGTAAATTGAGGTGAGGTGACTGTGAGAATAGGGCCCCGGGTGATTATGAGGTGGCTAATCAATCCTCGAATATGCAGGTTGTTGAGAATTCAAGAGCTGGGTCTTCAACATAAGTATCATCAACATGCGCGCAGCCCTCACCTCAGAAGCACCGATGACGACAACGATAGTGAATACGACCGCTGCCCAAAACTAGTATTAGTACTATATTATTTTTTCCTAGAGTTTTTCCTACGTAGTACCTTCTTATACGAAGACTCCTTATCGTCGTCAGATCCTTACGAAGCGCTAATGTTGACTCGAACCACTGTACCTAGTGATGGATAAGATGCGCCCAAAACTCTTCGTTGTGGACAATATTCGGTACCGGCGCCAGACTCGGTTAAATCTCGAGCGACTAAAGCAACCAGTCGTTGCCGCAAATTACGCGCACTCACTAGAAGCTGCGCTGCCGGAAGAGCACACACTGGACGAAGCCCCTCTCGAGGACTGTTGGAACACCATCAAAACAGCCATTAGCGGTGTAGCTGTTCATCGGGTATATGGCACGGAATCAGCGGAACGATTGGTTTGACGATGAATGTCGGAGGGTGATGGATGAGGAAAACGCTGCGCAGTGCCACACGTCAGAACGTGGAAAGACACAAACAGAAGACGATGCAGCGCAACTTCCGCGAGAAAAAGCGCTACCTGGAAGAGCATGAATATCCAGGGCTGGGTTAGCTGCATCGTTTTCAGGAAACACGAAAGTTCTACCAGCAGCACTTCGATGGACACCTGAATGGCGCCCAGTCTGAGAACCATGGCGGCGGGAAAAAGGATTTCGACGGTGCAACAAACGGAGAAAAGGTGCCAGCCTTAACGATAGGCGAAGTTAAGGAGGCCATCAATAGCTAGGAAAGATGGCATCAGAGCGGAGCTTATTCACCTTTATTCTTGTTTACGGCCGTATCCTGGGGTGACATTGCGCATCTCGTTTCGATTGATTTTGGTTCGTTTTGACCACGTTAAACAAATGGGCGTCTCGAACCAAAATCACTCGAAACGAGAATCGCAATGTCACCCCTGCATTCGTACGAATAGTTTGCTTTGATCGAATCGGGAAGCACTATTCTCATATTCGAATGAACAAAAGGAAGGGGAGCTTGAACGTTCGAATTGATTCGAACGGAAACAAGAATACGAATCGGCTTAACTTTCGAACGAATATCATTCGAACGAAAACAAGAATAAGGGTGATTAATATGGGACCAGAAAAGCTGGCCGTCTGTATGCCCCAGCTAATTGTCAGAATTTGAATTCCGGAACAACTACCGGAGGAGTGGAAAGATGAGGATATCTGCCAAAAAAGGCGACAAGTTGGACTGCGGCAGATCCTCCAAAAAGCCGTGAATACAGACTTCCCACGGATCGTTTGTACGTTGACTTCAAAGCCGCATATGATACTATCGACCGGAAAGAGCTATGGAAAATAATGAACGAGAACAGCTTCCCTAGGACGTGCATCAAACTGATTCAATGTGCGATGGATGGTACACAGTGCTGTGTTCAGATATCGGGTGGATTGTCAAGTTCGTTCGAATCGCACAGAGGGCTTCGTCAAGGTGATGGTCTCTTATGCCTGCTGTTCAACATATCGCAAATATCTACACGCGGGGCACGATATCCAACAAATGTAGTTAATCATCTGGGGTCATATTTGTCGTGTCCGTCGGTTATTTTCAACCGAGTCCTCCGGAACATGGAACAACGTCCGTCAACGTCTACGTTCGTCCAAAAACTGACTTTTGTTTAGAGCTGAGAGAGAGTCGCGGAGACGGTCTTCTTTTTCTTATGCTTTGGCTGTTCTTCTTCTTCCTATTACGTTTGCTTTCATTTTCGGGCAAATAAATGAAACTTGTGCGTGAACATCTCATTGGACGTGTGAAGTGTGCATTTTATAATAACATATTTTGGTGTTAATTGTCACACGGGCATTTCAGTTTTTGCAAAAATGTTAATTTACAATTGAGACAAACAAGACTAATTCAATTCCGAATGTGTTTTTCACAAAAACACCGGCAGTAAACTTATGAGAATTAACAATACTTTTCCATTTTGGGATAACGATAACGACTGGCTGCATTTGACAGATCGTACTGGCTGCATTTGACGTTAGAATTTTTCCTCTTTGCGAATCTCTCTCAGGTTTAGAGCATGCTATATCATGCCACAGTATGCGTAAAGGGCCAAACAGAATGCTGCGTCAACGCGTCCGTCAGCGTTATTCTGACAGTTTTCCCATGGGTTTACTGTCAAATTGACGCTGACGGATGCGTTAACGCTGCATTCTGTTTGGGCCTTAAGTCTCATATTGAACGATTCATTTCTCTCCTTGTCTCTTATCGTTCGTATGACGGTATTCTTCCTATGCAAGGGGGTTCAGTAACACTCAAGTAAATAATCCAGTTTCATTAGATTTGTTTTACGCTGATTCATCTAACTCGGCTTGTTCCCTACACTATTCTCACAGTCACCTCACCTAAATTTTTCAGGTGAGGTGACAATTTGCGATTCTCACAGTCTCCTAGGTGATACCGCTCACCTGGGTGACTGTACAAATCAAACGGGGAGCCGTTAGGTGAGGTGAGGTGACTGAGAATAGAGCGCGTGAGAGAAGTAAGTTGAGGTGAGGTGACTGTGAGAATAGGGCCCCTGCTTTGCCGATGATACGGATTATGGGCAGAACATTTGTGGCCGTGACTGAACAGGGCAACTTGGACAATAGTATAATGATCGACGGTGTTGAGTTTGAGGTAGTTAACGAATTTGTCTACCTTGGCTTTCTGGTAACGGAGGACAATGGCCTCAGCCGTGAGATTCGGAGGCGTATTATTAGCGGAAGTCGTGCTTACTATGGGCTTCACAAGCAACTGCGGTCGAGTAGACTAAGCCCCCGCAAAAAGTGTACTCTGTACTGTATACTAAGTGTAAATGGACAATGCTCAAGGAGGACCTGCGTGTGCTCAGAGTTTTTTGAAAGTCGAGAGCTTCGAACAATCTTTGGCGGCGTACAGGAGAACGAAGTATGGATGCGGAGGATGAACCATGAACTCGCACAGCTCTATGGCTGTACCCAGTATCCAAAAGGTGGCTATTGCTGGACGGATACGAGGGGCAGAGCATGTTGCAAGAATGCCTGACAACTACCCCGCAAAGATGGTGTTTGTCTCAAATCCGGTAGGAACAAGACTACCAGGAACGAGCAAGATGGTTAGACCATGTGGAGCGAGATCTGTCGTAGAGTACCCGGTGTCCGAGGAACTGGAGAGCGTAGCCCACAATCGAGTAAATTGGAGAAAAACTTTGTTCACCAGGCTTTGTCTTAGGACGGTAAGCCGCCTCAGTGAGTTTGTACATTTGACTTTCAATTATAAAAAAGCAAAGTCGTGGGCTTATAAACCGTTCATACACATTACTCTTCTTCATCGACAGACTTTGCATCCGGCAGTTTAGAGTACAGGAAAATGACGGGGCCAGTGTAACGATCCTACTGACTCTCTCCCCTATTCTGTATTTCGAACGAATCTTTATTTCGTTCGACTTGTTTCGAACGAGATGTTATGCTCATTTGATTTTGCTGGCGGAAATTTCGTTCGAAACAATTTTCGTTCGAAATACCAATCCGTTCGAAATATAGAATAGAGGTGTCTATCTATAGCAAGCACCGCCTAGCCGAGATTCGAACATACGACGACCGGGGTTCGCTATCGACATCAAACGCCACATTTTTTTCGTTGAAGATTCGAAGTGTATTAAAAGTAACATCTCGTTGTCGAAGAAAAATTTCTTATATCTGAAAATGATTTTTTTCTGATTTTGACAAACTTAATTGGACAGTATCGGTTCATTTTGGCAGCGCCTCGGATAAAGATATGTCAAAATCGAACCGTGCCAAAAATGATCGATATTTGATCTATCGAGTGTGCGACGAGCAACCATTACAGAATGAGTCGCGTTTCCAATGCATCCCTAGATAGCATCAAAGCACTAGCTTAAACCCGCGGTCTCAGGCTTGAACCTACTGCTCTTTATCGCTAGCCTGGAATTAACAATTAACAATAAACAAGCCAGACAACTCTATAAATAAACAAATATATTACTGGATTCATCATTCATTTAGAGTCGTTCATTTTCAGAACGATCATAGACTAGAAGAGTGGAAAACTGAAAACCAACACATCTGACTATCCTCGTTAAAACGAAAATTATTATTCAAAGATTTCATTCGCCTGATTCCTTCATAACTACACGAATTAAGTTGGAATAAATAAAAACTCTCCATTTTTGTTATCTTCATATATGATAAAACTATCACTGTAAGTAGCAAATTAACCAGATAAATTTCTGGTAAATTTCATATTTAACAGCAAATTTTATAAATTTACGCAGAATTTACCAAACCAAATCAGCTATTATGCGTGAGAACTACAAATTAGTCGTGGGATGCCCAATATTTGAAGATTCCGGAATATCAGGATTTTTTAAAAGGAATATGCATGATTTTTAAATAAGATTGAATAGGGGCGAACCGTGCAAAAAATAAGACTTAAGAAATTCCCAAAATCGAACTGGTACTGGACTAGCAAAATCGTAGAGCCCCTCAACCCTCCAAACCCTTGGAATACACTCCAAAAAAAAATTGCAAGGAACCTTTTAGCCCTGATCTTTTCGTGATCAGCACGCTTTTTCGATAACTTTCCAATATCAGTAACGCGACAGATGACAATAACGCCTATACCAAAAAGATTGAAATGATGATCTATTGCAAGTACCCAATACCAAGACGTATGGCATCAACAGAAACCCATTG
This sequence comes from Sabethes cyaneus, assembly GCF_943734655.1. Lineage (NCBI taxonomy): Eukaryota > Metazoa > Arthropoda > Insecta > Diptera > Culicidae > Sabethes > Sabethes cyaneus. Next base: position 73,944,065 of record NC_071355.1, on the reverse strand, counting down.
GACAAGCTGAGCTCGTACAGAACTGTTCCCCTCTGTTTTTGCTTGCAGCAAAGCATTCCCGTACGGGAAATTGATGGGTGCTAGTCAGCGTCTAGACAGAACATTTCTCAAAACAGTAGAATTAAAAAAAACTTACTTCTCTTGCGCCCGCTGTACTTATATTTTCGATCCTCCATTTATACTTCCCGTCAACTTAAGCATTAAACTACTCGTTTCGCATCATCTTCTCCTTCTGCCTTTGGAGCTTCTTCTTTGACAGCTTTTTCTTGGCCGGTTCAGCTTCGGTAGCCTTAGCGACGACATCCTCCTTTTCGGTGAGTGTCAGTTCGATGTGACAAGGCGACGACATGTAGGGGTTGATACGACCGTGAGCACGGTACGTACGGCGACGTAGGCATGGTGCACGGTTCACCTGAATATGATCGACGACCAATCGATCGACATCCAGCCCCCGGTAGTCAGCATTTGCTTCAGCATTCTTCAGCAACTGCAGCAGAAATTCGGCAGACTTTTTGGGCCAACGACCGACCGAGGTGTTCCAGTGTTTAGCCTGGGCACAACGACCTACTCCACCGTTGAAGCGACGGAACGGAACGCACTCCTTCTTCTCACAGACGTTCTTCAGGAACTTCTGAGCACGACGCAGGGGCATACGCTTGATTGCTAGTGCCGTTTCGCGGGTGTTCTATAAAAAAAATCGAAAAAATATGTGGTTATATTAAAGTAGTGAAATATATCGAACTCACCTTGAAATGCACGCGAAGGTTTGATCCGCGAGCCTTGCAGGATTTGGCGGGATTATCTGGTTCCTTAGCGTAACGACCCATCTTGAATTGTAACCTGAAAGCAAAACGGATGTAAACACAATGCAAGTTACAAGCTGGAACTTTCAAGTTTTAAATTATAACATTAGGTATATAGATTTGAAGTGAATTTGATGAAATATTTTGATAGCTTGAACACACAATGAATTCAAATCTTGCAAGACAATTCACTTCGCTTTTTGCTAAATGGGCTCGCTACCGTAGCATATCTTCTACGTGTTCAACGTTTATTGTACACTGCACATCACCGAGGCCATACTTTAGTCGTTATTTTGGCCATTTCGATAAACTTCATAGGTACAAATACATTCTGTACAACAAGAATACATAGCTAACAAAATAGTTTGCAATCAAATTCACTTTAACTCACAATTTCTACAAATAAATTGAAAATTTTACGAAGGGCACGATCAATGCGTTCCTTCACTAACCTTACAAGATGCCGGAAAGAGAGCTTTCGACTCGTTTGACAGCTGAGCTGTCAAAGCAAAAGGCCTTTATTACTGTATCCGGTTTTTGTTTTTAGTAAATGCTGGCAAAAAATAATTAGTGCTAGTTTTGTTTCAAGATACTAGGAGCAGTGCTGCCAGATGTACAGATGTTTTATGCATACACGCAAAATAAACAACACGTTCTTTCCACGTGAAAAATCACGTAAATTTCTCTACAGGGAGTTACGTGACTTTCATTTGAACATTATTGGAAACTACAATAGCATCTATCTGATTTCCGCGTAAATGCACGCATACTAATGCAAACTACGTTAAATTCACGTAAATAGTATACGGGAAAAGTTAGATGGAAAATAATCACATAAATTTTCACGTAATTTCGACGTGAAAATTATTTTGATCAAGCTGAAAGGGACATGGATATTGCAAATTGCATCAAAAGCGTGATATACAAGGAACTTGCAGACAAAATGCATGTAAAATCCCAGCAGCGAGCTGTGATTTATTCATGTCAAATCTTTGCGAGCCGTCAAATTGCTGATTACCAAACAGTAGATGCAGAAGAAAAGTGAGATAATAGATAGGTTTCGGGATCGTTTGATGGTTATTTCGAAGTATACCACCACAGAACAAAAGATTGTTAAAAGAAACTCGATGGGACTTCAAATTTTTATTTTATTCTGATATCGTGAACGTGATAATTCTGTTTTTCCGCATTAAATCGTACTATTCTTTCATTAACACCATCTAACACCCCCGCAGCAGCATTTGCAGTAGCTTTCTCTGAGCACCTTCCAGATAACTTCCTGTACTGCTACTGCTCGTCGACGTACGCTGATGCATCGTTTGGATTTGTTCATTGATATCTCGGATCTGGCAACAGGGATGCCAAGTGATTTTTTGAAAAGTCTTCACGAATCAAGGAAAAATGTCTTCATTTGTCTTCGTTCGGCTTTCCGCCCATTTAAATTGCATGGTGAAGACATGTCTTCAAGCGAAGACATTTCACTTTTTTGTAACAAAAATGTCTTCAAAATGAAGACATGTCTTCACTTCTGGCAACTCTGTCTGGCAATCGATTTAGTCACAGAATTTTGTCAGTCTGTACACCACTGACTCTCAACGCCGAATTCGTAACCGCAATAATCCTTGGCGCAGACGAATGGGTATGGAATTCACCGTTTATCGTTGTTTATTCGCTCTAAGAACCAGTTTTAAATTCATTTCATTGGCGAAAATCGTGTACAAGCAATTCCGCTTCCTCCATCTGTTTACTCCAAACTGTTTATTCACAAAAACAGTTAGCCGAAAGGGTTAAAAAGGGATTATTTACACTGAAAAAACTTTTCGTATAGTTTCTATGTGTTTCACACATAGATTTTATCCATGTGCCATGTAAATGAACTTTATGTGCCAAACAGTTACCATTTATGTGTTTTTAAAATTTACCTTTAAAATTTGCACATACTATTCATATATGCATATAATTTTCATGTGTACTTCTAGGCGGATTGTATTTATATGTGGCACATAATAATCATAAGGATTTTCACGAGGGGCAAGACACTGTTGAAAATATATTACTTTTCTCTATGGAAATATTTTTTCAACCTTAATATATTGACCTTTCCCACCCATAATATAACCTAAAACCCTATAAAGTTACATTTATTTATACATTTATAGAGCTTTAACAGGGCCTAATATATTAATATATATGATAAGATTATGAAGTGTCTTGCCCCTCGGATTTTCATATGGAAATTTTCCATTAGTTATGTGCGGATTATTTTGAGTGTAATCATTCAGTTAGTTAGTGATAAATGTTGTTTACTTTTATTTCAGGTTTGATGAATAAACAATATGTTAGTTGCTGTAGCAATTGTTAAATGCTTTATAGAAAATGTGACGAATGCTTTGATCAGCATTGACTTTCACTACTTTCAGTGATGTGAGCGCCACACAACGGGCGCATTACCACATACTTTCAAAATGGCGACTGGTCTTTACACACCCGGTGAGATCAAGATGAATGTCTGTTCTCTGTGTGTAAACGTCGATTGGCGCCATTTTACCGAATTTGCTGCTTTTTGTTAAGTGTGTATGTTGTGCAGAACTGCTATCATTTTTCTGCTACGGAAAAGTCCGGTTTCCGCAAACAAGTGGTAGGGTAATCAACGTATTTTGAACCCCTTTAGCAGCTGTACATAATTTGGACACTTACAGCAAAATCAAATGGAAGTATCCAAATTATGTACAGCTGCTGATGGGGTCCAAAATAGGTTGATTACCCTATGAAATACTAGCAATAAACCTACTATAGCAATAAATTTAGGTTATACCCGCTTAGGCGCGTCCGGCAGAAATCGAACAAAAATCTGGCAGCGAAAAACTTTTTCTGCCAGACATTCTGCCGGATTTCTGGCCGCAATCACCCGTGAAAACTACCAGAAATGACACATCCGATTCGGGCAGAAATTTCGCCTCGGTTTTTCTGCCGGATTTCTGTTCGATTTCTGCCAGAGGTTTCGAATAAAAACCGGCTTTGTACCAATTCAGCTTTCCCTCCTATTTTGGAGGGTGGCAACAGCGGAATATAGCAGCACGAAGCGTGCAATAAACAGGTTAACAATTAAATTATACCTGCTTTAACATGTTCCATATTATTCTCTTACCTTTTGCCCGAAACTGCAAAACTGATGAACCGCTTTTCTCCTGCCTCAAAGTGTCACATTTGACATAAAGAGAATCGGGCGAAAAATGAAGACTGGTTCTGTTCGATTTCTGCTAGGCATCCGAAATTTTCGTAAGCGGGTAGTAGCGAATTTTCTTTTAAATATGGCATCTCTTGAGCCTTTTGAGCCGAACGCCGGGATCGCCGGTCTTTATTCGGTATCTCTTTGCTGCGCATGCAAACAGGATTGCTGTCAGGACAAATTGTAAACAATATTATCGGCAAAAAACCGTAATCATAAATGAGAGAAACTTTTTCTTAGGTTTTAAACGTTTTAAAACTATAAAAGTTTAAGAAAAGATTATTTGAAATATTTAAACTATTGGATAAATGATGTCAAACATGAATTTCCGGAATATTCGTTTAATTTCGTCCGTGGTTCGAAGTAACCTTGAAGTTCTAAAGCAAAAACAAGCGGATGTCCAAAGCAAAATTAACTCCATAACGTTTCCTGAAAAGTACAAAGGAACAATTCTGGAAAAATGGGCCACATACTGGAAAAACTTATTGATAGACTACAAAGAAGTGATTCTGGACACCGGGAGAACTATGCGGCAGCGTCCCGTGCGCAGTGCCGTTTACGTAACTCTACTGGGTTCGAGCTACTACTGCTGCGCCACAAATCCTACCGAGACGGATTTCGCTGAAAGCTTCCGCAAATGTAACAACGAACTGGCACTGGTTCATCCCCAGTGTCAGAATCCGGAAACAACCGCGCACATCCTGTTTCTGCAACAGGCCCACAACGAGGGCATCATTCGACGAATATCGCTCGGTGTGATATCGTTCATCTGGTTGGATAATTACGATCGAGGCGTTGCAATCTATAAGGCAATTTGTCCCTACCTGAAGCCACGGTACATGACGTTTCACGAACGAATTGTCGATGTAGGGTTCAACAATAGGTGGTGGTTACTGAAGCGGAAAATGATAGATTATGATATAAACGAGGAAAATTTGTAGAGCAATAAACGATTATGGTTGTCGAATTCCGGGGCATTTTTTTTTCATGGAAATAATGAGAACTGTTGGTTTCAATTTTGTAGTATTGTATTTGCTAAACATTTATTACTTTTCAATCACTATTATAGTTACTTATAAATACGTATCAGTAATAGTAAGTGTGTATTTATTATTACGATAGTAGACGCGATCAGAGACATCAGTCCATACCTGTTTTTTAGCTGGCATTCCAAAAGCTTTCCTTATTAAACACTTTTTTCTTTCTACTAAACCAATGTGTCTAACGATTTTTCTTACACATAATTTCGGATGCTATCCGTCCGATGAGACTCGTTACGAGCTCGACGAACCAAGTATATTTATGTTCATGAATTTTTCTCGTGTAAGTTCTGCCTGTACGATCGTGAAAGTAGTTATTTATTGTATAGCATTATATTCGCATGAAAGCCATTTTTTGTTTCTTAGAGCAAAGCGTTCTACTGAAAACAACATTCTTCTGCTTGAGAGTACATGATGAGAACTACACAAATTACATACTAAGAGATTTACAATCTCTCTCCACTTGCACAACGGTCTATATAGAAACTTATTTTACAATTGGCTTAAGATCTAAGTTCTGTTTTGTGAATTTTTTAATTCAACAACTGGTAAAACAAAGTCGCAAATTGTTTCAAAAATTCATCACTGTTGTTGTACGGCTTAGTAGTTTAGCAGTTATACAATACTTTGCATTGCGACATTTTCTGTGATTTTATTTTCATCCATAAAACATCGTAAATGTTCAATCGTACAATGGGTTCATTAAAATTTCTATACTGGATAAGGTATTATTATGATACAATCTCAAGCAGATACTAAAAAAACACTCCGGGAAAAAGATAGAGAGAGAATTAACTGAATGATTTAGAACACACATTCACAAGTAATGCTTTTGAAGGAAAGGGAGGATTGTTGCATCAACAGAATATATAACCATTTCATGATAATATCATTCCTAACAAAACTAGTTTTTCATAATAATAGTGTATGCCAGTGAATATTTACAAACTATCTTCACACAATCCACGTCGTAAGAGGTACGCGCGGTTATTGTGCGGATAGGAGACGTCATTGTTGCTTTCACTCAGTAGAAAGCTGCGTTGTGTTGTGGCATCCCGGATGCCAGTGTCGAAATACGCATCTTGCGGTCCCATCTACTACGGACCTGGTTTTTAATCCCATATCGATTTGATTGATGTCAGTGGGTCTGAAATAGAAAGGATAGCAGAATAGCAGTTAGCAGTGGAAACTTACACCATGTTAATAGTTTTTTTTAGCCATTAAGAAACAAAGCTTAATGATGCGGCAGTGTGAATTTCTAAAAAAAAAAACATTTAAAAAAAATCTAGCATTCTACTGATACGTTCAATTTTTCTAAAGAGCCTTGAAAGTTGTTAAGTATTCCTTTAAATGTAAATTTTATGCAGCTTAATTCGTTTCAAACCAACAGAATATGGGTGAAATTATCTCTGAGAGTCTAAAAAAGTGAATGCATTTTTGCTGTGTCATACAGTCTATTAATATAAAGGACGTGTTTGATGCTGTCCAACGTTGCGACCTACAATTGAGGGCTTTACTGTTTAGCATCTTTGTTAAATGGTATACAGTAATACCTTGATATACAGCAACTTTATTTTTGTTTTGGTTACGTTATATCGAAGCAAACACGAAATGTATTCCTATTCGAACGAAATTAATTTCAAATGAAAGGGAAGCCTTTCAAACCGTCTTGTAGTTTGAAAGATTCATTATGAAGTGTAGAGTGTGTAAAGATTTTAATTGAAATTTGAAAATCTAAATAACGAAATTTTATCATAAATTACAACATTTAAGAAATAAAAATAATTTTCGCATAGTAACAATACAAGGTCACACCACAATTAAAGCCAATACAGCTGTTTTTGTTATTTTAAAAAAATACGTTATATCGAGGTAAAAGTTATCTTATATCGAGTTACGTTATATCGAAGTTGCATTGAATCGAGGTTGCTTTATATCCATGTTTTACTGTATATCATCCTCATCGATGAGTGAAGTTAAAGAAGCCAACCAGCGGCTAAACCATTGAATTGCATTGGAGCAGAACTTATCAAAATGGGCTCGGACAAAGTTATCAGTTTGTTTGCATCAAATGATTGTTAAGATTTGGGATATGCAACGATTATCGATTCGTCACCCTGCGGGTGCGGCTGTTTATTGAGTTCAGTCACATATGATAGTGTCAACCGACAACATCTATGGAAAAACCTGGACGAAAACGGCTTTATGGGGAAGCTTACTAGACTTATCATGTCTACGATGGATTCCCTGCTGTGTGAGAATTTCGAGGGGCTTATCAGAACCATCCGAATTTGGCTAGAGACTTCGACAACGAGATGGTCTTTCCTAACTGCTATTCAACATTGCGCTTGAAGGTGTTATAAGGCGAGCGGGGTAAGCTAGCAAACCCAGTTGCTACATTCCGTTTACGAAACGAAAGTATTATAGGTCTATAGATCTTCTGTTTTTATTCAACATACTTTACAGCCAGCTGTTAATCTATTGCATGCTACGATCCTATTAATTCTAACAGACTTCCCAGCCGAGATTCGAACATACGACTGTCTTATTAGACTGGCATCGTACCTCGAAGCCAACTGAGGCGACATGTTTTGAGCTGCAGAAGATGAAGATCGAGGTTGTATCTATCCAGGAAATGCGAAGGTTGAAGACGGGAGTACGCGAATTCTCCGCAGTAGATCCTCTTGCGGGCATGACATTCAAATATCACATCTACTACTACAGTAGCGGCAAAAAAGCAGAGCATGGAGTCGGATTCATATTACATGGAAAACAACTGAAGCGTGAAGGCCCATTAATGACCGTCAATACGTGTTGAGGATTAACGGCAACTTCTTTAACTACAGTCTGATAAATCTGTACGTACCGACGAACGACAAACCCGATGACGTAAAAGAGGAGTTTTATGATCTTCTCGAAAATACCTACGGAGAGTGCCTAGAACATGGCTTAAATACAAATGCACAGGTCGGACGCGAAGAGTTCTTTCGTATCGTTATTGGCAGAGAAAGTTTCCATCTACAAACTACAAACGACAATGGCCTGAGGCTAATCAACTTCGCTGCAGCCAGAGAAATGGCTATCTGCAGTACCTATTTTACATGATGGAACATTCGGAAGCACTCCTGGAAACCCCCTAATGGAGAAGCTTGTTCTCAGATCGACCACGTTCTGGTTGATGGCCGGCACTTGCGATGTGCGGTCTTTCCGGGGACCAAACATCGACTCGGGCCACAATCTCGTAGTAAGCAAGATTCATGCCCGGTTGTTCAACGTATTCAAATCGAGGCCAACGAGGAAGATATGGCTGAACATTCGGCGGATACCAGCGGAAGAAGTTACTGCATAGTACTCTCGGAAGACTGATGAACGGATTGGTGAACAACTTGGAAAGAACCTGAACGAAGAGTGGAGACACATCCACGATTCAGCACGTGAAGTGCTGGGTACTACTGCTGCAGCCACTTCCAGTAAGTTTTGGAAGTGGTCGACGAATTTGTTTACCTTGGTACTTTAGTGACATGTGACAACAACGTGAGTCGTAAAGAATAGCGGCTGCCAACGTGGTCTTCTACGGATTACTCCGTACTAAACTCGCGCTCTATAAGACGGCAATTCTCTCAGTGGTACTCTATGCCCATGAAGCGTGGACGTTGAAAGAGAGCGACCAACGAGCTCTTGACGTTGTTGAGCGTAAGAACCTGCTATCAATTCTTGGCGGCAAATTAGACGAAAGAGTGTGGCGCAGGTGCACGAACCATGAAATATACCAAGTATACAAAGATGCGGATATTGGGAAGCGACTTAAACACGGCAGGCTAAAATGGGCTGGCAACGTAGCAAGGACGCCGACAGAGGCCGACGACTTCGAGGCAGACCCCGTACCCATTGGATGAGCACTATTGACGTAGATGCTAGAGCAGCGGGCGTTAGGTGCGACTGGAAAGCGACAGACCAAGAACGAGAAAAGTGAATGTGAACGCGGCTGCTGAATACGGCATGGACTCGATTCTAGAGCCGCGTGGAACAAGCTCGACGCAATTAAACGCTGCTCCTATAATAACGCCATTTGGTTGTGTTTTGATTGTTCATTTTTTTTGTAGAGACTGCCTAATTTGGCTTTCGCCTCCGTGATTGTTCATTACAAAATTAGTATCAAAATAAGCAAAAAGGTCTACGGAATCATAATGTGAAATAAAAAAAGGTAATTTTTTTTCAAATGAGGTTTTAGTCAGCCGTGTCCCCTTAATGGTAAATTAAACTTCTACAATTCTCGCATCACTTTGCATTTCGTCCAATGTAACAAATGTAAACAAATCCGGTTTATCGCAACAAATTATTGCTCTTTTTAAACTCTATGTTATACAAAAACGCCTGCCCAAATAGAATTATTTTGAGGTGAAAAAATTAGCATTATCAAAATGTCCAATGTGCACATTCGAATTACGGATGACTGACTGTTACTTCGGTCGTTCTCATCTGATGTCCAAAGTGCAAAAAAAAATCAAAACAAACCCAATCTGTACATTGGACGTTTAGCAAGTGAAAGTTTTTTTTCGCATTATTTATGCATTTTAAGTGAAACAAGCGGCCCAATATTGCAAAAATAGCCTCGAAAATAGCGTAGCACGGCAACGCACGTATTTTACGGTGAACTCGCTTAATTTATGTGCAATAGCCTGGAAAAATAAAACCGTCCAAAGTACAGCATGAGATGGTAAACAGTCCAATGTAACTTTTTCCATAATAAACCAAAACTGCTTAGTTTTAATTAGATTTTAAAATCTCCGTTAAATATTGAATGTTATTATTCATCAACCACGTTGAGTGAATGACTGAAAATTATTTCATTTTGAAACAATTTAAAGTTGAATTCGAAGAACTTCGATCTCGTTTTTCTCAATATGGTGGAATTGTTACATTGGACGAAATCAAAAGTGACGCGAGAATTATTCTTTCAAATTGAACAATATTCATACTAATTTGAATTCGGTAAAAATCGTTTCAAAAACGACAATCCAACAGTGTAAGCCTATTTTTTTTTCATAATAAAAAATAAATCCTTCATGCTCTACTATATACTTAGAAATCACGATAAGGCAATAGTATTTAAACAAATATAATAAAAACTACAATTACGATAAAAACAGTGCTTAGACTGTGGAAAAGTTCAGCCAAATGTCTACATTGATGCATGCAAGAAAGATTCAGAACTAAAGTTTGCGAATTGAATAAGTAAATTATACGCAAACACAAAACCGCAACCACGATAGAACCATTAGTTTCAATTGCTAGTACCTATATGGAGAGACGTTTGTCTAGTTCTCGCAATGACGCAGATTTAGAAGAACAGATGCTCGGATGACGAGAAAATAGTGTTGCTGATGTTACTGGTGAGGCTGTTGGAGTCGCTAGCGTTGGTAGTACTGCGGTCGGTCAACAAAATGGATGATGAGGATGAGAATGAACGCACCGCAGCAGCACTGCTGGCCGAGCTAGCAGCTGGTGGGGTTGGCTTTGGTCGGTGTTGCCGAGTCGAAGCAGCGTTGCCGGATGGAATTGGCAAAAGGTGCAGCTCTGCTGCCGATATCGCACTGTAAGTACCACCTACCAGCTCAGCCTGTGCCACTGAGGTGAAATCTAGAAACGGTCCACTTCCGCTCGCTAGATATTATCTTTCAACTACTGCACTATTGTTGGCGCCGTCGAATACGCGAGCCTCCGGCGTTGAAGGAAGACCCGGATTATTTTCCTCGTTTCCCGGGTTAGTGTGCTCTATCTCCATGTCACTACTGTTATCGTTATTACTGATAAGTTCATTGTTCATGTTTCGCAAGACTACTATGTTCGGTTGTATGGGAATGATTTCACTACAGTTCGAGGCAACCTCGTCATCGTCTTCATCGACGTTTGGGATTGGGACCGGTGCCTCTGATTCATCATCACTAAACTGAGACGCTATTTCGGCGTGACTATTCATTTGTGATTCTGGAGTGTTAGGAATAATTTCATCTAGATCGTTCTCATGTTCGGCCTTACTGTTCTCGTCATCATCGTCAGTACTTTTACCGTTAGTCTCAGAAATATGTTTTGACTCCTCAGCAGAACCGATTGTATGCTGATCTGTTTCACACTTTGTGTCGTTACTAGAACTAGTCTCGAATGTTTCAACGTGTGCACTATCAATACCTGCTTGTACTACCGTTGGTAGCTCGATTACCGTTGCTGCCACTGCTGCCGGATCTAAACCGATCGTTGAAATTGCCGTCGTTGAGGGGTAGATCGGATTGATTTTGCTGGTCGTCGTTTTGGCAATAACCGGATTTGTGACAGTAATTGGCAGTTCCAGAGATGTGGGCACATGTGAATTGGTAGACACACCAATAACGGCGGCTAGACTTTCATCGAGGTTCGTCGCAGCAGTGTCTAGCACTTTCTGCTCCGGCGAATGGGCGGAAGTTTCTATACCGTTGCCATTTTTGGTAGGAACCTCCACCGTAGACATGATCGGTGGCTTCGTCAGTACAGCATTCGTTTCCACAGTTGTGTTCGGGTTCACTTGGATTATTTCCCCGGGAAGTGGTGCATCTGATGGTCAGAAATATAGAACACAAAATTGATTGGAATAAAGGGGGGTAAAATAACAAGGTAGTGTGCGACGAACCTTGCAGATCGATCAACGAATCTGGTGCAACAATTATCTGGGTACCCTCGGCAGCTACAATTCCAAGACCGGATTGACTAACCGCAAGTGCTGCCAGCAGCTCTTGGGCAGAACCTGCGAATTGAAGAATACGTGTTTCTTAAAATAGCAATATCTATGAGTTTGCGATTAATCTATTAGTCGTTCAAGCAGTGTTACAATTACCTTTATACAGTATATGGCATAACATGACAAATGACGACGATGATGTTTGATGGTCCAACGTTCTTTGGCGAAATATTAATACTCTTTGGGACTCCTTTCAAAAGTTATAAAGCATTTCGAAAATTTTGCACCATGGTTTTATGGAGTTTGTTATTCTCTTTATTTTCAACCGCTATTCTAGTTTTTGTTTCTGGTATTCTATCTCAACATTTTACCCGCTCATGGTTCTAGTGGAAATTTATCAGCCTTAATCATGCATTGCATTCTGTAAAATAATATTGATCCACACGATTCAATTCGAAGTCCGCAAACTCGAATTTTTTATATTTGCAACCGTGGTACTAATTGCTGAGAAAGCCTGGTAGACTCAAATTGCAATCATCGACCTAGATGAGGAAGAATGGAAAGTTAGGATTGCGCTACCGAGCAATAGGAGGAATCTGGTTGGAATCTCTTTGCTGGGAACATTTCGCAGTGCTTAGTGCATACGTAGAAGATGGCTTTATTTATTAAAAAGATTTACAATTGAGACCGATCAAGTGATATATATTGTTAATGCAGTTCTGAGTATTATAATTACAATACAGAAACGCTGTCGGGTTGATCTCGATAAAAATCACATGGCTTTCGCAAACTAGAGTTTTGGGCATTAGAATCAACTGCAGCCACATTTACTGCCTCGCTGTCGGCAATGATACCGCGCAGGGTGCTAACCGAAAATTTTGTTAGCCTAATTCAAGACGAACCTACACGAAGAATGTCTTAATAATTCCAGAAATCAAACGTGACCAAAAGTTATGCTTTTCACTGTCTGAGATTATATATATTACTTTATTAAATGAAGTATAATACAACACTCACTTACTAGCTATAAAAACCATCAAGAGCTAACGGCTGACACAAGCCAAATTCTTGCAACTTAAGTCAGCTTACACTCTAACGTTAGGTACTATGGGGGTTATAAAACTATAGAAAATTTCATATAAATAAACATACTAAGCATCCATTCACCGGATAAGAGATAATTGAGACGCAAATTTTAGTGCAACAACCACCAACAACGCATAAAGTGTCTATTAACAAGCCAGATCGAAATTCACGCTGCTGATGTCGTATATCGTATGGGTTTTCTTTGTCGTACACGTCATATGTATAATTTTACATCCATACAATGAGGAATAATATGACAGGACAATACAGAATATGTCTGTGTGGTATTTACTGAGCCGTTTCCGGATCAATTTCATCAACCAAATCAGAAGTAGTGGCGAATATGCTACCTATAATAAACGAAACAACACAAAACAGGAAGAGAGAAAGAAAAACAAATGTTTGTCTCAGAAAGTTTGCTCTGATAAAAGCGGTGACGAATTAATAGCGATACTACAAAAGCGAATAGGGTGATAAATTCAACTCTCACACACGTGCATATTCTATAGTTTTAACTAATCTCTCTCAGCATGCATGGCAGAGTTGAGGCAGAATCTTCTACCCACCTTGAAGAAGAATCTGCTGTCCGTCGGGCGTTAGAAGCTGTGACGTGTCACCTCCGGCTGCCAGCGCCATCAGACTTTGCTGATCTAGGATAATCTGCTGTCCGTCCTGGGTGTTGAGCAGTATGTTCTGCTGACCTTCGACCGCTCCTTCTAGATCGGCAACAGCAGCCGCGGCTATCGCAGCCTGTTCACTTCCGGCAGGAATCTCGAGCACTTCGGCCTGACTGACTATGTCCTCCACCGAAGCATTCTCCGGAAGAGCAACCAATTGATTAGATGAATCTAGGTAAAGCAGTTCGTTGTTCACAGGAACAAATCCTTCCTCTCGCACCGAGCACAGATAGAAAAGATTGGCAGGGCCACCAAAATTTTCAGCTGGAACGGCTATCAGTTGAGAGGATTCTTGAACGTTTGAGCCGGACTCGGTTGGTTCGACCGATGGTGTTTCGGCGGTTACTACCATTTCTCTAGATTCGGTTGCTTGTGGCACCGGTTTGTTGTAAGGGGTTTGTGCTAGGTTACTTTCGGGCTCCGGTTCTAACTCTGAAACAGCCGCATCAGCTTCATTCTCTTCGGTCGATGTCGACTCAGTGATAGATTCTGCAGACATGGTTGCGGTGGGAGATGCTGGTTTTGCAGAACATGTCGATGAAGCAACCGGAATTATATCGGGCGATTCTTCCACTTCCGGTGCACTTGTCGGAATTTCTTTCACCGAAGAATCTGCTGCTGCTGCAACAACTACTTCAGCTGTAGCACAACCCAACGGCGGGGGTGTAGGAGTGGAAGTTGACGGTTCTTCATCGACCGATGCAGCTCGGGCTGCTTTATCCGATTTACCGGGACCGGACAAATGTTGCTGCTGCTGCTGTTGTTGTTGTTGTTGTTGCTGCTGCAGAAGCTGTTGCTCCTGGCGAAACTTTTTCATTCCACTAGCCGTTAGTACTTTACCTTGACCTTTATCTTCAACCATTCCAAGACGCGTGAATTCTTTGAGCTTTTGGGGAGATATTTTAATCACTCGGTGGCCCTTTTTGCCAGGATTTACGGCAGACGTCGTCGCTTTTGTGGTGGTTATAGGTGCACCCTTAGATGTGGAAAATAGCGGTTTTTCACTACTGCCACTTCCATCCGAGAGCTTTTTAGCAAGAATTTTCTTTGGTGGGCTGGTTGTGGCTTTTTTAGTTTGCGACATCTCCATCTGTTTTACAATATGGGATGCTTCGTTTGATTTCTGTATGGATCGGGATTTTGCCGGAATATGAATGATCTCTTGTGATTTAACGCAAATCTTAACAGGAGACTTTACACTGCTCGCACCGGTTGCCAGAAGAGACTTGCTGGACGTGGAGCTGCTGATAGTACTGACGCTGCAGACTGAAGAAACTGAGGCGGTAGTTTTGGAGCTTACATGGGTCAGTTGAGTTTTGGGTGTAATGGTCATGTTGCCTTTGGCAGATGAAGTGGCTGGCGATTGCGTCGTCAGTACGGTACCTTTACTGGTGATGACAATCTGACCTCCGCCGCTGGCTTGAATTAGTTGAGCCGATCGAATCGGAGGGGATTGAGCAGACGATCGTAGGGCTTGCGGTGACAGCTGATCTGTTGGTGGCTTCACCGTGATGGTCGTTGTTTTAATGCCCATAGTTTTGTGAGAAACCGGTGAAGCAACCTCACGGGTTTTTTCCTTGGCCGAAATAATTTTCGCCGAACCGTTGCTGTTTTTGACGATAACAATCTTTTTCGGAGCGGATTTTGAAGTGGAAATCAATTTGATATTCTCGTTGTCTTCATCATCCACGGTAATCGTACTTGGAGCACTTCCCAACAATTGTACCTTGTTCGTCGTAGTTGAGATAGTTGAATCCTCCAACAATTCACTATCATCCATAACGATAGGAATGTTAACGATGTCAAACTTATCCTCATCAAGCGACGTAATTGGTTTGGATACAACGGACTTGTCAATATTCACAACAGGTGTTGCTGCCACACTAACCACTTCGATCGCGTCTCGCTTCTTTTTGTCTGGAATGATTACACTTTCTACGACACTAGTCTGGTTAGTCGTTTCGACGGTGCTCAGAAGGTGAGTTTGTAGATGTCGTTTACGTGGATTTATACTCTTTGAAGAAACTGGTACCGGTGAAATGCTATTCAATTTTGATTGCACAGCTTCTTGCTCCACAAAGTCAACTTTCGGTGGAGCAGATTCGGGAAGATGTATCAATGCTTCAGCAATTTGAAGATCCGTTGCACTAGGCTCAACCGATTCTTTATCGTATGGCGTCTCGTCTGACGCTATGACTGGCTCACTTCTTAGTTTTGGACGCTTAGATTTCAATGACTTTACTACTGTTGTATCCTGTACTTCGGAACAACTCAAGTCAGACTGTGGGATGACTGTGGGTGTAGCTTCTTCGACTAAGGACTTTTTCCTCTTGGAACTTTTCGGTGATCTCGGAAGCTTTTCCTTAATCTCTTCAACGACCGGTTCGGGTGTAACAACCACTGGTCCGTACACAAGTTCTGAGTTGGATTTCTTGCCCTTGGATTTGATGATCATTTTGATAGGTTGTTGTTTCACGACTGAGGCAAACTCTGTTGTTGGTTGTTCCTTCGAAACGCTATCAGTATCAACCATATCTTGCTCATTGCGGCTATCTGCCGTTGAGTCTGCGGACTGCTGTTGCATTTGTTTTGATCGCTTAGAGCGCGCCGTTTTAGGAGCCTGATATGGCTCTTCAATAGGCGGTGAAGGATCTGCTGAAAGGGGTTCGGTCTTACTACTCTCTGTCTCGGATTCGGATGGTTTGTGCGGTTCCGTTTTGGCAACGATAGAAACAATCGGCTCTTGTTTTGAATCCACTTTCGCTGGCACGGGATCATCAGCAGGTTTTGTTGTCTTACTTCTTCGAGAACGAGGAGTTTCAAATGAAGCCATATAAAGGTTTTGCAGTTCTCCACCTCTTTTCTTTCGAATTTTAGGAGTAGTTTCTACAACGGGACTGATTACCTTAGTATCAGAAACCGCGGACACTTCATCTTTCTCCAGTTCTGCATTGATTGCCGATTTACGGAGCTTTCCTTTGCGACCTTTAGTAGCCGAAGTCGGAATAGAATCGAGGGCAAGCTGATCTTTATTGATCGAAATGGGTAATGTATCAGCATCCGAAGTCTTTGTTTCGATGCTGGAACTGACCGCCGACTCTTGAGAGGTATCTTTATCGCCCAAAGCAACAGCTTTGAATTTTTCCACTTGCTGAAGTTTTGTTCGTTTGGCTTTTATAGCAGCGAACTCCGAATTTTCAAATCTCTTGGGATCATTATAGGCGACGGATTCTTGCGAATCGTCGTTGGTTGTGGTTGGTGATTCTGAACTCAATTTTGCCTCAGCTTCCTGCTGCTTATGTAACTCGGCAAGTTCCTGTTCATGCGATCGTTTCACGAAATCCAGTAGAATGGCTTTAGATTGTTCCAGAGCGATGGCTTCATTTTCAATTATTTTGTTACGTGTTTTGAATATACGCTTACCGCGCTCTTTCGGAGGAAGGGTACGATCTTCTTTTGTTGGTAACACCGATTCTGGCAGCGAAGCAGCAGATGGTCCCGGTGAGGGCACTCTGGCAGTTTTCGGCAATTCAGGTATGGTCGGTACAGCGGTATCGCACAAGAGCGAATCGATCTCACTTTTCAAGTCAGCATCTTTCTTTGCACGCTCTTTATCATCCTCATCATCCAAGGCACCAACATTTAACTCTAAGGATGCATCACGCTTGTTGGATAGTGACCTTCTGGGGGATTTATTAAGAATTACTTCCTCATCTTCTTCCTCCTTGAAATCAAAACAGGAAGTTTCTTTTCTCGATTCACCTTCAGCTGCCAATTGAGATTCGGCGTTCGCAGCTTTCTGCGGTGAATCTGGCTTTAACTCGTCACTGCTTACGGACTTACTAGATCCTCGGGTTGCTCTGTCTAAAATTCGCTGCTTAGCACTGATTGGTTTTTCCAATAGCACACTTTCGCTGGAAGTTGGGGTTTTGTCAGGAGCACTAAGAGTTTCACCACAAGTTGCTGCTGTGCTGATACTACTCTCGCTAGAAGACTTTTCAATCTGACTGCTGGCAGGTGCTGTTGATAGCTGATCATTCGTTACCTCAATAAACTCCCTTTTTTGTTTCTTCGGTATATTTCTATACTTGATTGTGGTTGCCGATGAAACAGGTGAAAAAACTTGTGGCGAAGTCTCCGCCGATTTATCCGAGCAAGGGTCCATCAAATTTATCAACGAAATAACCTTTTCTTCATTAGTTGCTCGACTGGCGCTGACTTCGGGTGTGACATTTTTAGAGCTTTTGTTATCCTTGACCAGGTCACCATTGGGTTCGTCCTGTTCATCCTCACTCCAGTCTGCAAGAAGTTCATTTTTCAATTCAACATCCGGTTTAACTTTCTCCGATTTGTCACTGGAAGAGTTCAATGACTCTTTAACTTGTTCCTCGGAATGCCGTTCAGACTGTGTGGTTTCGTCAACTTCCGTTGCAACTTCTTTGTCGACATCTGAAGTGTGCGAATCAGCAGTGGCGGAGGTGAAGTTCCGTCCCTTGCTTCGAGTTTTACGGCGGTCACCTGATTTCGGAGTCGCTGACAACGGGGCAGCTCCCCTCGGAGTACGGCTAGCTCGACCACGTACAGGTTCTACAACCTGAATTACTTCAACAAACTCCTCCTGCTCTGAAGGTTTGTCTTCCTTTGCTTCCTCTACGGGTGATTTAATTTTGCGGCTCGGTATTGAATCCATCGGCGTCGTTGACTTAACCGGACTTGGGTCGGCAGATTTTCTCTCCTGAGGTGACGAAACCGGTTTATGAAGGACTGGAAACATAACAGTATGATTACATTTAGATTCATTAGCAAGTCAATAGATTTAAGGGATATATGCAAAAAAATAATAATTCGAATAATTAATACAGATTAACTGTGAATTACCTTTGACCGATGGCACGACCGGTGAAATCATCGGGACCGCTCGGCAGTATTTAACGTGCACGAGAATCACATTCTGCCGCCCGCTCTCCATGCCACATTTATGGCAACTGTAGGTTTGCGATGATGGTGAATCGTGAGTAGTGGCAACGGTTTCAGTTCCCAAATCGGCCGAGGCATTTGCCAGCCTCGGTGTAGTTGCCAACGACGAGGGCAGGCTTGCCGAGTGCCTCGATGCTGCATTTCGGCTAACACTGATGCCGGAAGATGAAGATGCTTGCGCCAAGATTCGAACCTCATGTTTGCGCACTGGAATAACTGGTGAAATAATTTGTTGACCGGAGCGTGTTGTGTTGGCTGTCGGAGCTAGAAATGTGGTTAATGTTTCATCTTATCGATGTCGAGGAAAACTTACCATTTTTGCCCTTTCCCTTGGCTTTGTCCTGTTGGAAAAGTGCGGCATAGCTTTCCCGTTTATGTGGCAGATAGTCAGTTGAGTTCACAATGTTCGGATCACCCCCAGTCGCTCGTTCAGCATGCATCACATCGGCCGGGAATTTTTCCATGTGTTTATTTTTTGTTCGGTATTGCTCTACAAATAGAACGAAATGAATGAAACCTTTATTAAACAGGTTTAGTTATTTATTTACCCAATCCTTTGCGCAAGAACTCATGCTTCCGGGAGCAGTTATATTTGTAGATGAAATTGGTATTTTTCACAAACTCACTGCAAAGAAAAAATTTGCAAGTTATAGGTGGACGAATAAGCAATTGCATTGAAGGATTACTTACTATGTGTCTTCTTCGAAAAACTTTACTACGACCAGCGGTTTTCGTTTTAGTGTTGACAAAAATTCTTCTGTTAAACGTTCTCCGGCGAAAACTTCTCCGGGCCACCAGCAGTAGCTCAGCTTGACCCACACTATTTCACCATCATGGTAATCTCCGTCGTCGTCCATTGGTGTAGTACTTTTAGAATGCGACTTCTGAACGTAGAACGTAGTCCCTTGCTTGAACACGGCACTAAACCCGAGTGTTTCCGCTAAAAAAATGAGTTAATGATTTGTCAAAAAACGAATCTCTCTAGAATGTTCTTTATTTGCTCAACTTGCTGTGTTCAGTGCCTACTCCGGTTTTCATGTTTGCCTAACTTGGTCTCATACCTAGGTTTATTTTTTATAGGTAAACATTAGGGTAGATGCTCCAGTAATAGAGGGGTTATGTCAGGGAATAGTATTCAAAGACAATTAGAATTACAATTTTCCAGTTTCCAGTTTCCAATTGAACTATATGATAATATGGTGCACCATATTAGTTGGCTTTAAATACATACCAAAATTATACCATTCTGTTGGTTAATAAACCTAAAATATTGCTTTTCCTGACATTAAGGCTTGTTCGCGACAAAATTTGGACACCCCTAAACACACACAGCTTCGGAAATACATTAACAATGAGTGAAATATTTTTTAGGATTTCAAAAAGACGAACAGTATTCCAGAACTGACCGCACCAGCAAACAGTATAGCGATTTGAGGCAGTATGTGTCAGAGAAATTTTTCGCGATGCTAAAGATAAAGCCTAAGGACCTTGAGGCTTTAGTGACAACATACGAGATGTGATGTACGTACGTTTGTACGTTAACTGCGAATCTAAGATAACGCCCAAGTCTTCAATATGCGAAACACGTTCAATTGCTGTGCCCTCGAGCTCATAACGAAACAGGAACGGGTCTTTCTTACATACGGGAAATGTGATTGCTGAGCACTTCTCCGGGTTCACTATCATACAGTTCACGTCGCAACTTAGTGGCAAAGGCCTCTGGTTGATTTTTAAGAAAGTGACAGTCGTCAGTCGAGCGGATCCGGAAGTACATTTTAAGATCATCTGCACACGAGAGTCGTGGGCCCTCAATGACCAAATTAATGTCGTTAAAATAAAGTAGAAAAATCAGAGGACCTATGTGGCTTCCTTGAGGTATACCTGATGAAGCTGGATAGCTATCGGATAGATAATCTACAACGCCAACCACCAGCTGTCGATCGGTGAGATACGAGCGAAACCATTACACCCAGTCGATGTAGTTTTGCAATTGTGATGGCGTGGCTTATCTTGTCCAAGGCTGCCGACAGGTCGGTGTAGAAAACATCTGTTTGAGCTCGTTGTGCCATACCCTCCGTTACGTATGATGTAAGACACAGCAGATTGGTAGTGGTAGAACGCTGGGACGTGAAACCATGTTGATCAGCACTTACTTATTTATTCAGCCGAGAGCCGGGGTGGCTCTTGCCGTATCAAGAATGCCTCTTGATTGTATTCGGTCCTGGGCTACTCGTCGCCAATTCGTTGCGCGTCTCGACACACGCAAGTCGGCTTCAATTTGGTCGAGCCATCTAGCACGTTGAGTCCCTTTATTCCTGGTGCCGGTGGGGTTCTTGAACAGAACGGATTTCACTACAGTCGTCCGGTATTCTAGCGACATGGCCGGCCCACCGTGGTCTCCCAACTTTTGCCTGGTGTATGATGGGAATCTCTCCAAGTAGTGGCTGCAGCTCGTGATACATACGTCTCCGCCACTCTCCGTTTTCCGTTTCTACTCCGCCAAAAATCGCAACACTTTTCGTTTAAAACGGCAAGTGCACATATGTCTTCCGTAAGTAAAGTTACTGTCTCAAGTCCGTAGAAGACTACCGGTCTGATTAGCGTTTTGCACATCGTCAGCTTTGTGCGGCGGTGTATGTTCCTTGATCGAAACGTCTTGCGAAGGGAAAAGTAGGCTCGATTTCCAGCTTGAATGCGTCGTTGGATCTCCTTACTCGTATTATTGTCGGCAGTGACCAGAGATCCCAAATATACGAACTCATCAACCACTTCCAGTTCATCGCCGTCAATAGTCGGGAGGCAAACGTTACTTTCTCGGGAGCCTCTTCCTACCATAGATTTAGTTTTCAACGCATTAATTTGTAACCCTATCCTCCTAGCCTCCGTTTTTAGTCTGGCGTAGATTGCCTCCGCCGTCCCACGGTTCCTAGTAATGATATCGAGGTTGCTTACAGTGGGAAAGCAGAGGTTCCATGACCACCAGCTCAAATAGTTCGGAGGTTGCGCTCAGTGATGTTATGCCTCGATAGTTGTCTACATCTCGTTTACTTTCTTTTTTGTGTACAGGGAACATATGTGCAAATTTCCAACACGAAAATCCCACTGGAGATGGACATTTAAAACAAACGAAGCAACGCACAGTGGTCCGAAAATCAAAATAGTTGGCAGAAACCCCATTTTGCAAGTATTTTTAATTGATCAAATTACTCAAAAGTGTTCTTCTACATACCCATATGAACCTAAATCCTTGTTTTGGTTGTTCGTTTCTTAGTTTTCTAAAAGCTATAGCCTTCTGAACTTGTTGAAGAAGATTTAAGCCGGTGAAATCTTTTCAAAAACACGTATGGTTGTTTCTGATAGGTATGTAGCAAACGTTGCATAAATATCGTAAACAATGACATATTTAGTTGAAAGACATCTATTTCAATATTATTGAGAAGGTTACACTAATTTAAAATATTATTGGTTCACCGAGTCTGGCTTGATTATGATAAAAATGAGGACGAATATCTAAACTCTTTCGAATTGACAGTCGTAACTTATGGAACCCGTCGAGTTCCACTGCCATATTACTTTTAGTGTGCAGGTATACTTGTAAGGAACCGGTTAAACCTAAATTTGCCTGCAACTTTCTGCAACTAAGAAAGTAAAGACAAATCTTAGAGAGGATGTACGAATTCATGTAAGCAAATTTGATTTTAACGAATAATCCTTGCAATGGTTTCAATATATGATAGTAGGCATTGATTATTCTGCATTGATTATTCCAGGATATCGTGGAAATGAAAGGGACAAGCATTAATATCCAGCTTTTTACGAGCCATAATGGCAGTCGTGTTCGTAATTCCGTACATTCCTTTAGTTTTGCCGTAAACGCGCGGAAAGAAAACGTGCGAAGTATTAGGGAAATGTCAAAAATGCCTTTCAAATATTACGAACACGTCCGCCATTATGGATCGTAAAAAGCTGGATAGTTTAATAAACTGATTTTGGAGTATACTTCAAAGAAAGCTTCTTAGCGCAAAACAACAATTTAGTTTGTTTCGGGAATATCGAAACAGAATGACGCGCTTCTAAGGCACATCTGATGCAAAGGCTCATTTCAACAGGATTTACAGGAGACACAGTACCGTTCTGATTCAAACTTCGAACACTTAAGCCATGCTGAAACTTTCTTCAAAATAAAATGTTCGAAAACATTTTTATTCTACCCCCATGAATGGTTCAATAGCATGACAATTTATTTATTTTCATGAGAAAATTTTAAAAATGAGGATAAAATGTTATTTTATAATGAAAAACACTAAAAATTGCTGTTCGGTTTTGATTCAAACTTCGAACACTTTCATGGTCGACATTCAAAGCTCGAATATTTCAGTCTCAGACATCGACTACTTGTATTACTTTGATAAGTATTAATGTTTTTAGTGTCATTCAACTTAAATAAGTGAAATTACATCCTTTTTCTAAATGCTGTCCTTTTAAATCTACCTAACAGTGTGATTTAAATTTTTCACACAATAACTAGTTTCAATCCATATTTCTGAAGTCAATTGCTAGTATGTAAATGTGACACAACAGCGAAACAAATCATGGATCTGTAATTATCGTTCGCTGTATGTTACATTACATTAATGTATGCTCCAGTCTAAATTCGTAACTATTATCAATATATCTAATACAATAAATAAAATATGAAAAAAATAATTTCATACTTTCAAGTAGAAGCAACTAGAAGTCTAATATTAATTCATCAAGGGCATAGTAGAGGCCGCAAACAAAGCAATTACAAGAAAGTTTTTCTGGTTAATTTTTATTTGTTGTTTCATTAGTCAGACCGATACGTATTTCGCCTACGACTTGCCGGCTTCATCAGTGTCTGTTTTAAATTTGAACTTTATTTGTATTTCTTTATTTGAAAACTTATTGAATAATAAATAGCTTGTCTATAAAACCATTCGGGTGCAATTAGAATGCTGAATCAAATGTACTGGGAAAATCGAATGAGTCGCAGAAATGTGAAAAAATCTTTCAATAAAAAAGTACTTAAGCAATTATTGGATAACAATCCAATAAAATGAAAATGTAATGTTATCTAACCTTTCAGTGCCTTATAAGACAACTGAGAGTTATCAAACCAACTCAACCATTACTGAAAAACTTAACCAATAATTAATATTATATATTATGGTAATAACGTGTATTAAAGAGTTAACTTATAATTTAAGAGTTAAGCACTAGTTGAATGATATCACATAGATCTCCTGAGTATATCAACCAACTTCGCAGAAGTCACCTATCCTCTAGGAGATCGTTTTGACATTTCTGCCAGCTTTTTGGACTTTCGGACCACTGTGCAACGGTGTGAGCAAACAGTCTATGTGTCTCTTCAGAAATACGGAAGGTATTCCATCGGGTCCAGGATTAAAGGATACCTTGAGTATGGTCACGACTTTCGAAAACATCTCGACATTGATATCAATGGCACCCAGCATTTGACCATATATTGGAACGTTGTTGGCTGCCAGGGCAACACGATCCGCGCTCAACAGGCCGTATGAATAAAAGAATTAGAGCAAATGCTCCCATAGGATTTAAACGGGAAAAGCAAAGTACCTTATGGTCGCCATCAACCGCTAATGTAAAAATGACTAAGTCAGTTTGTCCATAGCAAATCTAAATTGAGGTCCATCGAAACCCAATTTGTGTCATAAGTTAGAGAAAACAATTGTGTTTACAAGAAAAACTTACTTGATTTCTAAATATTTAATAGTGACATTTTTTTTTTAAAAGTAATGCAATCGCATGACCCCTTTTACCGCTCACTTGAAATATGATGATCCATTCATCGCCCATATGAGCAGGGCTTCGACCGATCCTTTTTTTCTACCGCAGTCACACCAACGCGCATTCAAGTTCACACCGTCCATTTAGAGGTGGAATACGAACGCTATGCATAACACAACTGGCAGTTTGCTCAGTCAAACGCCGATCGCACGCAGCAGAACGAACGCCCTCTAAAATTTGTTGACATTTTTGTTTCGATCAAGTTGCCTTTACCGTTTGGAGCAGCGAATGACTGCAAAACAGTCAAATGATTGGCAATCACCACGCTAACGAAAAGCAACCGCACAATCGTATGATTCAATACTACAAAAAAACAACCACTACATGTGCATGGAAGAAGTCGGTCGGACTCCGTCCAATACAAACGAATATTTTGCTTGCGTCGGACCGACGTCCGGGTGACAAACTATTACTGTGAGCAGCCGATTTGGAGACAAAAAGAGAAACGAAAAAATACGTCACCGTATGCTTCCAGTCAGTTTGCAGTTTATATTCTCAAAGCGCAAAGCAAAACGGGAGATCGACTGGTTGCTTTTGCTGAGATGCCGCATGAATTGTAAGACGGCAGCAGTGCAAGCGGGAGATTGACTGGATTCAAAAAACAGTCAAATGATCGTTAAAAAAGCGGAGTTTGAATGCGGAAAGTTCGCATTCACGGCAGTCACATTCAACTTGCGATCCCTTTTCAAGCCCTGCGATATGAGTGCCAGTTACCGCTCATATTTTTTACTGTTACCAAATAAATAAAACCCGCGTTTTGACCCTTGTTTTGGGTTTGGCATTTATAGCAGAATAGAACGCTAACATAAATACTGTTGACTTACTTCACGTTATTTAGTAGAATAGTTTCTAATTAACCAAAGCAACAAGTTCGCTTGAGCTAATAATTAATTTAGTCATTTACACTCGGTCTTAATAGATGCGATCAAAATGTCGTTTTTCGCTGTTTATTTTGGAAATGAACTTTTATGAATATAGTGGAAATTTATGTTTAATTCGTATCATTAAACATACAAAATTATTGTTTGTCAACAGTCTTTACAATGATGAACCATTTTAAAAAGATATAAGCATTTTTTGTTGGGAATGAGCGGTAAATGGAGCTGAGCGGTGAATGGCGACCTTATGGTAAACTGTTTTATTCATACGGCTTAATACCTCATTGGTGAAAATACTTGGGAAAGAAACGACATGTATCCTGAGGAGTGGCAGCAACTTCCCCGTTGTATTCCATTGATGATGGGAGCCCGGACTCTTTGCGTTGCTCGTTTGCGTAAAATTCCAGAAAGACTTCGGGTGATGCTTCAATTTTCGTTGAATACTGCGTTGATACAGTAGAATCAATATATATAGAATGCCAGTCTACAGGACTCATTGTGGTAAACATGATGCTAACAATCTGTATCAAGTCTGTGAATCGGGAGCTTCATTGTCAAAGTTGCTCATTGTTATTTATCTGTTCTTTATCTGTGCGCTGGTTGGTGCTGTCATCAGTGCGCTCATCGCTGTGCTTTCATGCCAGTGAAATGTTTTTGAACGCTAATTTTCTTTTCGTCCGGATGATTGAATCCCAAAACTGCACCTGTTTGCACCGATTTTTTCAGAAATTTGAAGCAAGCGAAGTTTACAATCACATTACTTGGCAGCCATATTCGAAATTTTAAACTGGTTGTCAAAGTTTGACAATGAGATTCCCCTTTTGATGAATCTCAGGCACACACACATATGCATATATAATGTAAGTACATTATCTGAATACGTATGATGTTTACCACGCGCACTGCAGCGACACTGGCATTCTATATATATTGATTATACTGTTGATACCGCGAAGAGCATTGACGACTGACCTGCCTGTATAAATTGTTTATCTTCATATAGTGGAGTTTTAGTGAAAGTGCACGAAGTTTCGTGAATCGCCTTAATGCTGCTCTTTTGTATGATCTCAGCCTGCGTAGCTCATTAGTGTGTCGATCGATAGCATAAATCAAGACATGAGTGAAGATCTGCGATAAAACGGCTTCAATGTCGTCAGGATCTAGTGTGTTTGCCCAGTCAATACTGGACAACAAATCATCGATGCTTTGTTGATCAGCTTTACTTACTTACTTAATTGGCCTAATAGGCCGTATGAATAAAAGAGTTTGCTTTACTTCGTCCAAAAGGTTTGCGCGGTAAAAGAAAAGCAATCTGTTTTATTCATATGGATTAATGTCTTACGACAAGGCCTGCGCAGTATAATTTCTTCATCTGTTTCGGTCCATGGCAACTGATCTCCAGTTCCGCGGGCACCCAGTGCTCTCTCGCTCCACCTGTTCTTGCCACCTTGCTCGCTGTGCCCCTCTTCTTCTTGTTCCTACCGGATTTGATGCGAAACCATTTTTGCAGGATAGTTGTCCGGCATTCTAGCAATCTGTCCTGCCCACCGTATCCATCCAGCTTTAACCACTTTCTGAATACATAGTTCGCCGTAGAGACGCGCGATCTGGTGGTTCATTCTTCGCCTCCATACATCGTTCTCTTGCACTCCAAAGTTGGTTCTTACTTCTTAGCACCCGCCGTTCAAAAATTCCGAGTTCTCGTAGGTCCTCTTCTAGCAGTGTCCAGGTTTCATGCCCATCGAGGACAACCGGTCTAATTAGCGTTTTGTACAGTGGGCACTTTGTACGGGGACTCAGATTGACTTCCGCTGATATTACGTCTTTTAATCTCACGGCTGGTATTGTTATCCTCTGTTGCCAGTGAGCCAAGGTATACGAACTCGTTGACTACCTCGAACTCATCCCCGTCGATTACGAAGCACATGGCTAAGGAACGGTTGTTCCCGTTGACGACATGATTAACTTGATGAAGCATTGCAGCACTATTAGTTGTCAAGAAGATTCATTGCGCCGGCATGGATCGTAGTTTCCAGAATCAGGATAGAGGAAACCGCTATGGGCGGGTTTTTACGAGATATCTGGCAAATTGAAGTCGCCCAATATAATTATCTCATCGAGCGGCGAAGCGTCCCTCATAACTGAATAAACGGACTGACAGGGAGCGTCAATTGCTGTTGCTAGGATTTTGAGTGATCTAATCCGTAGTTAACTCAGAACAGTTAACAGTTGAAGAGACTCGGTTAAATCGTTTGCCAAAATATGCATTGGAAACAAGTTTGGTTGTCATACATTAAAACCTGGCTGAGCATTTGACTGACATCAGCGATGTAAGCATACTGATGCTTTCGAAATCGAAGTGCAATTGAAAATAATCGTTCTGTGCAGTTGGACCTACCCTTAATACATCTTTTTATCATAAGTAAGATGACTTTGCTGATCCACCGAACACGATCCGGAGTTTCGTTATGGTACTCTACGGCTTCTATACACCGCACCGTGGTGAAGAAGGTCCAGCTTATCTGGCGAATTACTCTCCTCTTGAACCTCCTTACCATGGCCGAAATCCTGATATTCATTAATAAAATTGTATTGTTGGCCCATTTCCAGCTTTTTTTGCAAGCGTTTTTTTAAGCATAAAGAAACGCTTTGAAGCTAGTTCATTATATTCCATAGAGGCAACGTTACGTTTGAATATACTTGTACAGGTTGCTCTTTAACCGGAGCGGTGACGATCCACTCAAACTGCGTATCTCGCAGTGATCTCAAGTGCAAGTGGGCTTGCATCATAATGTCGAAAAAAGTTCTGCTCCAATCAGCATGTCTGTTTTGCTCGACAGGTAAAAAGTGGATCTGCTAGATGGAATATGCCAGTTGCTTGTATCGATGAGGATGGATGGAACAAACCTGGTAACTATTATAGCGTTGAAACTTCTGTAGCTCAACGTAACCTTTAACGTTGCTTTATGTTTATTGTGACATCATTTGCAACCGATTGCAATTACGGGAGTATTTACTGGAATTCTCGTCATGGTAAGAGTTTTTGCCGAAAACTGAAGGTGTTCAATAAGCTTGGGAATTGCCATCATCATCATTCATGCACATTCACTACGCCAAAATGTGCGTTTTACGGGACTTGAGCACGAAGCATGAATTGTATTCTCAGCTGGTGGCATGTTGGGATGATCTGTCCAGAATGAGAAACCAGTCGCTCTGTTGTTAGCGAAGGCTGATTGCTAAACTATTGCAACCTTTCTAGGTAAAGCATAGTGTGATGCTTTGATTATCTTTACGTAGGTAATCGAAATATGCCTTCATTGCGTTAAACTGTGCGTGTCAATGAGCCACATCAACACAGTCATGTTCCGAATCTCACGGCATTTGAAGTAGTGATACTGTCCGGAGCATAATTACCAGGTTACATTGGTTCGTTATGTGGTTGCTTTGAGCGTTTAAGATGTATGCTTTGATGAAACAGAAGCTTTCTGGTTCATAGTTTTTGAGACAACCGATTGAAGTCTTCTCGCATCTTTCCGGTCAAGGTATCAATCTTGCAGAAAATCGGTAGCGACTTAGATAACCTTTAACGGGTATATGGAGTGGGTATCCACGATCAACCGACATCCTGATGAAAGCTAATAAGCAACTTGACTTTATAATATGGCTTGCTCGATTTACGGGCGATGTGTTGCACGTTAGTCCGCTCAGATTTAGTTTAGAGTTTAGTACTGTATTATAATAGTTCCGTACAAAGCTTGGTGGATTGCTAGAGTCCAAAAGGTGCAGAAAAAAGATCGCAGGCTACACACCGAGGGTAGCGTTACTTCATTACGTCGCAGCTCGTAGTCGACAATATAGTTTAAATTTACTCATGCGTGCCATAGCAACGCATTTAATCTAGGACTTTAAGCTTCCGTTAGAATATTTCCGTGATTTTATTCGTTTGTTTAATCTAAACAAAATTGTCTGATAAATTATTTAAGTAATACACCTGAGAAGGTATATTTCATTTTAAGAAATAAGCAATAAACCAATCCAAATAACCAAATCGGTGTTTTACGATACGGGCATTACGGAGAATAAGTGTGTGCACTTTAAATAATTTGCGAAAATGATATACCTGGTTATTATAACTTGAGAATTATAACTGTTACGAAGGAGCAAGTGAAAATCTATCACCAATTCTGAGCCAAAACTAAATTAATAGAGTATAAAATATTTTGTATGCGTGAAAAGTGTCTCAAATGAACTTTTCAGATTTGTAATAATATTGTAAGGAAAATCTACAATTTACTACTGACTTTTCGTCGGTTCCGGGGTGCGCTATCCATTCTCACAAAAAAAAGTTCATCAAAACTGTTATCATCACCGTTTCACTTACTATTATGTAGAGTAGGTACTTTCCGGGATCATCAGCGAGCCTGCAAGAACAACTACCACGCAGCTCTGCGATTCAACTACAAACTTTTTCGGCGCGATACTGCTGCGGAAATTCTCAACCGGTTTTAGGTAGAGGATCTCAAATCACAAACTACGTGACTGCTGCTTTCTACCGCCGCGGCTACCTACATGAACTGTAAGCATAACTACATCAGCATCACAAATTATGGATAGATCAAGCAGACATTTACAAGAAACAAAGCGGTAATATTGATGCCGTTATTATAAATATAAACTATTGTTAAATCTAAGGATCTTGCAAGCTTCATGAGCTCTATAGCATATGTGATCGACAATGGTTACATTTGTATTTTCCAATCCAACCTTTCCTAAGGCCTTACATGCATTTTTAGACCTTTTTCAAATATTGAAAATATCATAACATGTAAGTCGCTGTGAACCATTTCGCGGGATAAGTTTGGACCTCTAAATAGAATCAGGTTGCCTAGTTACTATGCAATAATTAATAATCTAATGCTAAACCTAGAAAACAATTTACTGATTATCAAAATATTCAATGTATCTTAAATTTTTTTCTTCATCAGCGTATTAAATGCAGCACTAAGCAAGATATTAAAGCACTTTATCGGCACTGTCGCTTATATTAACTTGCAATTTTTCCCAGGTCACACTTTTCGAAATCAGTATCCGTCGAAACGTCAAATGCAAAATTATTGTCGGAACATTTTCATCCTCTGGCGTCTTAACAAAGAGAATTAAAAACAGCAAGTTCACTATGAGCGACAATTGTTCTGTAACAATCCTTACTCAAACTCTTATTTCGTTACTATTTTGTGTATCAATGGACGAAAACAAATATTTTCCACCAGCATTTTACCGTCGCCCAAGAGATGCAATGTTCCTGCTCTGGTTTTTCTTATAGGAAGCAACTAAATTTGATGGCTGGCTTCGTATAGGCTGCTGCTGAATGGCAAATCAAAAAATTGTCGCCTGCTCTCGTCATTGCTCGGGGACGCGGTGTTTTCCTTTGCAAAATTACCAGCGTATCCTCGCGTTGCCGTGTTCACTTTTACCTGCTTTAGACACCCGGAAAGGCACTGAACAAACTGGACATATTTTTAGACTTTCTAGCGCAGGATTTATACCTTTTTCCGACGAATATTTTTGTTGACGACTATCAACCCGAACAGAATTTTCCAACTTGCACTGCCATTTTGACGGCGAACGAGACCGAGACGACAGGGTAGGTATAGCGCGATTAGGTCGACTGACGGTTAAGCCCACCCGGTGGTGGGGGTGGAGAACCAATGACGTTGATGTTTTTTTCTTTTTTTTTACCTAGAGGTTCAGCCATGGTTACACTAACTCACTCGAATGTTTTGCGCGGTTTGTTCGGTTGTTCGGTACATGTTTTGTCTTGGTTTTGTTTTTTTTTGCTTACGACTGGTGTTTTTCAGGTGTTCGAGTTTTTAAATGTTAAAAGAGTTAAAACGCAGTTGATTTAAAAATAATGTTTAAAAATCGGAAGTCCACGTTACTGGCAAAGAAGCAGTCAGATTTAGTGACGATCCAAGAGACGGAGTCGCTGGCAAGTACCGGCTCGAGTGGTCAACAGCCAAAGCAGCGTCGATTGAACGAGCCAACGGAAAATGTGGAAGAAAACGACCCGTTCGGCAGTCAGTTCTCTATTCCAGCCAGCCAGCTAAACAGTCAGCGTCGGTACTTGTCCCAGCGAAGCAATCTGCAGAAGTCGCAAAGCGCCCGAACCTCTCGTCGTGTTCCGGTGAACTACTACGAAACAGTCCTGCTGAAATGTGCTCTCGAGTTGGATGACCCAGTGTCAGTCGTGCTACGTTGTGAACCGTTGGCTTTTGTACGTCAGCTGCGGACCATACTTCGCAGCAGTCCAGAGTTTCCCCGAAACGTAAAAGATTTCGTAAATGGTGTTGAGCAAGTTAGTCGCCAACGGGAGGAATTTCGAAAATTGCTGGAATGTTGTCAGATGCAGAATCCAACAACGCACGAAAGGAAACCGGTCCAGGAGAGCCTGATGAAGTTGTTGTTGTGTGTTGATTTCATGCAGCTTGAGCTGATCGGTTTACTGTTTGATTACGTGGAGCGGTCGGCATCGGAATCGGTGGATGCGGTCGGCTTGGCTGGTTTGGTGCTGTCGCAAATCAAATTCATCGATCATACCTCTCACGGAACGTTTGTATTCAACCGTTATTTTGGAGTGCTTGAGCGATCTGGACGAAACAGACAACTGATGGAAGCGGCCATGGTTTCACTGGAGGATGTAATTGATGTTACTAAACATGATGCAGCCTTTCGGCGGATATTGGATCTGTTTCCTCGTGCTGGTGATTTGTTTACGATCTCCAATGTAACGGTGTTTTGTGAAATGTGCTTGAACAACAGCACTCTGCGGACGACACGACAAAAAATTCTGGATTACGTGGAGAGTGGTTGCGACGTTGAAAGTTTTCCTATATTGGTGAGATTCCTGCTTAAGTTCAACAGTGTCGAATTGGATGGTCTGCACGATAATATTCAGCTAAGTCGGCAGGTCATTGAACGTTTGGTGCAACTACGCGAGGATTCCGGACCCACAAGTAGGTGCCTTACAGAAATCTTTCAGTTTATCCTACAAGCGCTGACCGTTTCCACTCTGTTGTACGAATCGTGGATTAAATATTGTCGACTGTTGACGGACGAGGAGTCACAC
The DNA here is from genome assembly GCF_943734655.1 of Sabethes cyaneus. Lineage (NCBI taxonomy): Eukaryota > Metazoa > Arthropoda > Insecta > Diptera > Culicidae > Sabethes > Sabethes cyaneus. The sequence continues at coordinate 73,911,690 of NC_071355.1, read as the reverse complement.
ATGTCGTTGGATTTGCTGATAATGCTGATGATGCTCAAAGTAAATGAGATTCGGAGCGGTACGGTTCAAAAAATGCTTATCAACAAAATAAGAAAAGGTCATGTAACTATTTCCCACATGAAAGACCTTACGAGAAATTTTGGATGCGTCCTCAAAACGCACCTCGACGGAGTGCTAGATTTTGTCGAGTGTTGCTTGAAGGAAAGGCAAAGTGAGGTGTGCGAATTCGGTGTGAAGTCGATGGGGTATCTTTTCTCAGCAGACAGCATGAATAATCGAATGGTTTTAAACAAGCTGGTCGGGTTCATGTGCGAGATGGCATTAATCAATGAAGGCCGACGTAATGACCACATGATCGCCGTTTGTATGGATGCTTTGTCTACTATCTACGAAAACTATCCAACGGATATTCGGCACAATGCTCACGTACTGTTAAAAATAATGGAAATTTCACTGGATTTAACGTTGCAACAGTATCGGATGGCGGTTGAGTTAATTTGCGATGCAATACGCATTCCCGACAGTCCACTGGAGAGTAATGAAACATGGGACGACTTGAATATCATCATCAAAAAGCAATTGTTGAGTGCAAATAAGGAGATCAAGAAAAAAGGTGTCGTAGGAGTGGTTTGCCTCATTCATCACATGTTAAAGAATTCGTCCACAACTAGCTCAGAGTTGAACAGCAGCTTCGATTCGGAAAAGACGATTGAAACGGCCAGCGACATTCCAACCGCAGCCGGTCGGGAAATAGGAAACATGATTAATATGATGCTGACATCATCCAACGAATCGACGGATATTCTCGCGCTCTGTTACGACGAATTAGCAGAAATGTTACAAGCTTTCGCACGCAATGTTGGCAAACCGGAGAAAGCTTTTTCCGTATGGCTGTGTGACGTTTTAACGAATGATTTTCAAAACTATTTCATCGTGGAAGAAATTCCATCTGGCGGTCCCGTACAATACGCAAAGAAATTATGCATCAATGATGTCTCGGATTTAGAGAACACAAATACCGAAGCATACTCAATAGCTGTCAACATCGCTGAGAATATGCTGACCTTCAACAGCCGTTACTCGTCGATGTGCTTCTTTTTGTCCATGTTCAAATTGATGAAAACCCTCCAAGCGATCCGTTACGAGGGCAACCTTGAATCTATCAATGCTCTACTGGGATGTGCTGTTATTGTTCCAATCTTCTACGAGGAAGCCGAGGAAAAAATCCTGCTAGAAACCTATGAAGAGGACATCTGTCGTCAGCTGCTGGATGCATACTTTTACGTAGCAAACTGGTTCCGTGAGTTGATTAACGCTTTCATCACCCAGAAAGATACCCTAATGCATCGAAAAGTGCTACAAAGACTGTCTGCTTTAGTGGATTTGGAGCAGCGCCTGGCAGGACTGCTGCGTCAAGTGGATTTCGATTATTACCCACCCACGTGCGATTTTTCTATCACCGTGCAGCTGAAACCGTCGAAGCATGTTCCCAAAGAATCAACCTCTAAGCAAAACATCACTCTTAATGCTACTAAAACGCAACTGCCTGCTACCGGAAAACCGCGCAAAACAGAAGATTTATCTGAATTCGACACCGAAACAACATTACTGCGCCATCGTAAGGGGTTCAGACTAATGGAAAGTAGTTCAATCCAAATCTTTCGGGAATCGCTGCATTTGTGTCAAACTCTACCGAATGATAAAATCGGAACCAGCATCAGCCTTGCTGAGTACCGCTTTTTACTAGATACAGTTACTAGTGCGGTTGAATCCAAGGTCTCCACAAGGGCCAAACTAACCTGCAATTACACTTTGGAAGATCTTCTGTCGGTGACTGAATATATCGTCGCAAATTTCGTTAAAATCAAAGCAAAACGACTCGAAATAAAATCCTCATCCGACGCGACCATGCAGCTTGAGTTGAAAGCCCTCAACTGTTGCTTTAACTGGTCTCTAAGATTGTTCACTGCCATTCTACAGCTAGCAAAACTCCAGCAACCAGAACAACTGGACATTATCATACAGAAACTTCACAAAATAGTCAATCCCGCCCGTACAATTCTCCGACCTAGCGAAGATCAAATCGAAGACATTCTTGCAACTGAACTGAACCACAGAAACGCCTTCAAAGATTTGTATACAGCCAGCTGTCTATACAAATTTGGTCTTGTCCTGGCAAGCATTGCCCCATCGACGAGCACATCCTCCAGCATTAGCACATTCTGCCAGAAATTTATCTGCTCCAAGTTTCAGTCCAAATCCGGCAGCAGCGGCCAACTGTCTTCGCTACTGGAAGGTCTCACAGCAACGATAGATTTTCCCAAAATTAAACAACTTGCGCTAGCTTTGGGCGAAGATTTGGTTGCCTCGAAAGATGATGACCGGCACTTTGCCGGCTTACAGCGAATCCATTATCCAGCTCTGTTCCGAGAATTATCTAAAGCCTTCATAAAGTGCATCCAGGGAGGAATTCGCTCCAACAGAACCACTGTACAGAAATTCGTGCTTTGGGAACAGACCTGTGAAATCCTAAAGCATTTCTCGGAGGTAACCAAGCAAGCGGACAGTTCGAAAATGTACGCATGCTACATGCGCTACTCTCACACCTGCTTGAAACTTTTCCAGCAAACCGGTCTTAAAGTGCTGGAAGATGTCCTTAAAGTATCAGCCGATCGAGTAAGTCATCTGTTGAGCACGCTACAGCACAGTACCCGGTATCTACATAACATTTGCTGCTACTCAAAAAATGTTAAGGACAACAGTTTAACGGCACAGATACCATTCCTCAGGGAAACAGTGGAAACGCTCATTTATAGCGTAAAGGCCATCTTAACTGCTAATGGATGTGCGTCGGTCTTCTGGATGGGTAACTTGAAAAACAAAGATATAAACGGAGAAATAATCTTATCCCAGGGCTCCGAGATTGAGCTTGCAGAAGAGAGTGCCGATTCAGATATTGGAGACTTCCTGAGTGATGAGGAAAGCGCTGGAAATCCGCAACTTGGATTACTACGTCGAACCGACTCGAAAGAGAAATCATCACAGAGTAACTGTTTTTAGTATTGATTTCACTAGAAGGCATCGGTAATACTATTTTTAAGTTGAAAATGTGAGTTAAATATCTGAGCAGTTAGCTTTACCCTGCGATAATAAACTGAATTCATGTCGAATAAATTACGATGGATTTTACTTAATAACCCACATCCAACTCATGCATTCGTTTAGAAATTTTAAAGACTCTGAACGGTTTACTAGCTTACATACTTATTTACTTAAGGCTTGTTCGCAACAAAATTTGGACACCCCTAAACACACACAGCTTTGGAATTACATTAACAATGAGTGAAATATTTTACAGAGCGGTAGACGTATGTCTGTTCTTTCTGAAAATATAACACTTGTTTTATTACAAGCGCTCAGCGTAAAATGGCGTCGAAAGAAGTACAGGTGCGAAAAGTAATTGTGTGCGGTCGCAATAAAAATCCGGATCTCTCGTTAAGAAAACTTGGCAAAAAGCTTGGATTTCCTCCAAGCACTGTTCACAGTGTTTTAAAATCGTTCGATACTCGCTTGACAACAGCTAGGAAGAAGGGAAGTGGAACAAAAACGGATCTGAGGAACCACCGAACAAAATAAAGGTAAGGTAAAGGTAAGCGAAGGTAAAACAAATATTACGGAGGAGACCAGATCTTTCTGTACGTACCACTGCTCGTAAAATAAAAATGTCGCCAACATTCGTGCACACTTCTAAGCAACGACAAGGCATGAAGGTGAGGACTGTGCCAAACCGCAATGATAAGCAAAATACGACACATTATGCAGGTCAAATCAGATGTCCTCATTAGATCTGCGGACCGGAATGACTTCTGACAATAATAAATTTACCCTATAGTTCCAGTCCACCATCCATCAAATCAGTCCGCAGGCCGCAAGGATCATATTTAAAACTCGCGTGCGGCCCGCGGACCGCAGTTTGGCCATCACTGTCCTAGAAGATTTTAAACAGCTTCCTGATATGTCTTTTTACACTGCCATGCAACGGAATAGCGTTGCAGAGCATTTTAGGGCAACGAAGAAAGCTAAGTTCCCCAAAAAATATTTAGTATGGCAGGCTATATGCAGCTGTGGTAGAGCAAGCAAAAGTCACATCACTACGGGAACGGTTAACAAGGAAATATACCGTGAAGAATGCCTGCAGAAACGATTGTTACCGTTCCTACACAGCCATGACGTACCCTCGCTGTTTTGGCCTGAGGCATCCTATCACTACGCCAAAGATGTTTTGGAATGGTATGATGCTAATGGAGTCCATATTGTACCGAAGGAGGCGAATCCACCTAACTGTCCAGAGTTACGCCCCATCGAGCGGTATTGGGCTTTGGTGAAGAGAGAGCTGTCCCAGCACAAACAACCCACAACTTTAGATAAATTTCGAATATATTGGACAAACTTCCGGTCATTAGCTAAGTTGCATCGTCACGAGTCCTTTGCCTCTTCTACGCTACCCTCGTGGATTCCAGACGAGTGCTTCTTTGCGGATCTTGTTCGCTGCTTTCCTCAAGGTATGTTCGATCCACTTCCACGTACGTTCTCGAGCTTTGGTAGCTATCGGCCGTTGATGACATCGACGATTGAGTTCCTCGTTGGATATCCAGTTGTAAACGCGACCACAACGCGAAGCGACTTCGCTCACATGTCGCTAAATGCACAGTCCAAATGTGTCGCTTTTACTCTGTACGAGCCCTAAGACTTACACTAAGGGTACCGCTCGAGTGAAAACAACCTGCAATAAGAGCTCCATCGGGCCTGTGGCCCGGAATCAGCGGAACGATTGGTTTGACGATGAATGTAGGAGGGTGAATGATGAGAACGCTGCGCGGGCGGCCAAGTTGCGCAGTCTCACACGTCAGAACGTGGAAAGGCACAAACCGAAGAAGATGCAGCGAAACCAAATCTTCCGGGAGAAAAAGTGCTACATGGAAGAGCAAGAATTTGCAGAGTTGGGCGGCTGCATCGTTCTCAGGAAACGCGAATGTTTTACCAGAAACTGAACGGATCTCGCAAGGCTTTGTGCTGCGAGCCAAAGTGTGTCGGGATAAGAATGGCAGTATTCTGACGGACGATCGTGAGATGACCGAAAGGTGGAAGCAGCACTTCGACGAACATTTGAATGGCGCCCACATGGAGAACTATGATGGCGGGGGGAAGCGATTTCGACGGTGCAACAAACGAGGAAGAGGTGCTAGCCCCAACGATAGGCGAAGTTAAGGAGGCCATTATGCAGCTGAAAAACAACAACAAAGCTGGGAAAGAAGGCATCGGAGCGGACCTTATTATAATGAGACCAGAACAGCAGACCGTTTGTATGCAACGGCTAATTGTTAGATACGGAACAGCTACCGGAGGAGTGGAAAGATGGGGTTATCTGTCCAATCTACAAAAAGGCGACAATTTCGACTGTGAAAACCATCGAGCGATCACCGTTCTCAATGCCGCCTACAAAGTGCTGTCCCAAGCCATTTTCCGTCGACTATAATCAATTGCAAATAGATTTGTAGGAACTTATCAAGCCGGCTTCGTACACTGCGGTAGATCCTCCAAACGGACCATGAATACGCAATTCCCACGTACCATTTATTCGTTGACTTTGAAGCCGCATATGATACCATCGACTGGAAAGAGCTATGGAAAATCATGGACGAAAACAGCTTTCCCAGGAAGCTCATCAAACTGATTAAATGTACAATGGATGGCACACAGTGCTGCGTTCGTATTTCGGGTGGATTGTCAAGTTCATTGAAATGAAGTTGATGGTTTCTCATGCCTACTGTTCAAAATAGCGCTACAAGATGTTATGAACCGAGCGGATGTCAACACGCGGGGCAAATCTAGTCGATTCACCTGCTTTGCCGATGACATGGATATAATCGACAGAATACTCGTGGCGGTGGCTGAACAGAATACCAGACTAAAGCATGAAGTAGAAAAGATTGGGTTAAAGGTAAATACGTCTAAAACAAAGTACATGCTGACCAGCGGAGCCGAGGCTGACTGACGGCGCTTGAGCAGTAGTGTAATGATCGATGACGGTGAGTTTGAGGTAGTCGACGAATTTGTCTACCTTGGGTCCCTGGTAACGGCGGACAATGATACCAGCCGTGAGATTCGGAGGCGTATTATCAGCGGAAGTCGTGCTTACTATGGGCTCCACAAGCAATTGCGGTCGAGCAGACTAAGTCCCCGTACAAAGTGCACCCTTTACAAGACGCTTATTAGACCGGTTGTTTTCTACGGGCATGGGATATGGGCAATGCTCGAGGAGGACCTGCGAGTGCTCGGAGTTTTCGAACGACGATCTTCGGCGGCGTAAAGGAGAACGGAGTATCTAGGCGGAGGATGAACCATTGACTCGCACAGCTCTATGGCGAACCAAGTATCCAAAAGGTGGCTAAAGCTGGACGGAGACGATGAGCATGGCATGTTGCAAGAATGCCGGGCAACTACCCTGCAAAGATGGCGTTCACCTCAAATCCGGTTCCTATAAGAACAAGACGACCAGGAGCGCAGCGAGCAAGATGGTTAGACCAGGTGGAGCGAGATCTGACGGAGAGTACTCGGTGTCTGAGGAATTGGAGAGGGGTAGCCCTCAACCGAGGTACATGGAGAAACTTTGTTCAACAGGCTTTGCCTTAGGACGGTAAGCCACCTAAGTAAGTAAGGAACATGTGAGTTTCGTGATGATGGTACCGCTTTTCTGCAAGCCTGCCTTTCGAATAGAACCTTCCAATGCAATGTTAAATAGGAAATTCGTTAGCCCCTCCCATATCCTCAAACCATCTAACGTCACAAAGAAGTTTCATGTCTCGCCCGCTATTCTGAAGCTTGATGTTGAATTATCAAGGGTGGGACGTGTCACCCTAATCAGTTTTGTTGGAAAACTGTTCACGCATAATCCACAGCTCATTTCGTTTAAAAAAATCGTACGCCGGCTTGAAGTCTATAAACAATTGGCGAGTCTGTATCATGTGTTATTTTCTAGTAGAGTTGGTTGTAAGCCTAAGGTCCCTGTCCCTCTGAAGGGATTGCCATCTTAGAGTTGGCGGGAGCCGCTGTTTCCTTTTTCCTATCTGCGCACAACGAACGGTGCGTACTCCAGCCTGCTCTACGTAGAGGTGCTAGTGAACTCAGGTGATAGATTTGCATATGTTCTCTCTACCTGGCATGCCGAGATGGAAATGGACGTCGAGTGTTGAGCTGTCCAAATATCGAAATTATTGAGTGTGTACGTTTGTAATAAATTAAAGATAATTGTCCAATTATATGCACGAATAACGCTCAATCCAAAACATATTCATTGCCCTAATCTCTAATATGTATAGTAAACCTGATTCAACTAAAAATTTGTGTTGGTTATTTTTTATTCTTCAATCTTTCACTAAATACTAATTTTTAAGACTTAGGAAATTTAGTTATTCACCACATTCTTGCTTTACGTTCACATTAGTATTATCAGTGTCAGCTTCTGATATATCTTCTTTTTTCAATTTCTTAGATTCTGAGAGAAAATTGTCCATGTCATCCGTTACGCTTGCGTTGTTCGCCGACCCTGACTTACGATTTTTTGACATTTCACGAATAACTTTGGAATATTGCCTATCCAAGGCTTTAACCTGTTCGGACGGTATAGTCCACTCAATGGTACATGGATTGCTTTTAGTGGGATCAAGTTCCATCGTATAATCTGGTATTTCCACACCTAGCCGCTTTGCTATCTTTTCTATAACGACGTCAACATATGTTGATATTATCAAATCTGCTTTTTTGTCCTGCGGAAAAAAAAAGATTTTGTATGTATCTAAAATGTATAGAGTCAAAAACATACATGCTTTGTAGGTTGCAGGTTGCAAATAGCCAAACTTCCATTATAACGTTTATTTCTGAGAGGTAAATTACCGCTTGGTACAATTTGCAAAGTTGATCCTAAGCAAATGTTCAAATCGGCCATAGCCGAATGCATGAACGCTAAGTCCAAATCTTTTTCTGGCAGGTCATGCTCCCAATCCAAAATATTGTCAATTAAATTACCACCCCGACAGGCTCGCGAGTTTTTCGTCCCTTTACAAACTTCCCCAGTTAACTTTTTGCCCACAGTAGGAGCTGGCTTATTTCTAATATACTGTCGACGGCATTTGAGACATTGCTCCACGAACATATTTCCATGAAGCTCCGCTAAGTATTTTCGTTCTAATCCGGATCGCAAATGTAGTCCATCGATATTTTGACTTACTACGTATTTCACGAAACCTGCTTCCGCCAAGGCTTTCAGGCCCATATGAGTTTTTGTTGGAATTGCTTCGTCAAATGCAATGTTCACCGATGGTTTCTCGCCCTTTCGTTCTAACGTCCACACACCCCGTGGACCCCGGAAGTCAGGTATGCCAGCACTTGTACTTATACCTGCCCCAGTGTGTACCACTACATGTTTGGAACGTGCAATCAATTTAGCTAACTGTTCGCATTTTCGTTCTACGGTTTCTGCGTCGTCAAAAACCTAAAAGATTCGAAATTAATAATAACGAAACGGTACAGTTCGTAAACTTACTTCTGAAACTCCCAAAATCCCCTTGTTTTGGTAATCAGATAGACCATCCGCGTAGTTGCAGGACATGCTTAATGCACCGAAAGATAGGTATTAAAATTACATGTAAATATTTTAGCACAAGAATTTTTTTTAAATATCCAGGAAAACTTATAATGCAAGATTCACTACTAACTGATGCGATATATTATCAAAAATCACTAAATTATATCGACGCTACTAGTAACATACAATAGTACATAAGGTATATATAAACAAACGATCATAAATTAAGAGCGTATTTATACAAAACATTGTGGGCGTCACAAAAAGCCAACTGTCAAAAGGTCAAAATAGAGCGATGGGCTCAAGCATTTGCTCACTCTCTACATTGGGTCAACTGAGCCAACCAATCGAATTCTTCCAGCAGCTGAAACTCAACAGGGCGTAATTCCCAAGTAACAACGGTAGCTGAATTGCAAGAGCAATGGCTGTTTACGGGTTGGTTTAAGGCGATCAAAGCTGCATAAAGTAAGCACTTCAACACTTCATCAACCTTTATGCAGCCAAAAAAATCTATCTTTCAATTTAAAAAATGAAACGTGGCCTATTTTTTATTTTGCTGTAAACATGTTAAGAAGCTGCAATGAAGCTTAATAGAAACTTTTTTGCGCTTTTAAATAGCCAATTTACGCAATGCTGTCAATTCTATTTTTAGAACGAGAAATAGTTTTGCAATCTGCTTTGCCAGTCCCTTAAACAAAGCTTCATCAACCTTTATGCAGCCAAAAAAATCTATTTTTAAATTTAAAAAACGAAACGTGGCCTTTTTTTATTTTGCTGTAAAACATGTTAAGAACGCGATATTTTTAATTTCGAATAACTTTAATTCGTATAAGTAAGCTAGCTAATTAAAAATGCATGTCTTTTTTCCGGGAATTGAACCCGCCATCTTTTGATCCATAAGCACTCACCGTATGATCCGCCCCATTTGCATCTGCAGAACAGACAGTAGGAATATCTTTACACCTGAAGCCTAGCCCGCCTAGCGTGAAGCAGTCGATAATGTCGATAACGGATAAGCTTTTGCTGTCAGCCGAATTGCGAAATTCTATGATCTGATAGTAAGTGTGCTGTGAGCCGAAGAAAAACTTGGTAGAAGTTTGTAAAGCCACTTTAACACCTTTAAGCAGCCCTCAAGTAGTTTGAAAGCTGTGAGCCTAATGAAAGCTTCCACTCTACATTTTAACACCTTTAAGCAGCCGTAAAACGGTTTGATGTTTATGGCTGTTGAGAAGCAGATTGTTTAGCAGAAAAATCCGCTATTAAGCTTGTTTATCAGCTTTTGGGAGAGAACTGGTTTGAAAAACTTAAAGTAGCTTAAACATCGCTTATTTAAACACCATTTAAGTGCTTACTTTATGCAGCTTTGATCGCCTTAAACCAACCCATAAACAGCTATTTCTCTTGCAATTCAGCTACCGTTGTTACTTGGGAGCGAATGAATAACTTCAAAATATATATACGTCGCTTCTGCAGTATAGAAAATGAAAAACCAGAATACCTATTATACCGATGCGCGGCAACTTTTAGCAAAAGCAAATTTTTCGATAAAAGGCTAGTAAACTCCTCTGATATTTGGTGAACAATTCCCAGCTTGGTAGTGAACGTTAGCACCGTGCTGGAAAAAACGCTATTAGTCAAACAATGAAGGCCGAAACACAATGCATGCAGTTTTAGCTACGTTGCAGAAATCTGACAGAAGACGCATGAAAAACATTCTAAATTCCACTATGTATTTTAGTAGTCCGTATGTATTGTGTTTGGGCCTTGACTACCGAGGGGCAAGACACTTCATAATATTATCATAATATTAATATATATGGACCTATTAAAACCCTAGAAATGTATAAATAAATGTAACTTTATAGGGCTTTAAGTTATATTAATGGGATGGGAAAGGTCAATATATTAAGGTTGGAAAAATATTTCCATAGAGAAAAGTAATATATTTTCAACAGTGTCTTGCCCCTCGTTGACTACTTCATATAGTGGCACGTCATCTTGCCATAGCGATAGTAAAATTAAGTTTAGGGTTATACATAATAGATCTAAAACAAGTCGCAGTGATGATGATATTCGACAGGGGTAAAACATCTTGTCTTACTTACCTAACCAATGGTATGCCCCTGAAACTGATTCTGGTTCGCTTGCTGATACGGCGATGTGCCTCCAGGTGGTAGTTCTAAAAAAAGATTAATTATTGCAAATTGCATCAAAAACGCGAAATGCAAGAAACTTGCAGACATTTTGCAAGCAAAATTCCAGCAGTGAGCCGTCAATTATTCATGTCAATTTATTGGGATTGACACTTGCAATAAGTTGACATAAATATTTGACAGCTCGCTGCTAGCATTTTACTTGTAATCTGTTTGCAAGATTTTTGCATTTCGCGTTTTTGATGCAATTTGCAATAATTGAAAAATCTGGATTTTTTGTATAAACTTCAAATTACCGATAAGAGAATCGTAAGCAGGCAAACAAAACGAAATCATTAGACATTGATGTATTGGATAGGCGCCGAATACGGCTTACGGTGACGAAGTACTGCTCCTGCTGCTCCTACTCAAGGTAGAGTGACTACAGTGGACCCCCGTTCTTTTGAACGATTCCTCATATTTCACGCCATATAAGAACATATATGTACCAAAGTGGAGGCGATATACGTGCGAAAGTTTTGACAACTATTTGTAATTCTATTTTGCGCAGTTTTTATAACACGCAACTAAATACTCCTGAATATATGATTAAGATATAATCAAATATTGCAATTGTCTATGCTGCTTTATAATTCACAGTCATGAATTGTATATGAAGACACGCACGACTGCAAAACAACTTATTGTTCCCTTCGATTTGACATACTCTAATCATTATACAATTCCAATGTGAAATTGACATGAAAACGATTTATTGTGAACTTTCTATTACGATTTTGTGTTATCTGGGTATCAGGCAGGCAGTTGATGCGAAACACATGAAACTGTGAAAATGGTTAGTTAAATTCGTTTTGTGAAATCGCTTTGCGTTTGCCGCCTTTTTCGTGTGAGCATCGAAAATGTGACGTCATATCAGCCCCCTGCTTATGATTGATTTCGAGCCAGGGGACTCGCAACTCTATTTTTGTCTGCTGCATTTGACAGAAACTCAAACCCAAACACGCAGCGCAATTGTCGTTTGTATTGTTTTGATCCCGATAATGCATTTATCTGATTTTTAGCGTAAATAAAACAAACTATGAAACTAGGGGTGACTCACTTCGCAATTTTGCATTAGCTTTTTACATCATTTGCATTCACTGCAAAAATGCAAGCGAGATTTTTTTGCTGCAAATTTTTTTTATTGGCGGCAACCGTCAACGTGTGACAGCAAGAAATGTCATTGAAATCGATTCTATAGACAAGCAAGAGTCAAGTTTATTTCGGATACGGAATTAGAATTTGTTTTAGGTGAGAGGGAATTCGGTCGTTATTAGTTAATAGGTTATTTGTGTTATTAGTTTGTTTATAGTCCAAATGTTTGGCTTCGGAAGTGAGCGGGAGGAAGTGCACAACGAAACAAGCGAGAGCGGATACAGGTGGGATACTAAGTCACGTAAAAATTAATAACGTTTAATTAAGAATTCTGTTCTTAATTTACCAGCGCAAAATGATTCACTCCGAAAAACCGAATCCAATGAATCAATATCAATGCTTCAGATTGAACAACTAGACGATATTCCTGAACGCGTTGCCGTCCAAAATTTGGCTTCGGAAGTGTGCATGGAAAACGGTGACCAGGTTGCTGCTACTAAAAGTGATGAGCAAATTGAAGGTAAAATTGACCAGTTTTGAGAAATATCAACAAGCTATGCAGTGATTTTTATCGCAGATTCGTTTGTTACCGTGTTCGATGAAAATCATAATTCCTATAGAATTATTGAAGCATTTCCATTAAGCAGCGTAAACTCATCAAGAGGTACACCTATTCAGAGCGACAACCGCAACAATACCACGGAAAACTAATAGGATGCAGCGAAGTGGCCGACCGTTGTGTCTACCCTGAATTGGCTAACGTTCCTTTATTGAACTCTTATCTAGATATACACCACGCCAATCATAAACGCTCCAAGCACGGAAAAAGGTACACTAGTGAGCAAAAGGATTTAATTACGTACGAATATTTGGCATCGGGACGTTCGTTTCATGAATTTAAGCATTCCAATATGATTACCGCCAGCCGCAGCACAGTTATGCGCAGGTTGTCTTCCAGCAACAAAACTTTGGAAGAAGGTAAATATATTATTTTCAATGCTAGTTTCAGTTATTTCCGATCATTCACAAGATTTTATAGCATATAAGAAGTTTCAATATTATACTGCCGCTTTTCGCACAACAGTCCCATATTCTATGGGACATATTATGAACGAGATGTCTTCAATGGCCTGAGATTGTGAATATCCGTAAACTACAAATTTCGTGCACCTTTTCAAAAGGACCTATACTGCCGGTACCCGCATATCAGTCCCATAACGAAAATCACTATGTTGAGAAAAAGAGGACTGAAATAATTACAATTGTTTGTTATTTATTTCGTGTTACGCGTAGTTATACTTACCACATTTGTACAAAATATTTGCTTTCTATCATGACTCAATCATTGCAACTAAAACTAAAAGCTAGTCTTAATATTTGGTTGCAGAAAACAATGTTTGAAACAGGTGGGACTCATATGCGGGTACTTTTAACAGAAAGTTGAAATGTACTCGCATACTAGTCCCATACTCGAGTCATTGATATTGTCGTAACTCTGATAACTATAAACCAATGAAATTGGTGACATTTATTTCGAGCTTTTTCTAGTTTTGATCCATCATATTGCTTGGCCATTAAATGAAATAGTCCCAGAATTCTGGAACTCAAAGTTCCGCAGGAATATCTGGTATGCATAGAGAACTAGTTGTATTGCAATTCGCAAAAAATCTAGCAATATGGATATCAAAGTTCTTGGAATAGGTTCATGGACCATCTTTAGACGTTTTAAAATAATTTGAATTGTTATTTAAAAACCCGAATTAATCCACCTAGCGGCGTGACCTAGCCTTTCTACTGCCACAATAATTACTATTTAATTTCTCAGGAACATCTCTAATTAATTTGACTATATTTTGAAATATCCGTTCTGTATTCCTCAAAATTCTTATTTGCCAGTCAAATTCACAACGTATTGCGTACAATAATTATATTTTCTTTCCTTGGGTGCAGAAATACTTGTAAGCGTCATTTATGTTACTTGATGAACATATTATTTAGTTTTATAACATTTACGTGATTTATAGAAACATAATGTAAACACAAAAGATAATTTTTGCAGACTTGAATGAATATATATATATATAAGTTAATCAGGTTGGGCTCTCGGGAGGTTTTTTTAAAAAAGATAAGTAACACTATTGATGGTTCGGAACAAACTGAATTTATTAATCTAGCTTAACCTACACTTCGGTCCCTATTCAGGCATACGGTTGTTTGTTCTGCTGACTCCAATCCTTTCGTCGTTGGCATCGTGGTTGTTGGTCACTCGGTGCGTTTGGTGCTGATGGCGCAATATGCGTGCGCCGGGCACTTGAACTGCTGATATGGCGATATGCTATGGGTGGTGTGATCGATTGGTTTCTATAATCGATCCTGCTGATGCAGTATTCTTGGTGCTGGTGGTTGCTATGCGGTTGAATGACTTCCTTTGGGTCACATGGCACGGATGGTGTGATCGATTGGCTTCCGTGGTCGTTTCTGCTGATTTGGTGATTGGTGGTTGTTAGGTGGTCGGATGGTTTCCTCTGAGTCACGTGAACGGTCTTTTGGATAACTTATATATATATATATATATATATATATATATATATATATATATATATATATATATATATATATATATAGACGGCCTTAACATTCAGGCCTTAGAGCCACATACGAAACTTGTTTTGAATTGACAATATGAAATATGTGTTCATAGCAGATTTTTTGATATTTTGATATTAATACCATGCGTTCAAAAGTTAGCATCTTTGGAAAACAAGAGTTCAGAAAAATTATTATTATATTTCGATTTTGAAGAAAAAGGATATCTTCAACAAAATGGTTGATCTCAAAATTTTACTATTAGTTTGCTTGGCTTCAATTTTGCAATATATCTGAATTAGAAAAAATAACTGAATAGAGCATTAGATATAAAAAAAGAGAAATGGAAATATTTCTTAGCTGACGCTCCTTCAGATAATTATTTTTGCATGAAAATCAAAACTTAAGCTTCTTTTGAATGTACTTTCATGAAAAGATAGTCATTAGCTTGATCGCATCGTTTGTACAATGTATCCCGTTAGAGGGTTAGGAAAACAAGATGAGGTCGAATAGTGCAAAAGCTGTGCCATAAACATGCTTGAGAATGGGAAATATGATCGATGTGATTTCCAGTGCTTGTCAATTCAATTTATTTATTGAAATATGATGCATGACATAAGATTTCTGTCTTTTAAAGTGTCACTAACGAAAACAAATCGTACAAAATTACTACCGTACAATGTTTTGCTTCTATTTTTATATAAAATTTCTAAGCTCTAGTATTTATTGATTGGAAACAGCATCTATTGATGCGCAAAAATTGTTTGCAATTTATATAAGTTTATCTGGAAAAATCAATCCATTAGTATATTAAATCCTATACACCACTATATCTAAATGCTTAAATTAACTGCTTTTCTTCGCTTTTTGCTTTTCTTGTCTAATTGCGAGTTACAGCAAGTGAAGAAAATTTATTTATTTATTTATTTATTTATTTATTATTTATATTATTTATTAAAATGACAATCGAAATCTGAAATTAAAGAAAAGAAAAAACTTTTTCCGATTGAATCCCACTACAGTGGGATTTCGAATTTGGCATGGTTGGATTTTGGCAACAAAAGTATCCGTTTTTGGCAACACAAAATATTTTACTTCCAAAAGTATGCTTAAATATCAGTCAGTTTCCGCATTACTTTAAATGACGAAAAAATATTGCCCTAAGTGTGTTCATGAAAAAAAGTTTGCGATCATAGAATGTTTCGAACAATAATATTTTTATTGCCGTAGGACTATGTCTTACCGTAGGTCACCAAAAACTTACTTACACCGCATGGATAGGTCTTGGCGGATTTTGTGAAAAAGGTTGCAATCGTTGATTAATAACATTTAGTTAATTTCCAATGCATTTACATTCAATTTTGTCATATCACCCTTTGTCAGACCCTTTGTCTCGTTTTTGGCACGGTTTCGATTTTAGCAACATAGGCGACACGCATTTGTTGCCAAATTCGAAATCCTACTGTATTTAATATTTATTTGCGACAGATGCATAGTTCGCCTACAACGTGCAGGCTTCATCAGTGTCTTATTTCGAAGTGTATACGTATCTGTCGCGAATTAATTTTAAATATTGGAATTCAGTCGGAAAAAGTTTTTTCTTTTCTTTAATTTCAGAGTTCGTATTCCACATTCCACTAAGAGGCTTCGAAAACTTCAGACAATTGACATGTTTCACACTCTCCTTGAATTTCAATGCAAATTTCAAAATTGCAAATCGTCATCACAAATACACATATACATACATACACACATACATACACACATACATACATACATACATACATACATACATACATACATACATACATACATACATACATACATACATACATACATACATACATACATACGCACACACATACATACACACATACATCACACACATTGAATACAATCAACATTTGATTGAAATGTTTTGATTTTACACGTTTTAACGGTTTAATATACGGTGCTTAAGTGTTAAAGTTTGAATAACTTTTGAATGAACCGTCCGATTTTCAATAACTCGGTTTCGTTTGATAGATCTCAACAGTAATTTTCAAATGATAATAAATCTGGTGATGCTTTACATTGAATTAATGCTTATATGTTACAAAAATGTTTTAAATACAATTTTTTCACATTTCTTTATGTAACTTTCAAACTACAAGTCCAATCGTCATGAAATTCGGAAGTTAAGGGTTTGCAAGGCTCCTCTTTCATATACAATCAATTTGGTTCAAATCGGTTGAAGGACCTATGAGATAATGAAGCCCCATATTTTTCGTATTTTTATACATAACTTTTGAACTAAAAGTCCGATCAGTATGAAATTCAATAGCGACCTATGGGACCTAGACCTTTCATTTGACACTAAGATCATAAAAATCGGTACAGCCATCTCCGAGAAAAGTGAGTGAGATTGAAAAGCGTCACATACACACACACACATACACACACACATACATACACACACACAGAAAATGCTCAGTTTTCGAAACGAAGTCGAATGGTATATGACATTCGGCCCGCAGGACCTTCTTTCCATTTCCGGTTTTTTGAGTGATTTCTATACCTTTATACTATATATTTATATAGTAGAAAGGCAAAACTGGTTCCTACTGGTTATATCCCTGAAACGTTCGACGCTATTTAACGCTGAGCGCTTGTAATATAAAGAAGTGTTATATTTTCAGAAAGAACAGACATACGTCTACCGCTTTGCAAAATATTTCACTCTGTTAATGTATTTTCGAAGCCGTGTGTGTTTAGGGGTGTCTAAATTTTGTCGCGAACACGCCTAATTGCGGGGCTAGTGCTATGATCTTATTGACTCCAACAGCCATTCCCAGCTAAGATTCTAACATACGACGACAGGCTTAAAATTGGTTGTGGGGTCGGAATGAACAATTATGCCAACTTTGGTTTAAATCGCTGATGGTCTGATTCAATTTTTACCGATTTTTGAGTCCACTTGAGATGGAATGACCCGTAATTGATATTTAAAAATGTAGTCAACTTAATTATAGATGTTTCTGAGAAGTTAAAAAAAATTAGTTGCAGTTGGATAGTTAGAGCTGCAGTAGAAAGGCTAAGTGGCTAGCCTAAGTGGATTATTTCGGGTTTTAAATAACACAACACATACACCCTTGTTCTGTGAGTCACGTGACTCAATACGACAATTGTCACTCGCCAGTAGGATGATACTATTTTTTTTTCTTTGTTTTAGAGCATCGCCATGTTTAATCATATTCAATGGAGACGGGGTGTGGGGTAGATAGAAATGATTACAACAGTTTTACGATCATAGCCCGGAAGTGAGTTATCAGAAATAAAATGGTAGTTCCGTGTGGCTGAATGAGTTCACTACCAACACCACTACCACCATCGCCGTTACTGCCATCTGCTCCGTTAGAACGGAACCAAAAGAGGCGCGTAATGTAATGTTTGATTATTATCTTTTCATTGATTGGTTAGATTCGTGCTTCCGCGTGCTGCGAAGATTTTCCTGATCACAATCATCGGGGTACATTGCCTACTGGATATAACATAGCATAAAGAAATTTGCCATAACGACGACAAAACCAACGTTTTTTTAATGGACGATTTTTTTCCTCATGCAGGCATGCCCGCTGAATCCGACCCCAGAGCTGCAATCAGAGCAGGAGTTTAGTCAGCGCTTACCCCGGGGTGATTGACTTTGCCGACATGATGCTTCCAGATGCTGTCCCCGGACGACAAGTTCACGCTGCTGAAGACCGATCTGTTTGATGCGCTGTTCGTGCGGCTGAGCGGCTTGTTCGATTTGCAAATCAATTCGATCATCTGTTTGAACGATCAGGTGATGCGGCGCGATACGATCCAGAATGGTGCCAACGCACGATTTCTGGTCTACTCGACGTTCAACTTTGCCAAGCGAATGAACTCGATAAACCTAACCGATGAGGAAATTGGTCTGTTCTGTGCCGAATCGGCCCGGTTTGCGGAATACGAAACTGATCGAGCAGATGTACTCGAAGCTAAAGGCCTGCCTTCAGTGAATTGCATCACAAAATTGCTAAGCTAAGCCAGAATTCATGCATCAACTACTCAGAACAATATCGGATGTACAATATGTACGATGCACACGGGAAAGATTGTAGAGTTTCGAACGGAGCACAAAGAGATGCTACGTCAACAGATGTGGAATTGGGAAGATCCCACAAAGAGTACCAGCTCACATGGCACATGGAGTTGCGAACGCATCACGTACACTACCGGAAACTGAACTCACCCAACGATTCTGGAATCGAGTTCGGAAATGAAAAACACGACCATAAACCGGTTAACAACCTGTTCTTGTCCACGGTCAATCGGACGATAAGCGCCCAATTGTGGAACATATGCCAGTTTTGAAGCGAGTCCTCCAGGCTCCTCCCTTGTATGATACGAACAGTTTGATGGACGAGGCATACAAGCCTCACAAAAAGTTCCGGGTTATGCACCAACGAGAAAGTGAGGCAGAATCTCATCCAAGCTCACCCCCATCGTCGTCCACAATCACAACCAGTCAGCAGCAATTGCTCACAAAAGACTGACTCCGTTCAACAGCAAGAGGTTGCTGAAGTGTTAAAGTTGCAATTGATAAAAGATCAAAGTCAGTAACAACGACCATCGCAGCAGCAACATTTACATGAAAGCAAATGGTGGGGAAGTACATGCTCTGCTCCGGATGTCGTTGTTCAGTATCATGACATGCTTTCGTAACGAATATTGGTAAGTAAGAGCATTAAAATTTTGATAAGATTTTTGACGTAGGACTACGTCTTACTTTAATAGGGTGGCATGCTGCGAAAACAAAAATGATCGTGACACGAAAATTGATAGATTTTGAACGATAATAACTCAGTATAAGCGCTCTACGATTACCTCTTCTGAGCCTCAAATCTCTGCAAATCTGCTGTATCCAGGAGTCTTGAACAAGCTCGTCAGTTCTAATCGTGTGCTTGGTAGCTGTTACCTGTGTACTTGGTAATTCTAAGTGAATGTTGGAAAAGTTTTATAAATCCTCTACCAATAAGCCTCTTTAAGAGCCAATGGTTGAAGAAGTCTTAGAACTAATTTTCTATTCATTGAAATTAACTCTTCAAGTTCTAAAGGTATCACCGAAACCAATTAAAATGTTCATTTATGTTTGTGTTCCAAGCCTAATTTTAAGTCAGTTGTCAGTAATTCAATTCGACTTTTGTTTCAAGTTTGCTAGATATTTTTTGAAACTCAAGCGTGTAGGGTGCTATATCTCTGCATATTAGCGTTGATAGGAGGAAATGCTTATCATCGTAGGGACTATATTGACTCGTTTCATCGTGCCTGATTTTTCAGGTATAATAAATTCAAGTTTTTCACGAGGTTTTCGTGCCACTGTAAATGTGGCATGTGCATATTTTTTGATATAAATGAACGGATGATGGTTGGTTATGTAGTACCATTACCATTATATTAAATTTATAAAAAAGGAGTATATTTGAAATTAATTTTCGTATTTACGAATATCCAGGATAATCTCATACAGCCGATGTCTACATACACTCAAGTCTCTTTATACACGTTTTTTTACGATTTTTGAATAGACGTGTTTTTATGACGATTTTTGAATCACCGCGGTTTTTTTGTGATTTTTGAAATTCACATTTTTTAAAATTTAATTCACATCATTTTTCGAATTAACGTTGTTTTTTAGCAATTTTTGAACTTGAGCGGGTTTTCCGACAACTTTGAATTAACGCGGTTTTTTACGTCGAATTTTGAATTGACACGATCTATTTTATGACGGTTTTTCAATTGACGCGAATTTTTTTACAACATATTTCGAATTACGGCGGTTATAGGACTAGAGTGAATAGAATCATCACGATATGGGAAATGAATGATGCGCGGTAAAAAGATTAAAATAGTAATGCGCATATAAAAAATCTAGAAAGCAAGGGCCAGAAGTCAGACACGGAAAAAGGAGACGACTGAATACGATGACTATGACATGAAAATTCAGCGACAAAAATCTCGAGCTTAATTCAGGCAACTCAAGTCCTCTTGGTCCGAGGAACGGCGTTCAATTGACCCACTCAGGTTAGTTCGGCCGACTTATTTTGCACAGTTAACTCGCGAGTCGGGCCGCTGCAACCCATCAACTCGCACAAAAAAGTGCTTGATATTTTTTGAAACTCGATCAATTCCGTAAAATTTTCAAACAATTTCATGTTTTGTAAAACAAATTTAGTAAACTCTTTTATTATAAAAAAATATCTCATCATTATAAGCTTTTAACTTCACTTTTGCGAATTAGTTAAATCGACCGTTTTATTCTAAATTTTTAACACTTTTGAAAGAGCTGAAGACGTTAATAACCAAAAATATCTCTGATTTTCCGTATTTTTTGCAATACAAAGATTTTTTTTGATCGGTAGATGTAAGTAGGTACATATTTCTAAAAAGAAATTTAGATAGAAAGATATTTATAAATAACAGCTCTGCGTGGTCCTACGTCAATAGGTGGTAGGGTCTCTGACCCTGACGCAACCTTCCACTTTTTTTTCTCTTTCTTAAGAATAGGTGTCCGTAAGAAAACTGGTAATCAAAATTTTTCGTGGCGTCTGCATCGAATATCCGGAACAGGATAAAATTCTGGACATTTGCGTGAATATGATTCGACAAGTTAACGATGAAGAGGAAATCGAACAGCTAGTGGCGACGTATTTATGACGCATGCTAATGATAGGATAAACAACAAGGGGACATTTGTCAGAAATCTACGATGGAAAATTACTGAAATAGTTCATGTTGTATGTACGTCCCATAAGACTGAAGCTCAGGTATTCGATTCACTGCTTTAATCGGCAGGTTTCAGGAGAAAATGGAAAAAAATTAATATTCATTTTTTGCAGATTTTCGAACCAAAAGAGAATAGAGAGGAAGCGAAAGCCAAAAAAAATCCCCAAAACTCTACTACATAAAGCCTGTCATCATATCGTTTGATGGATGCTACCATAAAACTGAAAAGCCCGAAGATCATGAAGCAAGTGGGTTGCATCTATTCTCGAAAATTCAACCACAGCTGCTGGTAAACCATGCGATGATAGTGTACGGATCAAGTGTCTCAACGCTAGAATACTATCAACTATGTCGGTCGGAGAGAATGGTGGACTTCCTGTTTATGATTGAATATCAATCGGCTCGGATATTGATCGGTGAACATCAGAGCGAGTTGATTGATATTGATTTGGCTACGTACAGTGAGGCACTGTTTGTTCCGGCAGGACAGATTGGATGTGCAATTTTGCGGAGTCACACCCGATATCTACGCGGTGATCGTACGAAAAATTATGTGCGCATTCCTGGAGTTTGAGATGTGCAAGGCATTTATTTCATTTTTAGTGGCAGACAGAGGAGCCACAACTGTTGAAATTTTTACCGTCTCATTGTTCTAGGTTGGCAGTTGTTTCCCCGTTAAGGCTGCTTCGGCTCGTAGACACGGTTGCGTCGATTTTACTGCCTCCCCTTACAACTGGGCCTAGCTGGTTGAGCGACTGGCCAAAGTGTATGAACTGCGACTATCTTAGGAAAAAGCCAATCAATCCGGAAATTACAGCCTCCATGAAGAGCCGGGGCTCTATTGTCCGAATCTGAAAACATCGTTTCTAAATTAAATTCCCTGCATTATGGAAAAAAAAAATCGGCCTCAAGCCAGAGTTCGACACCGGCAGCGGGCAACGTACAGAAAAATTCTAGGTAAAAGGCAAGGCAAGATTTTGGTTTCCCGCTATCGTCGTGTGGAGGTAAAATATAGCAAGCTCGGTTGTGGGTATTTCGACTTTGAACAGCACAATCAAACCGGATTCCTTGGTTTAGAAGCCAACCTTCCAAATGCCTACTGCAATGCAATACTTTAGACTCTTGATTTTATTAATCCGTCGAGGAAAGGAATTTGGTCGCATTGTTGCGCGAAGGAGTTCATTCTGGCCTGTGAGCTTTGCTTTTTGCGCCACATGCTATGATGTTGGAACTTCAAATTAAGCTTGCCAGACTAGCAACTTTTTGCGCTTGTTACGTACCGTCCCGGCAATAATTGCAAGTTTAACTCAAAACTGGAATCCTTTCATTCTGCATCAAATGCACAACGAATTCTTGGAGGCATCGAATTTTACAAATTGTCACAAATAGTGTTTTGTGGGCGTTTGAACAGAATTATTGGTACATTTAAATTAAGCATTGTTCACATATTTTAACAAAGTCACTTATAGAAGTAAATCATTTTTACAGATAACAATAGCAGCTGCCGAAGATTAACCGAGATAGACCAAGTTCTAGCGGATGGTCAACTAAAAAACAAATCAGCTCACAGCAAGGCGAACTGTTCGCTCTCTGGTTCAAAGCCACCAGCAGTTTCCGAGATGACGATGGCAAAGGCAAAACCGACGTAGGATGGTAGCGTTTCGGAGCAAAAGAGCGATGTAATCGCCGCATTAGCGAGTGTCGCGGAGAAAAAAAACCAACTATCCGCGGCCGGTGTTAGTTTGTCGTCTGCGCTGCCGGCCGGAACCGGCAAACTTTCGTCTGACGGTGACAGTTTTAGCTCAAGTATTGGATGGCTTTGGATTGTGATTCTGTGGATCTAGTTTCATCGGTTTTGAGTGCTATCGATCAGCAAGATAGTGACAGTGTGGTTGGGTACAGTTGCGGCGCGATTAAGCTACTTTTTTTCTCCTAAATCAAAGACGAATTCGGTACTGTCGTGGTCGCTACTGTATCCAAAATAAGGCCACACACATTTCTGGACACGAAACGATTACTAGTGCTTTGATTGCTGCGCTGAAGCATGGCAGTCAAAATTCGTTCAAAGAGCGTAACAATCCAACAATGCATATTCTGGCGTGTAATTTACTGACCCGAGGTTATAGCGATAAAAACAGTGGTCGGAAACTTTGGTTCGTGCTTACAAAGACGATGTGATGAACGATCGTATTAGAGTTGATTATGAGAATTGCGCCCCGTTTACCGACAATTGCGTGGATGATTTCGGAACAAAGATTCCACCGAAGTGGATGTCGAAACAGGAGCTCAGTACGTTGGACCCGAGTACCGGAAACAATTTTGTTTCCATCGATGATAAGTATTCAACCGATAGTGGCAAGCACCTGATTGCTCAACTCGTAACTTCTTGAAGATTCCCTCGCTGGCTTGCGTTATACCGGAGCTACGTTGCTATCCTGTTGACTTTTATTCTGATAATGTAACCGGTTATAATGCGAAAGATAATGAAGTTCTATCTAACCTGCTTAGATGAGACTTAGAACTAAGCCGTTGATTAATATTTTTATGATTTGTCTCAAAATGAGCAACTGTAAGAAGAAAAAAAATCCTAACTATAATAATGAAATATATTGACATTCAAATAAAATATAAATATATAAACAAAAAATCTGACAATAAAATAAATTTGAAACTTTGATTTTTGTTTAGCTATTTTCTCTAAAAATCCCACGAGAAAAGGTGATGTTTAACAACATTACTGAAAGATTTTGAGGGATCTTCGTGTTCCCTTAATAATGTATATGCTATTGCGGTTGCTGCGCCGAAAGGATTGCGACTGCTGAGCTTCTGTCTAACTGGTCAACAACGATGCAACCGATGATGGCACGCACCATGATTCAGCTGTTCCGGTATTTTTTACGTCCTCGTAATCACTGCGGAGAATTTCCAAGTGACACCATACACCCTCCCTCAGTGATCCAGTATCGATATTTCGCTTTGAATGCTAAAACGACGAACAGCAATGGCAATGACTACGTTAAGCTATTTCATAGAATTACACTTACCGCCTTACCGTATTCACTTAGGTTTCGAGAACGGTCTTGCGAAGTGGTTCCTGCTCGTAGTAACAGCAAGTCGTGAAGTGGTCCGGAACGCGACCAACAAACTCCTCCGTTGCCGGTATTTTGTACGACAGCCGGTTCACCTTATCATGGAATGTAAAAGTGCAACGGCGAGCCACCGATAAATTTATCAAACTGCAGGTTATACTTTGACTTTCATTGAATGCTCTATACTGCATCCTTCCACTGAATATACAAAATAAAATATTTACTCTGGCGAAATAAACCAGCTACGAACGGGACAGAAAAACAACACAAACGCGAAGAACAACAACATCATCAGAGAAGTTTTTGACAGATGGTCTTGCAAAATTTGCATTCACTGCAAATGGATGCAAAGCGATATTTGCAGTGATTGCAGCATTTGCAGTGAATATATTTAATATAATTCCAGTGAGACGCCCCTAGCTATGAAACTTTTCCGAAGCTACATATACAGGCAAGAGCAGCAAATCGGTAAGAAAAAAAGTAGCAAGAGCGGTATTGAAAATTATGATCACCTGCCTGCCTCTTCATATGTGAGTTTCACAATTCCTTACCGATAGATCCCCCCTGTTTTTACCTAACTAGTATAAACATTCAGCATTACCTAAATTTAGGTAATTTCGACGTTTTCATTAGGTACTTTCCTGGTAGAGTGTATATATAGTTTGACAGCCACCCCGCTGGTCATATGAGCCTTTTGGTGCCTACCCTGTTGGTTTCTAAATTGTTCTAAAATTAATGTAAAACCTGGCAGCACCGGTAGCGGCTGTCATTTTCGTATCCACCTCGCACTCTTTCTTTGACGCGTTGTTTTCTGGCTTTGCGTTGAGCAGAGGTATCATTTTATATAATAATTCGGATTTTGTTCAAAAAAGTGCTTGCTATTTAAACGAAAATACCGTGAAAGTGTTGTCAAGGAAGTCCGACAATGGCGGCATCGATAGAAATACCGCTCCGGGACACGGATGAGGTAAGAAAATTGAACAAATCGGATCCGCTAATGACGCATTCGATTTTCAACCATGGTGTGAAGAAAAAATATAAAAAGTGGATTTATATACACGTTCGCATCTTTCGGATCGGTGAAATAACGTCTGGTTTTGTTTTGTTTAAAGGTGATCGAGCTAGATCCGGAACAGTTACCGGAGGGTGAGGAAGTTTTAGGTATATTACGGCAGGAACGTTCGCAGCTGAATACCTGGGTTACGGTTGCGGTAAGTGTCAAATTCCTAATCTAGATAGCGAACAGGATTTGATTCGATCTTTTTCTACTAGCTTGCTTACTACAAGCAAAACAAAACTGATGATTTCATCCAAATTTTGGAAGCGTCTCGCATTGACGCTAATATTTCCTACCGGGATTTCGAGAAGGATCAAATGCGAGCTTACGACATGTTGGCGGCGTACTACGTGCAGGAAGCGAACCGGGAGAAGTCGAAAGACAAGAAAAGGGAACTTTTCATGAAGGCTACCCATTTGTACACGACGGCCGATAAGATCATCATGTACGACCAGAACCATTTGTTGGGACGTGCCTATTTCTGTCTCTTGGAGGGTGATAAAATGGAACAGGCAGATGCGCAGTTCAATTTCGTGCTCAATCAATCGCCTTCGAATATTCCTTCGCTGTTGGGTAAGGCCTGCATTGCGTTCAACAAGAAGGATTATCGTGGTGCTTTGGCTTTCTATAAAAAGGCACTCCGAACGAATCCGAACTGTCCGGCTGCAGTGCGGCTCGGTATGGGGCACTGCTTCTTAAAGATGAATAATCAGGAGAAAGCAAAGTATGTAGCA
The DNA here is from genome assembly GCF_943734655.1 of Sabethes cyaneus. Taxonomy (NCBI): domain Eukaryota; kingdom Metazoa; phylum Arthropoda; class Insecta; order Diptera; family Culicidae; genus Sabethes; species Sabethes cyaneus. Next base: position 73,885,504 of record NC_071355.1, on the reverse strand, counting down.
TTTTTTTTGTCATAATTTTATTTGCTTACAAGTTATTTTGTTTGTGACAGGTTGGCTTTTCAAAGAGCTTTAGATCTCGATCCCCAGTGCGTTGGAGCTCTTGTAGGTTTGGCGATTCTGAAGCTTAATCTCCATGAACCGGAATCCAACCGTCTGGGTGTTCAAATGCTGTCGAAAGCATATACGATCGATTCGACGAACCCGATGGTTTTGAACCATTTGGCGAATCACTTTTTCTTCAAGAAGGATTATCAAAAGGTGCAGCATCTGGCATTGCACGCGTTTCACAACACGGAAAACGAAGCGATGCGAGCGGAAAGTTGCTACCAATTGGCGAGAGCATTTCATGTCCAACAGGATTATGACCAGGCTTTTCAGTATTACTACCAATCGACGCAGTTTGCACCGGTTAATTTTGTTCTACCCCATTTTGGGTTAGGCCAAATGTACATTTACAGAGGCGATTCGGAAAATGTAAGACACTTGTTTGATTAGTTTAGCAATTTGTATAAAAAATATTTTTTTTACAGGCAGCCCAATGCTTTGAAAAAGTACTGAAGGCTCAACCCGGTAACTACGAAACAATGAAAATTCTTGGTTCACTGTATGCCAGCTCGTCATCCCAGTCAAAGCGCGACATTGCTAAAAGTCACCTGAAGAAGGTCACCGAGCAGTTTCCGGATGATGTTGAAGCTTGGATTGAACTGGCACAAATTCTCGAGCAGAATGATCTACAGGGATCCTTGCAGGCTTATGCTACGGCTACCAATATCTTGACGGAAAAGGTGAAAGCGGACATTCCGCCTGAAATTCTGAACAATGTAGCCGCTTTGCACTATAGACTTGGTAATTTGAACGAGGCTATGTCGAAGCTAGAAATGGCGATCGATCGAGCCAAGAATGAAGCTCAGCATGATTCACAATATTACGATTCGATTTCGGTCACGATGACGTACAATTTGGCGAGGCTTAACGAGGCGATGGCTTCGTTTGATAAAGCCGACAAGCTGTACAAGGATATATTGAAAGAACATCCGAATTACATCGATTGCTATCTTCGGCTGGGCTGTATGGCTCGCGACAAGGGTCTGATTTTTGTGGCATCCGATTTCTTCAAGGATGCTTTGAAGATTAATATGGAGAATCCAGATACACGCTCGCTGCTGGGTAATTTGCATTTAGCTAAGATGCAGTGGACACTGGGACAGAAAAATTTTGAAACTATTCTGAAGAACTCCGCAACCTCGAGCGATGCGTACTCGTTGATTGCGCTGGGTAACTTCTGGCTGCAGAGTTTGCATCAGCCCAGCAAGGACAAGGAGAAGGAGAAGAAACACCAAGAAAAGGCGCTGGCTATCTACAAGCAGGTGCTTCGAAATGATCCGAAAAATATTTGGGCAGCCAATGGCATCGGGGCAGTTTTGGCACATAAGGGTTGCATAATTGAGGCACGAGATATTTTTGCACAGGTAAAATTCAGTAGCCCCATTTTTACGATAATTGATGTAACGATTTTTATTTTTATTATTTTAGGTCCGTGAAGCTACAGCTGATTTCTGCGACGTATGGTTAAACATTGCTCATATCTACGTGGAACAGAAGCAGTATATCAGTGCGATTCAGATGTACGAGAATTGTTTGAAAAAGTTCTACAAGCATAACAACGTCGATGTGATGCAATATTTAGCGCGAGCATACTTCCGAGCCGGTAAACTGAAGGAAGCCAAGATGACTCTGTTGAAGGCGCGTCGTGTCGCCCCGCAAGACACTGTACTGCTGTTCAACATTGCTCTAGTACTACAGCGCCTTGCGATGGTGGTTCTCCGGGACGAAAAGTCGGTGCTGAGTGTCGTTCTGCAAGCGGTCCACGAGCTGGGCTTGGCTCACAAATATTTTAACTACTTATCGATACATGGTGACAAAACGCGTTATAACATTGCATTGGCAGCAACCGAAGCCAGCCAGTGTCAGGATCTGCTGCAGCAAGCTCAATATCACGTATCTCGTGCTCGGAAAATTGACGAAGAAGAACGGGTTCTTCGCCAGAAGCAGGAGCAGGAACGCGAAGAATTCAAGCGTCGCCAGCAGGAGGAACGTTTGCGAATGGAAGAGATGCGTCGCAAGGCTCACGAAGAGATGTTACTGAAACGACAGGAGTACAAGGAGAAAACCAAGAATGCGCTATTTTTCGTGGATTCAGGTCCCGAACCGAAAAAGAAGAGCGGCAGAGGTCGCAAGGATTACATTTCTGATTCCGATGGATCGGGTCCTGCTGGAAGCGGTGGAGAGGAAGGAGGTCCATCGAAGGAACGCAAAAGGAAGGAACCTGGCGAGAAGAAAAAACGTAAACCGGGTGGTGGTCGTAAGAAGAAGGAAAAGCTTCCGAGGGGATCCGGATCTGATAGTGAGGAAGATTCGGCTCCGAAGAAACGCGGTCGTAAGAAGGGTTCACTCGGTGGTAGGAAGGCTAAGCAGATGGAAGACGGATTATCGCAACGACAGAAATCGCGAATTGTCTCTAAAGCTACGGTATCTACGAGCGAATCCGACAGCGATAGAAGCCGCTTGAAAATTGCCAGTGGTGCCAGCGATTCCGGTTCCGGCAATAATAGTCCGGTTACTAAGCGCAAACGCGTGTTAGCTTCCGGATCGGAGAGTGGTTCCGACAGATCCCGATCGCGATCACGCTCCAAATCGGGAAGTCGCAGTCGCAGTGGGTCGCGCTCTGTCTCCCGATCTAAATCGCGTTCTCCATCGGGAAGCCGGTCGCGTTCGGGTTCTCGCTCCAGTCGTTCTCGGTCGGGATCACGGAAATCGGGTAGCCGTTCAAGATCCGGTAGCCGCTCGCCATCACGTTCACGCTCACGTTCCGGTTCCGGCAGTCGACAGGCGTCTCCCATTTCTCGAAAATCGGTATCCGGATCCGGGTCAGACTAAATTATATGACGCATATGTTTTTACTTGAAAATATTATTTTAATTTTAATATAATAGTGGTTAAAAATTTGAGACTCTTTAACGACTCTGTAATGAATGCATATTTGAGCTGCACCAATTCCTGTATATTTGTTGAAAATATCGGTGAAATAGTAGTCTTAGCATCGGCTAGCAGCAATTGTACTTTTCCTAACAAATGAATTTCTTGTTGTATTTAGATGGTTAAGCATTATACTTCAATAAACTATTATTGGAGAAGCTGAGAATGTACTTAGCAGATGACAAATCTCTCCATTATTCTAGCTTATTAGGCGAGTTTTAAAAAAATGATCAAATTTTATTTAGGTTTGCAAGGCTATTCCATTTGTTAGTTGATGATTAAATTTAAATCTGGCATGAAAAGGCAAATTAACTAGCTATTCCAAATAGTAAAAGTTCAGAATTAATCGAGCTGAGCTGCTATTTTCCAATCGCCCCGAGCGTCCGCTGCTTAAGCAACCTTGTAGACAGCGCGCATCCAATGGGTGCGGGGTCTGCCTAGAAGTCGTCAATCTCTTCGAGATTCTCTGCTTTGTTGTTCGTGCATCCGCCATTCTTGCTACGTGGCCAGCCCATTGTAGTATGTCCTGTAGTATGACAACAAAATCATTATACAACTGATACACGCGATTCATGCGTTTACATCACACGTCATCCTTAAGTTTACCATCAAAAGTTGACCGTAAGAGCTTGCGCTCAAAGATACCGATAGCGCGACGGTCGCTCTCTTCCCCGCTTCATGGCCATGGAGTGCCACAACTGGAAAAATCCGTATCCGTATCTGAAAAACAAGAGAAATTTATGTCCTCGAGAGCGAATGGGTTAAGTTGTGCGAAAGCAAACCTCCCATTGCACTCGTGGAGGAGGGCCTAGAGGAGTGAAGCACCTAAAAGCATCTTCTGACTCTTACAGGGAGGCCGTAGGTCAGATCAGAATTGGGATCCTCTCTGAGGACTATCTTAGTATACTGAACTGAGCACGGCTCAGCTGGATTCAATGGATAAGTCCGGGTACCTGGTTCTTTTTGTAAAGTCCAGGAAACCTCGAACTGGTTAAAGAAGGTGGTTGCCAGCTTACCACTAAGGGAAAGAGAATCCAGAAATTCGCGACGAGAGACTCAGTTGACTCATAGAGAGTCAAAATGATAATCGGTGAAGTTTCCATGCGTCATCTCGCAAGTAGTAGCTCAAGTTCCATAAGCCAGTTGCAGATGCCATAGTGCCCTGTTGCAGCACAGGACTTTAAACCCAAAAGCCAGGTCGGGAGTGCCTAATTATGGCATACTGGAATGGCAGGATACGATCGGATAAGACGTTATAGGGCTGACAGTTGTGCTATTCTACTACCTTAGGTAAGGAAGGGTGACACTTTCCCGAAACGGCAAGTAGACTACTGGTGCGGCTGGCTTCCGTCCCACTAAAACCGTGGCTGATCTCTAGATACGTTCGAAGCTCGTCACGCACGTCAAAGTCGGTGGTTGTAGGCTCACATAATACATTACTGACTAGCGCTGATCTGGCTCTGTACCATATCCCCATGATGGATAGCGGGACAGTCCTCGCATGGCTTCCCTGTTTGCATAGATAACCTTGGGATCATACAGGCAACTACACACTAGCAGAGATAGCAGCCTAGAATATGAATAAACATCATATTCAAAACGTGATTTCGACCGAGAGCGTTACTGGAGGTAAAAATGAAGTCATTATCAAAAGTAGCAAGTTGGCGCGTTCACCGCCAACGAAGAAAGATAGCCCACGGAATCGGGACCGCTGCCCAAGCACTCGACTCCACCGTTGTCTAACACCCCGGTTAGACTGCAGGTGGCTGCCGCTGCTAGCCAAAAAGGTAGAAAACAAACAAAAGGTGGTAAAAACAACCAAGGTTGCCGTCGACCGAGGATGTGGCAAAACCTTTGTTGCGGAAGTAAAACTACCTCCAGCCAGTAGCAAGCTGGAGGACGCAAAAAGATTGGTGGACGAGTTGTACTCGTTCATCAACTCGTGGTCGAATGTCCATTTCTACCACTGCGCAAGCGGCGACGCCTGACAGCGGGCCGACGTTGGTAGTAAAGAGGCAGCGTATCAACTGCGCGTCTACCAGCAAAGAGACGGAATAGGTCCTGGCTGAAGACGAATGGCAGGTAGTTAGGCGCAAACCGCCTACCCAAAAACTGAGGGAGGCTGCAACTGCAAAGTAAAAGCCGAAGCGGGCCCACAGGGGCGATGCGTTGAAAGCTGACAGGTCAATTGTCGTAGGCCGATCTACTTTGTAAGGTGAAGGCTGATCTCATGCTGCAAGAGCTGGGGACCAACCTAGTAAAACCCCGCCGCACCCAGGCTGGGGAAATGCTCTTCGAGTAACCCAACGATCCAGAGCTCGAAGTACAGGTGGAACAGTCCCTGGGTGAGGCAGGCCAGGTCTAGACCGCATGAACCGACGTATGGAAAGTGACTCGCTACCGCCAGGTTCGCTAATATCTGTAGAAAGTAGCATGTACCTGTTTGGATTTTTACCTCCCCTTTCTGTTCTGTGGGCATATAGCAGCCAGGATAGGTGGAGTGCGTAGACACATGCTCCCTCCTGGAGTAATACGAAGCAATAGAATTTTGCCGCGGCCAGAGGAATGGTCATCTGTAGCACCTACTTTACTCGTTTGAATATTCGAAAACACACCTGGAGGCATCCAAATGGAGACTCTACCTCTCAGATCGTTCATGTCTTAATTGACGGACGACACTTTTCGGATGTTATCGATGTACGGTCTTTTCGGGGACCAAATATCGACTCTGACCTCGTGGTGAGTAAGATTCGCGCAAGGCTGTCGAACACGGCGAAAGCTCGCACTAAGAGGACGCAGCGTTTCAACATCCAGCGGTTAACGGCAGACGGCGTAGCAGTGGAGTACGCCAGGAAGCTTGACTAACGAATCGCAGAACAGCAGGTAGCAGGAAAAGATATAAATGGGCTGTGGAGGAACATCCACGGTGCCTTCGAAACAGTTGCGAGAGAGGTGATAGGCACGACGCGTGGAAGACAGCGTAACAGCTGGTTTGATGCCGAATGCCAGAGAGTGACAGATGAAAAAAACCAGGCCAGGAGTCACATGCTCACTGCGGCTACGCGTCAATACAGAGAGAAGTACTGAAAGACTAGAGCTGCGGAAAAAAGAATCCATCGTCTAAAGAAACGCGAGTACGAGGAGCACGTGCTCGTCGGCACAGAGGAGCGATGCGCCAGCAACGACACACTGAGTTTCTATAAAACTGTGAGATGCAGGAATTTTGCCATGCCTGTGATATGCAATGATAGTGCTGGCGACAAAACGGCGGTAGCAGCCAGGTGGAAGAAGCACTTTCAGATACTGTTGAATGGAGAGGTAAATGCGGAGATCAGCAGGGACAGGATAGGAATTGTAAGCGATGGTCAAGCTGTGGAGCCACCCACAAAGGAGGAGGTCAAAAAGGCAATCAGTGAGCTGAAAAACGGTAAGGCTGCCGGGAAGGACGGTATCCTGGCTGAACTTCTAAAAGCGGGGAGCGAGCGGCTGTACGAAGCAATCCACCGGATCATTGTCAGGATCTGGGAGGAAGAACAAATACCGGAGGAGTTGTTGGATGGCCTCATTTGCCCAATTTTCAAAAAGGGACATCGACTGGAGTGTAAAAACTATCGAGGAATTACATTGCTCAATTCTGCCTACAAGGTGCATTCTCGTATCCTGTTCTGCAGACTGAGACCGTTAGCGGAGTTCTTCGTCGGCGAATACCAAGCTGGTTTTCGTGAGGGTCGCTCCACGACGGATCAGATGTTTACACTGCGTCAGTTGCTAGACAAGTTCCGGGAGTACAACTTGCAGCCACACCATCTGTTTGTGGACTTTAAAGCGGCGTACGATTCAGTTAAACGGAATGAGCTGTGGCAGATAATGCTAGAGCATGGTTTTCCGACGAAACTAGTTACGCTGATTCGTGCGACGCTGGACGGATTCAAATCATGCGTTAGAATAGCGGGTGAAACCTCAGCTGCTTTCGTGACGTTGGATGGACTGAAGCAAGGGGATGCACTCTCTAACCTGCTATTCAACATTGCCTTGGAAGGTGCATTACGAAGGGCAAGCGTGGAAAGATATGGAACTATCATCACGAAATCTCACCTGCTTCTTGGTTTTGCAGATGACGTCGATATCATCGGAATCAACCGTAGAGCAGTGGAAGAGGCCTTCAGGCCCTTTAAAAGGGAAGCGGCGAGATTGGGACTTACCATTAACACCGCCAAAACGAAGTACATGGTTCCTGGTAGGGAACGCTGGAGCCCAAGTGGTGTTAGTACTTGGTACCGAGGTGGAGTTAGATGGGGAACGCTATGAAGTAGTGAAGGAAGTCATATACCTTGGTACACTCGTTACATGTGACAACGATGTAAGCCGCGAAGTGAAACGACGAGCTGCAGCCGCGAATCGGGCTTTCTACGGATTACGTAGCCAGCTGAAGCCCCGTACTTTGCAAATTCGCACAAAACTGGCGCTCTACAGAACACTAATCCTCCCGGTGGTCCTTTACGGACACGAATCATGGACGCTAAAGGAAGCTGACCGGCGAGTGCTTGGGGTTTTTGAGCGTAAAATGTACGTTTTGAGCATGTACAATGTACGCGTAAATGTAGGTAGTGCAATGTGGCAGGCTGCGGTGGGCTGGACACGTGGCCAGAATTCCCGATGAAAGAGTAGCCAAAACTATTTTCAGCAGAGAACCAGGAAGAGGCCGTAGACTTCGAGGCAGACCCAGCACTCGGTGGGTGTGTGCTGTCGAAGATGATGCCCGTTCAGCTGGTGTTCGTGGGGATTGGAAAACGGCAGCCCAGGACCGACGGTACTGGAGGACCATAATTCGTTCGGCGCAGGATCGGTAACGGACCGTTGCCACTAAAGTAAAGTAAGTAAGCATCTTGCGAATCATATACGCCTCTCACGAACGGTAACCATCGACAGCGACAAACTAGAAGTGATAGATGAGTTCATGTCGGTCGCTGGTGACATACATTTACGGGGCAACAACTTCGGCGGAATAAAACGCCGCTCCTGGAAAACTATGGTTTTCAAACTTTATGAACCTTTTTCTCAGAAACTACACAACGTATTGGAACAAACTTTTTGTTTTGTTTTGTTGGTAGTAGCTTGGCAAAGACTTATATAACTTTTGAGGTTTGTAAACGAAACACAGCCCGAGAAAAACGAAAAAGAACATGTAAAGATGGTTGAAAAAATAAAATATTGCCTCCTTTTTCTTTTTTCTCTGGCAGCGGTTCATTTACAAGTTTCAAAAGTTATATTAGTCTTTGCCAAGCTACTACCAACAAAACAAAACAAAGTTTGTTCCAATACGTTGTATAGTTTCTGAGAAAAAGGTACATAAAGTTTGAAAACCATGGTTTTCCAAGAGCGGCGTTTTATTCCGCCGAAGTTGTTCCACGCCGCACTGGAATGCTTATGTGTATGATCGTTTTTCGGTCACTTCCCGGTGTCAGATCATTATATATTTAGTATCAAAATAAGCGGAAAAGACTGCAGAATCCAAATCTGAAATAAAAAAATAATGATTTTATCAAAATTTTTAGTCGTTCATGTCCCCTTAAGGGTTGCTCTACCTGGTTTCTGTTTATGATGATCTTGGTGACGGAACCAATGCAAGTCAAGCCACAGCCCGGACGACGTTATCGGAGAGTGCTGTATTGAGGGTTACCACACGGACAACACCGTCCTTACTAGGGTGGAGCTTCACGATTCTTCCTAACGGCCATGGTATGTTATCTTCTTTGATGATTACGATGGCACCAATGTCGATGGTGACAGGAGGGTTGCAACCCTTGGTTGCACGGGACTGCAGTTGTTGCAAGTATTCCGGATACCAGCGGGACCAGATTTGTTGCACACATTTCTGCGTCAATTGTCAGAGGCTCAGACGATTATCAGCGATCACCTTCAAATCGATTTCAGGAACTGTTTGTAAATTATTTTCCACTAGAAAGTGGCCAGGTGTAAGTACGTCTAGGTCATTGGGGTCCTCTGGTATCGGCGTGAGAGATCGGGAGTTGAGCCACATTTCGACTGCCGCCAATAAGGTTAGCAGATCTTCATAGGCCAAATTGATGTTGCCAGCTACCTTGAGGAGATGATTTTTCGCCGATTAGACTGCTGCTTCCCAGAGCCCTCCGAAATGTGGGGCTCTATGCGGAATGAATTTCTAGGTAATCTCGTTGGTTGAACACCAGTTTAAGATCTGTTCACGATCTGCGGCTTCGACCTTCAGCATGCGGTAAATTCTGTTGAGAGCATGTGAGGCTCCTTTGAAGGTAGTAGCGTTGTCGGAATGTAATTCGGCAATCCTTCCTCGACGGGCGACAAGACGACGAAGAGCAGCTATGAATGCAGGAGTTGTTAGGTCACTCACAAGCTCGATGCGGACCGCTTTAGTTGAAAAGCAGACGAAGATGGCCACGTATACTTTGGTAGGACCACGCTTTCGAACTGCAGTCTTTACGTAGAATGGTCCACAATATTCGACACCGCATACGGAAAACGCACGCGTCGGCGAAACTCGCGATACCGGTAGGTCGGCTGTGCTTTGCTGGACTAGAGTGGGCTTGAATTTGAAACAAGTGTGGCATGGGTGGAAGACGGACTTTACAAGATTTCTGCCGCCGACGATCCAGAACTTCTGACGGAGAGTAGCTAGCAGGAGTTGTGGACTTGCGTGCAGTAGTCTTACGCGATAACTACTAGCCAGCAGAGCAGACAGTGGATGTTTGGCGGACAGAGCGATTGGATGTTTTTAGTGACGATGACTTGGCGACACGTCCACCATTGGTGAGATCCGATAATTCCTCAGCGAAGGTATCGCGTTGCGCTAAGCGGCAGAGTAGACGATCAGTGTGCTGTAGCTCGATGGTGGTGAATGGAGGAACAGACGAATAGTCTAGTGCGCATACAGCTAACGTAGCTACATTCAACCCAGAGCGATGGAGTTGTGCATTTTCCCGCAGTTGCTGCACATAGCGAACGCAGTATGCTACTACTCGTTGAAGTCTGCGGTATCGAGAGTAGCGAGAGAATAATTCATCACTTCAATTGATTTGTGAGGCGGTCATTGCCACAACCGGAACGTTACACCCTTCCTCGGAAGCCGTTGTAGAATATTCTTGGTCGATGATGGTCTTGGGCCAGCGATCGGGAGTCAACACGAGCCAGGGAGGGCCATGCCACCAACGAGATAAGTTGATAAGGTCTGGTGGATTTAGGCCGCGTGAAACATCGTCTGCCGGATTTGTGGAGCCAGCGATGTGTCTCCATTGGTTGATGCTCGTAGTAGTTTGGATTTTGGAAACTCGATTAGCGACGTATGTCTTCCAGCGAGTTGGAGAGGCACGCAACCACTGTAGTACAGTACTGGAATCCGTCCAAAAATTGACGGTAGTTTTGATTTTCATCGACGACTCGATCTTCTTGTACAGTTGAGTGGCTAAGTGCGCAGCGCACAGTTCTAGCCTGGCGTTAGAATGATGTGTCGACAGCGGTGCGACCTTCGACTTCGACGATAGTAGCTCTACAGTAACACCCTTTGCCGTCTCCGTTCGTATATAGCAGCATGCGCCGTAAACAATCGCCAAGGCGTTGGCGAAGAACTGCAGTTGAATATTGTTGACTTCAGAAGCAAGTACAAATCGAGGAATACCGCCAACAACAGGCAGGTGCTGCCCAAAAACAAGAACCTTTCGAACACGCCAGAGTTCCACCCGATTGAAAAATATTGGGTCACGGTCAAGCGGTACCTACAGAAAACTCAGAAAAACTGTTACAAGTTAGAAGTAGTTTACGGCAAATTGGCGTTCCGTGGCGAATAAAATTGGATAAAAATGCTGTACAGAATCTGATAGCAGGAGTTAAACGAAAGATCGGGATCCGGTTAACTGAAAGCTTAGCTGAACACTCTAGTGCAGATATTCAACCCATGTTCAGCACAGATGGATCCAGTACGTATTTCACTTCTAATATGTTCATTCTTACTGAAGAGATTAAGTACATCACATTGCCAGCCAGACCAGAGGTAATAATTATGAGGAAGCTATAGCTTCCACGTGGAATATTGAACAATGCGATAGATCGAGAGATAAGAAGAGATATAATACCGATGTTTTGTCTACACGTGTTAGATATTCGAGTGCGATATAACAATAAAACACATGATTGTAGCAAAATATTGAACTTTTTTTAATTTAAAACCATTATTTTAATGACATTTGTTTTATTACATTGTATTGCAACTGGGTATCGCTTACACGCTATCACTGTAAAATACTAAACACATTGGAGCAAACGATCTCATCTGAGTTACTTTCTGTTTGAACAAGTGGCTCTCGCGTCTCGATTCTATTATTCGTCATTTCAGTGAACACATGCATGCAATGCTGCCATTCTCACGATTTCATCTCTACTCATCAAGTAATTGTATTTATTTATATTTCAGATCGAAACACTAATTACAGAGCTGCCTAAGTGGTAAATAATTTCTCGTTTATCACGTTTTTTTTTCTCTCGCTGCATATATTTTGTACGATTATGTACATATTGGCATACATTTTGTATTTATAAACACGTTTACAACTTTGTTTGTTAAGCTGTTTCTTCGGATGAATGTAACGCATTAGGATTCATAACACTTTGGTAAAAAATATAAGTGATGCCGTCTCTCGTTCTGAGAGTTTCTTAGGAAACGTTCAGAATGGAACAGTAATAAAAATAGTTCGACATATTTATCTGAATTTCAGATGAGAATTTGTATTTTTTTTTCTACCAGTGATTTGGCATCCTCCGGGATGCGAAGCGTTATTCTGAAAGTTTTGAGCCTAGTGGGTCCTACAGAATTAACCTATTATGAGTTGAAACCCTTAGCTGGGCGAAGCACGCTTGTTTCGCTAAAAGCAATCAATTAAAGCGAACCTTTCTACAGCGCCTGACGATGATACCGCGGTGGCTCATTTCTACAGCTTGGTTGGCCTGGTCCGATGTATCAGCAACGTTAGCGAGTAGAACTTCTGGGCCAGGCTGCGCTTGCCAGTCGTGCTGCTCTTCAGATGGATCTGGTTGACGTTTTCGTCCAGACTTTTGAGATCCTTTTCCAGCGACATGAGGGAGATTTCCTCCGCCAGGTTCGAGTGGGAGTTGGACAGTTTGTTATTTACGGTAAGAGTGGTACTTCTTGTTAGCAGTTGTTGCTTCTGCTGCTGCGGCGGCTGCTGCTGCTGCTGCAACAGCGGATTCTGGTTGCCATTCTGGTTGTTGCAGGTAGATGATCGTTGAAAATAGGCCGATCCTTCCCTGAGGGAATAAAGCAAACAGAAAATTGAAATATTAGTTCGTTGGGTTAGTTTAAGACTTGAATTATTGTTCAATTAGTAATTATAAGCACATTGCCATTTTTAGAAACGCTTAGTGGTGTTGCCGAAATAATTTATAAAGCTAAGCAGTAAGCAGAGCTCAGTTCATTAACTGAAAACATCACTTCAAATTTGAAAATTTATTGGAACAACGATTTTAATATAAACTAATACTACAAGACTGTCTGGATTTTCTCTTCTGCAAGGCGAATTTTTTTCCATTTATTATTCAACGAACTGTTCCGCAATCTGGTGTTCAGATCTCTAGAGATTAGAGATATGCTACAGAATACCATCCAAATGTATTTACATATGTAAGGATCTATGATAATCATTAAGTCACAGTGATTAGCAGAAATTCACCGAATTTTAACCATTTTTGAGGATCCAAGCTTCCAGAGAAAACTACAAACTTACTAACAAGCTTGCCATGTATGTTTGGGTCACATTTCGAATTCCACTTTTGTGTACCAGACCAGGACCGGTACAAACATTCAGCAGTTGATTCCCATTAGCCATCGCCTGGAGTTAACATAACATAAACGAGCAGAGATTATGCTCTGAGCTACAGCTGTTATTCTCATTGTTATTTTTTAGAGTCAAACTTTTTTTTTTAAATTATTTTATTACCAACATGAACTTGCTGTTCTACATCACAATCGAACATTAAATCGGTTGTTTTGTAGAGCAACATTAAAGCGAAGCAGCAATTTATAATTCGCGAAATGCAGTTGAAAAAAAAAAACGAAACGAAACAACGACATATCGCACAGGAAAGCCACGAAAAGCACGCGCGGGTTGCCACACAAAATTTACCTTACATGTTGATTGTACTGATTGTGTCTCCGCCGAATTGGAATAAGATGGAAAGCGCCATAGATGAGCGGGTTTATTAGGCTGTTGGACATTCCGAAAAAGAAGATGCCCGTTTGCAGGTCCTCACCGAGCTGTCGAAACAGGAAAAAAATGAAACATAAAAAGCCGTTAACATGTTGTGAAACATACATATGCGCTGGAGTGAATTATGAGATCGGAGTGAAGATTTAATGCTCGCCGCGGAGCCGAAACATTACGCTAAGTAAAACTTTTTTCCTTTCAGAACTTGATACCTACCCGCTCGGTGGGATTTAGGAACATAAATATCAGCATCATGATGTAGTAAGGCGTCCAGCAAACGATGAAGACCACCACGATCACGACTGATATCCGGAGGGATTTCATTTTGGCTTTATGTATCAGTCGCTGGCGGTTGGTATCCGAGCGGCGGTAGTACGACCGGTCCAGTACTGTTGTTTCTATCCTAAAGATTTTTTCACTACCTTGAAAAATAAGAAAAATTGGAAATGTTATCTGTGAATCGAATTGAACTTGTTGTAGGTTGTAGGTTCCTAATCAAAATGGGAAGAGAGCCGTTGTTGAAGGTTGATTGAAGAAAGCCAGTTAAAGCGGGTTTTCATCATTTCCACTGCTTTTCGTACATTGTAATTGTTGTTAATCGATAATGGTATCCTCAGTTGCATCCCAGTTGAGAAAACTAATAGTCTTTCATGGTTTTTAAACAATTCTAGCTTTTGTTGCCTCCCTGTTGGCCTCGAGGTAAGACGCTGGTCTAATAAGCCAGTCGTCGTATGTTCAAATCTCGGCTGGGAAAGGCTGTTAGAGTCATTAGGATCGTAGCACTGACCCCGCACTGTCCTGTATTCTAACAGCTGGTTGCGAAGTCTGTCGTATAAAAACAGAAGGTCAAATTTCGATAACGGAATTAGCACCCAGGCTTTGCTTTTGGCTTTGCTAGCTTTTGTTGTGCGCCTTGATTTTGGAAAATCACTAAAAAAAACTATCCACGAGCGACTAACCTATTCAAGGACTTTTCGCAAAAAGACCCGCTTCTAAATTGAATCTTTGTTCATTCTTTGTTTATTTATGAAAAATATCAACTGGCCTTACTGATTAATAGACTTAACCTAAAATGTACGAGCTTAGCTAACGTTAAATTCGAAGCTGGATTTGAAGCCATTAAAGTGGCGTTGCAGACTGGTGATCGAACTAAAGCTGCTGTAGTTGGTTCGCCGATGCGGTACACGCAGAAAAGAACCATTGCGTAGAATACGGGTTTGAGCGTGTATTTTGAGGTTAGCGAGAATAGATGGGCATTACACTCTCGTGTTCAGCATATCAGCGACAGCTCTTTCTCTGATCACATCGCAACGAGTATTCAAGGGGTCAAGGCCGATGAATCTGCAGCGTTGTTCATAGTAAGGCAGCTGGACGGGGTCGTACCAACGCAATTTCCGAAGAGCAAAACGGATGAATCTGCACAGCACTGACTCGATTCGGTCAACTGCATTTTGATAGTAGGGATAGGGACTCCACCCTGGAGCGCAGTACTCAATATTGGAGCGAACTATTGCACAGTAGAGAGCTTTGAGACAATAGCTGTCGAAGTACTTGGCGATGCGTATAATATATCAAAGGTTTCTACAGGCCTTGTCGTTGATAAATGCGGAGTGTAGTTTGAAGTCGAGCAATATTCCTGTCTGTGACACAATTTTCGCAGCACGAAGGCACATCTGATGGCGTGTAGCCGAAGACGAGAGGGTTGGATTTCCCGGAGACTTCACATTTGGCGGAGTTCAGCATCATGCGTGGGCGAGATTTGTGGGCGTTTAAACAGGAAATTGACAACGTTCAAATAGACGAGGAAGATCAAGGGTCTAAGATGGCTGCCTTGTGGAATCCCAGAGCAAGTAGTGAAAGATCTTCAGATAAAACCGTCGATGTTAACTTCTAAATGGCGATCGAAGTTTTTTATCACGTGAGATGTGAGAGTTGCAAGATTGATTGTCGTGGACCGCTTAGATGTAAAACCGTGTTGATTGTCTACGATGTACTGTTTGAAGAACGCGTATACAAATGCATGCTCGACAAGCTCAAACAGTTTTGATATTTTGAGTTTAATGCAGCAATACCCCAATAGTCATTCACATTTCTCCCAGTTTCTTTTTAATGAACATGATGTTTGTCTATAAGACACCTGTACTGCTTGATAGACTGAACAGGCAATTCATTGAAGTAGCCAAGGCGTGTTGTTTCAACAAAATGGATGGGATACCATGGGATACCGGTCCGAGAGAACGAGATGATTTTAGTTTTTTAGCGGCTGATATGACCTTCGCTTCGTCAATAGGAGATGAGTCAAACAGTTGCAAAGTACAGGACGGCTGGGAAACTTTCTACTTTTGTCAACCATTTGTCAATAAATAATCTGACGAATTTCCGCACGAACAGTTGGGAAATCTTATTTATGTTACTTACTTACTGCAGCAGCCGAGAACCGGGGTGGCTCTTGCCGTATCAAGAACTCCTCTCCATTGTACTCGGTCCTGGGCTACTCGTCGCCAATTCGTTGCGCGTCTCGACATACGCAAGTCGGCTTCAACCTGGTCGAGCCATCTAGCACGTTGGGCCCCTCTATTCCTGGTGCCGGTGGGGTTCTTGAAGAGAACGGATTTCACTGCACAGTCGTTCGGCATCCTTGCGACGTGGCCGTCCCAACTTTCGCCAGGTGTACGAAGGCATCTCTCCAAGCAGTGCCCGTAGCTCGTGATTCATACGCCTCCGCCACTCTTCGCTTTCCGTTTGTACTTCGCCAAAAATAGTCCGTAACACCTTTCGTTCAAATACGGCTAGTGCACGTTTATTCTCCGTAAGCATTGAGGGGACATCCATAAAGTACGTCACGCTCATAAGAGGGAGGGGGGTATGAAGTTATGTGACGTCACATGAAAATAAATTTAATTTGAGCAACCCGCCCAGTTAATTACGGGGCACGATACTGGACTAACAAGCCAGTCGTCGTATGTTCGAGTCTTGATTGGGTGGTGTTGCTTATAGAGACAATGGGATCTTTGCACTAGCCGTAATTGTCCTGTAATCTAATAATTGGCTGCGAAAACTGTCGATAAAGAAGAGTAAAGTTCTTAAGGACGTTTATACCCAGGGCTTTGCTTGCTTATTCTACTGGTATAAACTCTCCGCAAAGGCTTTACAGAATATGCTGTACATCACTGAAGAGCTCCATGAATACCGTCCTGCCTAAAAGATTTTTGCAACCGCAAATAGCAGTCGCACAAACTCTTGAGAGGCTACGGGTTGCTACTAGAGACCAATGGCAATGTTTTCCCTTGATATTCGTGCTGAACTCAATCGAAGAACATAAACTCATACCGAAGTTCCACGGCTGGTTTTAAGGTTCTTTCGTATAACCTATACTGCCCCTCACTCAAAAGCTCCCTGAAGGAGTGGCACTTGCGGATTATATTTCGCATCTCTGAATGATTGCAAAAAATACGCAAAATGATAAAATCCGTCAGAAAGGTTTTTCCAATGTATGTTGCTGCAAGACGTCAGCAAGTCCTAATTCTTTAAACTAGATCGGACGAATTTGAGTGAATAGACGTAAAGGATGTCGAAATCGACGACACATCAGCGACTTTTGAAGCATATCCGATCACAGCAATTGAAGATCTTCTTCAAAATCCGTGAATGAATGACTTTTAGCTCGAAAATTTTCCTTTTTTTTATTTGCTGAAGTTCATTTTTGTTATTTAATGAAATGATTGAAGTGAATTATATTGATAGCTTAAAACAAAAAGGTTGGAATGTATAGTTGTGAAGGAGGGGGGGGGGGGGTTTGCCGTGATGTGACGTACTTTCTCAGATATGGTCATGAATGTGTGACAAAATGTGACAAGGGGGGGGGGGGAGAGTTGGTTTTGGTCAAAACTTGCGTGACGTACTAAATGAATGATGCCTGATTTGTAACCCTATCCTCCTAGCTTCCGTTTTTAGTATGGCGTAGATTGCCTCCGCCGTCCCAAGGTATCTAGTAATGATGTCGAGGTCGTCTGCGAAGGCCAACTCCTAGGCTACTCTTGCTGAAGATCGTTCCCCTCGTTTCGATGCCCGCTCGCCGGATCACACCTTCAATAGCGATATTGATTAACATACTGGACAGTCTATCCCCTTGCCGCAACCCTCTGCGGGATTCGAAAGGACTCGAAAGCGTCCCCGAAACGCGCACGCATTTGTTGATTATTTCTGGTGAAATGATGATTACTAGAAGAGGACACTTATTCCTGATGTAACAAAGGAGAATATTCCTGCCGCTTAATTAACGTCTGATGATAGTCGAAGCACAGTAGACTGAAACGTCACGTGTTCCCAAGCAACATTTTTGTTGTATAATAGCTTATCAAGCATTTGTTCTACGGGAATTAGCTGTACAATAGTTTAATAAGCTATTATACAACAAAAACATTACTTGGTTTAAAAAGCATTACAACGTAGTCACCATTTCACCGAAAATAATCAACAAATATCATAAATAATTAAGTAGGGAAATCTGTTCCATGTTGCTTGAAGATTCAGTATCCAGAAATACGACACTTCGATCAAGGAGCATACGCCGCACAAAGCTGACGATGTACAAAGCGACCGGTAGTCCGTAGTCCTATTCTTCAGCTGACGAATTTCTCGCCGGATCTCTTCGACATCGGGAATCGGCACGCAGTTGTCGTTTGTAGGCACTCCGAGGTTAACTTCCGTTGCGCCCTCTATTGCTATATCGCTATATATTGAGGTGCTCCTCGAAATACTGCTTCCATCTGTCGACCACCTCGCGCTCGTTTGTGATTAAATCCCCTCCCTCGTCCCTACACACGTCAGGTTTAGGTGTGTAGCCCTTATGAGTTTGGTTTACCTTATTGTAAATCTTGCCCGTATCATTAGCCCGGAATAGTTGTTCCAGCTCCTCACAATCTCTGTCCTCCTTTTGGCGCTTTTTCCTCCTTAGGATCATGGTCAACTCATTCCACGCTCGTCGATACTTGGCCAAATTCTCTCTCGTGGATATGCTTAGACAGTTTTTCCAAGCTCTTTTTTCCTGTCTATCGCTTGCTGGCATTCCCTGAAAAAACCATTTCGTGCACGTGAGGTTTCCGCGGTTGCGGCCTCATTGACGGCCGAGCGTATCATGCTTCATCCGTTTTCGAGGGTCGAAGTACCTAGTTCCACAGAAGAAGGCAGAGATTCATCCAGCACGCGTGCGTAGTTTTCGGCAACTGGCGGGTTGCCCCCAGGCCCCCCCCTGGCTACGTGGCTGGCTTCCAGCCGGGTATGGAACGCTTCCTGCTCATCGTCGGGTCTACCATTATGCGAACAGTGCACGTTGATGATGCTGTAATTGAAGAAACGGCACTTTATCCGGCAGTAGATCGCTTTCCAATCTATCACGCGATCCCGTATACTGCTCAACACTACGAAGCCCTTTCCCAGGTCGTTGGTAGTGCTACCACTCTGGTATAACTGGTGCCTTTTCGCCGCAGATTTTCCAAACTTTCTCTCCTTAACGATAGATTTCCTACAGAATTACAATGCCAAGTTTGGGGGGTTCAAGCTGTACGAGCAGCACCCGGTCGCCTCCTGCGAAACCGCAGGTCCAAATATTCCATCTGGAATCAATCGCTCACTTGGTTGAAAAGTCGTCAAGTGCCGTAAACAGACGACTATTCCACGACAACGCTATTCCTCGTTTCTACACTCCGCGATCGCCCAAGGCGCGAAACGGTGAGACCACCTTGCTCTCAGTCTTCATCTTCAGCTTCTACTACACGTTACGGTCGCGCAGCACTGTCGGGTGGCCGGAACCAGGTTTCCGTTCAACTCTGTCGCCTTTCTCGCAGGGGAAGATGTTGTAATTGCTAGATTGGCCCTATTCAGCGGATACGAAGTGCTTCACTATGTTCAACTTCTTCGCTTTGGGGTGGAGCAGGCAGTACGAACAAAGCACCGAGCGTAATTGTTTGACTGTTTTCGCCATAGCTGCTGCATGAAACTGGTACCGTGGCGTGGAAAATCGCTTAGTTCAGCTTTTTAATGCATATGGTGGGTGTAATGTTTCACTTAAATGTAGGCCCTTTTGGCGCCCCCAAGAGCTAGCGCCTATGGTGGGGGCTAGTCTGCCCAACCACACGCTACGGCGCTGTACACGATGCCTATTACTTAAGAGACGAGATTAGACTCAAAAAGTTGATTGATGATCCTTATTATTGTTTAAAACAAATGCAATTTCTTCAAGACTATTCCACGCCTGCAAATATTTGCTAAATAAATGGCTTAATAGCCTACACGGTCAAATTAAGGTGAGTCGGCTGGCATTATTTTAAAATTCCCAGTTATTACTTTTTGTATTTATTAACCTTTGATGCTTTTTTTAAGTCGTTTCGATCGGCAAAGGTAAATCAAAAAGGTTATAAAAAGAAATGTTCCTTTCTTTTAACATATTTTTTGTTACATCGAAAAGATGTATTAACATAAAATTATGTCCCAAAAGTGACAACAGTTACAATTGGCAAAAGAGGAAAAAATTTTGCTGTTCGAGCGGCATACGCGTTGCAACCAAAGGGACGGGGAAAAGATTTCGTTTAAGAACGAGCCTCGAAGTGAACTCGAAAAAAGACCGAAAACGCCCAAAAATTGAACAACAAAGTTAAACAAACCTTTTCTCTAAGCTAAGAGGGATCACAGTTCGTGATGTGGCTGAAAAGTTAAGAACCCTAAAGTACAATGCCGATCATCAGGACCAAAGGAGGATGGATGTTCAATTGTTCAAGACCTAATATGAAATAAAAGCATCTCCCAAGCAGGTAGGACTGTGCGACACAATTTTCGTCAAAAATAACTATTGTATCATAACGGACGACAACATAATGCATGACAACGTATGCAAATTGGGTTTAATATTAGATATAATCATACAATTCTAAGTGGAGAAAATTTTAAAATAGAGGACAGTGATTTTTATCGAAACATTTAGCAAGAAATTAGTTTGGTACTGTGACAAATTTTCCAAACCATTCATCATAAAAGGATGCGGAGGTTTACGGTAAACAGTGTCTACAAAGCTTGGCCTTTTATTCGTGAACATGATGGCCCTGTAACATTTTGGTAAGATATTTGGTATAAACATTTATTTGACTCGCCTCACTACTATTGTTCTACAGAGCCAGATTTTTTCCCATTTTTTTTATTCGTGGTGGAGGGATCAGGCACATGTTTCATCTCGCAGCCGAATGCCGCCGAGATAATTTGGGCATTTTGGAGATTAGGATGTCATAAAAGTTATTATAAAGTTGAGATATGCTGAGAGATGCTGATAGCATTCAGAGGAAAACATTGTTTAACGTTGATCAGGGTGTTGGCCATGGATTAGTACGAATCCAAAAATATGACTTTTGTGCCAAAGGACATGCATCCTTCAAATGGTCTTGAAATTTTCTCTACATCTGCATAAATATGTGGCACAGTGTGAAAATTTTAAAAAGGATTGGATAAAAGCATCGAGAATTATTGTAATGTGGTTTGTGGAAAACTTTATGAAGAAAGTTTCTGGGAAAGTTTAAAAACTGGTTTATAAATAAGAAATTATGAGCTATTATCTGCTGGGACAGTCTATTCGATGTTTAGATCCTGATAATAAGGTACATAAGAGGCAATAAATATAATTTAATAGGAGTATCACTGAAACAGGGCATAGTAAATGAAAATAGTAAATGAATAAAAGTTGTTTCACGTTAAAGATGGCTTGTTGAAATGGTTTTAGTTGGACAACTTATTCACTAGATTCCAAAACAACGAAGCCTTTCAATATTTCAATTCAATTAGGAAATTCACTATGGAAGGCACATCTATTTCATCGACAGTTGATGAGGTTATTATGCAAACAAGGACGGGTTAAACAACAACTACATTGTCTACAGCGGAAAATCAAACGTTTTATGATACCACCGTCAGAAAAGCGACCAGTGACTAGCGCCCAGCGACCAGAAGAGGCCAACATAGTTCTAGAATACGATCTAAAGTGTAGCAGCAAGTGGTAATGCATAATAAAGTGCCGTGCAAGATGGAAAGTTAATTGAAATTCTTCCAGCCGGCAAGACTATCAGAGTATGAATAATCACTACAGGCAATTAATTGGCATTCGTATTTACATCGACTGGTTTCTTGTCCTTGACCGTATACGTCTATGGCGTTGGTTCGCTAGACGGCGCCAGTCGACCAGCCCAAAATTTGCGCATACATTGAACCACTTCAAAACAGTACTACTTAATACTGAAAATTAACAGGCGATCGTGACAGCAGGATTAGGTTTGTGTTTTAAATTATTCTTGTTTCGTTCTAGGAAATCTCTCTGATTCATTAAAAATTTATCAGAGAGTCTAATTCCTGAAATCATTGGTAAATATTAGTTACACCAGAATTCCGTATTGAGGATATTTCATTTATTAATTCTGATGTTCTGTAAACAAATTTTAATTTTAGACATGCTTTTGAAGAAAATAGCCTCAAGCGTTCAAAGAAAAGAATCGAAGCAAAGTTGCGAAACGTAATGCAATCACAATTTGGTACATTTTCATTTTCATGAACTTTAAGACGAGTAAATTATTCCAAACCAAAACGGTGTAAGTGCCCCACATACAGCAACGTAAATTTACCGATTTGGTTTGGCAGCGATGAGCTCTATAGGTACAGGCTCTGTTACTAGAAGCAAGCAAAACGGTAGCTTTTAAGCCGCCATTTAACCATTCAAATCAATTTTTATTTTATGCTAAAGGTTCGCTCCCCAAATTTGGCGAAAGAAAAATAACCCCAACAACCCCTGCCAACGCCAAGTTCGAGATAAAGACGAGATAAATTACGGCAAAATGGGGCCAACGATACAGTTTTGTTTACGTTCAAAATTTTCCCTTCCACATGTGCTTTGATTCGTTGTGATCCGGAATTTTTATTTCCGAAGTCGCCCATTTGTTCGACATAAGAGGGATGGAATGATTCAATCAACTGATTATCGATAGCATACATTCCTATTTTCTACTCATGTTTGTGAGGTGAGAAAAAGAGGGGTTTGAAAGAGGTTGTTTTTTCTGCCGCAGGCAAAAAGCATAAAACCTTAAATTAAGTAGGTATATTGTCGAAGAAAATTCCACAGCTACAGTAGCCGTGATATTTTTTTCAATTTATTGTTTCCTGGAAGGTAAACTCCGGCAATCGTCGCCTGTCAAAATAACAACGCGAGCTAAACAAATTCATAGGGCGACTGTTTCTTTAAATTTAGCTTAAATAATCTTTTCTAATAACTTGTTTTACAAGTTGAAAATTCGTTTTCTTACAGCAGCAATGAATGAAATCAGAAACGTTTTGTACTATTTTCATTCTCTTACTATTTCGAACTGTCGAACCTGTGGTGGAACATAATGATGCAGCTGTTGTTGCTTACGAATGGTAAGCATTTGAATAACAATATTGGCGACGATGCTCCGTAACTAGCGCCACTAGAAGCAAACAGGAGGACTTCCCGGAAAGATCTAGTTACAGTTAGGTATCCGAAAAAAAAGAACAGATGCAGCAGCTTGAAAAGTCATTGATTGAAGGTGTTACCCTCAGTTTGGTAAGGGTAGATAGGGTAAATTCGTTCATAATAGATTGGTGATTTTTCCCCAAAGCACTGAAGAACGATATTTAAATATAAAATTATTTATAAAATGGATATTTTGTAAGTTCATTAGCAGTAGATTTAAATGTTCTACTAAGACTTTTGATTATATTTTAAACATACCGTAAACGCACCTAATTCAGCGTTTACTCTAGCATAATGTCTTCCGAGTACGAGTTTTTAAGAGTAGATTTCATCCTGTCCACCACTGCGTAGTTGAAGCAATTCGTAGTCGGGACAATCGGAAGCGAGATAATAAGGAAATTCGTCGTACAAACACGAAAGTAAAATATACATAATATAACAGCGGGAGAAATTTGCTGGATAGACGTTACCCGGTTGGACGCCGTAGAATGGATAGCAATAAAGGCTTCTTAACAATGAAGAATTCAAATACTGTAGCAACGTTAGTACTTTTAGGATCTATATAAGAGCTTTTATGATCTATATAAGAAATATTTTATTAATATTTTTGAGAAAAATTTTCAGTCGAGTTTCATTATTTCCTTTCCAGTTTCGTTATTTGATTAGAGTTTGGATGGTCGAAAAATTCCGAATTGTTGCTAGTTTTTACCCTTAAACCTATTTTTAGATCTAAGCGATTTTAATGACTTGGGTATCAAATAAAAGAATATTATATTCGAAAGTTTATTACATTGAGGCATAGGATAATTACAAGGACATCAAAAATATTTACTTTTGGTATTTATAATCTATTTGTATAAGATCTATTTATATAAGAGGCTTATGTGTGTACCGCAAACCAGGTCTCTGACAGGACGTCATAAAAGGCTTATCGGTAATTAAAAACAGGTCCCTGATAGGACATCATGTTTTCGTAGCAATGAGTTCTATCCTCAGTCACCTCACTGGTCGACTGCTGGACTGCTCGAATGCTCAACTGGTTGACTAGACTGCTCGACTGCACTGCTCGATTTGATTGCTTGACTGGACTGCAACTGCTCGACTGAACTGTTCGATTCGACTGATCGACTCAACTGCTTGATTGGACAGATCGACTTGACTGCTTGACTGAACAGCTCGATTGAACTGCTCGAGTGGACTACTCGACTTAACTACTCGATTCGACTGCTTGACACATTTGTTTGACTTGCTACTAGACCCGACTGCTCGACTTAACTGCACGATTGAACTGCTCGATTGGAATGTTCGATTCGACTGCTCGACTCTGCTTGACCGAACAGCATAATTCATCTGCTCAACTAGACTGTTCGACTCAACTGTTCGATTCGACTGCTCGACTCAACTGCTCGATTCAGCTGCTTGATTCCACTGCTCGACTGGACTACTCGACTCAACTGCTCGACTCGACTGCTCGAATGAGCTGCTTGACTGAACTACTCGATTGCACTATTCGAATCGGCTGTTTGACTCAACTGCTTTACCTGATTGCTAGATTCAACTGCTCTACTAGACTACTCGATTTGATTGCTCGACTCAAATGACAGTTTGATTCAACAGCTCGACAAGACTGCTCGACAAGACTGCTCGACTCAACTGCTCGACTCAACTGCTCGACTGAACCGCTTGACCCAACTGCTCGACTAGACTGCTTGACTTTACTGTTTGATTCGACAGCTCGACTTAACTGCTCGACAAGAATACTCGACTAGACTGCTCGACTCAACTGCTCGACTAGACTACTCGATACAACTGCTCGACTAGACTACTCGATTCAGCTGCTCGATTGGACTACTCGACCTAACTGCTCGACTCGACTGCTCGGTTTAACTGCCCAACTCAACTACTCGACTCAACTGCTCCGGCTGGACTGCTTGGCTTAACTGCTCGACTAGATTACTCGATTTGACTGCTCGACTCGACTGCTTGACTTCTGTTTGAATCGACAGCTCGACTTAACTGCTCGATTCAACTGCTCGACTGGACTACTCGACTCGACTGCTCAACTGGACTACTCGACTCAACTGCTCGAATAAAATTTTCGGCTGGACTACTCGACTCAACTGCTCGAATGAACTGCTCAACTTAACTGTTCGACTTAACTACTTGACTAAATCATTCGATTCGACGGCTCGACTCAAGTGCTCGAATAGACTATTCGATTCAACTGCTCAACTGGACTACTCGACTTAACTGCTCGATTGAACTGCTCAACTGGACTGCTCGGTTTAACTGTTCCACTTGACTGCTCGACTTGACTGCTCGACTCGACCACTCGATTCAACTGCTCGACTGTACTGCTCGACTCAACTGTTCGATCGGACTGCTTGACTGAACAGCTTGGTTTAACTGCTCGACTAAACTCCTCGATTTGATTGCCCGACTTGACTGTTCGACTCGACTGCTTGATCCAACTGCTTGACTCGATTGCTTGATTCGACTGCTCGACTCGCTTGCTCAATTCGATTAAAATTCAAAGCAAGAATAGATTTGGTTTTCACATTTAAACTTTAAGTAAAAATACTTAAAATCCATATTTTTTTTGCTCGATTAAAAAATACTCTTTGTTTTTTGGCCCCTACCCTTCAGTGGCCCAACATCGAACGAACAGAAACCTTTTTAAATATTTGTAATGGCCTAAGAAGTAAGAAGTAAGAAGTAAGAAGTAAGAAGTAAGAAGTAAGAAGTAAGAAGTAAGAAGTAAGAAGTAAGAAGTAAGAAGTAAGAAGTAAGAAGTAAGAAGTAAGAAGTAAGAAGTAAGAAGTAAGAAGTAAGAAGTAAGAAGTAAGAAGTAAGAAGTAAGAAGTAAGAAGTAAGAAGTAAGAAGTAAGAAGTAAGAAGTAAGAAGTAAGAAGTAAGAAGTAAGAAGTAAGAAGTAAGAAGTAAGAAGTAAGAAGTAAGAAGTAAGAAGTAAGAAGTAAGAAGTAAGAAGTAAGAAGTAAGAAGTAAGAAGTAAGAAGTAAGAAGTAAGAAGTAAGAAGTAAGAAGTAAGAAGTAAGAAGTGAGAAGTAAGAAGTGAGAAGTAAGAAGTAAGAAGTAAGAAGTAAGAAGTAAGAAGTAAGAAGTAAGAAGTAAGAAGTAAGAAGTAAGAAGTAAGAAGTAAGAAGTAAGAAGTAAGAAGTAAGAAGTAAGAAGTAAGAAGTAAGAAGTAAGAAGTAAGAAGTAAGAAGTAAGAAGTAAGAAGTAAGAAGTAAGAAGTAAGAAGTAAGAAGTAAGAAGTAAGAAGTAAGAAGTAAGAAGTAAGAAGTAAGAAGTAAGAAGTAAGAAGTAAGAAGTAAGAAGTAAGAAGTAAGAAGTAAGAAGTAAGAAGTAAGAAGTAAGAAGTAAGAAGTAAGAAGTAAGAAGTAAGAAGTAAGAAGTAAGAAGTAAGAAGTAAGAAGTAAGAAGTAAGAAGTAAGAAGTAAGAAGTAAGAAGTAAGAAGTAAGAAGTAAGAAGTAAGAAGTAAGAAGTAAGAAGTAAGAAGTAAGAAGTAAGAAGTAAGAAGTAAGAAGTAAGAAGTAAGAAGTAAGAAGTAAGAAGTAAGAAGTAAGAAGTAAGAAGTAAGAAGTAAGAAGTAAGAAGTAAGAAGTAAGAAGTAAGAAGTAAGAAGTAAGAAGTAAGAAGTAAGAAGTAAGAAGTAAGAAGTAAGAAGTAAGAAGTAAGAAGTAAGAAGTAAGAAGTAAGAAGTAAGAAGTAAGAAGTAAGAAGTAAGAAGTAAGAAGTAAGAAGTAAGAAGTAAGAAGTAAGAAGTAAGAAGTAAGAAGTAAGAAGTAAGAAGTAAGAAGTAAGAAGTAAGAAGTAAGAAGTAAGAAGTAAGAAGTAAGAAGTAAGAAGTAAGAAGTAAGAAGTAAGAAGTAAGAAGTAAGAAGTAAGAAGTAAGAAGTAAGAAGTAAGAAGTAAGAAGTAAGAAGTAAGAAGTAAGAAGTAAGAAGTAAGAAGTAAGAAGTAAGAAGTAAGAAGTAAGAAGTAAGAAGTAAGAAGTAAGAAGTAAGAAGTAAGAAGTAAGAAGTAAGAAGTAAGAAGTAAGAAGTAAGAAGTAAGAAGTAAGAAGTAAGAAGTAAGAAGTAAGAAGTAAGAAGTAAGAAGTAAGAAGTAAGAAGTAAGAAGTAAGAAGTAAGAAGTAAGAAGTAAGAAGTAAGAAGTAAGAAGTAAGAAGTAAGAAGTAAGAAGTAAGAAGTAAGAAGTAAGAAGTAAGAAGTAAGAAGTAAGAAGTAAGAAGTAAGAAGTAAGAAGTAAGAAGTAAGAAGTAAGAAGTAAGAAGTAAGAAGTAAGAAGTAAGAAGTAAGAAGTAAGAAGTAAGAAGTAAGAAGTAAGAAGTAAGAAGTAAGAAGTAAGAAGTAAGAAGTAAGAAGTAAGAAGTAAGAAGTAAGAAGTAAGAAGTAAGAAGTAAGAAGTAAGAAGTAAGAAGTAAGAAGTAAGAAGTAAGAAGTAAGAAGTAAGAAGTAAGAAGTAAGAAGTAAGAAGTAAGAAGTAAGAAGTAAGAAGTAAGAAGTAAGAAGTAAGAAGTAAGAAGTAAGAAGTAAGAAGTAAGAAGTAAGAAGTAAGAAGTAAGAAGTAAGAAGTAAGAAGTAAGAAGTAAGAAGTAAGAAGTAAGAAGTAAGAAGTAAGAAGTAAGAAGTAAGAAGTAAGAAGTAAGAAGTAAGAAGTAAGAAGTAAGAAGTAAGAAGTAAGAAGTAAGAAGTAAGAAGTAAGAAGTAAGAAGTAAGAAGTAAGAAGTAAGAAGTAAGAAGTAAGAAGTAAGAAGTAAGAAGTAAGAAGTAAGAAGTAAGAAGTAAGAAGTAAGAAGTAAGAAGTAAGAAGTAAGAAGTAAGAAGTAAGAAGTAAGAAGTAAGAAGTAAGAAGTAAGAAGTAAGAAGTAAGAAGTAAGAAGTAAGAAGTAAGAAGTAAGAAGTAAGAAGTAAGAAGTAAGAAGTAAGAAGTAAGAAGTAAGAAGTAAGAAGTAAGAAGTAAGAAGTAAGAAGTAAGAAGTAAGAAGTAAGAAGTAAGAAGTAAGAAGTAAGAAGTAAGAAGTAAGAAGTAAGAAGTAAGAAGTAAGAAGTAAGAAGTAAGAAGTAAGAAGTAAGAAGTAAGAAGTAAGAAGTAAGAAGTAAGAAGTAAGAAGTAAGAAGTAAGAAGTAAGAAGTAAGAAGTAAGAAGTAAGAAGTAAGAAGTAAGAAGTAAGAAGTAAGAAGTAAGAAGTAAGAAGTAAGAAGTAAGAAGTAAGAAGTAAGAAGTAAAAAGTAAAAAGTAAAAAGTAAAAAGTAAAAAGTAAAAAGTAAGAAGTAAGAAGTAAGAAGTAAGAAGTAAGAAGTAAGAAGTAAGAAGTAAGAAGTAAGAAGTAAGAAGTAAGAAGTAAGAAGTAAGAAGTAAGAAGTAAGAAGTAAGAAGTAAGAAGTAAGAAGTAAGAAGTAAGAAGTAAGAAGTAAGAAGTAAGAAGTAAGAAGTAAGAAGTAAGAAGTAAGAAGTAAGAAGTAAGAAGTAAGAAGTAAGAAGTAAGAAGTAAGAAGTAAAAAGTAAAAAGTAAGAAGTAAGAAGTAAGAAGTAAGAAGTAAGAAGTAAGAAGTAAGAAGTAAGAAGTAAGAAGTAAGAAGTAAGAAGTAAGAAGTAAGAAGTAAGAAGCAAGAAGTAAGAAGTAAAAGGAAAAGGAAAAGGAAAAGGAAGTAAGAAGTAAGAAGTAAGAAGTAAGAAGTAAAAGGAAGTAAGAAGTAAGATGAAGTAAGAAGTAAGAAGTAAGAAATAAGAAGTAAAATGGAAAACGTAATAATTGAAGAGAAAAAAGCACAAAGTATATTGAACTGTTTTCTTAGACAGCAGGGACAGCGTTTTTTGTATATAGAAGAGAAATAAAGCAAAACCACGAAATATAGTATTTGTCAATTAAAATCAACATATACATATTTAGATTGTCTCTAAACGATGAAACGACTCCCGGTTAATTTTCAAAGTCAATACAGCCCGAATCAAACTTCATAGTTCAGCGGTGGTTTTAATTTAGGCTACACAATTTGGCCTCTGCGTGTTGAAGGCTATTCAACTGTCTGCATCGTACGTGACTGCAGTTCGGTAAACATACTCACTTGATATAGTCCTAAAAGTAGATAAATAGGTGCCGATCAGTATCAGCAGTGGAATGATGAACATAAACACCAAGGTGAACGTGGTATAGAGCTGCTCTTGCCACCGGTCGGTGTAAAAGCCGTGTGTCACACACTGGTAAAAGTCCTCCAGGAAAGGACCTTTTGCCACCCGGAAAATCATCCACTGTAAAACAGAAAACCGAAAGAGGCAAATTAGTGATGGTGTAGCCACAGGATTTAAATTTCTATGCTATGTATTTTTATGTAATTTGTAATCTGTGTAACGCAACACGTGTTTCGATCTTCAGTTGCCCTGGTTTACTAAACTAGCAAGAAGAGTTTCTGAAGCTGTTATATTTCTGCGTATCTTTTGAGCTTAGCGCTATTCTATTGCAAGTGTCTTAATTAATAGGAGGCTATTTTCCACAGCTGGTTTGAAAGATAATTAATGGGGACTTTAGAGTGGTAGTCTTTAGAGCTATTGGTTTTAATAGCGAGATTACCACGTACAGCCCTTAAAACAGTGGCCCTATTCGATAAAGCTGCTTTGCGTTGGCAAAAAGCATCTGTATCAAATTATTTTGGTTAGATGCCTGGAAGGAAGAGAAATAATTCTTTTTAATTTATTATATTAGAATTAATAATAAAGAGCAAATGAATCATCACAAGTTTCTCTCGTCTTAATCGGTTTCAAGTTTTTAGGTAAATGCTAATAAAGGCATGCATATTTAAACAGCTTATATTACTCGAAGGAAGATATTCAAAACACTTCATATTGCTATCTTATGAAAAAATAAAAACAAATCAAGTTTGCAATAAAACCTCTGATATTCGATTACTTTATATGAGATTGCGAAAAGCGTTTCACGGAATCTGTTCAATTTAATTCAATGCATGTTACAGACAAACATGTGAACAAGAAATTCCTCTTCCCACAACACAACGCCAACAAAATATCAATTCACGTGTATGTGCCGGCCGGGGCCTCGCAAATTCAATTCTCGTGTAATTCAGTGTAGCATGACTCGCCATGAAGCATAGTCTAGCGCAAGTCTGTTGAATTTGCATTTCCAGGAATATTATTTGATTTCTAAGCCTGGAGGAGTACTACAATCGATTGTGTGGGTTTTGCATTCAGTTAATTTCTCCACTGACTTTGAAGCATTTGTGTAAGGTTTACGTGGCTAGTAATTGGAAAAAGCTCCGATGAAATTGGTATTTCACTACTATACTAATTGATGTTAATTGGTTGTTGTCGGGCTGACACCGTAAGACAGCATGAGAATTAAATGGAAATCAAGTACAGAATTCAAAATGCTGACTTAAAACTTGATGATTACGTTCAAAGCTTAACATAGCGCTATAGTTGAAGTTGGTTCAAATTACTCATACTGGAGGTACTTAAGTATTGGGTTTCGGTGGAGGCCTTAGACAGCATGATTTTTAATTGCGATAGGCGGTTAGTTCCGCGGTTGTAAAATTTAGTAACCCGTAATAACTTTTCGCGCGGAAAGCTTTCCAAAATCGCTCTAACAAAAAGTTTCACAGAATACATTTACGGTTACGGTATTCAAGTACAACTTGAGTTTGCATGCTCGGATTTCTAGACATAAATAACTGCTTAAATTGTGTACCAACTTTCCAAACTACTGAATTATGCATACCGAGTAATCCGTTGAGGCCTATTCGGGAAATATTTTTGACATGTTAATGATTCGATGTCGACAGCGTGAAACAGACATTTGGCTGCTAACAGCATTCGAAGTGTAATGCAAATTTCTCGTATCTCATTTCCTTTTTTACAGCATACGCTGTTTCCGTTTTCCGCCCGACTACGCTGCATCGTCATTGCTCTGCAGTCCGGCATGTCCATATTGAGCTGATTTCCGTTTCGTCCAAAATGATGTCATAAACTCAGTGGGATGTAAAGGCTCAACAAGAGTTTCCTCTTGAAAATCAACCAGCGAAAGTTGATTAGCAGTATACTGTGAATTTGTAGATAACACAATGCTGAAAGTGATTGGAAAAACCACGAGGGAAAATCGTTCGGGTAGCCGATGAGCTGTGGCACAATGGAGACTACAATTTTCCGTGTGATAGGCTCACTCTCATACAACGGATGATTGGTCGTCGAAAAATCCCAACTGGCATTGGCGGCCCCGTCAATAGTGCCCGCTAGTGTTGAGATTTCCTAAAGGAGCACAAATATAAGGAAGAGATAAGACCACTCAATGGCTCACCTCCCCCAATCAAGGTCTCAATCACTCGAGCATGAATTTATTCAACTTTTACGTTTCCTGTATTGTGTGAAACCTACTTCAATATTGTTTGGAACGGTTTTGGCTGATCTGCTTATTATAAATTTTCCGTGGATGTTAAGGATCGTGTGCTTGAAGTACTAGTCGGTCGCTTTTGTGGGATAAAACAGAATGATTTTGAGATGATATGACAAAAATACTTGTGTACTGACTGATTCCGGTCAATGTTTTCCTTCACGTTTTCTTCTCAAACTGACAAAGGAATTTACGGAAATAAATCCATTTCCCCCGAAATAGTAAAAGTATAATCATGACTCAAGTTTTTTTTACAATTTTCAAACAAATTTTTTTTTTGAAAGTATCTAAATCAAATCAATTCCAAATTCGTAAATGGACCAACTGGTTGGACTCAATAGCTGCGAGGGGATACAAGCATGAATAATAAACATATCGCTTATAGGGTAAGTTAACCTATAGTGGACCCTTTACTTATAGTGGACCTCAGGCACAATTTCGGGGTTTATTAGTTTGTACTTCTTATTTCCGAGGATATAGGGTAAATTAACCATTAGTGAACCAGTTAGTGAATGAGTAGTTTTCTTCCTGGAATTATTTTAAACTGGTAACGCTAAACACGTAACCGATGGCATTTACAATACGAGTAACTTTCGATTAAACCTAAAAAAATATCAATTTATGTTGCAAATCTCTATATTTTACACATTTTTTAAAACAGATTGGAATGTCCGTTTTCCTTTAATGGACCATGTGGTTTACAAAAGATAGCGACCGGCTCCATTATAGGAATTCTAATTCTGCATTGAGAGGGTCCACTAATGGCGACATTCCGCATTGTTAACTATAAAATGAACCCTAGCTTGTTGAAAATGTCAATTTTAAGGCATTAATCATTAAATTTAGCTAAAATCTCATAAACAGAACTGTGTGGTATGTTTAGTAGTTTAGTGTCATATGTAACAGAAATAAAAAAAAAATAAAAATAAAAATGTAACAGAAATGAAAATAAGAAGCACAAGCTAATAAACGCCGAAACTGTCTGAAGTTTTTGGAGCGTCTTACTAGAATACGAAACCAGGAAATTAAATAAAAAGAAAACTTATCCAATTTAATTCTACTATGTATATTTTATTCTTGACAGATACGTATTTCGCCTACGACTTGCAGGCTTCCTCAGTGTCTGTTTTCGAACTCAGTCTGTAGCCCACAGTAGCCTACAAAATTGATAACAAAACTTTTTAAGCTAATCTCGAAATTACATTGATGTATTCAGCACTACTCTCGATTATCATCGGTGTGTCACAGGGTAGTAATTTAGGACCGCTCTTTTCTACGCTATTCGTCTTTGATACATCTATGCTTCTACCTAGAGGATTGGGTGAGGTGGTTACCCAAACATTCTTAGAAGATTGGGCTCAAGCCTGAATTTTTAAGGGCACACTTAAGGCCAAGCTTTCTACCATTGACTTTCTCATATGTTACCTATTCAAACGCAGTTAATGCTTTTGATTAAAAGAAATTCTCGAATTTTTGGATCAACTTATTAAATTTAGTCACTTGTCAGTTATGTCAGGTTGTTTGGCTTTGCTAAATGTTTTCTTTGTCTGATGATTAAGAATTGCGCTCTAGAAACTAGACTAAATTTCACAGGTCGGTTCTTTGAAATTATCTTGAAATAACACCATATCTTCCCGTAAAAAGCAGTCCTACGTCAAAAAAATGGCAAAGAGAAGTCATTGAAGTCAAAAATAACACGCTCAACTAGGGATTGAGAGCTATGAGTTCGACTCTAACTTTCCCTAAGTCTATATTATTGGCTAAGACTTTAATTTTCCAGTGTGCCTCAATCTACATTTTTCGCATTAAACATTTATTAGAAAACAAAAAGAAATTATTAAAAAGATGTCAAAGAGACGTTGCAAAAAAGTTAAAAAAAAGTCAAGAAGAAGTCACAACGAAATTAAAAAATATCAACAAGGCGAACAAGGAGTCAAAAAGCAGTTGTAAAAATGTGAAAAAGACTCAAAAAAGTCAAAAGTCAAAAGTTGAAAGTCAAAAATCGCCGTGAGACCTTCAGTTAGATACTGATGAAGGTCTCACGTCGAGACCGAAATACGTATTTATCAATAAAACACAGTAGTAGAATTAAAGGATATAAATAACTTTTTGTTTTTCTTCTTTTTATTGTTTCAGGTATTCTACTACAACGCTCAAATAAACATTAGTTAATTTAAAAATCAAAAGTCAAAAGTCAAAAGTCAAAAGTTAAAAGTCGACAGCCAAAAATCAAAAGTCAAAAGTAAACAATCAAAAGTCAAAAATCGTTGTATTAGATAGTTGCACGTTATCTTGCTTGCTGTGCTTCTGATTCTCTTGTTCCCACCGGATCGGTGGCGACCACCATCTTCGCAGTGTGCAATGTGCTCTACCCATCGTATCCGTCCAGTACTAGCTTAGCTAACTTTAGAGTACTAGGTTCGCCGTAGAGCTACGCGATTTTATGGTTTTTTCTCTGCCTCCAGACTTCGTCCCCCTGCGGTGGTGAATGTCGTTATTACCCAAGCAACCAAAAGTTAGAATTTCACTTAAGGAACAAACTTGAAAGTTCATATTTGGTTCAAATTTAGTTCCGCAGAACTTTCTTGCTGAACAACCAGACGCAACATTTGCAAACCGAACTTCATTCTCATCAAAGTACCGTTAATAGCCGTAGCAACTTGAAGGTCCAACACGCAACTTGAAAGTTCAACATACAACTTGAAAGTAACTTAGGGTTCGGATAATGGTGCCTAAGGAAGGTTAACAAGCTTTATGTCTATGGACCCAAGTAACCAAAAGTTCCGATAAAAGGGGATTTTTGGCTTAATCAGCCAACGAAATGATCATGAATAGAACTCTATTCAACTTAATTTTTAAGTAATTAACCGTACTTTCAAGTTCGTATTTGATGTTTAAACTTCGAAAGGAATACAAAGTAACTTCTAACAGAACCAGAAAGTTCGCAAAAAGTTCGCTTAAGTCGCTATATAGAACACTGTTCAGCCTAAAAAGAAACTCCAATAATTTTCAAAATAAAAAAGATTGGGGGAATATTTTCCCACTTCTTCCTGTTTTGCAGATTCATGACATTTCTCATTAACTAAGGTGTTTAATTTCGGTTAATAATCGACTGTTTTTTTATAAATATTAACATATTGTAACTTACCACACACCACCAACATAAACCTCGGGGATTTGAACTCGAGTACTTCTTTTCGGTAACTTAGACGCATACCACTGCTCCGTTGCTGGAATATGCCATTAGCATCGTTTTTACTCGATATACTAATTTCTCATTTATCACAGCCCCGAAACGAACTTACACTTAAGAACAACTCATCGGCAAAATTCATGTCACTAGCGGCGTCAGAGATGGCGCAATGCATCAGGATAGGCATGCAACGAGGAACACTCGGGTTCAAATCCAGTAGCGGTCGGTGTTAGTTAGCCTTTTTTTAAATGGTCTATCTTAATCGCATGAACCGACTTTACAAAAGTTAGGAGGAGGTGGAGGTAGAAAATGGAAAAGTATAAAAATAGAACTACAAGTGCTGTTTTATAAACTTTTGCCAAAGTTTCTTCAGAAGCTGCTTAGCGCTCTATACAGCGAACTCTAGGCAAGCTATACCTCCCCAAGCAACCAAAAGTTCGAATTTCACTTAAGGAACAAACTTGAAAGTTCATATTTGGTTCAAATTTAGTTCCGCAGAACTTTCTTGCTGAACAACCAGACGCTACATTTGCAAACCGAACTTCATTCTCATCAAAGTACCGTTAATAGCTGTAGCTGTTGTTTACAACACTCTGTTTGGGCGTCTCTTAAATAGTGGGGGTCCGAATCGACGTTAGCATTTCGATAGGATCTGATGTCAACGATGTCTGAAAAGTGCCCACAGTCAGTGGTCGATCTGTGTTTCTGTTTGATTTGATGGCCTTGAGGTGTAATGAGAGTTTATGCTGGTGGAGTATCACGTACAGTTATGTTCTTGGATTCGGTATAACCGATAAATCTTAGTCGTTGTCGGTTGTTCAGTTATGCTCTGAACACTGCAATCACTGGTTTATGTTCCTCCTCCTGGCTGACCTGAGCGTTAAGATTGCCGATGGCGATCTTGTTGTCATGTTTTGGACAGTGGTCGTATTCACTTCTTATCATCATAGGAACTTCCGAGGTGAGGGGTGTGCACGTTGATGATACTTATGTTGAAAAACTGGCCCATGATTCTCAACCTGCACATTCGGGAATTGATTGGACATCTCTCAATCATTCGTTTCCGCATATCGCACTACGAAACCTGTAAAACGATGAAAACACTGACATCCAAGCATGGTTAACATGGCATGGCATGGTTAACGAACTAAGTGTGGATTACAGTAAACACCAGGAAGATATCATAATAGATCATAATAGATCATAATAGATCATAATAGATGCCAGTCGTAGTGATAACGTTTATATAAATTAAAGCTGTACCGAGCTGTCGTGTGTATTGCCGCATCTCTGGTCGATGGTATGATCATCATTGAACGTACGATCCATTAAAACCTTCACTTCTTGCAGCGCTGCAATGTCGAACTTGCGGCAATTCAAACCGTTGGGCTGGAGAGCACTCGCGTACGCTGCTGAATGTATGAGTATGAGAAAACGGCAGTTTTGGGTTTGTTCCGATTGTCCCGGTCCGGAATTGCTTGTTCTTCGTTTATGGCGGTTATGGCCAACTTCTTGTCTCACCGAACGAGCATCGTGCAAAGAATTGTTCAGGGTACCACTCTGACACCAGAACGATGATTG
Organism: Sabethes cyaneus; assembly: GCF_943734655.1. Lineage (NCBI taxonomy): Eukaryota > Metazoa > Arthropoda > Insecta > Diptera > Culicidae > Sabethes > Sabethes cyaneus. The sequence continues at coordinate 73,849,480 of NC_071355.1, read as the reverse complement.
GCCTGCTCTATGCAGATGGACACCGATCAGACGCCGTTTTGAACCGCTCCTAACATCGCGAAACAGGTGGTCGTTAGCTCGAAAGAGCCTCTCTTCTGGTTTGATCAGTCGTTTACCTGCTGTTAAATCCAAACCTTTTAGTAATAAAAATTTTAGAATTCTTTTCGTTCCTGAGCGTATTACTGCAAGCGAGGCTGACCGTTACATTTTCATACAAGAATATTCAGAACACCAATTTATTTAGATTCGTGAATAAAATTGGCGATTCTGTATTTTTTAATATTTTTTTTATTTATAATGTTCATTAACTATGCCAGTATATAAAATTTCATGAAATTCTGGGACCCTTTAGCCTAAACTTGTTCGCTAGTTTTGAAACTACTCCCATTATCAAATTCTTAGCGTGCAAATACTGGAAGAAAGTCGACATGAAGCATTGTTTGTTCGAAAAGTTTTGATCGACGAAATTGATCCGCCAGAAATATTACAACAACGGTGTAGAACCCACTTTCGTTGGAAAGTGGGTTAACCGCATAGCTTCCAGATGAAAGAAACTGCTAGGCAGTATTTATTTCCTCAAAATCGCATTGAAACCCACAGACGATAAACTTGTATCATCTAAGTCTTATGCTTCGGAAGGTGGAGCAAAATCCTTGGAAAGATTTATAATCTAAAAGATCCTAAGATGGGATAACGGGCAATAAGTGTTGTGATAAACTTTCAACCGGATAAGAGAGTGCCGCGTAGGTGAAGAGCTCGTCGAGTTCTGGTGGAATGGGAATTTTCCCGCGGCAGGCGTGAGTTTATGTATAGCATAGGTAATGGACATTTCAGTAAAGGGTAGCTTCTTGGATAAAACTTGTGGTTGGAATGCTTCCCACGTTGGCGTTCATATCGCTAAAAAAAATTCGAATAAATATAAAGTGATATTCTTTTGTGAAATGCTGAATAGAAACTCATTAAAGTTTTTTTACAGTTTGTTATATATGATGAGCTCTGACCTGAAACCTTTTGAGTAATGATTGTTGACAGTTGCACTAACGCCTTTCTAATTGGGATCTAAATGGGCAATTTTTATCCGATGATTTCGAGTATATTTGCTACTTATTAGAAGTCCATTAGCTGTGCTTACATATAACTAGTACCGACACACAGCATTGCTCGTAAAGCGGAGTGAAAACTTTTGCTTAGCTCCGGTGTTACCATGGTGGAACGAAAACTTAGACGGTGAATGCGATCAGAGGAAGTATGAACAAAAACTTCCCTCAATTTACCTAGTAGTGAGAGCAAGCGTTACTCACGTAGCTGTCACACTTTTAGGTTTTAAAGTGCATTTAATTTGAATGAAAGCACTAAATTAAGCAAAATTAAATAATGATTTATAAGGCAAGTAACCGAGTGTGTTTAATCAGGCCACCAGTTAGAATGATATTATAGAAGTTCCAGAACGTACAAGGAAGCGGTACCATCTGGAGCGCCACAATCTGGCAAAAAATATCCTATCCTTTGCGGGCATGATGTAAGGTGGTAACCGCAGCAGACGAAGAAAGATGTTTTTGTCTGATAGATGCTTTCGAACGATCAAGATTTTCGGCTTCCGAGCCATTTTCAGTACGTGTTGATAAACTTTCCATTGGACCATCTGTTTTCGTAGAGGATTAAAAATATTGTCATTCAAAAGACTTTTTCATTTGAAAACAGCGTCAATGTTCAATGTTCAATGTTGGTTCAACAGATATTGAAATGATCAGCTAGTATGATTTGTTTGTGCTACCGCAGACCATTACTATATCATGCTTAATCATGCAATCCAACAGTGGCAACCACACCAGACAGTAATTTGAATAAACGTTTCGATATATTAATACAATTATTTTACGTCGGTTCTCACCATTAAAAAGCAGCTCATTAAGCTACCTATCAACAAGCGACAATCGTTCCGGGTGCGGCACGGCATTCAACCCCCTTCGTTCCAAGAAACACTTTCCAGTGGGAAAAGTCTATTAAAATTTCCTCCTACCAAAGTTTGATTTCTGTTGCTTGCTACATACAGGTGGGCTTGAGAATTGTGTCCTTGTGGGCAAGCATGACAGCGGTAAAGGTGGTTTTCATCGCTTTCTTGCGGGTGAGCAGCACCAGTTCAATCGAATTTAACGCAAAGATTATTCCTGTATTGTAGTCCCGGGTATTCAAATGACCGGCAAGCGGTGAGGAAGAAAAACCATGATTGATGCATTATTAACTAATTGACTGGCAGCGGTAAAGGTGCCGGTTGTTGATGCATGCGTGTTAGGTAAATCAAATCTCATGGGAACCATGTCATGTCAGCTACACTAGTTTTAACTTAATCACCACCTCGCACGTCTAGCAGCAAGGTAGCAGGAATAAAGGGGGCGGGTTTGGAGTAATTGTCGAGAACATCATAATTAAATGTAATTAACATAAATAGACGCGGACATATTTGAACAGTTTTAAAGTGTCGATGTAGCACTATGTTTAGCACTTGCGCCACTTGATTAGCTCTAGTAACCCACACTGCACGTGTAAGAAGATGCTGATGGTAACACAGATAGACAGATTGCTCGTAGCTCCGTTTTTAATCAGAGACGCGACTATTGCACGAAAAATCAAATAAACACAGTGTTCGTTAAACATAGGGCGTTTCAATATGTATATTATAGGGAGTGGATACCCTGAGCTTCCGGTACTATCCATCGATTTATGATCAACTTCAGGTGCGAATTTCTCCACCTAGATGGTAGCTTTAAACCAAAAACGAACCTCAACATTTACTGCTCTATCATCAGTTCTTGTTTGCACGAAATCGGCAAACAAGACATCGTCCTGAAAATTCTCCGAACGATGATGAAAAGGATTTTATGTTGCGTTGACGTTGACAATCGAACTGCGGTACTATGACTAGACAAGAGCGACAGTTGAAGGGAGTGGGATGATACAGCAGGTGAAAGTAAAGATAAATTGGTTTTTCCTTTGATTGTTTACGCAGTGGGTGTAGTTGCCAAAAGTAGAATAATGTGACCACCTCGTGATGCACAACATGTATCTGACAATTCAATTACATTTTTCTTCTTCTAATAAAATTAAAACCAACTTTTTTTGGATTCACACAAAACAAGAAAGGTTAAGTGAAAAAATGACATAAACTTTGCGACTATCAAAAGAGCTGCTCTTCTGTTGCTAACAAATTTTGAATAACTCCTAACTATATAGGTAACTAGCTGACCCGACAAACTTCGTATTGCCACAAATTAAACTGTGTTGTACATAAATCGTGAATCTCGGATGACCTTTGTCACAATCTCGAGTTTTGCAAGTTTCGGGGGAGTTCATGAGTGTTTTAATATACAAATTTTCCTCACAGTAAAGTAGAAAACAACTCCCCGCATTGCTTAGTCTGATAAAATAAAGCGGATAGCATTTAAATATTCGCCATCATTACAAACCATTTCGCTGAATTCCATTTTGCGGAACACCAATTCTCAGTTGACCATAACGCGGAATATAGAGTTTCGCAGAATACCATTTCGCGAAAACCCTTACGCGGGATGTACCATTTCACGGAAAATCTTTTCGCAGAAAGTACCATTTCGCAGGGGTGAAGGAACGTAATAGAGGTCAGTAGATCTAGGAAAATAAATAAACCTAGATAGAGGTAATCTCTACGAGGGGCTGCTTCCCGCAGTGGCCGGCGCTTCCCGCAGTGGCCGGCGCTTCCGACGGCAGGTCGCCGACAACACTCGCGGTCTCGCGCTGAATAATCTAATGTTACTATTGATAGTTTTTGATGGTCTTGTTATTGATTAATGTTTTATGAAAGAGTCTAAAATTTCTTGAGTTCGATTAGTTTTTGAGTTACGAAAAAATTTCTGCTTTATTTGTATGAGAGTCCTTATCTCCCTACCACAGGGGTGAGGGGTCTCAAACCATCATAAAAAAATTCCTGCCTCCAAAACCCTCCACATGCCAAATCTGGTTCCATTTGCTTGATTACTTTTCGAGTTATGAGGATATTTGTATTTCATTTGTATGGGAGCCTCCCCTCCTAAAGAGGGAGAGGGGTTCTAATTCATCATAGAAAAAATTCATGCCTCCAAAACACCCACATGCCAAATATGGTTCCATTTGATTAATTAGTTCTCAAGTTATGAGGAAATTTGTATTTCATTTGTATAGGAGCCCCCCCTCCTGAAGCGGGGAGTGGTTTCAATTCACCATAGAAAAAATTCTTGTTTCCAAAAACACCCACATGTCAAATTTTGTTCCATTTGTTTGATTAGTTCTCGAGTTATGAGGAAATTTATATTTCATTTGTATGAAAGCCCCCCTCTTAAAAGGGAGAGGGGTCATTATTCCCCTCCTAAAGAGAGGAGGGGTCTCAATTCACCATACAAAAAAATGCCTGCAACAACACCCACATGCTAAATTTGGTTCCATTTGCTAGATTAGTTCTCGAGTTATGAGGAAATTTGTATTTCATTTGTATGGGAGCCCCCCCCTCTTAAAAAGGTAAGGGGTCTCAATTCATCACAGAAAAAATTCATGCCTCCAAAAACACCCACATGCCAAATTCCATTTGATTAGTTAGTTTTCGAGTTATGAGGAAATTTGTATTTCATTTGTATAGGAGCCCCCCTCCTGAAGTGGGGAGGGGTCTCCATTCACCAAAAATTCAGAAAAAATTCTTGTCTCCAAAAACACCCACATGTCCAATTTTGTTCCATTTGCTTGATTAGCTCTCGAGTTACGCAAACATTTATGTTTCTTTTGTATGGGAGCCCCCCCTCTTAGTGGGGGGAGGGGTCTCTAACCATCATCGACTGAAGTTTTTGGAGCATCTTAGTAGAATACGAAACCTAAAAATAAAAAATAAGAAAACTTATCCAATTTAATTCTACTATGTGTATTCTATTCACGACAGATATGTATTTCGCCTACGACTTGCAGGCTTCCTCAGTGTCTGTTTCGAACTTCGAAAGCAGACACTGAGGAAGCCTGCAAGTCGTAGGCGAAATACGTATCTGTCGTGAATAAAATACACATAGTGGAATTAAATTGGATAAGTTTTCTTATTTTTTATTTTTAGGTCTTTAACCATCATAAGAACCTTCCCTGGCCCCAAAAACCCCTACATGCAAATTTTCACACCGATCGGTTCAGTAGTTTTCGATTCTATAAGGAACATACGGACAGACAGACAGACAGGCAGAAATCCATTTTTATAGGTAAAGATAATTTCTGCCGTCACACGTCACATCCTTGCGACCATTTTCACATTACTATATTAAAACAAATTGTAAAGTTGTTGTATAGTAGTATTAAACTTTCATGAGGGAGGAGTCTGACCAGCTAACTGAGAAATTTTCAGTTTTTTTCAAAGCAAACACCTTGTGCTTTGTCTCATATTGTTTGTTCGGTAAAAATAAATGTTAGTCCCACATTGCCGGAGCACTTCGTATACGGATCTAGAATTACCTTGATTTGAGAGTGGGAAGTAAGTTTGTTTTTCAGTGGTTTAGTTAATTTAATTTATGCAGAAGAAAAGTTAAACATGGGCGTAATTCTCATGTATTGTGTAGTCGGAAAAGGGTTATACCAAGAATAATGGTCGTAGAGCGGAGTTTTCTTCTGGCAAAGAAAATCCTATCCGCTTTTTTATGTTTTATTTTTGTTGCCGGTGCGGGGGAAGTACCTACATCTTGTCGTCTATATTTGAAGCTCGCGAGTTAGCGAGTTTTCATAATTGGTTTTACGATGCAGGAATACGTCTTACAGAAAGGAAACGGCGTAAGATCAAAATCTAGAAGTGGAAAACTAGAATGGTCGGATTTTAAATGCGTATAACATTTTAGTTTCATTTCTTGACAGATTATCTAGATTTGTGAAATATCCTAGAAATTTTCCTACAAATTAACGAATTTATATTACTTCTGCTGACAGATGTTTAACGTTTAATAATAATTCAGTTGTAATCAAGATCATTAAAATCGGTAGCGAGGTTCAAAAGTTTTAGTAGAAATTTTAAGCAAAGACAGGTTGGCAAAAATCGAGTAGAGTAAGGAGGGGTAAAAGTGCGATGGGGGTAAAAGTGCGATTCAATGATTTAACGGTGCAGATTCCGAGTAAAACTACATTGGCATGGATGAGTGACTACTTTGACAGCTTGAATTTAACGTAAACTTTGGTTGCTTACGAAGCATAGTTGCTGAGTTATGTGCAAATGTAAGTTTAGGGCGGTTTTGAGATAATTTTTCGTTAATATCCTCTTGTTGATATCGTATTTGCCGTATAATACGATATCAACAAGAGGATATTACTTGTTGAAAATTTGTAGCAGCGTTTTACATCACTCACATATCTGTTTTGAAAATACGGTGAAAAAAATTTAGAAAATATATTTCGCTTTTCCATAATTTAATCAAACCCCGTCAAGTGCCTAGCGGGGTAAATGTGCGATTCATGGACGGGGCAAAAGTGCGATTCAAGGACGAGGCAAAAATGTATAGCTAATTATATACAGCTTTAGGTACTATATTACAGATACTAGAAATGGAAGATCTGCAGAAAACTCTGTGCTCTACAGATGTTGATCGAAGGAAAACAATGTTTTTCCGCTGATGAAACAAAAAACAGACGTTTGGAAAAGTTGTGATCTTGCGGAGGCTGCAATACACCAGCGTAAAATAGGAAAGATGCAAATTGAGAATATTCCTTACCGAAATATACTGCAGATTGAAGATAATATGGTTTTGTTAGATACTGCTGTGCTAATTTCATGGATTCGAGCTTCGTACTTTGCCCCGCAGTATTCGCATTTTTGCCCCGCTAGTGGGGTAAAAGTGCGAATCGGCACTTGATCAGAAGAATGAAGAATTTAGTTTGCTTAACATTATTATGCCATTATTATTAATTTTATAGTTGAATGTGAAGACATTGAGTTACAGCATCACTATAAAATATATTTTGTTGTTGTCCTTTTTTATATGTCACGAAAATTGATGACAACTTTAAACATCGCACTTATGCCCCGCCCTACTCTATATTAATTTAAGCGCAATATTAATTTAGAAAAAGGCACTGCAGGCGCCAAATCAAAAATATATTTGTCTAAAAGCTTCTGAAAATAAGAAAGTTCACAAAATTGGAGCCCTATTTTGCTACACCTTTTGTTACGAAATTGCTGTTGTGCAGCCTTGGTCAAGGCATGTAATCCCAAGCAACAATGTGAGTTTTATTGTACTCTTATGGCGGTTATCATGACCAATTTTGGTCTTAAATTCCATAATAAGAGTGTAATAAAACCCAAATTGTTACTTGGGATGTTACCATGCCCAGAAAACAGGAACCGGGAAAAAAGTGGTGCCCAGCTTATTGGTGGGCCGGGACAGTTAGCAACGTCCGTGCCAATTGTCTCAAAGCCGGAAGACGCATTCAGAGAGCCAGAACTGCAGCAGATCGGGAAGAGCATAGCGCAGTATTCAGAGTGGCCAAGGGTACATTGAAACATGACGTAAAACTGAGGAAACGCAACTGCTTCAAGGGGCTATGCCGAGAAGCTGACGCCAATCCAGGGATAATGTGTTCCGAGGATTGCGAGGGCGGAGGGCAGAGGACCTGCAACAGCCTGAGAATTGCATCCGAATGAGCTGAGGGCTATCGTGGATGAAGTTTTCCTGACGCCCGACCCAACGATATCGCTATCAACTTCGTACGGTGCAGAAGAGAGGGCCGACGCTGATGGTTCTCGAATCTCTAACGATGAACTTACTAGCAGACGGCTGAAGTCCATAAAGGCGCCCGATTCGAATGGTGGCCATAAAAGCAGCGATGCAAGTGTTCCCAGACATGTTTTTTTTTGTTTTATTTATTTTTATTTATTTATTATTTTCTCCATCGGATCTAGAGTCTAAATGAAGATTTCAAATCTGAATGGGAAAAGCCGATTTGAGTTGAGATTTTACCCATTCTCAAATCGGCATAAAAACCCATTATCTTTTAGGTTAAAATAGTAACATACATAAGCACAAACTTAAATAAACATAAAACATAAATTTCACATTAAAATGCATTAGCCCTTATCCTATTCTTAAATGTACTCGTCGATATAGAAAAGTCAAATTGTTCATATGCGTCATTAAATAAACAGCACATTGCCTGAATTGGTTCGTGTTGTCCGTATTGTGTGCGATGAAAAGCCGGCCGAAGAAATCCTCGGGATCTAAGTGCCCGAGGTGTAACATTTATGTCTATCATACCCAGAAGTTCAGGTACATCTATCTCCCATTTCAGAAGTTGAGCTACAAAAACGGTTCTGGATACGTTTCTCCTTTTACGTAGGGTTTCCATATTTAGCAGTTTACAGCGGTTCTCATAAGGTGGGAGATTTTGATAGTCGGACCACGGGAGATGTCTTAACGCGTGTCTAATAAGTCTCCGTTGCACGGCTTCGATTCTTGCTGACCAAATATGAGTGAATGGACTCCATACCACGGAAACCGTCTCGAGAATAGAGCGCACCAACGAAAAGTAGAGAGTTCGCAAACAATATGGATCACGGAAGTCCTTGGCCATGCGCATGATAAAACCCAGATTGCGAATCGCTTATTTGAAATGATGTTTGAGTAATGGTTGTTGAAAGTCATTTTAGTATCCAGGTCGACTCCTAGGTCCTTAACAACGCTGACCCGTTCAAGACTAGACTCGTCGATTTTATAATTATATACAATAGGTGTTTTGCTTCCAGTGAAGGTGATGACAGTGCACTTGGAAACACTGATGGTCAGGTTATTTAGGCAACACCACTTTGTAAATTGGTCAATATAGCACTGCAGTGGCTTACAGTCCTCAACAGACCGTACAGAGAGAAATAGCTTCAGATCATCAGCGTACAGCAGCTTGCAACCCGGAGGGATCACAGAGCAAACGTCATTAAAAAATATAGTAAATAGCAATGGTCCTAGGTTGCTTCCTTGTGGCACTCCGGATTGATTACAAAAGCAGTACGACTCATTAGAACCTAATTTAACTGAGAGTTGTCGATTTGTTAGGTATTGCGTAAATGTCTGGAAGATGGTATCTACTCGGACAGGGGGAAGATCTAGAAGCTGGTGCTTTTGCCGAAGCTAGGAAAACCTACTGGGGATCCGGTGGCAAATAGGCCGATTTGTCTGCTGGATTCAAGTTATGAACTTCTGGAGAGAATTATCCTCGATAGGCTGTCAAACAAGCAGTTCGGGTTCTGGAAAGGGGAAGTCCACGGTGGATGCTATTCGGATGGTAGTCGAACGAGTCGGAAAGTCGTCCAAACAGAAACGAAGATGAGATTGTTTTTGCGCCGTTATAAGTCACTGCATGGAATGCATGCTCCGAATTCTGAGGATTCACACCCGAATAATCGCACGTATTGCCGACCAGTAGACCAGGCTGATGGCGGAAGTATTCCACATTGAAGTTCTCGGCGACGAAAAAATAGTCAACCTACAGCGTAAGTGCGGCAACTTTAGCACAGCATATGACGGTCTAATACCGAAGCCACGTAATATTCCAATGAGCCTCTGGGTCTGCCTCTTCTACGATGTCCTCGTGGATTCCAGTCGAGTGCTGCTCTGCAGACTTCGTTCGCTCTTTTCCTCAAGGTGTGTCCGGTCCACTTCCAACTACGTTCACAAATTTCTGTGGCTATCGGCCATTGATGACACCGACGATGGAGTTCCTCATTGGATATCCAAATGTCAGGGCACCAGGCACGAATGATAAATCGCAGGCACCGGTTAATGAAGTTAATGAGTCGAGTGCTTCGCGTTGTCTCCGCTGAGATGCACCACGTTTCGCAGGCATACTGCAGTACGGATTTAACGTTTGAATTAAAGATTCGGGTTTTCGTACGTAGAGTGATCTGGTTTGAGCGCCAAATGTTTCGCAGACCTGCAAAGGCACCCCTGGGCTTCCTGATCCGTGTGGCTATATCAGTCTTAGTACCACCATCGGGCGTTGTCTGGCAACCAAGATATTGAAAGGTGTCTACCTGTCCAAGGGGGGGGGGGGGGGGGGGGGTCATCTAACTTGCTCTGCATATTGTTTCGGCGTTGTGCGAGCAAGACAGTGTCGTCGGCTGGGTCGAGGTCATTTAGCTGCTCCATCGTTAGAGGATTCCAAGGCAATCCTCGATTTGGTTTACTGTAAATTGCTCCATCTAATATCTCATGAGAAACAGAGGCGGTGATAAAATGCAGCCCTGTCTCACGCCAGCAGTAACCCTTATGGGGTCGGACAAGACCTTGCACGAGAACGCCTCGTACTGTGCCTCGATGGGATGGACTAGCTTATCTGGAGCGCCCCAGATGTTTTCATGGTTGAGTCGGTCGAACGCCTTTTCGAAGTCAACGAACACCAGCAGAAGAGAGTCCTGGAATTCGTTGATCTACTCCAATATAATGAGGAGCGTTGTGATATGATCTACACATGACCGGCCAGCACGGAATCCAGCTTGCTGCCGCTGGAGAGTAGCGTCGATCCAATACTAGCACCTGTCTGTCCGAAATGCAAAGGGATGGTACCCCACAGCATGTGGTTTTCAAATGTCCTCACTTTGCCAAGCGCGTGTAGCGTGATGCCACCCTTGCCCGGGAAGAACATAGGAGGAGAAAAGGGTCGGGAGCAGAGAGTTTGGAATGCCGTCAACGGCGTTGTACTACAGATTATGTTACAGCTGCAACGACAACCGCAAGGAAATTGGAGTATTGGAGTGACATGGAGAAATACCAAGTCTGGGCAAAAAATCCTGCGTGGAATGGACGTTATGATGGTCGCCAACTCCAGATCGCTATGCGTCTCGACAAATGTACGGAGCAGTGCGAAGACACAGCCTCCTTACGGTAGTTCCGGCAGGTGGAAGGTTCTTGTCCAGCAGCTTGTGAGGTTAGAAACCCACACTACACAACACCGACTCACGTGATGTACATCCTTATCATTATCATGATGTGCCTTGCATAGAGCGTTTGCTCACGAAGAAAAAAAAACTTTTTAAATATTTGCGAAAAAAGAAATCTGTGTGAAATTCTTTCGTAATTACCTTATCTAATTAGGTACCTTATTTTTTGTTTATTACATATATTTTCCTTATAATCTTTCTTCGGAAACGTTTGCAATTGTGGTAGGTATGTACTTATGTGTTGTGGATCTTTATAGAAAGATCATTAAATAGTATTACTCTTTGCTTGATTATGTTGTGCTTTCGCTGCTGGAAGCGAGAGTGAATAATAAAACATTCCCGCACTACCGAGTACTAAACGCAAGCCATAATTTGCAACGCAAAAACTAATTAACGCAAGCAAGTACGATAGCAATAAAGCATAGCTTAATTGACGCTTTCAACACGTATTTTCTCCAATATTGAGTACCGTGGGTGGCAAATATTTTTGTGCGACTGACTGGTGCTGGGTGCTGGACTGGTTAAGTTATTAATTTTTCTAAGCACGCAAACAGGTCTGCTTTTCTTTACTTACTTCCAAGCTGAAATTTTGCTCAGTAACTCAAACATAACCAATTTTGTCATTTAAATTCACCACATGTTGATCTAAGTCTAGCCTAGCGTGCTAAGTTAGTTACTAACTGTTGGTCTCTTGCACCACCTACGTTAAAAAAGTAATCCCAAACCAATACATCCAACACAAATTAATACGTTATTCGGAGGATTCCACACTCCGGAGCCGCAGGACGACTGGTACGATTGCAAATTAAGTTTCTATTTTCCAACATCGGAATGCGTTTCATAACTTCAATACAAAATTAATTAGTGTAAAATTAAGCGTATAATTTTCCTCACGGAATTTCCTTCCGCTTGCTACCGACTCGATGGTTGTTTATTTGGCTGAACTGGCACAGAGCTGCGAATACCACAAAATATAATCTCATTGCCGTTCCGGTTTCAGATTCAACATCCGAAATTAGAATAAATCGTGCAGAGCGGTACTGCGTTTGACTAACTGAAAACCAAAACCAGAAATTAAATCAAGCCTCCACCGTTCGAAAATCCCGCTTTATTAGCTGAAATTTATCCTCTTGAATGCTGTATAGTAATGTTGGATTTGAGTGGCGAACGTCCTTCCCTCTCGTCCGTAGTGAATTTACTGCGAAATTTGAAATTGAAAATAATTTTGCTGTTTGTAATATAAGAAGAGTAATATTTAGTTGTTCCCAATCAATATTTGCACAAATCTGAACACTTACAGAATATGATGCGTCGTGTTAAAAAGATTTTAAGAACAATATGTACATATCTACCGAAAGTATCAAATCCTGTCGAAAAGTGCTCGCTCGACCGCAAATGTCAATCGCAGTTATTAGTATTCATATCATTCCAAATATTCATTTCACTAATTAAACATTGTTCATGAAAATTTGTCAATTTGGAATAAATACTCCTACATGCAACCGAGAAATTACTTCTAAAATTTTGAAAACTGTATATTGTATTGGTTACAATCATTAAATGGAAAGGACGAAAAAACATTTCGTCATAAAGTAATTTTTATGTGTAAATTAATTCTTAATTTTGAATTGTTGATTTCGACGACGGTTATTCCGTGGGAAAAAGTGCCGACTGTGAAAAAATAGTAAAATGTATTTAACTACAATTCAGATAATTTACATACTGTCGCCCCTACGCATCCCCAAATAAGATAACATCATCAGCAGAAGGTCATACTGTGTCCCAATCTAAATTGAATGCGAAAAAGTTCAAACGAAACAAAAGGAAAGCTAAGGAAAAAGCTTGCGGTTTTCACTTTGAGTTATGGACATCGTTTAGGACTGGAGCATGATTCTGCCACCCCATAATTCACCGAAAAGTGTCCGTTGTTTGGCAGAAGGTTTAATGCCATCTGCAACAAAAAGGTTGCCGTGTAAAAAATAAATCAATACCTACTGGAAGATTTATGGGTGCATTCGGATGATTTTATTATTGAGTTTTGAAAGCTTTTGCGACATCTGCGCTGTTAACGATTTGGCGAAAGGTCTGTAAGTTTCAATCACAGATACAAGAATACAAGAAGGCATCTTTATTGTGTGTCCTAGATGTTTTATCCAATTATGAGGGTTTAAGAAAACATTCATATGATTGATTGCAGCTAAACTTCAGAGGTTTCGTGACCGATTAGGCAGCAACATGCACGTGGTTAGAATCTTCATTCGGATGGAATCCTAAGTTTAGTACCGTGCTATTAGCAACCCGCACATATATAGTACTATACAGCTTTAACAAAATTAATATATTTATCAATATAATTTTTATCATTTTTAGATTATTTTTTAACAATCAAGCATGAAAGTACCTTTGAATTCAAATTGAAGCTTACCTAGGTATTAGTTGGAGAAAATATCCCGATAAATAGGAGGCGTCAGGGCAACATGCAGCGCGCAAGTACGTGACTGAATTATAATATTATCAGTCTATTTACGTACTTTTCATAAAGCCCTAATTATTAGTACCGAATTGGTCACGTACTGAATTTAGACGGCCAGAAAATTCACGGTTTTCAACCGACTTATAACTTTTTGAAAAATTGTCGCAGTGAATCCATAGGATAGATGTTCTTGTAAACGTTGCGAAGGATACACTTTCATTGCACGTTTAGTGCCACACACCTACACTTGACAATCAAAGAGCGAAGCTGTAAAAATCGAAAACATACTCGCTTACCTACGTCATACGAAACCGATGGAATTTCCGGACGGATGAAATGTGATTAAATGCTCTGTATCCCTAGACCGAACGTTCATCTTTAGACATTTTGCTAGACAAAGAGCTTTTATCGAACGAATACTTCGGTTGTATTCACTATTCGGCAGAAACCCGTAACCGACCTCAACTCTACCGCAGAGTAAATTGAATTACTAAATAAAAACCTTGTTTCATCTGCGAGTAGGTGGATGAAACTTTTATTAAACCATTAAATTTTCAACATTTTCCATCAACATGATAATAAAACTAGTAATGAAAATTGTTGCGTTGAATCTTTTTCTTGCTCTGTGAATTTCAAGTTTTACAGAGGGGTAAACTAGGGCAAACCCTTGGCACTATATTCCGTTATCGAGACTGGAGCTTCTATTTTTATTTGACAGACTTCACGGTCAGTTGCTAGACTACAGGACTATTGTGAGGCTAGTGCTATGATCCTATTTACTTTAATAGTAGAGATTCGAACATACAACTAATTGCTTATTAGACCAGCGTCTTATAGCAGCTTCGCCACACTTTGCTGGAGAGAAATCTGCAGTTTCATCAGTGTTTTTATCACCGCAGAAAAAAGTAAAATTTAATCAAATTTTAGTTGAACGGGAAACTAGCACTCATTAACTTCCCAGCAAACATTTTGGTCTGTATAACTTAATTCTAAATGAGATAAACGTCAGCATATAAGGTCTATCAAATCATATATCATGCGCAGAAACGGCATATACATGCAAAAGTGGAGGCGATATACATGATTTAGTTCTTCAGAATAATTGAAATGCCGACAAAACAAAACAGTTTATACGACTGAGCCGATTGACTGGATTGCATTTCGACACAGTTCCGATAATATTTCTACTCTACTCTTCGCCTTTCCCCATGTGGTAAATGGCAAGTGTCAAAAATTGCATACAGAGCAGGCTATTTATAGCCAAATATTCGCCCTGAAAGTTAATGAGACAAAAAAGTAAAAGCTTTGCTGAAAGCTTTTTTCATAAGCTTCCAGATATTACCGACCTGTCACAATATTTAACTTTTTTTGTCTATATCATTTAAAACAAGTTGTACTCACCTGGTTTAGAACCAAGAATCACCCGTACCGCGGTATTTGTTCATTACCTTTAAGCTACTGGTACATCAGTACCTCAATAATATTTTTGCACATCTTAAACCGACGTCATCGTACATGTAAGCAATGAGATCTTATCTGATGCATTGAACATGTAAGAACGGATTTGATTCATTCTCATCCGACATACGAGTTTGTGTCAATTGTGACTGAATTACAGTGTCGTAAATAAGTTTGCATTTGATCGGTAATATCATTAAAATTAAATTAAAATGCTGACTTTATGGAATGATATGCAATACCTTTGTTAGCATTCCGTGGTACAGATTGTTCTAAATATACATTAGAATACGTTATCTGCATATTCATATTTGATTGCATGGAGATAATATTATTAAAGCTCAAGTACAAAAATGTTGTCTGTTATTTCAGAAGCTCTTAAAAAGAAATTAAAAGTTATTTAAAATAGAATGCTGAACATTTAGATGCTATAGAACAGCTCAAAATTGCTTACAACAATAAGCATAAAACATTATTTTTTACTTTACCAGTTTAATACTGAATGAATTTTTCCAATTCCACTTAACATTTGCATTTCGTCTGAAAAGCCATAAGATGCACTGATATTAAGGCATTTAGATTAGCGGAATGGATCATAATCTAGACTTGCCCAGTTCTGAGAAATACTCTCCTTGGTAAATTTTAAGATTTCCGTTCGTTTACTTACCTATCAGAGAAATACCTAAAAAATTATGAGTTTCTATTTTTAACATTTTTAATTTTTAAAACGTTACGTTACGTGGTTTTAATACGCCAAAAAACAATCAAATTCCTCAAAGAGTGCTTTTTCAAAAAGATCTTTTATTGTCTTGTCAGTATGTCTTAATCATCATATGCTTGCTGCTTAATATTTAGGCGGGCTTATTTGAATTATTAACATTTTTAAAATAGTTAAAAAAGTAATTGTAAAAGTTTTTCAAACCAGATTAGTTTTTTGAATATTCCGCCACAATAAAAATAAGTTCAATTTTAACAAAAGAATTAAATAGATATTTAAATTTAAAATTTAAGCGAAGAAACCGTTAATTTTTTGGTTGACAAATCTGCATTAAGAACGTATTTGAACAAATTTGAATGTGTTTTGATGCAAATCATATTTTAATGCACCTAGAATCTCATGATTATCACTGCTTGTATATAAATCTAAAACGATGTCATATAAAACGTTTTGCAAAACATAATCCGATATAAACTGTAATTAAATACGATTATATCTTCATGATATGCAATTGTTGGTAACTAAATCTAAGAAATCGTCATATTCGATATTCGCTAAGCATAACCCGATTATCTTTCGACCTCTTTCCGATTTTTACTATTGATTCGTATATCAATCATCGTGTGCATTACATACGATGAAATTTACACAATGTGCTTACAACATGTGTACATTTATACGAGTCCGATGTGATATACATTTATATAAGATTAAATCTCGACATGAATATACGATATCTGGTTTGCTGGGTTTTCGTCGGAGAGCACAATTTCGGAAACAGTTTTTGGGCTTAAAAGCGGGGTCCTGTTTCTAGAAATGTATTCACTGCATTCTTCTTGCCAATCTGAACACAACAAAAATATATTCATGAACAAAATTTTTGTTTCAAACAAAAAAACTACTTTTAAAATTTGCAGAACCAATGACGGCTAATTTCACCTAAAATGAAACTTTAACCAACATTTGAGCTTTGTTTGAAGGGTTGTTGTTGGTATTAAATGCTATAGCCAGGGTTTCGTAGGGAATTGCCAAGCATGTTTTATGGGGATTTGCGCAACTATGAACCAGATTTACCATCCGAAAGATCTTGCAAAAATGTCGGGAGCACAATGTGCCTACGCATCATATCATTTTTGATTTTAAAGCAGCATACGATACTGTCAATCGACACCAGCTGTGGCACACAGTGCACGTACACCGTTATATTGAGCTACGTTGGATCAAATGATGCGTGTAGTGCGCATCTCGGGGACACTCTCGAATTCATTCGAGATGCGGCGAGGGTTAACACAAGGTGACGGCTTGAATGCTGTTCAACATCGCTCTTGAGGGGGTGATCTGACGAGCGGGCATCGAACCGAACGGCACGATTTTCACCAAGGGTAGTCAACTTGACAGATATCATAACCAGGACCTCTGAAGACTGAAAGCGGAGTCTAGAAGGATTTAGCTGAAAATAAATACGTCGAAGACCTAATACATGAAAGGAAACAAGCGCATGCGTCCCATGGACGCTAACCGTTGACGACGACGAACTGGAAGTGGAACGAACTGGAAGATGCGTTCGTGTATTTGAGATCACTTGGGACTGCAATCAAAAACACTAGTAAGAAGATCCAGTGGCGCGTTCAAGCGGAAAATCGGGTCAATTTTGCCCTTCTCAACACGCTACAATCAAGAAGCATACGCCAGCATACGAAGCTGACAACATTTAAAACCCTTATAAGACCGGTAGTTTTTGACGGACTTGAAGCCGTGACGCTGCTCACGGAGAACATGCGCGCCCTTGACATGTTCGAGCTTCCAGTACTGCGGACGATATTTGGCGGAGTATAAACTGAAATCGAAGACTAGAGGAGGCATATGAATCACCAGCTACGAGAGACATTCCCATCGTACATCTGGCGAAAGTCGATAGGCTACGGTCCTTACGGCCGGACACGTCGCAAGGATGCCGGGCGAAAGTGTGACGAAAATAGTACTCCTCAAAAACTCTACTGGCACCATGGTAGCTTCACATGCAAGATAAATCGACCAGGTTGAAAGTGATTTGCGACTTCGGAGACGACGATTTTTTCGTCTTTTGGTTTTAATTGTCCATCTTTGTTTATTATACGTAGTCTGTCGCCTTCTTATCGTTTTTGTTGTTGTCTTTTTAATGTCTGTTAGTCGTTTTTTTATAACATCTACATTTGTGTCGTTTTTGGTTGGTCTTGATGGCGTATTATGTCGTCTTTTTTGTTTCATCGTTTCTTCATTACCGCCGTTTTTTATACTAAAGTCTATTTCACATGGCTTATTTTTATGATTTTCGAATTAACGCAGTTTTTACAACGATTTTTAAAATAACACGGTTTATTTTTGCGACGATTTTTGAATCATAGCGCTTTATAAACGTTTTTCAAATTATCACGATTTTTGCAGCGATTTATTCATCTGAGCGGGGCTTTTGACGATTTTTGGATTTCAGATAGTTTTTTCGGTAATTTTTGGAATACCATGAGTTATTTTTAAGACAAGTTTCGAATTAACTCACATTATTTACCCGATGTTTTACACATCACGTGTCCCCTGTATAAAAAGGCGGGATTGTCGTCATTACTTTTTTGCATCTTATTTTTGTCATTTATTTGTTTTTTTTGTTGTCTCTTTGTTATCTTTTCTTCGTACTCGTCATCATTTTGTCATCTTTCTGTCGTATTTTTGTTGTCTTTTCAACGTTTTTGTTCTTTCATCGTAATTTCGTCGTTTCCTGACATTTTTGTCACTTTTTATGTTGTGGGTTTTGTCAACTTTTTTGTTACTGACGTCTTTTCTTCTTTTTTGCCAACGTTTCACCGTTATTGTCTTTTTTGTCGCCTTTTTGAGCTTTTTTTTGTCTTCTATCATTTTGTTGAGTCTTAGTCACCGTTTTGGCATCCTTTCGTCAGCTTTCATCGTCTTTTTGTCAACTTGTCATAGTATTTTCGCCATATTTTCATCACTTTTTCGTCATCGTTTCAAAGTCGTGGGCTTAAGCGTCTTTCTAAAACGTGACCCTTCTTTATCGACAGACTTCGCGGCCGGCTTTTACAGTACAGGACAATTACGGGGCTAGTACAATGGTCCTACTGACTCTATAGCAAGCAAGCACTGCTCAGCCGAGATTCGAACATACGACGACTAGCTTGTTAGACCACTGTCGTACCTTGAAGCTAACTGGGCTTTTCATAGCATTTTCATCATATTTACGCCATCTTTTCTCCATGTCTTCGTTGCCTTTCCTTCGTATTTTAGTCATCTTTTCATCGCCTTTTTGTAGTGTTTCTGAAGGGCCCAATCATTTAACAGTTTTATTTATCGTGTAAAAAGAGTGAAGATAAATTTAGGTAAAGCGTAAAGGTAAAGCTTAGCCTCTCAGTTTGCCTCGAGGTATGATGCTGGCCCAATAAGCCAGTCACCGTATGTTCGAATCTCGGCTGGGAGAGGCTGTTGGAATCAATAGGTTCGTAGCAACTGGCCCTGCAATTGTCGTGTATTCTAACAGCTGGCTGCGAAATCTGTAGTTTAAAAAACAGAAGGTCAAGTTTCGATAACAGAATGTAGCACCTAGGTTTTGCTTTTAAAGCTAAGACAAGGTTTCCGACTAGTTTATTATAAAGAACTACCTTATTCGCTTGACAGTAGTAATGGAACATGAAATTTTATTGCACTACCGAAATCATAATTAGAAAGGTTAATTGAAAAAAAAAAGGAAAAAAAGTGGGTCTCGAAGCCACTAGTCTCGATAGCTGGTTAAGTGTGCGACTCTTGCACACTTGAATAACGCGGTCACGCAGCGGCAGAAAACCGAAGACAGCTGACCTGTCGAAGGCCAGGAAGCCTGTTCAAGCGTTGGCCAAAAAGCGACGGAACGTGCCGGCCTCCACGGCTTCATTGTCTGGAAGGCACCGAACCGGAATGACAAACAAAACGCGGTGGCCCTAGCCCGCGAGGAAGCTGTACCGAGCTTGTCTGATAAATTTGAGGTGCGTCGTGATGGACGATGAGAATTACATCAAGCCGGATACAAAGCAGTTGCCGAGGTAGGAGATTTATGTTGCCATCACACGCTTGTCTGTTCCTTAGGAGCTAAGAAAAGAAAGGTGGACAAATTCGTCAAAATGTTCTTGGTTTGGCAGGTCATCTGTGGGCGCGTCAATGTGAACCAGACTTCACGATGGATACCATCAACAGGCAAATCTACTGAGACGAAATATTTTAGATGCTGGAAAACAAATTGCCTTTAAAAACACCATAGTGACGAAGTGTTATCATCAATTACGAGGACTAATATTCCCACCTAGTAATCGGTCACCTTTAAGCTCTTTAACTGTCTCCGTACTTCAAATCCTTCGCCCACAAATTTTAAACCTCATGTTCCATGTCTTGAATAAGTTTCCATTGAGACAATCTTGATTTAGTGGCGTTTGGGACAATTTGCCTCACGGAATACATTTGGGACTCACGTCCGATGAGAAAGTGTACTGATGTAATTTCTGTAATTTAATGTTGAAACAAAAGGGTGTGAGTTCAACAATGCATCTGTTTGCGCCATCACGGTTACAAATTGACTAAATGGCAAGTTATGCTCTGCCAATACCAGCTTACTTAAGTTGCGATTTCACCTACTTTACGCTGGTCTCCGAAATTCCACCACAATGTGGAATAAAGGACCACTCAATCCCTCTCTTAGTACAATACTCGATGAGCTTCCGTATATCTAGTTCAATGTTTTTGGTAGTTTCAAAATTGTTGATGTTATCAAAATATAACTTCCTAACGAATCCACGGTGGCCTCCGATGCGTTCAAGGGCGCACATGTAACACTCCGATGTCAAATTGTAGAGTACGTGTAGATGAACTGGGAATAATAATATGCAAACTGTGAAAAATAATTGACTGCTCCAATGGGACTGGTTAAGAGTATTGAGATCGAGTTCTACTTGTCCAGTCAAATACTTTTGCCTGTTCGCATATAATTTTTCCCAGCTTATTCGATTTTTGTTTTTTTTACAAAAATACATTAACTCCAACCCTGCGAAGCTAAAAATACTTTGACTAGTAAAGCCTATACAGGGATACCTCGATATAAGACAATTTATAATTTCTAAAAGTTGTCTTATATCGAAATTGTCTTATATCGAAACATGTTTTTTTAAAAAAAAATCGCATTAGCGGTCGCCAATTTTGCTCTGTGTTATGTGTTTACGGTTTTTGAACTATTTATTATTGTTTGAACTATTAGTTTTTTACTATTTTTGGGGTTATTTTGAAATAATGAACATCTTCATGGCACTGATTTCAGAATGGAAAATCAGCTCTGGTATCGTTATCAGCTATGTCAAGGGGATTTATTTCGATATAAGACAAAATTGTCTTATATCGAATTGTCTTATATCGAGGTTGTTTTATAACGAGGCTGTCTTATATCGAGGTATACCTGTACAAAATTTGATTTTTTTTAGAATAGTTAGACCTGTAGATAAAACTGTCGCTAGGGTTGCCACTACCCTACTAGCACAGTTGTTAGAAAACAGTTGTAACAAACTAAATACGACTAATTCCTGCCATAATTAAGTTGCTTCAACTATAAGTGTCAGAAGCGTGCTACTTGGGCATCCTCTTTATTTTTGACATGTTGCTTATTTTCAAACCATGAAATTAATCACATTTCAAAGGGCATTGTGCTACCCCTATCCTTACACTAATAATTTTTTGGACTTACAGCAGTCCCGCGAATAAGGCGGTGGGTAATGGTGCGCACTCACGGCGATTTATTAGTTGTCCATTATTCAATAAAGTTGGTTTTTGGTGCATTGTTGGTATGCGATATAACCTAGTTATCTATCAAAAATCAACTTCATTGGTCAATGGACAGCTGCGATATCGCATTGTGTGTACAGCACCACCCATCGCCTTATTCGGGGGATTCCTGTACTTCACAGGTTTGTACATTATTCATTACTGTTCGTAGGAATATTTGAACTGACAAAGGTAAATTCAAACACTCTAATTCTGCTGCGCTGAGTGTTTGTTGTTTACTGACCTTTGCGTTCTATGCTTTCTGTCACCATTTGCCAGTTTACACCATGATTGTTACAATTTTCCGAACATTTCAACAGAGTCAACTGAGTGCGTTGATTGCTCACAATCAATTCCGCACGCGTTTGTTTGTTACGAGAGTAATTTAGCATTGCATTTGCTTCCAACACTTCTTCGCTCACTCACCTGTGGGATGCTGAGTAGGAACGACAACGAGTACGCCCCGAGCAAATACCGATGGCAGCGGCGTGCGGTGTTGAGCGACTTCATTGGGTATTTGACCGCAACCCAGCGATCAACTCCGACTAGCACCAGTACGTACGTCGACAGATACAGGCTGAACATCTGCAGCAACTTAAACAGCTTGCAAGCCACCATGCCGGCCATCCATTCCACGGTGTAGCTCCAGGCTGCTTCGCCTATCATGCAAAATCCTGTCACCAGAAGGTCTGCAATCGAGAGATGAAATATGAGCGAATAGATGGCACTCCAGTTGTGCCGGGCCAGTCTTCGAGTCTTGCGGTCCCGCTGGATGCTGCACATAGTGGCAATGTTACCCAGTAGCGAGACGAATGCCATTGCCGACAGTACAATCACACGAATGATGGCAGACTTGGACAGGGATGGTGCGTGAGGCAGACAGATGAGTCCCGGATGGCTGCTGCTAGTACCATCCGGGCCAAACGTCACGTTCAGCTGACCGCATTGCTCCAGCGAAAGAGAAACGTTTGTCATCATATTTGTTTCTGCAATAATGTCCGACGCCAGCGTCGCCAGCGTCGGTAAGTAGGACTGCAATGCTGGGTGCCGGTGAAATTGGGAAACGTTTTCCCAGCTGAGCGAAGATGCAACAGTAGCAGCAGCTGCCTTTGGTCCCGATATGGGTGACATTTCGGTGGGCGGTACGTACGATGCTGACCTCCATGGTGTCGCAAGTCCATCGGTTGTGTAATTTTCCAAGTTCACGTAGCTATTATTGTAGAACGAATCGATCAGGATGGATGATAAATTGACTGCCATCGTTTTTTCCTGAAGTATGGCTCGGTCGATTCCGGCACACGGTGCCAGACGCAACCCGCCTAGAGAGCGGGAAGCTTTGCGATTTCCCAGTGGTCTAGTCTATGCGGTGGCACTCTGAAATTGGAAAGAAGACAATGGGGAAGCTGAATTAATATTCGTTTTGAATACGATGAAACATTTATTATTATCGAAATGGTTATGTAAAGGATCTTATAATTCTGATGGACCAGTTTTTTATATCTAATCTAAGTAACTTATAATATTTACAGTTAAAGATTTATTTTTGTATTTTGTTTTAAAACTTTTTTGGTGATAGCTACCTCTTCAATCCATTTGAAAGGTATGTCCTTCTAGTATGTCTTTCTGGTATTGAATACTGAGACAAATATTTGAATTCAATTTAAACTACATGTTTTGGTTCCAAAGAATAGTTGAGAGGTCGTGCTGTGTATTCCGTCTATAAAGCAGTCATTCCCAAATGGGAGTTCGCCGAAAATTTAGTTCGCAGCAGAATAGTGAACAGAATTTCGCCAGGAGCTTTGCGAACCAAAAAAGGTTGGGAACCGCTGCTGTAAAGGATACATTATTGTTAGGAATGATTGAAAACTCCGATTATTTTCACATCTACACATACATTAACGTAAAGGGCATTTAACTTTTAACTTATACCTCAGAATTCATTTACAGCCAATTCATCATTGATTTACAATTTAACAAAAAAAAAAAGAAATATAATTTACATGGCGACAGCATTGTCTCAGTATTACCCAAGTCTGTTTGTCTTACTATTTTCACTAAGAATGTTTCATAAAAAATAGTGAAATAGAGGTGTTAGCAAAAAATTCTACATAAGGAAAATGGAAGAAAAGAAAGAAAAATCATAAAGAAAACGAAGCAAACGAGAAAGAAAATAAAGATAACTGGACAGAAAGAAGAGGTAAATAAGTTAAAAAAACGGGATAGACAAAGAGTAAAAGAAAAGAGAAAATAGGAAAAGAGAAATAACGAGACAGAAAAAGAAAAAAACGGAATAAAAAGGTATAAAACAGAAAGGAAAAACAGAGCGCATCAGATAATGAGAAAAACCAGAGTATAAAAGGAGCAAGAATGAAACAGGCAACATAGAATAACGGGATATAAAAGGAGATAAAAAAACGCAAATTGGGACGAAAAAAAAGACCTGGATAGGAAGTTACAAAAAACAAAGAAAGGAGGAAAATCGAGTTTGAAAACGAGAAAAAACGGAAGATAAAAGACAGGGCGTGAAACGGGACATGAAAAGAAGAGAAAAGAAACAGAAAAAGAGAATGAAAAATAAAATTAAAACGCATGGAATAAAGAAAAAGCAGAAGGGAAAACGGGATATGAAAAGAGAAAAAACCGACAAGAAGGAAACGTGGAGGAAAGAGGGAAAACGGGCCATGGAACTCCTACCTTTTGTGCAATGCTACACACTTAAAATAAAGCATCGAAGTCGGCAAAATTTTGCCGAGATTTGGACAGCCGAGCGTTCGGTAAATTTTTTATGATACCAAACGGTAGTAAAGATCAAAATTCAAAAACTTTAACTTTTCATTACTTTCCCCTATCGTCCCTTCATCAATTGTAGAACCACCGTTTCAAAAATATATTAATATATGCTTGACCGCATTTCAAGGTAAAGACTAAAAAAACACGAGGTTTGGTCTAAGAGAAACTAAAAGTGAGTAGAAGAATAGCGGGAGAGAAAAAAGAAAGCCGATTAAGGAAACGAAGGAAACAGAAAAGAAGGTCAAGCAAGGTATAAAAGGACAAAATGGAACAAATAACAGAAAAATGGTACAGAAAAAGAAGAAAAGAACAATATAACGAAAAACGGGCTAAGGAAAACGGTAAAACAGAAGAGAAAAAGCGTAAAATGGGTTATAAAAAAAAACCAGAAAGGATAAGGAAGAAAGGGATTCAAAAACAGAATAAATGTGAATGAAAAAACGGAAAATGTGGCACCGAAAAAAGGAAAACAGAACAGACGAACACGAAAAATATAAAGGAAAGGAGATAGAAAGAGTTAGAAGAAGACGAAAATTGGAGACGAAAAAAAAGGAAAAGGAAGAGAAAAGACCGTAAACGGAAAAGAAAATAACAAAACACTGGAGAAAAACATGAGGAGGATGAGGACTGAAAATAAGAACAAAATGGGACAGGAAACAAAAAATACTGAACAATGAAACAGGAAACACGGGATAGAAAAAATAAAACGAGAGAAAAAGCGGAAAAGAGTCTGGAAAAGAGGGAAAAAAGACAAAAGTAGTAAAACGCTTGAGAGAATAATGTCAATTCAAATGTTAGGTAAATTTTTTTCTCTAACTTCGTACCCATGTTCGGTTTGAAGTAAAACTTTAAGGTCAGATTAGTCCAAATACAATCCTAATTTAATGTGCAACGTCAAGTTCAATTTCGAATTTAATTTCAAGTCCGATTTTAAGCCCAATTTCAAATCTCGTTTAATTCCAATTTTAGGTTAAATTTTAGGTCAAATTCAAACGCTAATTTCCAGTTCAATTTCAAGTACAATTTGAATTCCAATTGCAAGTAAATTTCGACTTTAATTGCAAATCCAACTCCAACTCCAAATAAAATTTAAAGTCCAATTGATGATGATGATGATGATGATGGTCCCGCCGCATACCCCCACAAAGGATTGAGCAAGACGTGATATCTATGAGATAATTATTATTATAACAATATGAACCAGTTATGCAAAAAAAACGAACTGGTTTTATATACAGATATAAGAAGTCAAAGTCATTTATATCCGTATGTCGCGCGCGAGGCTCAAACTTTTGTAGACTACTCTTATATTTTTTTAAAATTATAATATGAAAGAAAAAAATCCATCATCACCATCGTGGCGAACATAGTAGTTACTGTGGCATTACAAGAATAAAGAAATAAATAAATTAAGAAAAAATATGAATACAATTTCAATTACAATGAGATCATTCGTCAAAAAAACTTCGTCAGTTACAATCTTCTATTCAATAAAATAAATAAATAAATAATCCTAAAATGAAATAGTCTGTTCAATACGTCGTCAGTTATAATCTAAGTCAATAAATATTTTTAAAAAACTGATTTTACGTGTGAAATACATAGCCTCTTAAACTCTGCAAGCGTTGACGCACGTTTAATGTGTCTTGGCATCGAATTGAAAACATTTATTCCTTTATAAAATAACGAATTTTGTGAAGCACCTGACAAGAAATTTCAAATATCTAATAAGCCCAATTTCATGCATAATTCATGAGGAAAGCTTCCGTCCAAATTACCTACTCTAAATTTAAGTCCAATTATAAACACAATTTCAAGTCCAATTTCCAATATCAATCCTAAATTAGTATAAAGTTTCAAGCCGAGATTAGTCTAAATTCATGTCTTATTTAATATCCTATGTCAAAGCCTACTCCAAGACCAATTTCAACTGTAATTTCTAGTCCAGTTCCATCCCAAATTTCTAGCCGAATTTTAACGTTGATTTTAAATCTAATTGCACCCGAAAGTCCGGATTTGTGTGATAAGTAATAACGTATTCGCCATCCTACGATTACTCTGTTTTCCAGACCAACACACTTTCCGTAATGTACAGTGAGTTAAAATGCAAAAAACGCGAACCTCAGCATTTTCAAAGAGAAAACGTGAAAAAAGCTACAGTATTATTAGCAAAGTTGTTGTATGCCAATAATGGCAACTTTTGACAGGAATAAATTTTCGATTAATCCACCTTAAAGGGCGATAAAAATTTTTTTTTAATTATTTGAAAAAACAAAATGTGTTCTTTGGCAAACTTGTAAAAAATAAAATTTAGAGAAACTTTGTCGAAAATACTTTGGCTCTATCTCTTCAAACAAACGAAATATAATATTTTTTGTATGAACGACTGCTAAGAACTAAAAAATATCCGATTTACTCTTTTTGATGGCACTTTGAAGGCCCACTATGTGCTAGAAAGTTGCACATATTTCAAAAACACACAATTTTGCCGAAGATGCCATAATAATATCTTAAAGTTTTATGCAGGTTTCATGGCTTTTTTGATGAAAAATTGTGCTTTTTCATACCACAATATCTCGGAAAGTGGGTAATAGTTGTAGAAAAGATTACATACATTACAAAAGGGTAAGATTTTGGCTTCCACATCCTGGTAAATTCAATAGTATAGTATTCGGGCTAAATCGTCTCCTTCGAAAATTGTCATTTTCAACATCTTATCGATAGTTTTTAATTCTAGCATTCCAACAACATCCATTCGATGTTTTCATATATTATTTACAAAAACTATTTTTTGTGTGAACCTTAGCGAAAGCAGATGAAAAAGAGAGCTAACCACAGTGCTAGGTCTCTTTTTCATCATGAATATTCAAATGTTTTTCACAGTGTGTGCGCAAAAGAGTCAATAAGTAGTATATTTCTCTTTTTTGCACAGGAACAATAAAATAGCAAATTTAGAATTTTGAGTGTTTGCTTATGCCAAATTTTATATTACACCTTGTTCAATATTTTGCCCTGATTGAAGCTCAGGAAGGATGTGGTAGCATTTATTCGCTTTGGTAAGTCCCTACCTCTAAATACAGCAATGAATTGCTAATTGAAGGTTCGTTAATTTGGCGGTTCGTTAATTGGGTATTCGTTAGTTGGGCCATGTTTCCACTAAAAAGTACTTGAATGCAAAAATTCTATTGAATTTTCAAGTTTACAAATTTCTAGCAACGGTCAGTCGGCCCAATTAGCGAATCACGACTCGATAGCTGGAGTGCAGTCGTGACCCAATTAACGAATTCAGGCTTTACATACTCCAGAAAAAACTATTGTGCGAAACGTTAGATTTTACATACGGAACCAGATTTTTGTTTAAGTTTTGTATTGGTGGGGGATATGATACTGGTGTGGACAACAAGAATGAAATACACTCAAGTCGCTTTTTACACGAAGGATACGTTCCGCGTAAATCAAAATCACGTGAAAAAACCGCGTAAATTCCGAAATTCGCGTAAAAAAACCGCGTAAATTCCAAAATTCGCGTAAAAAAACTTTGTGGGTTTCGACTTTTCGTGAAAAAATAGACTAATTGAGCACATCTGCGTAAATTTCGAAAATCGCGTAAAAAAAACCGCGTAAATTCCGAAATTCGCGTAAAAAAACAAACCGCGTAAAAAGCGACTTCAGTGTATTCCAATTGCCTCACTTGATCGTCCTCCACTGCTAGCACGCTTTGGAATTGGCTTATATTGATCCATTATACGTCATTTTTCTGTCTACGATTACCCATACAAAATTTTATGGATATGGAATCGATATGGAAATACAATTGCCTTTAATTAAATAGCGTCGCGTTCAACCGAAAAATGGATTTTTTACGAGCCAAACATGTTAGGAACTGATCGTAAAGTAGATATCCGGCAAAATTATTCTATCAACCACAGAGGAATTCGGCTTGAGCTCTGTAATTCAATCTTGACTGCTTTGATTCAGTTTTGATGTGGTGAGATGATAACTTGGTAATTAAATATAGTAAGATATTAACGTATAGCTGTTGTGCGTGTGTAAAAGTTCGACACCATGCTCACCGTCGTTCATTCGAATATCTATTAGCAAAAGCAGTTGATCCTTAGTGATCCATTATCGACACTCTTGCTTAGCGTCCATCATCTGATTTCATTTAGTCCATCAAGCTGCTATCGAACGAGCCCAACGGTCGAAGGCTTTGTCCGTTTTACGATTGACGTGCCAGAAATGTAGAAATTTCAACGTTAGAACGTTCGCTAGAGTAAAATCATCTCCCGAAACACCCAGGCCGTCCGTCCCGTTATGGCGGTTTTATCATCAGTTTACTATCTTTATAGGTATTGCCTAATTGAATGAAAAAGTTGCTCCCATGGTTGGATTATCCGGTGGAAATGGAGAATGCATTCAATGCTATATAGAGAGGATGGTGTTCTATCACGCTTGCGCGAGGAAGAGTTATAGTTTGCTACCGCAAAGAGCAACAATGGAAAAAGTTGTTCATTTCAGCGGAGCACCT
Organism: Sabethes cyaneus; assembly: GCF_943734655.1. Lineage (NCBI taxonomy): Eukaryota > Metazoa > Arthropoda > Insecta > Diptera > Culicidae > Sabethes > Sabethes cyaneus. The sequence continues at coordinate 73,820,742 of NC_071355.1, read as the reverse complement.
CCATTGCATGAATATGACTAACTTTCGCATTGAATCCACGCTGGCGGTACGCTTCGTTTAACTGCATTAGGATTCGCATGCAAAAAATGTCTATTGTTGGAGGATCCGTACGAAAATATGGTTGAAATTTATTACTAAAAAAATATTGAATCAGTTATATCAGTTATATCATAGCACAGGCTATTTGTGTTTGATTCCTATCTTGTGGTAGAAGCTGCTAACGTAATTTGGACGTTAAAGGTGAAAGCTGCGTATATTCATCCCTCAGTAACTGAGTAACTGATCAACTGTTGATCAACCGGATTAAATGCACCGATGTCGAATGTTTCGAGTTCCAGTTATGGACTGTTCTTTTTGAAATATCGTCAAAAGGTCATTCATCCTCGTTATTTAAAAACTGCCTCAGAAACAATGGACGCACCCCGTTTTTAGTAGAAATGAGAAGAATTTAATTTTCATTAGATATACTGTTAAAATAAGATTAATACTATAGTTCAATGGTCTATATTTTTGCTATCTATCGCTTTGCGAACCTTCTTCATCTATCTTTGCGAACCTTCTTCATGAGGTTCGGCACAGACTACTTAGCGACAACTTTAGACTTTTTGTAGTCCTTTTCAATTTTTTTGTATGGTTTTGTTCTAATAAACAATTTAACCGCAGCCACAAATGCTTTCCCAAGCATAGCCATTTAACCAAATTCATTTTTATGCTTAGGTTCGCAGGTTCAAACGTTGTTTTGTGCGATGAATGTTTGATTTCGACGTACCAACCATTTCGGCCACATCCCGTACTGAAGCCGTTTTCGTTTGCTCGAACACCTCTGTTATACGAGGGCTGGCAGGACTTTTTTCAACGCGTTTTCGGTTTATTCTCAAGTGAGTTATCCTCACTGAAGTGGCTGTTTACTGTTCGCACAGCTTTGTGACTTACACCTTCCATTTTCGCTAATTTTTCTAGTGGGACAATCTGGATTCTCAACACCATTTCGAAGTGGTAGCAATTTGAATATTAGTTTTTGTTATTGAGCACGTAAACTAGCGGCATGCGATAGTTTACAATATTTGTCTCAGGTGGAGAGCCGAGTATACGAGGTATACATGGTGGCCGGGCACCCAAATATGTTATTTACGTGGTACGATAAAATCGCGGAAAAGTGAAGTTCTTAACGTGAAGGTTCTTAAAAGAATTTGAACGCTGATTTGATGAAGTCCTCGATATCGTTACCTTGAATCCCGAGAAAATGTTAGATCAAATCATAGTCAACCTTATTTAACACTAAGGGGCGTAATATTTTCTGTCTTTGCTACAGTGTACTTGTAGTACTTATATTATTATTACTCTCAATCAAGTAACAGCGCAGCATAAAAAAATTCCGTCAGTCTCGTTCTACCTATAACCGAGACGAAAAACGTCAATTTCACGAAGAGAATAAATTATATTTACCTCCCTATGTACCCATCCACCCTGTAACGGACTATGTGTACAACATGGAACCAGATTGGACGGCAATGGCCAAGTGAAGTTTTTCGCAAAACTTGCTGGTGTATCGTTTTGTTTTACCCTTTGGGGAAAACTTTGCAAAATCATGCTGTTATGTCTTGAGCATCGTACAACGTGAGTAAGAGGTGTATACATTATGTAAAGTTTATAGCGCGAGTACCCTCGTACACCGCACGTGTGAGAAACGTGTGTTTGGGTCTTTTCGTTGACGCGAGAAGAAAGATGCGAACGTCAGCATGAACTGAACGGAATGTTATAAAACCTGGAAAATGTTCAAACATATTGCTACAAGTGACTGATTAAACACAATGGAGGCTACGCTGCCGAATATTAACTTTTTGCTCAATATTTTAGTTACTAAGGATTAGTTTTTCCGTATATGTAATGCACGTGTTTGGATTTTTATAGCTGATAAGGTGACACAATGTAAACGTTTGAAGTGATTTTTTTGATGATGACTAGTTGAGAGCACATATTGTACAATATTTTAAAAAGTGATTTATTTAAAAATAAATTTATAATTCCGTTCAACTATTTTTGAATGACAGCACTATAGCAACCTGCTGGAAAATAATCCAGTACAACTGCGTAGTAAAGTAGTGAATCTCACCAACCTCTAGTCTCAAGAATCATGATTTTCAAAGGCGATGTACCTACAGGTATTCTCAAGATCACATGTTGCAATGGAAACATTGTGAGCTGTGGCTGTGACAGCTTTGAATGCACCGGTAGAAGTGGATAATAATTAGGAATATCATAACTGGAACCATTCTGATATACGGATGCTAATTTTACACATTTTGCAAACTAACATTACAGGAAAATTCTCAGCTTGCGATTGCCGCATGGCAACAGGTAGGGTATGTTGCTGCTTCGTAGTAATTGCCTATTCCCGTCCTATCCAACAAAAATTATTAAAAATATCAGCATTTTTATGACACACAATGCAAATCTAGTTATTTCCTAATATTTTAGTTTGTTGTCTATCTTACGCGATCAATCAAAGTGAGCTGAGATCTATTTAAATGCATTTTATCATTGAAGAAGTCCTACCAGCCAAATTTCTTACGTTTTTTCGTGCGACGAAGAAGAAAATGTCGACTAATCGTTTTAATTTCCGTCATTCATAAATGAAAATAACTCACGCAAGGCATTGTCGTTATTCTACAGCCAGGAAAACTTGCCTGACCTGCAGAAATTTTGTAGAATAACATTTGTCATGCCGTCCTACACAAATACATGCGCGTTAGCTTCGTAAATATTGCTGTGATTTTTAGTTCGGACGATGAAAAATTTTGATGGACGGATTTTAAAACGGTACGACGAATTTAAGAAATAAAGTCAGTTGCGTAATTTCAATATTAATATGCTTTAATAATCGCTTTTCAGTGATTTCAAAGTTCACGGATCGGAAGGTAAGTGTGTTTTAGTCAAATCAGCACAAGAACTTTTGGAGTACTCATTAAGTCCATCCAACAAATGATGAAAATTAGAATGGCTTTATTTACTACGACGGGAATTAGAAATAAACCCTACATCTGAACATTGTTTATACCTCGTCTACGGGCAAGACATTGTCATCCGAGAAAATTTAATTATCTCCAGGAAGAATGGATTGCATCATAGTGTCTGGCTAGGAACAAAAATTTAATAAATTCACTTCTAGTAATCTGTTGATATTAATACTATCATCTGCTTGAATATTTTGCCGTATGAACTTTGCCGATAATCGTTTGTGTCTTTACTTCGTCTATGTATAATGATAGGATCATGTTCATGCTATGAAATGGCTCACCAGACCATCTCTGTTTATCTTCCATGCTAACAAATGGGAAGCAAACAGTCTTTGCCGTTCACTTTTTCTGATGAATGCTACGCATAAGGCTGGTCGAAGATTAGAAACAGCTCGAACAATGATCTGCCGGACCATACTACCAACCACACAATCATTGATTTGCCGTCTAAAGGGCGAACATGAAATTAGTGCAACACAGTAAATTTACTATGAATGCTGTTGTATTTATCGGATTATAAAACCTAATTTATAGAGCAGTTTTAGTCGAGTACTAAGTTTAATTTTCGTAAATTGGATCAATTGTTAAAGGTTGTACAGCCCTATGTGGAACCTTTTTTTATTTTTTCATCTTTACATAGGGTACGGGAGGGTATTCCCATCACGCTACTAATTTCGGCATACTTTATCTTTTTTGGCTACACTTTCCCAAATAAAAACTTTGCAGCTATATAACAATACTGAAACGAATGTAGCACTCATAGACTTTAATGTGTTATAACTATTTTCATACAAATGTACGTAATTCGCTAAATTTTATTCAATAAACATCAAAACCACAGTTTTTCCACTAGCACGTAACCAGGCTGAAAAAAACAGCAACAATCGCTTACGCGTATCCGCTCTTGATGATGGTTTGGAAAACATACAATTATGATCACGTTTACTTATTCTAGAAACTAAACAGCTGTGAATTAGGCTATCACAGAACAATTCTACTTCTTTTTTATCACGGAAGAACACAAAAATGCCCCTCTGATATGAAAATATAAATCAATTTTCATTCACTAGCCATTAGCAGCATTTTGTTTTTAATTCCAGCATATGGTGCGTTATTTACACTACTACCGATATGTGAGGCCTGAAACGCCTGAAAAGCTTCTATCGTGTTGATATAGCTAGTATTTGAGTGACAACCACTTGCTTCTGGTGCTAATGCTAATGTATATGCACGATTCAATGACAAAGTAGGCAATAGCGACACGTCAATCGGTCTCTCTTTTGATCTGTTTTTGCAAAGCATCTAATTCCTGTGCAGGCTATTTCGGCCGGTCGGATTTAAAAAACACAGACGCCACTATAGAAAATGGGCCCAATTAAGCCGCAGCGACTTCATCATTTCTCGCGGCTATAACTCAAATTCAGTAGCATTTCATTAAGACCAAAATACACGCCGATATTCAGTAAATAATATTCAATCAACTGGTACAAAAATCTTGTCTCGAATGAATATAGTTTCAACGTAATTCCTGAATATTGTTCAGGCTACCGCTGAATGGGCTGAAAATATCCTCCCGTACCCTATTTTACTTTCTCCTTAGTCTTTCTGAGTTCCAGCACCATTGCGGTCTTATAGGTTTCAATTAGGTGGTAGTTCGGTTGGATCGTGTCTTTGGGGACAAAATGTACTTAATTAGCCGCATACCATTTCAACACGCTTTTAGATTAGTGACATGAAGCTATATCGAACCAAAAGAGTAATTTTTCATTGTGCTTTTCAAAAAGAGGAGGCACTCAGTCTTTCAAATTTCATTATGGTATCTGGTATGGTCACTATGGTAAGATGGTGTCTTTTGTGATGAAAATCTCACTTCGCTTACCACAGGTGCGGATAGCCTGTCAAAAAACTGTTAAAACGAACATCTACATCTATTTAATTACACCTTTCTTTTTTTGCACGGATTTTTTTTACACGGATTTTTTTTACTCGGATTTTTTTTTACTCGGATTTTTTTTTACTCGGATTTTTTTTGCGCGATTTTTTTTTTGCACGGTTTCTCGAAATAACACGGTTTTTCGAAAATTTCGCCAACAACAACAACACTCCATTCTTTTTTGTCACGGATTTTTTAACACAGATTTTATTGCAAGACTAGTTTTGCACGGTTTCTCGAAATAACACGGTTTATTTTTGCACGATTTTTGTACACGACACTCATCCCCTGTGTAAAAAAGAATTTGGTGTACGTTCCGCCATAACTCCAGAACAGCTTGACCGTTCTCCACCATACTTGGCACACATGTTTCTTTCTTGACATAAGGGAATCAGCACGGGGGGCTGATAAAAAGCGGGGAAGGGGGGGGGGGGGGGTGTATATGAAGAGGAAGCACATAACTCCGAAACGTCTGCACGGTTCTTCATCAAACGTCATTTGTCAGACATGTTCTTAGATATAAAAGAATCAGCGCAGGGGGGTTGACAAACGAGGGAGACGGTCTGTTACAAGGAGGCGCAAGGTTCTAATAGGTTGAGGGGTGCATTTCTGATTTCTGTCTCGTTTTACAGGGATTACCGAGAAGATTTAGTGGCTGAAAACAACAGAAGGGAAACTGACAAAGTGAGTAACCATATTCAAATGAAGAAAAAAGGTATTATTTCTTGCATTATGAGAATTTTTGTTACAATAACAGAACTTAGGACAAAGGGGTTCCGAGTAAGATCGGGCAATCTGCTAGTTGAACATATCTTTCCCGAACCTAATTTAATATAATCTAATTACTTGTTATCTAATCTAATACTCATTACTTGAATCAAGCATATTTTATTGTCAATGGTCAGGCCAACTGCTCAGCATGTACCGCAAAGAATTCAAACAATAAAACGGAACCAAGCGTAATACCTAATTCCATTCAGCTCCTTGAAATTGATGGGAAGGAGGAAAGCGTGCATCTCCCGTACCAAACGCTTCTTCTATACCTATAAAGAAGGATTTCTGTCTGTCTGTCTGTCTGTATGTTCCTTATAGAATCGAAAACTACTGAACCAATCGGCATGAAAATATGCATGTAAAGGTTTTTTGGGGCCAGGAAAGGTTTTAGTGATGGTTAGAAACCCCTCCCCCCACTAAGAGGGGGGGCTCCCATATAAATGAAACACAAATTTCTGCATAACTCGACAACTAATCAAGCAAATAGAACAAAATTTGGCATGTGGGTGTTTTCGGTGACAAGAATTTATTCTATGGTAAATTGAGACCCCTCCCCTCTTTATAAGGGGAATTATAACTCCTCTCCTCTTTAAAAGGGGGGGCTTCCATACAAATTTCCTCATAGCTCGAGAAGTAATTAAGCAAATGGAACCAAATTTGGCATGTGGGTGTTTTTGGAGATAAAAATTTTTTCTATGATGAATTGGGACCCCTCCCCGTTTTAGGAAGGGGGGATCCTATACACATGAAATTCAAATTTTCTCATAACTGAAGAACTAATCAAGCAAATGGAACAAAATTTGGCATGTGAAAGTTTTCGAGGGCAAGAATATTTTCTATGGTGAATTAGAACCCCTCCCCACTTTAAGAGGGGGGCTCCTATACAAACGAAATACAAATTTCCTCATAACTCGAGAACTAATCAAGCAAACGGAACCAAATTTGACACGTGGGTGTTTTTGGAGGCAAAAATTTTTTCTATGATGAACTGAGACCCCTCTTCACTTTAGGAGGGGGGGCTCCTATACAAATGAAATACAAATTTCCTTATAACTCGAGAGCTAATCAAGCAAATGAAACCAGATTTGGCACGTGAAAGTTTTCGAGGGCAAGAATATTTTCTATGGTGAATTAGGACCCCTCTCAACCGTAAGAGGGGGGGCTCCTATACAAACGAAATACAAATTTCCTCATAACTCGAGAACTAATCAAGCAAATGGAACCAAATTTGGCACGTGGGTGTTTTTGGAGACAAAAATTTTTTCTATGATGAATTGGGACCCCTATCCACTTTAAGAGGGGGGCTCCTATACAAATGAAATTCAAATTTCCTCATAACTCGAGAACTAATCAAGCAAATAGAACCAAATTTGGCATGTGGAGGTTTCTGGAGGCAAAAATATTTTCTATGGTGAATTAGGATCCCTCCCAACTTTAAGAGGGGGTGCTTCTACACAAATGAAATACAAATTTCCTCATAATTCGACAACTAATCAAGCAAATGGAACCATATTTGGCATGTGGGTGTTTTTGGAGGCAACCATTTTTTCTATGATGAATTAGGACCCCTTACCTTTTTAAGAGGGGGGGCTCTCATACAAACGAAATACAAATTTCCTCATAACTCTAGAACTAATCTAGCAAATGGAACCAGATTTATCATGAGGGTATTTTTGTAGGCAAGAATATTTTCTATGGATTTCCCCACTTTAAGAGGGGGGGGGGGCTCCTTTACAAATGAAAAACAGATTTCCTCATAACTCGAGAACTAATCAAGCAAATGGAACCAAATTTGACATGTAAGTGGTTTTGGACGCAAGATTTTTTGCTATGGTGAATTGAGACCCCTCTCTTCTTTAGAAAGCGAGTTATGGCCCATCTCCCCTTTAAGAGGGTGGGCTTCCATACAAATGAAATGCAAATTTCCTCTTATCTCGAGAACTAATCAATCAAATGGAACCAAATTTGGCATGTGGGAGTTTTAGATGGCAGAAATTTTTTCTATGGTGAATTACGACCCCTTCCCCTTTTAAGAGGGGAGCTCCCATACAAATGAAATTCAAATTTCCTTATAACTTGAGAACTAATCAAGCAAATGGAACCAAATTTGGCATGTGGGAGATTTTGGAGTCTTGAATTTGTTTTACGATAGTTAGAGACCTCTCATCCCTGTGGTAGGGGGATATGGACTCTCATACAAATAAAACAGAAATTTTTGCGAAACTCAAAAACTAATCGAACTCAAGAAATTCGAGACTCTTCCATAAAACATTAGTCAATACAAGACCACAAAAACTATCTGTAGTAACACTAGATCATTTAGGACTAGACGGTCGCGAGTGTTGCCGGTGACCCGTCGTCGGAAGCGCCGCCCACTGGAGGGCTTGCAAAACTCGAGATTGTGACAAAGATCATCCGAGATTCATGATTTATGTACAACACAGGTTAATTTGTGGCAATACGAAGTTTGTCGGGTCAGCTAGTACATAATATATTTACAATACAATCGTTGGGAATATCTTTGCTAATAAAAGTCGAGTGAAACTACGGACCATCGGCGATGAACTAATAGCATTTAGACCAGAAGTCAAGTTGCGTTTGGCCAAGGATATAGCGCCTTATTTCGCTCTCTGAAAATGGGTTAAAAACACCAGCTACCAAAAATATTAGTTCAATGGCTTGCTCAAAACTACAGAAATCGAAACCGAAACTACCGAAAACCACACGACCTTGCACCACCTAGCTTTGCTACTCAATTATACAAATTGGAGTATTTATAGGTATTGCCATGTGGAGGCGCTAGGTAGGGGCTTGGGATGGCTAGAACAATGATGGGCGTTTCTTCCTAGTTACCTTCTCCATCTCATACCCCCAGATCTGTTTTGGTGTAAAACTTCTGTTGTCTGTTCAATTGTTCTGAAGTCTGTTGGCAGTAACTTTGACGTATGTTTTGTCATTCATCACACAGCAGTTGTATCTGGTCAACAGGGCTGTCCTGCACTCAGTGCATCTATTTTGCTTATTCTACTGTAACACCTTAATCAAGCAAAATTCAAAAATATTACGCATGGGGCATTTATAGAGCCTGTTATTATCCATACGATTGCTGAACAATGTATTGCTCTATCTTATGTATTTACGGCGCACTCCCAGTTCACACTGGGTAATGACTATGACACTGCGCTTCGCCAGAAATATATTAGCACTGTTCCTTCTGGATAATTGCATGTTGCTCAGTCACGGCCAGCCTCAACTGACGCTTCCGCATAAAAATAATCATTTTGGCCAGGTAATTTTTCAACGTTTAGTTGGTTGCTCCGATCTCCTGGCTCAAGGCGCCGTTATGCTCTCGGTTTTCCTCTTCAGTTTCTCTTTTCTTTGCCCAGGCTTTCGCTCAACGCACTCGCCTTTTACCAGAATGGATACGGGATTGACTATATCCGGCCAGCACGAAATGCCTCACAATATTCATTTTTTCGCTCCGGAGTGGAGCTGATAGTAAGAACAAAGCAACGAGCGTAGTTGTTTGATTATTTTCGCCATGACTGCTGCAAATCAACTGGTAACGCTGTCAGACAGCTCAAGTATCTAAAAAACCTATTTTTTACAGACTTGTGTTATTTTTCCGAGTTTCAAATTACCCAACAAGATGTTAGGTGAATTTTATGTATTCCGAGGCGCTGGATATAAAATAGATGTCCATTTCTCTCCACCACATTTTTTGTAAAACTTACTTTTTATATGGAAAACTTCCAAATTCTATGAAAAAATCAAAACCACAGATCCGTAATAAAAAGTCTAAACTAAGTTTTATTTATTAATTTTTCAAATTTTCTACTTAATAAACACAAAAAACCGAAATATTTTTCTACACGATTTTCAAAGTTTATAAGTATCAGTTAGAAAGTTCTATTCAGTTTTTTTGCAGGCTTAATTTAAAATGTTGAGAGAGAGAGGGAAGAAATCAGAGAGAGAAGGAGTGGAAGAGAGCGGGATATTAGCATGGTTCTATATAACTGTGTGTCGTCTGCCAAGTTATACCTTCAGGCCGATTTCTTATCTATGCCGATGACCTCAAGCTCTTCCTTATCGTACGTTCGACATCAGATTGCATTGAACTACAGCAGCATTTGAATGATTTTCATGACTGGTGTTCCCGAAACCTCCTGGTATTGAGTGTATCTAAGTGCTCTGTGATCTCTTTTTCACGTAGGAAAAACTTTATTCTTTGGAATTATACTCTTTCTGAAGAGCAACTCAACAGAGTAACAGTAATAAAAGATCTTGGGGTACTATTGGACACACAAATGTCTTTTAGAAACCATTACTCGCATATTATAGCACAGGCGAACAGAAATTTGGGATTTATCGTAAGAATTGCCAAAGATTTTAATGATCCATACTGCTTACGAGCATTGTATTTCTGCCTTGTTCGTTCTGTATTGGAATCCTCAGCTATTATATGGAGCCCATACGCCGTTTCATGGTCAAACAGAATCGAAGCAGTTCAATCAAGGTTCCTGCGCTATGCTCTAAGACGTTTGCCTTGGCAGAACCCAGTGGAGTTACCACCATACATTGATCGTTGCCGCTTGCTCGACATGAATACGCTGGCCAGAAGAAGGGACATTTCCAGAGCAGTTTTTGTTGGAAAGCTGCTACTAGGGGAAATCGATTCGCCTTTCATCCTATCTAAAATAAATATTAACATTCCGCCTAGAAGCCTAAGAACATGGGACTTTCTAAGACTGCAATACCAGCGTACTCAATACGGCCAAAACGAACCCATCAGGGCGATGAGTGATATTTTTAATAAATACTATGTTCACTTTGATTTTTGCATGTCCAGTGTTAGTTTTAAGACAAGACTACGAAGATTATTTTAATATGTATGACGCCTACTAGAAATTTGATTAGTTATTAAGAAGTGTATGATTTTTGTGTATTTGTATGTAATACACTACTTACGAATTTGTAAATACTGAAAATGGTCAAAAGATGATGGGGTTTTTACGCCTCTTTGAGAATGGCGTATGTTAGACTATCTCAAAGGGGCTTTTCCCCATCCAATTCAAGTAAATTTCATGGAGGCCCAAGTGGCCAGATGGAAAATAACAACAAATAAACAAATAAACAAATTACGAGTGTCAGTCAGATTAAAATTATTCGTAGTTATTAGCCGACGATAATGTTTGATAAGATAAGCATCTGGAAGTGTTGGGTTTTCAAAATTTCTTGACGACTTCGTCAGTAATACTGAATACAGAAAATATTTTCCTACAGATATCCGTTTTCTTGTTATTTTCATTATTATTGACTCTTATATGACCATACGCCGACAGGACGTCAACTATTTTGAAGAGGGAGGAAGTGTCAGATGCGAAGTATGATTAATTGGAAAATTTCGATACAGATTAAAAATGTATCGGATTGTTTCGGAATGGTAGAATTAGGAGAATATAACAAAATTAGGTATTAGACTACCTAATATAACGGGCGGCAGTAGTTTAGTGAGTAAAACATTCGGGTACCAACCGAAAGAGCGTGGTGGTGCAGGTGGGGGCCATTGCACAAGCCGATATATTTTTGGTCTATATCGAAATTTTTCAAGTTATCCAATTAATTATCAGACACTTCCTTTTTCAAAATACTACCTTGCTGGTGTTGAGAAAAACACCGTGCATCTCCTTTGAAACTCAATATTACAAAAGCATGCCGAGTACCCAATAAGGATTGTGGGTCTTAAATTTGCCGAAATGGAACAAACACTCAAGTTTTAAACCAAATCGAAGCATTTTTAAATCCCAGCTTTTTGTTTAAATTTATGGAATTGCCACATAATTATTTGGTTTAACAAAGTTCCATTCTGTTGTGGATGGATTCTGCTAATTTGATACATAAGCCGGTGCGAAATTTGTCATGTTGAAACTGAGCATTCTGTTTTGTTGTTCAATAATTGTAAAGTGTCACTCCTTTTTTTCCTTACGTCGATTTCATCGCGATTGATGTCGTAACAATCACCGTAAAATTACACAGTACAATGCATCGTTTGCACCAGCATAATTAAACTAATTATGACACAATTTTCTTTGAATCATTCGTTTTCCATAGCGACCGATTGAACTGTGCAGCTAAAATTAAAATAACAAAGCCCGATATGAGCATGGTTTTCCAATCGCTGGTTGGCGCTGAGATTAACGTGACTGATCACGTGCGCGTGCAATAAAAAGTTTAATGCTCTTATAGGGAAAGTACCTATAAATAAAGCGATATATTTTTTTTATATCCTCCTCGTGGCGCTCAAAATGGCTCATTCTGCTTGTGCGGTAGGATTCCCGAAAGCATTAATATTCAACGCAAGAATTTCGCGGACGATGCTTTCGAATGCCGCGAATCGGCTCCCGCGGATGGTGGCTTTTGAATTCGTAAGACGTAAATTTGTTTTATGACCTTTCAACTTGTTTCTGTGGATAAATGCAAGGAAGATAGACCGTTTGCTTGCTTGTGTATATTTTTTGACGTAGGACTACGTCTTACGGCAAGTTTTGAGATAGGGTGTCATTCCCAAAAATCGAAAAATGCGAGCGTCACGAAAAATGAAAGGTTTTGAGCGCTAATAACTCAGCGGTTTTCCGATCGATTTTCAATATTCTTACACCAATCGATCGGAAAATCTTCTAAGAATTGACCCAAATGAAGAAAAGCATGGATTTTTGATGTTGAACTATTGAAAAATTGAAAATAATGAACTTATGTTTTACCAGAATTCTCGCTTCGTGATTGGTTGGAAGATTCTTTACGATGATCTAAACCTATACCAATTTGATATCTGTGCTTGGGAAGTAAGCCAAAACAAGTGACCAAGTTTCCTCATTTCAACTAGTGATGTCCGTTAATCGTTCGATTAATTCAAGTAATCGAATAACTATAAAAATATTCGAATAATTTTTAATCGAATACTGCCAGCACGAGTAGTTGAATTAATCGAATAGTTCAAGGGAAATAATATGAATGCGAATAATCCCCGAATAATGGCCGCTAATCGTTCATAATCGTTCGATTAATCGAATTATTGAAAAAACTATTCGAATATTTCTAATCGAATACTACTAGTACGAATAGCTGAATTAATCGATTAATGCAGACAACGCTCGCCGATTAATCGGTAATCGAATAATTGAAAATTTCGGACATCACTAATTTCAACAAGATTTCTTAACACCACGGTTCAACCTAGACCATTTTGATGTCCTTGCTTGGGAAGTACGCCACGGAAAGTAACAAAGCCTCCTCGTGCCAACAGATTTCTTACGAACGCGATTAAACCTAGTCCAATTTGATGTCTGTGTTAGGGAAGTGTGCCAGAAAAAATGACAAGTTCGTTGTCCCAACAGATCCCAAATTCTTTACTGCGAGACGATTAAACCTCGGCGAACTTGATGTCTGTGTTGGATAAATGTGCTACAGCTGTAGTGTTCGTTTATAATACGTCTCTGTATGAATACGCATGCTTGCCGTTTCATGAGAAGTGTAGTGAAAAGATGTGCTGTTGATAAAATAGGATTGAATTGGTAAAATCCCTTCAACGTGGGACACCATGGATAATAAAAACAATCTTTAATTTCAGTAAGGTAGCAGGAAAGCAATAGTTTGTGTTCTTGATTTTGTTAAATTGTTTTCAAATGCACAATCTTTTGAGAATTGAACGTGTGCAATGTTACTACTTTTAGCGTTTTTGTTTTTTAACCTGGGTTTATTCCAACCGACCACTGAATAAACAAACATTTTCGCGAGCATAAACAAACGTTTTCGGGTTGTCAGTGTATTGCTTATTGCGAGGTTCAAACTGTGAAAAAACTCAGCGCGAACCCGTCGCCTAAAAAGTGCAACCCAGAGAGAAACTAACTTCAACCTGAGTGCAAAAACAAACGTTTTGACAGCCGTTCGATTGGACCTAAGCAAAAACAAAAACGGTATTTGATAAATGTTACATACAATGCATGTAGCATGTATATATGTTGCATATAGCATGTATACATGAAGAATCGAATGATTACAAGCATGAATACATGCCACTATCATTACAACCCAAGTAGCACACTTTAGGTTGATTTAGTTGTAGCAACCGAATTACGACTGAAATTAGTCATATTTCGGTTATTAAAACAAATTTGTAACAACCGTGCTAGTAGGGAAAGAGACTTACGTAGTCCTGCGACACCTATATATGCGGTCGTGTCTTGTACACAACCCGTCTGATTTTTTTTTTAGCAATTTAACAAATTAATACTTACTTTCCTGTGCTAACAGCACCGTAGTTAGGTAAAACTAGAACTGGGTAATTAAAATGTCATAGCTCAATTTTTTAATGTGTTCAAATTCAAGACACGCGAAAGCCTTAAATCAGAGTTCTTTGTTTGGGTCAGTCCGATACTCGACAACTAGGTCGTATCGTAGAACGGGATAACATTGATCATTGGGGGTAACATTGATCAGTTCAGGAAAGTTGGCAGTTTAGTAGTAGTTAGTTAGTAGTAGTAGTTAGTAGTTAGTAGTTTATTTCACTTATTTATGCGAATGGTCCATCTGATCAACGTTACCCCGGTGATCAATGTCACTCCGGTGATCAATGTTACCTTGTTTTACGGTACTAAGAATATGTACATTACTACAGATTATTCCTGTCCAATAGATTTCTTTTAATACGTTGGCCAAAAAATGTCGGCTTAGCTGTCTGTTGAGTTTCCACCTTCTCAGTTATTTCGGAGGACTATTTTTAGCAATACACTTTGCTGAAATATGATGTCAAGTGTTGCATACCCCCCTGATAGAACTTATTTTTTTAACGATGGTTGAAATAGCTTGAAATGTCAATTTCGTCTAATCAACGTGGTCTAAAATGGTGGTCTTGGGGAACGTAGAAACCGTTTCGCATAACGTTCCGTTGATACAAGAAAAGTTAAAATTTATTATATAGGACAGTAAAACGTGAATATTCTAACTTTAAAATGTTAACCAAACTATACACATATTATCTGTACTTCTAATAGACGAAACAGGTACATTTTAATGCTGTTACCAGCAATCGATACCATTTTCCTAGAAGGCAAATCTGCTACTGTTGCCTAGCGTAGCATACATACGAGGAGGATTGCATTATGTTTGATTTGAACTAACACATTTCGACTGCTTCCAAATGAGTGGTAGCATGTTTTGTTTGTTTGCCTCTGATATTTCGATTGTTTTCTGCGAAAAGGGTAAACGATTTGTTCCCATTCGTTGGTATAAATTGAGCAAATATGTGACCAAGCTGTTCAATCGAAGGCCAAATGTTTGTTTTTGAATGTGGAAGCCGTTCGAGTGAAAACGCACTAAATATAGTATAACATACCTACCTGTATTTGACACGGGTTTCGAGACACCATGCGAAATGTTCTCTTTGACGTAATTTACTTCTAACTTATTTTTTGATTATGTGATTGGTGGAACAGGTGCTTTGAGTTGTTTCTTGTAGTATTTTTTGTAACATTCCAACATTCAAATTAAAAATAATAAAAAGTTATTCAAAGCGGGACACTTTTCGGGTCGCTTATTCATCCGGGAAAAATCATTCGAATCCGGGACATCTAGTTAGGTTACATAAAGCACTAATTTTAAAGCAAGATTTCCAATCTTGACCTGTAAAATTGCTTCGAAATTGTTGTTGTTTTAAAGGTATTTTGAGAACAATTTTCTTTGAGGGACATCATAGATCCTATTTCAATAGGACACCGCCTCTAGTTTTTTATCATAAATAACAGAAGTTTGCGCTAGTGTTTCATCATGCGCCATGCGTGAGAGTATGCTTGAAGCTATCAATGCTTCCCTGTTGAATGCAACAGATGTCGTTACTTTATAACGCATATTGTTCATTTCGGAAATAGCCCAATTTTGCGCGACAATAAATTTACTCAACGCAGCAACATTACTCTCTCATAGTTGGTAAACATTGTTTTTATTTATTGCGTTCATGTTGCGAAATTTAATTTTTTCGAATTGAAATGTCGCAAACATATTCAGCTTCTGGCTCTCGTACGGTATCAAATCACTTTTCCGGGCTCCCGGATGAATGGTAGTAAGATGCTGTATAGGAAAATGAAGAGGTATAGGAAAAGTTTGTTTTTAATCAAAATTAGGCAGAAATTATGAAAATTAAGTATAACAGAGTAACTGTACCACAAATAAAATATGATTAGTGATTGTTTTTCAGGTAGATATACATAGATAAGTGAGAAATTTCGATTTTACTACCACTAGAAAAGCGCCATCTCTTGAAAAGCAACGGTTCGTTCAGACAAAATTTTGTAAAAAACTCATTTCGAGCGAATGATTAGAAGTAGGCAAAGCAAAGCAAAGCCATGGGTATAAACGTCCTTCAGAACTTGACCCTTCTTTATCGACAGACTTCTAGCCGGTTATTAGAGTACAGGAAAATTACGGGGCTAGTGCAAAGATCCTATTAACTCTGTAGCGGCACCGATCAGTCGAGATTCAAACATACGACGACTGGCTTGTTGGGCTAGCAATCATCGTATCCCGAAACTAACTGGGCGGGCTGCATTTGGTAGGCAGTTTTGTGAATAATCCCACTTAAATACGTGCAAAAAATTAAATTTTGTTTGTTATTAATTGAATAATGACATGAATTTTCATTCCACAAACCCAATTCTGCGTTTGATGAAGGCGCTGTAGGTTCGAAAATGACCCAATTGTTGTTTTTTTATTACCATATTTTTATTTCATCGGATTGCGAGCTTAGCATAATGTTGGACAGAAGGAAGTATACAATGTTCAGAACCGAACTGAGGATTTGTTTTTATGTCTCAGCATTCAATATATTTTCGTTTGTGAGGCTGTTAGGTTACGCCAGTAGAAAACAAACTGGCGCTTTTCTGGAAAATCGACCGTAGGAGAACATCGAAATTCCAACATTCATGAATTATTTATTTCTTCAAACATGCACAGCTATGAATAAAGGAGAAAAAATTTCGCATTAAATTCCACTACTATTACAGCTGAGTAGTATGAACCGACAGCTGACTTGATTATCGATTTTGCTGATTGTGCAGCTTCCTAGTCGTGTAATTTTATTGTTTTCGCTTTCACTACCCTAAGACAGTTACACGCCTGGTGGTTAATAATAAAATCCTCCCTTTTATTCCTAAGGTCAGACACACCCAGTAAGGAAAGCCATGAGTCATAGGCGAACTAAGCCTTTTTCGAAACAGAATTGAATATTGTAGAATTCCAGTTGATGACATTAGTTTTTCTCGTCGAGGTTTAGCTTGAAAGGTTATCATTTACCTGTTACCTATTTGCTTTCGCGTTGTTCGATGTTTAGTTTGAAATTATTTATTATGTTGTAACTTAATGATGATGACAGACATTTTGTAACATACACCAGCGAGAAAAAATGGCTATAAATTTTCGCTTTCTAAATTTGAGACTTTTGTACGGCTAGATTGGAAAAGATAGTGACCTATTTAATTTATCGGTTTTTCCTCCAATCACTATGCTGTGCTTCAAACATTGTCGTCACTACCGTCCATTGTATGACTGCATCTCCTTTGTTTGTGATGATGGCCGTCCATGTTCACATTGTCATTTTATTCGTCTAATTCTTTGTAATCCTATTAAAAGCTCATCATTCTTTCCATACCGGGCAAACTAAAATGAGGAATTGCTCTGATTGCTAGGTAGATGGAATATGGAAATTATCACACAATTAATTCAACACTCCCAATGTATTTTCTTCGGAATATGTCTTGCACCTTACCGGCCGGTGGGAGACGAACCTTCACAGACTTCACATTTATGACCGGCTTTGACAGATTGTGCTACACTTAACTGACACCGTTTCACGTTCGCTTGAAATGAATAGACCGACCAGCAGAGAACCGAGAATGTCCGTCGTGGTTGTGGTTGTCGTTGGACCATAATACCTCGTGATAATGGGTCTTTTATGGATTAGTTAAAAGTTTTATATTAAACGTCTCGTTATGAATAAAGAGCGCCGCCGCGTGGCGACACGCTCCTACGGCAGGGATTTCCGTGCGTATAAAAATAGCGCGTGGTGTCTGCGAGACTTCGAGGCAGATGATGAGCGAAAAATAAATGTAATAACAATCATGTCCAAGTGGATATAACGAGATCCGGAAATGCAGCTATTTTTAGTCTTTACCACTTGAGTAGGGGCTTGTTTCCCCTTGAAGTGCGATTTGTTCGTGACAAGCTTTGCTGCGCTAATTAATTTGTCAGATTAAGAGCTCGAGAGCGATCTATTTAGATAACCGGTGAGGTGGATGCGATGTAATTACAGGTTACGACAAGAGACAATCATTTTTTTACGGAAATTAGGAAATATCAATTATCACTTATTTTTGTATGCCTCTTGTTGAAGATTGTTTAAGGGTTCTGTTAAAGGTTATGAATACGAACCCTGAAAGTTTTTTAATATTCATCCTTTTTGATGAAGTAGTTTTAAAGGATTCTGTCATCCCTAATAATGTTTCGTAAAATAAACTCATTAAGTAATTAGTAATTAGTATTTGGGAAAATCAAACATTTTATAATTGATTTTTAAGATGTATGATAAGGATTATAGCACATTATTGATATTAGAGTTGACAAAATAGTGAATAATTCTAATTGATAATACATCTTTAAATTCAAATTGAATTGTTACCATTCATATCAATTTACAAATATGTTTGGTGTGCCTCAAGGCAGTAATATGGGGCGTTTACTTTTTTGCTGTTTTCAATGACGCAAGCATACTGCTTGGTACTGGTGATAAAACTAGTTTATTATGACGATCTGAAACTGCCCCTTGCTATACGATCCATTGATGACTGTTGCCGAAGCCGAATACAATGGCTGCTGGTCGTCAGCTGGTGCCGTAGAATTCGGTTACTCGTTAGTATCGCCAAATGGAATCTTATGATTTTTCACCGTATGGTTAAACCTGTAATATTCGACAACCAAGCACTTACGAAAGTGGATCATGTTAACTTGGCGTGTGTTAATCATGTTAATTTGGCGTTCTGCTGGATGCCAAACTTCCAAATCTTCACCTTGCGAATGTTATCATCAAAGCAACACATCAGTTTGGTTTCATTTCAAAAATTAGTTCGAAATTTGAACGATCCTCACTACCAAAAGGCCATATATTGTTTGTTTGTATGGCCACTATTTGAATATGCTACACTTAAACTGACTCCACCGAATGATGTTCAGATTTAACGGAGTGTGCATCCCTAGGCTACGGAAGATAGGAATAATTGAAGGTAGGCATAAATGTGATAGGAATCAGTCATAATGGACGCTAATGAACGATAGGCATAATGGATGTTAAGGAATGGTCGTGCGGAAGGCATAATGTATGGTATGCACGTTAGGCAATCTAAATGACCGCATCACGAATGACCGAAAGTGAACTTGACGAAATAACATATGGTGTAGATCTACTCCTACATACTAATGGTCGAAACACGAATGGCTGAGTCACAAATGGCCGAATTGCACATGGCCGAAAGTCATAGATAATATTTGCTGCTTTCGACCTGTTCAAATGTTGGGTATATACTGTCCTTGCTCGCTACCTTTCGTTTTGACGCGACTAAGGGATAACCCCTACAAATCAGTAAATCTAGGAAAATGCATGCACCTAAATAGAGTTCTGCAGGTGGACTGCCCCTCTCTTTGTCGGTACTTTCGACGGGTCGCGGACAATCCTCGTGGCCTGCATCCGTCTCGCATTGAATCGTCTATGAAAAGCCATTAAACATTTGTCAGGGAATTATAACAAAAGGGCGGTATGAAAAATGTTCGTCTGCCAAATTGTCCCTTATGTTTAGGTTTTCTGGCAAACGACGTTATACCAAGCAGTATTATGCTGAATGAATTTATGTTAAATGGGCGGTAAAAATGACAAATAAAGCGTGTAGGGCGCTATATCTCTGCATATTAGCGTTGATAGGAGGAAATTCTTATCAACTTAGGGACTATATTGGCTCGTTTCGTTATCCCTGATTTTTATTTTCAGGTACAGGCAGTGGTTGGAGAATTTGCGAAAAAGTGATCATTTGAATCGATGAACATGCCTCATGAACATACACTATTCGCCTGCCTCGCCGATAGTGCACGCTTACTTACTTACTTAATCAGCTCCAGGCCGTGGTTTCCTCTGCTGTACGAAGAAGTCGTCTCCATTCTACTCGGTCCATGGCCGCAATTCGCCAGCCACGTAGTCTACGTAGGGTCCGCAGGTCGCCTTCCACTTGATCGATCCATCTTGCTCGCTGCGCGCCCCGCCGTCTCGTTCCAGTCGGATCGTTATTGAGAACTTTTTTAACCGGGCAGTCGTCCGACATCCTCACGACATGCCCAGCCCATCGCAGGCGACCGATTTTTGCAGTGGCAGCGATGGGTGGTTCCCTAAGCAGCTGATGCAATTCATGGTTCATTCGCCTCCTCCACGTTCCGTCTTCCATCTGCACTCCGCCGTAGATGGTACGCAACACCTTCCGTTCGAAAACACTAAGGGCGCGTTGGTCCTCCACGAGCATAGTCCATGTCTCATGGCCGTAAAGGACTACCGGTCTAATCAGCGTCTTGTAGATTGTTAACTTCGTGCGGTGGCGAATTTTGTTCGATCGCAGCGTCCTACGGAGTCCAAAGTAGGCACGATTTCCTGCCATAATGCGTCTTTGCATTTCTCTGCTGGTGTCGTTGTCTGCGGTAACCAGTGAGCCCAGATACACGAACTCTTCTACCACCTCGATTTCATCACCGTCTAAATGAATCCGGGGAGGGAGGTCAGCATTCACTTCTTTAGAACCTCTTCCTTTCATGTATTTTGTTTTCGATACATTAATGACAAGTCCTATCCGTTTGGCTTCAGCTTTCAGTCCGATGTACGTTTCCGCCATCCTCTCAAAGGTACGTGTAATGATGTCAACGTCGTCAGCGAAACCAAGAAGCTGGACGGACTTCGTGAATATCGTGCCACTCGTGTCTATACCCGCTCTTCTTATCACACCCTCCAAAGCGATGTTAAACAGCAAACATGAAAGCCCATCACCTTGCCGTAACCCTCTTCGAGATCCAAAGGGACTCGAGACTGCCCCTGATACTCGAACAACACACATTACTCGATCCATCGTCGCCTTGACCAATCGCGTTAGTTTATCCGGAAATCCGTAGTAGTGCATAATCTGCCATAGCTGATCTCGATCGATCGTGTCGTACGCCGATTTGAAGTCGATGAATAAATGATGCGTGGGCACGTTGTATTCGCGACATTTCTGCAACACTTGCCGAAGCGCGAAAATCTGGTCCGTGGTGGCACGGGCACCCATGAATCCCGCTTGATATTGCCCCACGAACTCCTTTGCAAATGGTGATAGTCGACGACATAAAAGTTGGGAGAGTACCTTGTAGGCGGCGTTCAACAGTGTGATTGCGCGGTAATTGCAACAATCCAACTTGTCGCCCTTTTTGTAGATCGGACACACGATGCCTTCCGTCCACTCCTCCGGTAGTAGCTCATCCTCCCAAATCTTGACAATGACCCAGTGCAGCGCTCTAGCCAGTGCGTCACCACCGTATTTCAGCAGCTCGCCGGGTAGCTGATCAGCCCCAGCCGCTTTATTGTTCTTCAGCCGACCGATCTCTTCTGCTACCTCCTGGAGGTCAGGGGCTGGTATTCTGTCGTCTTCTGCACGTGCTCCAAGATCTATTGCCATATCGTCACCTCCATGTTCAGCTACATCGCTGTTAAGGTGCTCGTCATAAAACTGCTTCCACCTCTCGATCACCTCACGTTCGTTCGTGAGAAGATTACCGTCTGAGTCTCGACACATATCGGCCTGCGGCACATGGCCTTTGCGCGAGCGGTTTAACTTCTCGTAGAACCTCCGTTTATCGTTAGCACGGTACAGTTCTTCCATCGCCTCGCGATCCCGATCTTCCTGTTGGCGCTTTTTCCTCCGGAAGACCGAGTTTTGCCTGTTCCGTGCTTGTTTATATCGATCCACATTCGCCCTCGTACGGTATTGCAGCATCCTCGCACGTGCTGCATTCTTCTCCTGCACTAATTGCTCGCATTCGCCGTCGAACCAATCGTTTCTTCGGTTCGGATTCATTGTACCTAGTGCCGCTAGTGCAGTGCTACCGATGGCGGTCTTAATGCCTTTCCAACCATCTTCAAGAGTTGCTGCGCCAAGTTGCTCTTCCGTTGGTAGCGCTGCTTCCAGCTGCCGCGCGTATTCCTGGGCAACTCCGGTGACTCGTAGCTGCTCGATGTTGGGTCGCGGCGTACGACTTCGACGCGTGTTATGCACCGTCGAGAGTTTTGAGCGCATGCAAACTGCAACTAGGAAATGATCCGAATCTATATTCGCACTGCGGTAGGTGCGAACGTTTATAACATCAGAGAAGAATTTACCGTCGATTAGAATATGGTCAATTTGGTTTTCTATTCGTTGGTCTGGTGATCTCCAGGTGGCCTTGTGGATATCTTTGCGGGGGAAGAAGGTACTTCGGACTACCATTCCGCGGGAAGCTGCAAAATTTACGCATCGTTGGCCGTTGTCGTTCGTTGCGGCATGCAGGCTGTTTGGCCCGATTACCGGTCTATATATAGCTTCCCGTCCTACCTGCGCATTCATGTCACCGATGACGATTTTCACGTCCCGTCGCGGACAGCCGTCATACACCTGCTCCAGCTGCGCGTAGAACGCCTCCTTCTCGTCATCGGGTCTCCCTTCGTGTGGGCAATGCACATTGATGATACTGTAATTGAAGAAACGGCCCTTAATCCTCAACTTGCACATCCTTGCGTTGATCGGTTGCCAACCAATCACACGCTGGCGCATCTTTCCCAGTACTATAAAGCCGGTTCCCAGCTCGTTGGTGGTGCCACAGCTCTGGTAGAAAGTAGCTGCTCGATGCCCGCTTTTCCATACCTTCTGTCCTGTCCAGCAAAGTTCCTGCAGCAGCCACGTAGCCAGGGGGGGTGCCCTGGGGGCCTTGGCCCCCCCCGAAATGTTTTGGCTTACATTTTTAAAAAAAATTTCAATGCAGAATAACAATACACCAAGCTAAAACTGTAGCACAAGTATATTTTTGATGAGTGCACCTTTGAATAACAATATAACCGACATTGTTTTGTATCTCTCATAGTCTGTGAAAATTCTTAGCTCTTAGCTCTCCGTTACTTGGAACATTCGGCATGGACAAAGGCGACGAAGGGGGGCTCTGTAGTCGCAAGGTTACCGAGTCTGCTTTGGCAAGCGAATGGTCGTGGGTTCGAATCTTAGTAGAATCAAGCCATTCGATGTTCAAAGTGACTTTTAGCATGGGTTTATTCTCAGGCCCCTCATTTACCCTTCCTTAATGCTGAATTCTATGTTATCCCAATAAGGCCTATTGACAGTGCAAAATGAGATCCTTATAGTTAAATGCACTGGTGTGCAGTGCCAGGGATGGCTATAATTGGGGACAGCGCTATCATGTGGAACAAGGTGGGTATAGTAGAGAAAGCATTAAAAGAAGGGTAAAACCCAATTACACACAAGCACGCATGAAATTCAATAAGCATATCGCTCACTCAATAGCGATTATAGCAAATAAATGCAGTACAGGTCATACAGCAAACACCCGGGCGATATCACAATAGATCTAACTATACTGGTCGCAGTGATGAGTCCATACAAAAAATCAGAGGGGTTGTGTACAAGACACGACCGCATATATAGGTGACGCAGGACTACGTAAGTCTCTTTGTAGTGATAGTAGCATGTATTCATGCTTGTAATCATTCAATTCTTCATGTATACATGCTATATGCAGTGCTGTTAATATTCATCAGCATAGCGTTCAAACTTCTGGATTATCAGTCTACCTTGCATTGAAAATCTGCTTGCTTTGATCAAACGTACATAATAACTAAATGCAGCAAGCATGAACTTCATGCACGAGAATATACAATATCAGCGCCCTGTGATATTGTAACAAACTGATATTCACGTTTGAGCAGTGAAAATCAATAAAAAAAATTTATGCTGTTATTTAGCATCTATTGCGTTCAGCTGTTGGACATAAGATTTTTCTTTTCATTTACTGCATTTAAAATTGTTTTTTTCCTGAAGTGAATATCACCTTGTGGATTTGAAAATCACTTTCTCCTGTTCTATTTTTACGATATATTGAACTTGTATACTACGATGAAAATCACTGTGCAGTTGTACATACGAAACTCAGAGGCATAAAAAACAATATATGCTAAGAAAAAAGATTTTCTGTTTTGTTTGAAATTCGGTGATAATTAAAGGCCCTGGCTATATGTAACATATATACATGCTACATGCGTTGTATATAACATTTATCAAAGTAGTAACATTGCATACGTTCAATTCTCAAAAGATTGTACATTTGAAAACAATTTAACAAAATCAAGAACACAAACTATTGCTTTCCAGCTACCTTACTGAAATTAAAGATTGTTTTTATTACCCATGGTCATTGGCGGGGGGCTAGGGGGGGGGGCTAGGGGCCCCCCCCTAGAAGACATACAGCCCCCCTAGAAAATTTAAGCTGGATTTTTAAATTTAAGAAAAAACTATAGTTAGATAACTTTACATAATAAAAACCTAAGAGTAATTTTTATATGCATCACAACTTAAAGTTCCTATGCATCAATGTACATTTAATCTTAATATGCCAAAGTAATAAAATGGTCGAAAAAATGCCGGGGGCTATAGCCCCCCCTAGAAGTGAGCGCTAGTTCCGCCAATGCCCATGGTTCCCCACATTCAAGGGATTTTACCAATTCAATCCTATTTTATCAACAGCACATCTTTTCAATACACTTCTAATGAAACGGTAAGAATGCGTATTCACGGGAAACTAGCAGTCATTGACTTTTGTCGGAAAGCCCAATTTCGGAAGCAGCTTTTCGACCCAAAAGCGGGATTGTGTTTATAAAAATGTATATACTGCATTCTTCTTGCCAATCTGAACACAGCGAATATATTTTCATAAACCGAATTTTTGTTTCAAACCAAAAAACTGCTTTTGAAATTGGCAGAATCGATGATGACTAATTTCACCTTCATACAGAGTCGTATTATAACCGAACACTACAGTTGTAGCACATTTTTCCAACACAGATATCAAATTCGCCGAGGTTTAATCGTCTCGCAGTAAAGAATTTGCGATCTCTTGGGACAATGAGCTTGTGTCATTTTTTCTGGCACACTTCCCTAACACAGACATCAAATTGGACTAGGTTTAATCGCGTTCGTAAGAAATCTGTTGGCACGAGGGGGCTCTGTCACTCTTTCTGGCGTACTTCCCAAGCAAGGACATCAAAATGGTCTAGGTTTAACCGCGGTGTTAAGAAATCTTGTTAAAATGAGGAACCTTGGTCACTTGGTTTGGCTTACTTCCCAAGCACAGATATCAAATTGGTATAGGTTTAGATCATCATATAGAATCTTCCAACCAATCACGAAGCGAGAATTCTGGTAAAACATAGGTTCATTATTTTCAATTTTTCAATAGTTCAACATCAAGAATCCATACTTTTCTTCATTTGGGTCAATTCTTAGAAGATTTTCCGATCGATTGGTGTAAGAATATTGAAAATCGATCGGAAAACTGCTGAGCTATTGGCGCTCAAAACCTTTCATTTTTCGTGACGCTCGCATTTTTCGATTTTTTGGAATGACACCCTATCTAAACTTGCCGTAAGACGTAGTCCTACGTCAAAAAAGGCGACGAAATATGGACATGGAATGGAGGCTTGGTACCTGGAACTGCATATCGTTAAATTTCGTTGGTGGCGATAGAGTGCTGCTCGATTAGTTAGGACCCCGAAAGTTTGGCATCTGGCACTGCAGCGGAGATATGTCGCAAAGGCGAGAAGGCGTGGAGGATCCGTGGCAGTAAAGCCCAAATTTTTCAGATCGGTGGAGCGACCAACAAGCTGGGAACGGGCTTCGTAGTGTTGGGCAAAATGCAGAATCGCATAAAGGACTGGAAAACGATCAACGAGAGAATGTGCGTGTTGAGGATAAAACGCCGTTTCTTCAATTACACTATCATTAACGTACACGAAGGTATACTCGACGACGAGAAGGAAGCTTTCTATGCGCAGCTGAAGGCAACGTACGACAGCTGCTTATGAGTCATGATAGGACATCAAGATCGTCATCGGGGCTATGAACCCAGCCGGCACCTAGGCTATGAACCCAGGTCGGCAGGGAAGCAATGTATAGACCTGTGATCGGGCCCCATAGTCTGCACACCGACACAAACGACAACAGCCAGCGATGCATCAACTTTGCAGTTCCCGAGCATTTTCGTTTCCCACAAAGATATCCACAAAGCCACCTGGAGATCACCTGACCAACGAACTTCTAACCAAATCGACCATATTCTCATCGAGGGCCGGTTTTTCTCGAACATCACCAACGTATGCTCCCTATCGACTCGGACCATTACCTAGTAGCAGTACATGTGCGTTTAAAACTCGGTTTATATCTCGCGACAAAACCGCTCTTCTCGGTTAAACATTCGGCAGTTAAACAACCCGCCAGTTGCCGAAAACTACGCGCGCGTACTGGATGAAGCTCTGCCTTCTTCTGCGGAGCTAGATGCTTCAACCCTCGAAAACGGATGGAGTATGATACGCTCGTGCATACATCGAGTGCACGAAATGATTGGTTTGACGGGGAATGCCAACAAGCGATAGAATTGTAGGAAAAGAAGAACTTGGGAAAACTATCTAATCATATCCACGAGAGAGAATTTGGCCAAGAATCGACAAGCGCGGAATGAGTCGACCATGATCCTGAGGAGGAAAAAGCGCCAGAAGGAGGACAGAGATTGTGAGGAGCTGGAACAACTATTCTGGGTTAATGACGCGCGCACGTTTTACGAAGAGATAAACCAAACTCGTAAGGGCTACACACCTAAACCTGACATGTGTAGGGACGAGGGAGGGGATCTAATCACAAACGAGCGCGAGGTGTTCGATAGGTGGAAGCAGTATTTCGATGAGCATCTCAACGGCGATATAGCAATAGGAGACGCAACGGAAGTTAACCTCGGAGTGCCTACAAACGACAACAGCGTGCCGGCTCCCGATCTCGAAGAGATCCGGCGAGAAATCCGTCTGCTGAAGAATAGGATTATCGGTCTGATTACTCCTTGATCGAAGCGTCTTGCGGAGGGAAAAGTAGGTTCGATGCGAGAGTGCCAGAAGCTATGAAGTTTTTAAAAATCCTGTAAAACATTTTTCTCACCAGCAAACTAATTAGCAGAAATCATATTGTACGCAAACTTATGAAAACCATGAGAAAGTTACTTGTGTTACATGAATACTTAGTTAAACAAATTAATTAATTAATTCGAAAGAACATTCTGTAACATAAGCATTAAATATATTTCTTAAACAAAAGGTTTTCTGCGTACTAACTTGGCCTCCCTCCAGAGGTGAGTGAACCTCTTAAGTTTAAAACTTTT